>NW_023416322.1:9527974-10215648 GCF_014108235.1 Myotis myotis
AATATAGATTAGATATGACACCAAAGCACAAGCAACAAAAGAAAAAACACATAAATTGAACTTTATCAAAATTATAAAGTTCTGTGCTTCAAAGGACACTATTAAAAAATGAAAAGACAACCTATAGAATGGGAGAAAATATTTTCAAATTATATATCTGATAAGGACTAGTATCCAGAATATATGAAAAGCTCTTACAACTACCCAACAAAAGACAAACAACCCAATTTTTTTTAAAGAAAGTATACAAATGGCCAAACAAGTACATAAAAGACACTCAAATTGTTAGTCATTAAGGAATGGCAAATTAAAATTTCAATGAAGTAATTTTTCTATCCACTAGGATGGCTATACTTAGAAAAGAAAAATAAGAAAAGAACAGTTTTGGCAAGGACATAGAGAAATTGGAATCCTCATACATTGCTGGTGGGATTATAAAATGGTGCAGATGCTCTTCAAACAGTTTGGCAGTTCCTTAAAAACTTACGAAACTTATGCAAAAACTGAACCATAGAATTACCCAGTGACTCAGCAATTCCACTCCTAGATCTATACCCAAGAGAACCGAAAATGTGCTTACACAACTTATACATGAATATTCATAGCAGCACTGTTCGTAATAACCAAAAAGTGGAAACAAAGCCAAATATTCATCAACTGATTTATGGATAAACAAAGTGTGGCATATTTACACAATGGAATATTACTAAGCCATAAAAAGGAAGTACTGATACATGCAACAATGTGGATAAACCTTGAAAACTAGATGCTAAGTGAAAGAAGTCATACACACACACACACACATGCACATACACATGTATACACATGCAAAGAAGTCAGACACAAATGGCCTCATATTATATGATTCCATTTATAGGAAATATCCAGAAAGGGTAATTCCTTTGAGGAAGTAGATTAGTGGTTGCCAGGAAGAGAGAAGAGGGAGGGTTGGAGTAACTACTAACAAGTATGAGGTTTCTTTCTGGGGTGATGAAATGTTCTGGAATTAGATAGCGGTATTTGTTGCACAACCTAGTGAATATACTAGGAACTCCCCTCCTCCTGAATTGTGCATTTAAATATGATGAATTTTATGGTATGTGAATTTTATCTACATATAAAGAGAAGTAAGAATCAAACAAATTTTAGTACAGAGAAATACAGTAATTACAATAAGAAGCTCAATGCATGGATTAAACAGTAGGTTAGACAAAACTGAATAAAGAATTAATGAACTGAAAGGTATCATTTTGATACTCAGATTGTCCCAGGTTGGGCCAATGGGAGCTCCTTCAAGCTGGCTTCTGTGTGTGTCATTCTTTGAGTACATTCTTACTTCTGGCACAAGATGGTCCAGGCTTACTCTCCCAGCCCCACCCCTGGACTCAGCCATTTTGCTAAGGACATCTAGGTCTTTTTAGTGGGGAGTGATATTAGAACCTGGGAGCTGGAAGCTAGGTGTGCTTGTTGTCATTACTCATGTCCTTTTAGTGAGCAGCCTGGGAAAAATTGCTGTTTTAAGTCATTCTTGCCTTTCACTGTGTGTATATATATATATATATATATTCATATTCCTTTCTCTCACTGTGAGAAGCCTGGCTCCCAACAAAATCGATATATTTATTCCTTTGCTCAGTTCTACAGTACACATAAACTTGTTTCAGAATTACTATTCCCAACACCTCTATTAGCAATAAACTTACTAACCTACTAAGTTGAATGTAAGTTTCCTTTGCAGTTAATTTGGTCCTTTTATCTTTAGCCTGAGGGGAGTGAAAGTACTGTAGCTGAAGTTACTAGGATTCTTTCTTCTCCACTTTTATTTAATATGGTTGTTACCCATTTGGTTTAATAAATAATGACAGTAATGGATTATAGCCCATTGAGTAAAATCAGAATCCATCTATTCACCTTGACAGAAGTAAAAATCTAATAGAGAAGGGAAAGACGCTTACAGTAAAATTTAATAAATGCAGAAAGAATGATAGAGTTTAAAAATAACTATCTGGGTGCACACTACCTCCCAGGAGCACGCCGGGGCCTTTCCCTTTCCCCTCTTCTTCCTTCTGGGTGTGCATCTCCTAAAGGAACTCCATGAGACTTGCAGCCAGGGGAGCAATGGGCAGTGGCAGCTCATCCCAGGCTTATCCCCTGAACCTGTCTCCAAGGTCCCGTTTTCTCTGATGTTCCAGGGAGCTGACAGCAGCCCCACCTGGGCTCTTCCGTTGCTGCTTCTATCCTAGGCCCTCCCTTGTGTCAGTGTCCCCAGTTTTATTAAGTGTACCCTCAAGGCCATCAGTCAAATCACTCAATCAAATAAAATAAAAAGCAAAAGTAAATAAAAACCAGTATCTGCCAATCATTATAGTAATTAGATTCAGGAAAGAGCCATCAATGTACTATAAGGAATAGGATATTCACATAATTTCACATAATCTCTTCAGAGGTTAGCTATTTATTACAAAGGGGGGGGGGATAGTAACTTTACAGTAGAGAAGCTTGGAGGACATGTCCAGTACTTGGTGACTGAACTTAACATCACCAATATGGGCACAAGTCACAATCGCCTGGCACCTGATAGGATCAATGAGAAGAATACAGCGTCACTTCTGGAGTATTCCTGCCACCTGTGTATAACGTGAATCTAATGAAGCATCAGGCAAACCCAAATCAAGGGTCATTCTATAAAATAGGTGGCCCCAACTCTTCAAAATGTCAAAGTTGAGAGGAAAAAGCAAGACTAAGATTGATACAGATAAAGAAGGCTAAAGAGACATGACAACTGAAATGCATCAGGTGATCTTGGGTTGGATCCTGGGCCTGAAATATTCATACCACAGAGAACAAGTAGGACAGTTGGTGAAACCTGAGTAAAGTCTGTGGGTTGGGGAAAAAAATCTAATGTGGGGTTTTAAGCATACAGGGGTGGGCAAAAGCAGTATTACAATGGTTCATATGGAAAAGTACAGATTAATAATACAAGGATATACTCTGTGTTTCATGTTCTCACAACTTTAAATGTACTTTTGCCCACTCTTGTGTCTAAAATTAATGTAAATGGTAACAATAGAATCCATGTCTGGGTCGGGGTGGGGAAATAGGTCCAAAAGTATTGCCCAGTATTATATTAATTTATATTAGACTTTGGCAAGTCAAGGCTATATGTTGTAATTTAAGGTTACCACTAGAGAAATAATATCTCTACCAGTCTAAGAGAGGGGAAAACTTGATTAATAAAAAGAGTCCAGAGGAAGGTAAGAAAGATTCTGGTACAGGGAAAACTATAGGGAGACAGAACACTGCCATGGCTTCCAGCAGTGCAGGGTGGAGCAGAGTTAGACTTACAGAGGGAAGGGGCAGCATGAGAGATTATTTTGGCGAATGGTGCAAGTGTTCTGTGTCTTAATTATGGTGGTGGTTGTAGACTCTGTATTTATCAATACATATAAAATATACTAAAAAAGAATGGCTTTCACTGAACTTTTTTTAAAAATATATTTTTATTGATTTCAGAGAGAAAGGGAGGGAGGGAGGGAGGGAGGGAGAGAGAGAGGAGCATCAATGATGAGACAGAATCACTGATTGGCTGCCTCCTGCACGCCCCCTACTGGGAATCAAGTCTGCAACCCGGGCATGTGCCCTTGACTGGAATCGAACCCGGGACCCTTCAGTCCCCACCCAGGTCAATGCTCTGTCCACTGAGGCAAACCAGCTAGGGCTGAACTTTTTTTTTAAATCCTCACTTAAGGGTATGTTATTATTGATTGACTGGGGCGGGGGGGGGGGGGGGGGGCAAGAGAGGGAGACATCGATGTGAGAGAGAAACTGCAACCTAGGTATGTGCCCTGACCAGGAATTGAACCCTCAACCTTTTGGTGTGCTGGGACAATGCTCCAACCAACTGAGCTACCCGGCCAGGGCTCACTGAACTTTTTAAAATGGAAGGAAAAAAAAGAAGGTAAAAAATGAGAAGGGAAGGGACTGTGGAGACAGGTATAACAAGTAGCATATAACCAGTGGATGGATTTAAGCTTCAATTTATCAGTAATGACAAGTGTAAATTGAGTCATATGAAATTAAAAAACAGATTGTCTGACAGATTTTAAATAAACAAAAGTGAAGTATACGTTGCTTGTAAGAGGAGACACACCTTAAATATAAAGATATAGAAAAGTATAGAGCAAAATGATGGAAAAAGAGAGCTCTGATAAATTCAGACCAAGTAGATTTTAATGCCAGAAGTATTATTAGAGATAAAGAGAAAGATTTCATAATAATTAAAGATTCAAGTTATCAGAAAGGAGTATATACTTAATAATAAAATTCTAAAGTATATAAATAAAAAATGGGCAGAATTAAAAGAAATAAACAATCATCAACCCCACTGGGAGATTTAATACACCTGTTTTAGTGGATGATTAAACAAGTGGACAAAAAAAGAAAATCCGTTTGCCTGAGTAACATATATGGGCACTGGGCCTAACGACTGCAGCCAAAAGCGCATTTTTTTCAAGTGCACCTGAAACATTTATAAAGCCTGAACTGAAGAGGAAAATTGGAGCTCTTGGGTGAGAAATCAGAGCTGGAGATTGGAAATCACCAGCTACAAACTCGGAACATTTTCCTTCTCACACTTCAATGATTTTTCATTGGGGATGAAGTACTAGGAAGAGGGGAGGTGCCCTCCTCCAGGATAGAGATGTTAACAGTATGTGGGCTATGGCTGATAGGAGTGACTGTGATGTGGACACAGTGTGGGCAAGGACACAAGGCGGCAGACCACCGCTGTAGCTGAAGAAAGCTCTCCCAACCCAGATCTGCACCCCAGCCCCAAAGAAATGCATCCTAATTCTCTGCCAGGAAAGCACTCTACCGGTCTCCCAGAATTGGCTTCATGCTCCTCTTGGGTCCAACTCTGGCCCCTGGAGTGTCAAGAACATACTCTCTCCATCACTGAACCTTCTGGAACCTCTTTGTCACCCTTGACAAGGGGATTGATTCTAAGGCAACTCTGAACGTACCAAAACTACACAGATCCCTCAATGAACTGCTGCTGGGTTCCTCTTTCTTAAAGTATTTAATCAGCACTTTTCCCAGTGCCCTTGGCATTTCCGGCACTGGTGCTGCTGACTGGTTAACTTTCTCCCAGGCCACCCTCCTCTCCGTGTTCATGCTGCCAGCTTTCAGATGAGCTCTTTTAACTCCTGTTCTTCCATTCTCCTGCCAGCCATCTGGGAGCCGCACGGGCATTCTGCTCATCCCCCACTCCTGGAATTTCTTCTTGTAGGAAGGCATATGCTGGCAAGAACCTTATCTGACTTTTTTCCCCCCCCTTCTTGCCCAGTTTCAAGCCATTGATTATTTTTCCTCCAGAGTTCATTTTACAATTGCTGAGAGATTTGTGTTCTCATGTTGCCTGTTTGCCTTTGTGTCTTTTGTCCCCTGTGTCCCAGTCTACCCGAGGGTTCCACGGTCACCTGGACATCATTTCTGTGTCTTTAGTGTCCCACCTGGGAGGTGGGGTGATTACTCATCTTCCTATAACCTCAGGAAATGTTTTAGCCCCGGAGATTAGGACCTGAAGACTTTATTACACTCCCATTGAAATCATTACACCAAAAGAGGTAAAGATGGAAATTTGCCAAGAAAAGGATCGCAGTGGTGATTTAAGAAATGAAGCCTCAGACTTGATTGTCGCTTTCCTTTTAAGGGTGTTGTTTTCAGCTTATTTTCTTAGTATTAGAAATGGCCATTCCAAGAGATTGAAACAACCATGGAGGAACATTCAGATTGTTATAGGATTGTGCTTCAGACTGTACTATCTGAGGTTTGGGGAGAGCAGAGGGCCTTCAGCCCCTTCCTGTCCCCACCCCTGCTCCAGCCCAGTGGGTCTCAGTCTTGTTCGAATTATGTGTTTCCCTGACAAGAAGCTCTGGTCAGTTCTAATAGAGCATAGTGAGAATCCAAGGAAGGTAGGAGGTGAATCCATGGGACTCGCTGTCATGCCAAAGAATGGGTTTTCTCCTAGGGCCACTAGCATTATTCTATCAGGTCTGACTACTCATACATTCCAGAACTTCTGGAAAGACTTGAAGGAAATGGCTTTCAGAAACAAGTGTCTCAGAGGAGAAAGCTCCTGGTTTCATTAAACCAGAACTTGGTAATGGGCAGTCCTTGTCCTCACGGACCTGGGCTATAGGGAGCTCTTACCTGTGGACATTTAAAATACCAACTTAGTTGAACCAAGTTCCAGTGGTGCAGCTGAGAAGGATCTTTCCTGTTAATCCACGTGGAGGGATAGAAAGTAATTCTAGCCTCCTTATTTTTCTTTTGTACCTCCTCCCACCTAGCCAGTTTCCTCCTTTCTGCTAAACACTTGCTGGTTTTGTTTGTTTTATTTTCCCCAAGGAAAACGGCGTCTTTCTTACAGAGTGATTGTTACTTTGGTTCTTACTAAAGAGATGGAGCAGAGAATAAATTGTGCAGCACCAGGCAGAAGGAAAAACAGATTCTTATTCTCTGAAGGGTGTAGAGTCCCTCTGTTGGAGGGATTTAGCTGCAGTCCTGCTTGGCAATTAGTTTCTGGTGACCTTCCCAATTCCACATCATGATCATGAACAGGTTTTGAGGGAACAGAAGAAGGCAGCACAGGGTAGTGGAAAGAGCATTCAAGTGGGTATTAAAAGGGCTGGATTCTAACAATAATAGCTAACATTTATTGAGCATACTGGGTGCTGGATTCTCTTTTAAGCACTTTATATGGATTATCTCATTGTTATCTTATTTTACTGATGTGGAAGCTGGGGCATAGAATGGTTAAATAACTTACCCAAAGTCATACGATTCCAGAGCCTTCATGCTTCACGCTCTTCTAATAGTGTACGTGGTCCTAGGCAGGGTCCTGAATAGCTGTGTGACCCTGGAAAAGAATTAATAATGTATATAAAGAAACACAGCTATATTGTTCTATTCTTGTTGTTATGTGAAAGCTTAGTGTTTAAGTCTAAACTCAAATGTGATCTAATTGATTCAACAACTGGCTATTTTACGACTACTGTGTACACAGCAGTGGGCTGGGCACTGTAGAAGACAGAAAGATGCTTTAACAGTTATAATCCCTTTTTCATTGGTTTTACATGGTTTCATATTACTAGCTTTGGGATCCTTCCCTTCCTTCCTTCCTTCCTTCCTTCCTTCCTTCCTTCCTTCCTTCCTTCCTTCCTTCCATCCTTCCTTCCTTCCTTCCTTCCTTCAAGTTCTTCAGACAATTAAATAGAATTCTAATTGTGAAACCAGTTGTGTTTCAGAAGGCGAATTCTGAGACAGATTTTGGGTTTCAGACTGCATCAGGTTTCTCACATTTTCTTTTAAAATATGACTTGTCACAGGGAGAGTTTAACTACACCCGTTCACTTCTGAGTAAAGGAGCTACAGGTGAGATTAGCCTTTATGGTGCTGACAAGCTCTAGGCATTCTTTAAAAATGGAATGTGACTGTTTTTATACTGAAACAGTATCATTATAACATGAAATATCTATTAGTAACTTGAAAAGGCAAATTCAAAAAGATTTGCCATGTAATAGATGTTTTTAAATCACATTTTGTTTCTGGCAAGCTAGATTCAACATCTGGAGTCAGGTTAAAGTGTGGAAACCTCTTGGCTGAGATAGAAAAAAATTGATTTTTGAACTAGAAAACTAACTTAAGAAATTCCATTTCTAGTAATGACTGAGATTGGAAGAGCTGTGTTCTGATAGGCTCAGACATCAGATTAAAGCCCACTTTTCTCAGTAGATTGTGGACTTTTAAGCTGTCTGTTTTGTATCCAGCTACATTCCCAAACCACAAGTGCTTGACACATAATAGATGTCCTATAAATATTTGCCAACAAACTGTTCATTGCTCTCCTTAAAATCCAGCATTTTCCCCTTGCCACGATCTAAGAATTGAACCTGCTTCAAAACATTTGATCAGCCGCCTTGAGAGGGCATGTGATTTAGCACCTGTCTTTTTTGGTGGGCTCTAGACCTTAACCCATTTTTAAAAAATTAATTCCACAAGTATAGTATACCCAGTCCTTTTATACATGTGCATAATGACTCACTAATGAATTGTGAAGTGAACTTGTTGAGTTATGACTAACAAAAAAGTAGAAAAGAATAAGAAATGTCAGAATGCAGTGCCCATAATAAGTACTGTTGTAAATACTTTTACTGGATAACAGTTTTAAAAATGAATTTTTTGAAATCCTTTTCTGCTTTATTATCAGAGAGTAAAAACACTTCAGGCATCTCTTTTGTGGCAACTCCCTGCTTACCTCTCTACAAAAAAAAATTGCCATTCAGTAGATTTGTATTTGATGCTACTTTGGGCAGCCCTGAGTATAAGGTCATGACTGGAGCATGGTTCCTGAGAGCCATCATGTGGCAGCTTAATCAGTGAGTGACGGCTGCATAGAGGCCTCTGCATATGCACAGGTGGTGTGGCCCAGGGGAGATCTGGAATCCTTCCTGGGCTCTGACTTATCCTCACAGCCTCACTCTGCACCACCTCTTTTGACAAGCTGGGGAGAGGCCAGACACCGTGCCCACCATCACCTAGCACTGGCCCTGGTGCCAAGCAGCCTCTCCTTTCAGCCTTGTCCTCCCCACCATAAGCATTTCCGGCAAACCTCCAGCTCAGGAAACGTGGCCTCTTTGAAGAGGTGAGTGCCCCTGAAGTAGTCACTGTGCATCTGGAGGTGCTTCTGCTGCCAGGGGTCCGTGTCGGGCTCCTCTCTCTTTCCTCTGAAATCCATACACACAAATTCAATTTCCAACTTGTTTTTATAAACAGTTGGTCTCAGAAGTATCTTTGGGTTGGGGAGGGGGTGCTAGCACTGATGGAAGGAGATCTGTGCCCTTGAAAACTCTTTTTTGGAAAACTGCTGGCACAGGCTAATCGACAGAGAAGTAAATGAGCCTACTGTTTCTACCTGCTGACAGACTCAGCCTTGGGGTGGCTGAAAGTAGCTCTCACCACATGGCCGAGACATGCCTTCCTCTTTTCTGCCTTTCATACAAATAGGGAGTAATGTTGTGCCTGCCCAATGACACAGCTCTGTAGTATCTCCCTGATAAGGACTGGTTTTAAAACCTTTTCATAATCAGTGTTCTTTGGGAAATGCTAATAGACAAACCCAGCCAAGCTCAGGAAATGTATTGACCCAAAGATGAGTGACCAGCCTCATGCCTCCTTCCATTTCTGCTCCTTTTGGTGAGTGAGAGGCTTTGGCACGTTGGCCTTGCGGAAATGAGGCTGTGTGTTTCGGTTCTGTTGTCCAATGCTGTTATCTGCTGGAAAAGGAGGATTCCCTACCCATTTTGTAAGCACACAGCTGGCAGGAGCTGTCGCAACCTCACCGGCTTCCGATCAGCCCCACCCAGAAGTAGGCAGAGTGGGGGCCCTGAAGCTTTCGCTGGCCCAAATGTTTGTGGTGAGTTTCAAAGTAAAAGATCTCCGCCGGAGCACACCATTGTACTTCCTGTCCCATAGGGCCAGCTCTGTCCATTGTGTCACGCCTCTTTTCTAAATTTAGGCATCTTTTTTTTTTTTTTTTTTGAAGCAAAGATTACTATGCAAACATTTAAGAGAAAAACTTCGCCCAAAGTAATTTTTTCCCTTGACTTCTAGTTGGTTTCCTGCAATGTTTAGATGACTCATTCTCTTCCAAGAAACTTTGAAGAAGAGATGCGGGCTGTGTGATAGCACACAAAGACTGCTCTGTAAATTCTCTTTCTTTCCTGCCTACAAACCCCTTGATTTTTGAATAGAGAACGGAAAGGCTCTACAGTCTTCATTGTCATGCACTCGGCCTCATCAGGTTTTGTTGCTCCCAGGAATAGATGTCGCCCTTGTTTTTGGGTGGGGCCCCCTTGTAGCGCTCCAACTCTGACAACCCCTCCAGAGCAGCCAGCACGGAAGCCCTCCCAGGGGCGCTGGGGCCATGCTTGCCACCAAAGGCACACAGTTAAGGTTTCTGACATAGAGAACTGGCAGCCTTTTTCATCTGTGAAAGGAGAGGCTCTGGCTATTTCCTGCCTTTCTCTATGGGTCAAAATTGCTCCCGATTGCTAGGGGATTGCTGGCGGCTTGCTGGCGGCTTTATCTGACACTTGAACTGGGCTAGCGACACATATGTCCCCCCAGCCCTCAGCCAGAGGGAAGCCTGAAGTCCGCATCGCTTCAGCAGACTGTTCAAATAAACAGGGATAATAGTTGAGTCGGTCCTTTTCCAACTGGTAGTACATGAAAGGAAACATCTGCCTGGGCTTAATTGCTGTTTTATTGGTTATGTTTTTTTCTCCCCACCCCGCCCTCCTTCTCTGGGCGCTAAGTTATTTAAGTGATGGGTGAGGAAGAAGGTAGAGGACTGGGAGCTTTCTCCTGTAACCTCTGCCATTTAAATATAAGGAGATGGTAAGGGAGGGTGGGAGGCTGGCTGGGGGAGTTGGTCCGGGGGTGGGAGGGCAGGGCACTTGGAAGTGATAATCATGGTCACTTCCTGGCCTTGTTGCTGACTCTGGGCTGGTTGGTGAGTCATTTCGCCTCACTTCACCTCCTGGGACCTCTGCTCTTCAGTGGAGCTCGGCCGGCCTCACATGGGAAGGAGAGGCTGGTATGTGAGATGAAAGGCTTTCTCTCTTGTGGCGTCTTCCAGTGGTTGAGGGCATGGATGAGAGGCACTGGGAATGTAAATTTAAGGCTGGCGAGATAACCTTTGAAGCCATCCATTTTATTGAGCATCTTGATCCCTGAGAACTCTCTGATTATCTTCCACTCTATGGAGTGAAGCCAACCAGCCATACCCTGAAGTGGTGGTGTTTGACTCTAACACAGACTCAAGAAGCCAGACAAAAGATCATAAAGAATCATAGAATGGCAGAGGTTGGAAAAGACCTTAAGAATTTTTAAGCCAAAGACTTTCATTTTATGGAAATGAAAACATGGGCCTAGAGCAGTGATGGCGAACCTTTTGAGCTCGGCGTGTCAGCATTTTGAAAAACCCTAACTTAACTCTGGTGCCGTGTCACACATAGAAATTTTTTTATATTTGCAACCCATAGTAAAACAAAGATTTATATTTTTGATATTTATTTTATATATTTAAATGCCATTTAACAAAGAAAAATCAACCAAAAAAATGAGTTCGCCATCACTGGCCTAGAGAGATTAACTGAGTCATCCAGTTCTCTCCTTGATGGCGGAGGATCTGGGAATGTGAGGCTCTTGTGATTGCTAAGTCAGGGCTCCTTCCGCCCTTTTCCACACTCCCAGGTCTAAAAATTCATGTCAACCCACGACTAAGGTCACTCGTGTTATATTCCATAATTAACTCCATAATAGAAAAATGGCAAAGTATAAAAAAATGAAAATGACTGATAAACTTTTTTTTAAAATTCAGGCTTCCTAGAATCAAAGGACTACAAATTACAGCAGGATACCATATCAAATTGTCAAGACAAAAAAGTCAAATAGCATTCTTATGTTTCTAGTGGTATTTTAAATTGGTACAGTTTTTTTCAAGGGCAATTTAATGGTATAAATAAGTAAATAGTCCTTGACTCAGCAGTACTACTTCTAGGAGAAAATAATGAAAGGTGTGTGCATAGATTGTGTACAAAGTAATTTAATGCAGCATGTTTTATCATAAAAATTTATAAACAATGTAAATGCCCAACATTAGGAGCTACATCAATATGGTCTATTGTAATATTATAGGATAACAATAATATGTAAGGAAATGTTCACAACATGTTTAAGTGTATAAATTACAGTGTGTATAATGTAATCCTGTTCTCACAAAAATTATAGAAGATCAGAAAAATATGTAACAAAGTCTAAAGTGATGATTTCTTAGTAGTGGAAATTAAGAGTTACTTTTTCTTTTTTGAGGTTTTCTACTGTTTTATGTATTTCAATAAACATATATTCCTTTTGTAGTCAAAAAAATATTCTTAAAGTCATTCATCTTGAAAAAAGACAAAATCTTAAGTGATTATGTGTCTGACATGCAAAACCTCTTTCTTTATTTGTCTGGTAGCTGAGCTGTGCCCAGGTGTGTTATTCCTTCTGGTAGAAGGGCATTGTTGGTATCTGATTTTTAATAGAAAAGAACTAGAAGGAGCTGGTAGAAGATAAAACAATTGCTCCCCTTCTCAGTGACCCAGTGATGCCAATCAGTTTTAGCCCCTGCTCTCTTGGGCTTGGCATAAAACACTCAGTATAGAAGGCGTGGCTCTTCCTTTCTGCTTCCTCATTCTTCTCTATTTCTCCTATTCTCTCTGTGTAGTTAGATGCCAGTTCTGGGTGGCAGCAGCAAAGAACCTGAGAGCCACCACTGCTTGGGATTAACCAGTTGGCAACCCCTTAACATATATTATCAGAATCAAGTAACAGTTCAGCCAATCTCACAATCAGTCTTTATTGAGGTACCACTGCCCTGGAAGTTTAAGATAGAGAAAGAGCAAGTAAGAGGTCTAACTCCAAAATAAAATAAAGAGACCTAACTCCTTCCTCTTTGAAAGATTCTGTTTAGTTGGGTACTTTGAAGTCCCTGGATGTTTATATACTTCTTCCCATCTCATCCTATTTTACATCTTACTTTCCTCCACAATTCTCAGGAATGCTTGGCTACATGTCTCCGAGAAAATTTGTTCCACTTAACAACAGTTGCTAGGTAGAATGTGGCTTTCAGACCTGTTCTTTGGGGACCAATTGAAAAACCAAAGGCTACAACCCATTTTCCTTTCACTCGATTGCCTTTGCTAAGCTATAGAAGGGGCACGTTTCATTTTATTAAAACTCTTTGAATAATCTGACCATAATTGGGTCTGATCGGAGTGGTTATCTGATTTACTGGATTAAATAATGGGCCTTAATTGAGTCTGCGTTATTTGTAGAGCCATTGCTGCTCTTGCCTTTGTTGCCCCCTCCTTCTTCCTTCTGTTTCCCAATTGACCTTCATTCCTCTTTTCTTGCAGAGTAAAGAAGTCGGCCAGCAGCTCCAAGATGATTTGATGAAGGTCCTGAATGAGCTCTACTCGGTAAATCAGACGGGTTGCTTGGCTCTTTAACAAGCAGAGGGGAGCAGCATTTGGCAGCTGTGGCCATAGTTGCATCAGCAACAGAACTGAGCTGAAGTTGAAGACAGTGCACGGTCCCCATTGGGGGTGCCTCCACCCATCTCTTTTTTCACACTCTTATTTTCAAACCTGAATGAGCCAGAAACACTTTTTATCACCTGTGCCAGCTAACTCTGGCTTTATTTGGGGGATAATCACTAGAGAACAGCCAAGGCTTAGATCACCAGCACAACTGACCCCATTTGCAGCAAACCAGAGACCCCACACCTAAAGGCAAAGCAACACAGCCTGCTTGGCACCAGTAATATGTGCTTGTTGGAAAGGATTTGTGGTTCAAGGGTTTGCATCAGTTCTTGGATTGATCTACCTGTTTGAGACTAGAGTGAGTGCTCTAGAGGGAAGCATAGTCCTAAATGCCCATAATATGAGAGACCAGTTCAGGCAGAGAGAGCCTTGCATTGACTCTCTGGGGTTGTATAAAGGCCAAACCTCAGTAAAGAGGCAGGCTTCGGGATTGGAGGAAAAAGCACATTCTGTCCTGAAGTGACTGGCGCTTCAGACACGTGATGCCTGTGGCTGATGCGTGTTTCTTCATGCACTGGGAGGTGGTGGTGGTTGTTTTTCCCCAGCCATGTTTCATTAATTATAATGAAAACACACATGCACACCAAAGAAATTCCTGATGCCGTACAGGGAATATTTCAATTGTGTAGCTAAGGCCTTCCAGGGCCTCTCCTCTAGCTGAGCTGTGCCAGGCCTTGGTGTCATTCTCCAGGGTTACCCCATCCTGTTTTGGAGGTGAAACTGACTTTCTGTATTTACTTGCTTATTCACTATTTCTCTCTCTCTCTCTCTCTCTCTCTCTCTCTCTCTCTCTCTCTCTCTCTCTCTCTTTTCCTTCCTTTCTTTTCTAAGTTCACGGGAAGACAGTCATGGTGACGTGGATCACAGGCATTTGGGATCAGAGAATTCCATATTCTTGATCCCAAAGTCTAGGTGTGGCCATATTGTCATGGCAACGCTTAAGCAAGTAAACAGGGGAGTCATCAGACTTGCCTCCAGTGACGCTCAGTGTGTTTGGAATTTCTGCTCTGACTCTTTGGCTCTGAAGCCAAGTAGATAGAGAGCACCCTTTGGTTTAGCTCCAAGGTTTTCATTTCTCTCAAGTGAAGTTAAGGCTTGTTAGAAATAGAAGTGTGTTGACTTGGACCATTTTCAGACTGGATGAGTTTCCTGAACCCCCTTGTCTTTATAATGCTTTACTTCTGCTCTTTATTTTTAGAGCATCTTCTAGGCACCAAGGAGAGCTATTATTACTCCTCTCTCCTGCGAAGAATTCACTAAGATAGAAAATGACACATGTAATCATTATATGAATCCTTCTCTTTTCCTATAATCATCTCAGGCCTCTGCAACTCACTGTTTCTGGGGAGGAGTAGGTTGGATCACTAGCAAACCCTAGGCTAAGTCAAATCCAGCGTGCCACCTTTGAGGTGCAACAGAGAAAGAATAGTGTCTGGGGATCTGTTAGTGTTACTCAGGGCCCTAGATCTAATATGCTAAGATTTTTAAAAAATAATAAGTCACAGGGTATACTTTGTATTGGGGTGAAGAAGGAAACCCTGACCCTTGCTGTTCTCGTCTGAGGTGGCCAAGCTGGCAGCTTCAGAGAACTGCAGTCTCGGGCACTTCACGCTGGCCAGGGCTGCACTGGCCACTGGATGGCCACAGACAACATAGAGCATAACATCTTCCCACTGGTATGTAAACAGAACTGGCTAAGCGTGGTGTCCTCTGCCATCAGGTGAATTGATATACACTCATAATCTGTCAGGGGCCAAAATAAAATTTTATATTTTTGTAGTAGGCAATAGGAAGAGAGAAAAGAGAGGACACTGGAAAGTTCCAGAGAAGGCAGTGATTCTCAAGGAGGGTGACATTTGACAATACCAGCAGACACTTTTGGTTGTCACACTGGGATGGAGGGGTGCTAGAGATTAGATGTGACTAAAATCCTATAAAGCACAGGACAGCCTCCCACAACAAAGAATTATCTGCCCTAAAATATCAGTAATACCAAGATTGAAACACCCTGGTCTAGTGAATTAGGCAATCCAGATGCTACCCAGTCTACCACTAGCTCTATGGTCTTGGGGGATGCTCTGTGACCCAGGTCTCCACATGCCATGTACTTGAATACTATAGTGAAGGATCAGATGAGTTTGCAGATGCCATAGGCAATTAGAAAGTTCAGAGGATGGAATCATGTTGTTTCTTGAGGGCGAGATAAGCATAGGACTGATGTGAATAAAGCACCATGGCATTAGGGTGGCAACTATCCCTATTTGCCTAGGACTGAAGGGCTTCCTGGGACATGAGACTGAACCCTGGGAATTCCAGGGTAAACCAGGCCCATTGGTCACCTACATGGACAGTGTTTCATCAAATAGTAACCTGAGACCACTGTATGTATGCTGGATTTGGGAAGCTACTTGTTGACTATTCTCTCTCTCTCTCTCTCTCTCTCTCTTGTTAAGAAGGGAACAAGGGAGGGCTTCTTATAAAGAGCTTTCCCCCTATCTGCTCTTTGGGAAGGCATGGAAGGATCTCTTGTTTCAGTGAACCTGTAGGCAGCAGAAGTCACTAGGCATGGGATAAAGGAAATCAGGGTTATAAGGAACCCATTATATTTAGTGCTTTTCTTACCTTGCATCTTCCTCTTACGGCCATAAGTACTTCTTTTTGGGAGACTGTTACCCAAAGGTTGATAATTTAAGTACTTTTGAACCTTGATGATCCAAGAGGAAGGGCCCAGGTGTTCCCAAATAAAGATGCCTTTGGTGGAGAGGCCGGGACTCCGTAAGTGGCCAGCTGCCCCTCTACACCTTCCTCTTTCCTGCCTGAAGGGCCTTGATTTCCCTGACTTGGCTTCTGTGCCAGGAGCTGCTTCCCACAGCTGCTACTCAGAGAGCAATCCCAGTGAGCATTCTCCTGCATGCACTTCCCCCCCTCCCACCCCCATAATGAACAAGCTGGCTAGTTTGTAGGCCATGGCATACATAAGTGGTTTTCATTTTCTGAGTGATGATCTAGGAATGCCTTTGAAGTCGGAGCACGCTGCTTCCCATCCCAAAGAACTCTGGAATTCTCTGCCTCAGTTTACTCAGGCTGTATCTGGAAAGGCCAGGCAAGCTCCCCCCAGGAAGGAGTGTACGTGGGGGCACTAAAGCCAATGGATAGGCTGAGTGGGAAGAGTCAAGGAAGCCCTAGAATCGAGAAAGAAAGAAGAGGTGTTGGGACATGGGGGCCATTGGTCCCCAGAGGTTGATGCTTCTAAGTCCTCCTCTGCTTATAATCCCGTTGATTTGGTGCAGCAGCTGGTCTGCGAGGGAGCCAGGGCTGGTATTTAGCACCTGCTCCCTTGAAACAATGTCAACTGATAGCCCCCAACTCTGCTTGCTTGTGTCTCCAACATTAGGCACTAGGGATATAAAGACATATAAGAGATGCCCCTGAACTCAAGGCACTTAGTTTTAATAGAAGAGACAGAAAAATAGAGTAGGAAGTGAAATACATGCCTGCACAGAGGTGGGACATGAAGTCAGGCTCCCTGGAGAGATTCTTAAATTGAATCTTAATTGCCAAGAGCTCTTTTATTGTTCCCTTTTTGTTGCATCTTGTTCTTGTTCATGGTGCAATATTTTTTCATTTCTCATTGATCTCTCTAGGGATATTATTGAAGATTTGTTTTTGAAGTTTTTTTTCCTGTATGCTTTGTTTCCTCTACATTGGTTGTTCTGGTCTTTCATATTAGATATTTTCATTAAATGTCTGATAATCTTTAGTTGCCTGCTTATATTTTACTTTTTATTTATTGATTTTAGAGAGCGAGGAAGGGTGAGAGAGAAAGAGAGAGAACAGTTGGTTGTTCCACTTATGTATGCATTCATTGGTTGATTCTTGTATGCCCTCACTGGGGATCTAACCCACAACCTTAGCATATGGGACGACACTCTAACCAACTGAGCCAACCGGCCAGGGCTGCCTGCTTATATTTTAAAGTGAGGCAGTGAAAAGCTGGTTGAAGTTCTATGTCAACCTGGCTTTTACTGTAGGATGATCTGACTGGACTGTGTTTGGGGAAAGACCAGTCTTTCTAGGTCTTTGATCTTGGACGGTCAGATTCTCCAGACAGAGCTCTTCTATCTCCCAGTTGTTTGGGGGCCAAGTTGTACAGAGGCCTGGGCCATCTCAGCAGTCCTTTTAGAATTTTCAGTTGCTACTCCTGTTTAAGTTCAGTACTCCTATCTTCAGCGACCCTGGTGGCCGAGTCCATGGTGCTGGGGCTAACTCCTAAGAATATAAACCTCTCGTCTTCCACTACGGAAGGCGGGGCGGGGGGGGGGGATGGAATCTGGGAGTCTGACTGTTCTCAGGCCTTCAATCGTTTCTCTTGTTATTAGCTCCACCTTCATCTCACTGCCAGCAATTCCTCTTGCGGCTTTTGTGATATAAGTCTGGTTGCTTCTTGGCTCTCTCTACTTCTGATTTAGGGTTCAATAGGTCAGTTACTATTTGTCTCCTGCTTTTTGTCTTCCACTTTTATTCTTTTTTTTTCCACTTTTATTCTTATAAATATGCCTTAATTTATACTAAAAATAATAATAATAACTTTTTCCTATTATTTTAGTGTGGCTTGGAGAGGGAGAACTAAACACAAACTCAATATTGTGTTTTTCAAAGTAAAGTTAATTCCCTTTGCAGAACTGAGGATTTAGACTTCTTGAATTTTTTCCCTAGTTTGTATTTGCCTTACTACATATCTATATCTATATATTTCTCCAAGTCCTCTCTCTCCAATTCTTTTGATATCACTTATACTGAGGTAGCCTTTGGAAACCTCAGTTTTCCCTTGAGTTGGAAGAAATGATACTTCTCTCCTCTTTCCATAGAAGAGAGGTTCAGTGTCATTAAGTCATTTAGGCAACCACATTGATTATAAAACTACCACTGTCTACATATTTCCCAACTTTGGAGAAGAGAAGAAAACACAAAAGAATGGTGCTTACCCTTAGGAATTTATAGTTTTTTAGATGAGATGGTGTTTTATTATTTTGGGAGAGTTCTTTACGTTCTTTAGGGGGAAGGAGCAATATAAGTTGTTAATTTTTATTCCTTCACATGTTGTCTTGTTGGCACTATTCCTTTGAGCTCTTTATTGTCTCTTGTGTTTATTGATAGTGTTTCCTAATTATTTATTATGCATCTTCATGAAACAGAATATCACTTTCTTAGAAATCATTCACTTTTGACTATTCACTCAGGCTTTTGAATCCCTTGGTCACATGCAGGTGAAAAGAGAGAAAAAGGAGCCTCCTGTCTTCCCTTCTTCACCCCGGAGACCAGATGCCTCTTTCTCACTTCGTAGTCAATCTGGAAACCTGGTGGACCATTTGAATTACTTAGAAAGGTTTTTAATGCTCTCGATATGAAATATCCTTTCTCCTGTGTAGAGAATATGCAGAGAAGGTCTTATACTTATGGGAAATGATGTCAGGTTCAAAATAAGGTGAAGCTGATTTAAAACATTCTGCATCCAAAATGAGACATTATTTATACTCCAATGCACTTTGATTTTGTAAGTGTCCCAATATTCTTTATTCCTTCCTCTATCACCAGCTGATCTTAAGATATTAGTTTACCCACAAAGTCCCTCTAACCCGGGATTTGTCAACCTCAGCACCATGGGCATTTGGACCAGTAGTTCTTTGTTGTGGGGGCTGTCCTGTAGGTAGGGTGTTTAGTAACATCCCTGGCTTCTACCTACTCGATGCCAGTAGCAAGCTCCAAGTTGTGACAATAAAAAATGTCTCCAGACAGTACCAAATGCCCCCTGGGGACCAAATTAGTCTTCGTGTGAGGCCACTGATCTTTCCCAAGTCTATAAATGAAACCAGTTTCTCTTTTCAAGCCTCTCTTGATAAAACTTAACCTTTCCTTCCAATAAGGTCAGCTCTGGTCCCACGCAGAGGCGACACTGCTGCCTGGTGACTAAGACTGTGGTCTTAATGGCCTGACAACCTGGCTTTAAATCCTGATTCTGCAGTTTACTAGCTGTGTGACCTTGGATGTGAGAGTTAATCTCTTTACATCTCAGTTTTCTCATCTTTACAAGTAGAAATAATGACATGTCTTTCCCAGGGTTGTTGTGAGGATGAAATGAAGTGATGCACATAAAGCGCCTGACACGCAGCATGAACTAAGTGGTAGAAATTAAACAAACACAAGTCCCCAGCTTCCTGGCCGCTCAGTTGAAAAAAGGCATTGGACTCCCAGACAGTTGCTTTGATGGAAAATGGGAAAATTGTATCCCTCTCCTTTGATACTACTTCCTTCCTTTGGCAACTCCAGTTTCACGTGATGTGGTTTTTATTCCTTCTCAGGCTCTTACCTGGTTTATTGTGCAGGTGTACAGGTTTCATCCGATTGTTGTCTAGGTCACAGGGTTGCTGCAGGGATGAAATGAGAAAATGTGCGTGTAGCACTTGGCACCAAGCCAGGAATATACTAAGTGCTCAGGAAATGATAGCTGCCACTGTTATTGCTGCTGCTTTTCTAATTCCTGTGAGAGAGAGTGTTTGATGTGTATAAAGCAGACCAGCCCTGGCCGGTGCTCTCAGTGGTTAGAGCGTTGGCCCCCACACCTAAGGGTTGCAGGTTTGATTCCAGTAAAGGGCACATACCTGGATTGCAGGTTCAATCCTGCCCTTAGTTGGGGGGGGGGGGGGGAGCGGGCAGGAGGTAACAGCTCCATGTATCTCTCTCACATCAATGCTTCTCTCCCCTCCCCCCACTCCCTTCTACTCGCTCTAAAAATCAGTGGAAAAAATATCCTCAGATGAGGATTAACCAAAAAAAGCAGACAAGACAGATCTCCAGGATACCAGGCTAGGAGCCTTTTTTTCTTCCCCATTTTATATCTGAAATGTCCAAAAAGTATAGGTTACTCCCTAGGCCGTGCTACCCTCTTCAGGGTTTCTACCCAGGCTTTGCTCTGGGGTCTGAGTGGTGGTGTTGTTTCCTATCTACTTGGCATTGTGAGATGACTAAGGGATAGAAATTACTTGGCCAATATAAAAGAGTAATGATGACAAATAATAAATACAAATAAATAATACATGGTGGAAGACAGGAAGTCATTTTAATAATAAGGTATGTTGGCTCAGTTCAAATCCTGCTTTCCTGTCCTTTAGAGTGGTCTTTAATATATAATATTAAAATCCACTCCAAACACTTAGAATTTTTCCCTTCGGGCCATGAAGACGTTGCTTCACGAGGGAGAGGTCTGGCTAGGCCTGTTAGTCTGTAAGGCAGAGAACTGACCCTATTGGTTTGACCTCTGGGGTGGGGGCGGGGGTGTCTTGCAGGTCATGAAGACATATCACATGTACAATGCCGACAGCATCAGTGCTCAGAGCAAGCTAAAGGAGGCAGAGAAGCAGGAGGAAAAGCAGATCGGCAAATCGGTGAAGCAGGAGGACCGGCAGACCCCACGCTCCCCTGACTCCTCGTCCAACATCCGCATTGAGGAGAAGCACGTCCGGAGGAGCTCAGTGAAGAAGATTGAGAAGATGAAAGAGAAGGTGCGTGTGCTCCGGCAGTGGTAGGGGCTGGGGAGGCGCATTCTGGAAGTCAGGACTAATCTGAATCTCCCAGCAGGCACAGAGCAGAACAAGGAAGCTCTAGGTTCTTTTAGTGCCTAATCACCCAAAGTGAGTCCTTGATGTCTTCCCAGAAGGAATCTGGCATCTGGAAGAACCTGGGCATGTGAGCGCCTGGTTTTTCACCGTCACAGATAAACAAGACCCGCAGTCACCTTTCCCAAGCCTGGAAGGGGACTGTAGACCTAGGTTTGGCTTCAGGTGTCAGCTGCTCAGGGGTGGATGTAGTGACACCTCCTTCAAGGTAGCCATGCAAGGAAGGAGAATGGTATTTGCAGATAGAGTCAAAGTGGGACACGCATCTAAAGTAGGGAGCCTCATTAACCTTTCCCGGATTGATCTACATTGTGCCCTGGAAT
The DNA here is from genome assembly GCF_014108235.1 of Myotis myotis. Taxonomy (NCBI): domain Eukaryota; kingdom Metazoa; phylum Chordata; class Mammalia; order Chiroptera; family Vespertilionidae; genus Myotis; species Myotis myotis. Next base: position 9,549,179 of record NW_023416322.1, read on the forward strand.
CTCATTAAACAGAATTAGAACCCAATTTAAGGAAGATGCGCATAGGGAGTAGCAGCACAATTGTGGTTCTTGAATGTGCTGTACTTTCATCTTTTAGAGAACAGTCTCCTCTTTTTAAAAAAAGTAAAATTGAACTTTTGTTCCCTTTTCAGCGCCAAGCCAAGTACACGGAGAATAAGCTGAAGGCCATTAAAGCCCGGAATGAGTACTTACTGGCTTTGGAGGCAACCAATGCGTCTGTCTTCAAGTACTACATCCACGACCTGTCTGACCTTATTGATGTAAGTGCTGAAAGCTGGGGCTCCAGGGTGCCTCTTTCCTGGTTTTGGAGATCTGGTCAGGCGTCCCCAGTTCTATTGCTCAGGCAGCTCAGGGATTTTGAGAACAATCATGAAGAAAGTAGCCATGATCCACCAGGGGCTTGCCATGCCCCAGGTACCAGGTGAAGCACTTTACACTACCTCCCCTTCAGTTCTTATCAGCATCCTTGGAGCAAGACATTATTCTCTCCATTGTTACAGATTAAATCCACGGCGTTCAGATGACTTACCCAGACTTGGCTAATAAGTGGCAGAGGCAAAATGTGTACCCAGGTCTGATTACTAACCCATGCTCTTAACCACTATGCTCTTCTGTCTCCCTTAAATCAGCTACTTGCATGTAGAAATGGCAAGAGCAAAAGCATTAGAATGCCATACCTTACGTTTATAACTTAATGTTTCTCAGTCTTAGCTCATTTGATTGTCATATCACCCTTTGGAATCAGTTTTACTATCTTCAGTTTGGCAGGCGAGAATTCTAGCACTGAACCGCCCATGCATCAACCTATCTTCATTTTGTAGATAAGGAATGTAGGGGTTAAGAGGTTTACCTACCAAAGGTTCACTGCGAATTAAGGTCCTGGATAGGAAGGCATTCAGATGCCCCTGACACCTGGCTCGTACTTCTTGGTATGTGGCACCAAGACATTGAGAGAAGCTGGATAGTAGGCACATGTGTTTTGCATGGGGCAGGCACCAGGATCAAGTTTTTTGACTTTGGCCGTATGGGTCAGCCTTGCTCTCCTGCTGCTTTCCCTCAAACCTTGTAGTGGTTGAGCCTTGCAATTCCTTCCACCTGCCCAACCTGGCCCAATTCCTGAACCAGTCCTAACAGAAGCTGCTCAAGTGTACCGTACACCATTTCTCACCTCTCCCTCCAGTCATTAGAAGGCGGGGCCTGGACCCAGCTGACTTAGCATCAGCAACCCACTCTCCAGGGCTTCAGGCAGATCCTGGTCACTCAGTCTCCTTTCTGAGGCCTGAGGTTTGCCTCTTGCTGGCAGCGGGCAGCCGCTGGGCTTGCAAGCCCCTGGCCAGACCTCTCATACTTGCCTTCCTACCTTGGTTTCTCCACAAACAAACCTACCACACTTCACAATATCATGTGGGGTTCTGGTCTAAGATTTGCCTAACTTGCTGGATTTTATGGGGCTATTTTGGAACTATGCTTTCTCTCCCCCTCCACTCCCCGCCCCACTCTGGCCAACTGAAGAATTAGAGTAGGTCTTGGTACTTAAACCTGGAGTCACATCAGAGTTGCTTGGGGAACTTTTCTAAAACACAGATTCCTGTCTCTTGAACCAGGGGTTTTTGACTTAGTAAGTTTCAGCCCCTTAATGCCCTGGGTGCCTTTGTCTTCCTGGGTAAGTGGAGCCCTGGTCGCTGTTCAGGTGCCTCTTTGTTCTCCCTGCTTGTTGATGCCAATCTGAACACTGTCCTTCAGTGGAGGTCAGAGCCCTAAACAGGATCCTTTCTCCTCCTCAGGGGAACGGCTCCTCACTGGGAGAGAAGCCTGTTCTCAGCGTGAGGAAGAGAATCACTTCTTTCTTATGCTCACTGTCTGCTGCTTATCTCACACTTGGCCAGTCAGACTGCCAGTCCACCACACCTCTGCTCCTGGCCTGTCCTTTTTCTTTTGTCCCCAGGGCAGCTTTGTCAGGCACAACCTTGGCAATCCATGGACCCTCCATGAGATGTTAGTAGGTGTTTTAACATCAGTCTAAGGAGTAAGCTATTTTGTACCTTAGGCTCCTCATTAAATATATCTATTAAGAGCCTGTCTTCACAGAATGCCACCAGAAGCACCACGGAAAAGAAGCCTGCCAGCCTCCTCAGTACTCAGCTAGGGCATGGGTCTGGGTTACTGTGAGCTAGTCCAGGTTGCTAGCATTCCAGGCCACACAGGTACTAAAGTTGGCTTTTGTTTTATTTTGTTTGATGTTGGTTTAGTTTTGTTTTTTCTTGAGGTGGGGACAGATTAATTACTCTCTAAGAAAGGCTGATAACATTTTTGTGTTTTATAAATGTTTTGGTAAATAGTTATTTGAGACGGGGCTGTGTGCTCAGCAGCAGGCACACAAAAGGGAATAAAATAGTTTTGCCCTAGAGGTATTCATAGACATACAGACAGACAGTATCTGTGCAGTGGGCTCACTGCCGCACTAGAGGGAAGCACAGGGCCCCAGGACAGTATTTTTCAGACCTTAGGTCACCATCCATTAGGGAGTCAGACAATCACTTTCATGGGTTGACTTTTTTTTTTTTAAATGATTAAACCCGACTGGAATAGAGTAAGAAAGAAAATATCAAGGTATGTCGCAGTAGTAAAGTTACGTTTTATTTGGGGAAACTGTTATGTTAGATAAGTATACATGCTTGCACACCCATGAATGTGTGTGTGTGTGTGTGTGAGTGTGAGAGAGAGAGAGAGAGAGAGAGAGAGAGAGGGAGGGAGAGAAAGAGGATGTAAGATATATTTCTCACTGTGAGCTAGAGATCAAAAAAAGTTTGAGAGTCACTGCGCTAAGAACAGAGGAAGATCTCTTAGTCTCCTCGCTAAGCTCGTGAGGACAGGAGACGGGTCTTCTCTTTACCCTAATACACACATAGTACATACATGCAGAGCTTAATACTTAGCTGAGTGCATGGTTTATTCGTCGAATGAAGAAAGGAATAGAAGGAGGAAGAAGATGATGATTTCCTAAGCCAAGATTTTTTCCTTTTTGTGCCTTTTAATGTTTTGAGATATAATGTACCTACAGTAACTGAACTTAAGTGTTACATGTTCAAGATAAATTCATACACTCTTGTAACCCACATCTCTGTCAAGATATAGAATATTTCCATCACCTTAGAAAGTTCCTCTTTTCTTTTCCCAGTCAATTCCCCTCCCCAAGGCCACCACTGTTCTGAGTTCTTTCACCATGAATTAGTTTGACCTATTTTAGAACTTCACACAATGGGATTATAGAGCAGATGCTTTTTTATAGCTGGCTTCTTTTGCCCAGCATGATGTTTTTGAGCATCATCTACGTTATTGCATGTGTCAGTACTTCCTTTTTCTCGCTGCTCTTTGCAATAAAAATGGCCAAAAGGATGCTTTGGCAGTGACCCAACAGGAGTGAGTGGTGAGTCTGGGTACGATGGCATTCTGATCTTGACAATATCCAGAACTTGCTTTAAGACATGGGATGAGTCTTATTCCAGTCTGTGCCATCTGTGTGATGCCTTCTTCCTAGTGGGTTGAAACTCAGTGTGTGCTGCCGATAGTAAGGATGCAGAAAGTTCTTTTTGTTGATGTCAGTACATTGGCACAAGGACTAGCCTTTGCCCGCTTTTTATAATATAGTATAAAATTTAAACTCAGACTGCAGCAATCCATGTGAGGCATCTGATACACACCAGGAAAACCCAACTTTAGGCCAAAAGGACATTTATTCTGAGCTGACTTGATGGAGCCTAAGAACTGTAGGCTCGTTGGAATGTGATGCTCCTCCCCCGCACTCCTGTGGCTCTGTCGCCCAGGAACAGATGGATGAATGAAGAACAGGGCATTGTTCTCACGCATAGCTGGGGTGTTGCGCATGCTGCGTCCATCGGTGGAGAATCTGTGACATCGTGTGCACCCAAGTCAGACATGAGGGAACCCAGCTTTCTGGACAGGAAAGATTATGAAGGGCAGTTATTTTTCTCTTCTGTATGAGCTTGAAGTGGATGTTATTATACCCACTTTTTTTCCTAGGCCTTCTCTACAGTCTCAGGTTTCAACTGGTAAAGGGTTAATGAGCTGTCAACTCATGTCATCACACATCTGGATGGGCTATCATTAAATTCTTATAAAAAATTGATTTCCCCTGGGAAAGTTTCATCAAACATTTATATAACCCAGAAATGGCCAAGGGAGCCCATCTTGGCTACAGAACCCATCAGAAGCCATAGAAAGCATGTTTTGTCCCCATTGTGAGCAAAATGATGTCTGCCTCGACTCACTGGATTCCCCTAGTACTTCTGAAATACAGGGTGGGGCAAAAGTAGATTTTCAGTTTTTCGTATGGATAATAATACATGAACTGTGTTTCGTGTACTCAGAATTGTAAACCTACTTTTGCTTCACCCTGTATTCAAATCTCATGACCTCACCTTGCAGAAATTGCTTCTTTGCTAATGCCCCTGTTTCCAGCTGTTCCCTTGCAGATTGCGGATAGCAAGGCTCTGGAAAACCTATTTTGCATCTTCCCGGTTAGCTGAAGGTTAGAGGAGCCAAAGAGTATGTTATGAGTCAGACCCCCGACTCACTGGCACAGAGAAGCTATAGAACGCTTATATAATAGAGGCCGTGGACCGGCCCAAGCAAGCACCCTGCCCTCCATGGGCCACTCAGGGTGAACGACACAAAAGGCTTCAGTGGCTACATCTACCACTTGACTTAGATTCGTATGCAGCCTAAGTGGGTTATTTTCTGAGAGCTTGGCATCTTAGCTTCCATCAATCCACTGATGTTTATTAAATGCCTACCAGGAGCAAGGCCTAATGGTGGGGGATTTAAAAATGAAGTAAGACACCCTGACCGGTTTGGCTCAGTGGATAGAGCGTCGGCCTACAGACTGAAGGGTCCCGGGTTCAATTCCGGTCAAGGGCATGTACCTTGGTTGCGGGCACATCCCCAGTGGGAGGTGTGCAGGAGGCAGCTGATCGATGTTTCTCTCTCATCGATGTTTCAAACTCTCTATCCCTTTCCCTTCCTCTCTGTAAAAATCAATAAAATATATTTTTTAAAAAAATGAAGTAAGACACTGGCCAAGCCCTCTTTGAAGCTTGCCTTCTGGTTGGGGTGATACGAAATGGCAAGTCACAGAGTGAGGAAGTGTATTCTGTGTCACATGAGGGCTGCTGATGAATGTGGTTCTGAGTGGAGGCCAAGGTCAATGCATGCCAGGGTTGCAGGGCTGTCTGGTTTCCCAGAGGCTGGGAATTTCATTTGGATCTCGAAATTGGGTCCAGTTGCAATGGGTGAGAGGAGTGGGAAACATTTCAAGAAGAGAAAATGCTAAGAGCTGAAGAGCAGATGTGGTGAATTTGAGGATATTGATGACTGGTGTTTAAGTGTCTGCATGGTGAGATATATACATATATATATATCTCCTGTTATTGGCCTCACAACAACCTATGAGACTGCTATTTTCCCTGATTGAGGTTTAGAGAGGTTAAGTAGCTTGCTCATAGTCATACAACTGATTTGGGGTCTATGGTTTTCCAATATGTTACCCTCAACAGAGAGTGTGTCATTGTATTAGAGCAGAGGGGTTTGAAGAAACAGCTAGAGAGGGATGATGTTAGATGGTCAGACTAAAGAGATTACAACTTGTTTTAGCCATTGATCTTACTCAAGTTATTTAACTTCACTTAGGAAACAGAGGCATTTTAAACATTTCCAACTGAGAAGGTGGTCTTTAATTTAGGGGGGCAGGGAAATAGAGCTTTTCTAGGCTCTTCAGCAGGAGAGGGAAGCAGGTAGCCCTGGTGTAAAATGATAAGGGTATGAATTAGGATAGAGGTAGTGAGAATGGAGAGAAAAGGAGGTTAGTAAAACCATGTAAGCGTTTATGAAGGGCACCCTGCCTCCCCCTACATTCTCTTCTGCACTAAAAATCTTCACCCCCACCCGCACCCCCAGCCTACACCCTTGCTCAGCCCTGTGGGTAGCGTCACTTCTGTTCATCAGACTTACAGACCTCAGGAGGGCTTGCAGGCTGAAGGGCAGCCCGGCTAGAGCAGCAGGTCTCCCAGAGGAGGAAGGGCTCTGGCACGTGCAGCCTCCCAATCAGCCGCTTTTGTCTAGCTTCCATTTGTTCTTCCCTCTCAACTGAATTTAATGTCTTTCCGTCTCTAGTTGAGCTGTAACTGCTGTTCTTCCACTGCAGCCAGGCACCTGCCAGAGCCTGTTGGCACTGGACCCAGAGCCCAGCCACTCTGTCGCTGAGCTTCTTGTCAGATGCTGGGAGGAGGAGGCAGACCACATGCTTTTCTTCCCCAGTAGTGGCTGCTCCCAGTGTGATCGTGATGAAGGGGATGAAGGGGCAAGGCTGGGAATGAGTTGATTTGATGCCTGCTTATGGAATGCAATGACAGTCAGGCAAATGGTCTTACTCTGTTCACGATTCTCCTCTGATGTGTCTTCTTGGGTTTGGGATCTCAAAGCTGCTTATGCAATAGAGGGGATAATGGACGACTGAGCTATTGGGATCTCTGGGTCCCTTGGGAGGGATGGGGAAGATTGTCATAGAGTTACAGAATGCCGTTGCTGAAGAGGGCCTTAGGGTTTGTATTTTGTCAAGTAGTTTCAGACATTTTCTCTAGCAGAAGAGTTCTTTCTTCAAACCAGACCTTACAAAGAATGCCAATTTATTAAATAGAAAAAAGAGCAGAGTTGGTTTGGTTGAAACAGGGATAGGAGGCTCCAAGTCCTACTAGTTGGGCTGCCCTTTTACTGCTTCTCAAGGGCAGCCTGAGAAGGTTCTGGCACGGAACCATAGAGCTCTGGTCTACAGCTTGAAAACCACTGACCTGGCAAACGGTTCATTTTACAGTTGAGGAAACAGGTTCGGGGATAGGAGTGGCTTTTCCAAGGTTGCTGGCTTACTATCCAGTACTTCTTTAATACTGTTGTCTCAGTCATGCCTTTTTAATTTTGCTTTTATTTTATATTGTATTTTATATTCCAGTTATTTTAACATGAAGACTTATATTTAGAAACGTTTGGCCTGGTAAATGCTATTTCTATAGGGCAGGAGCATTATTGCTGAAATCTTAGTCTGCAGCTTAAGGCCTATTCTAGAATGTTGGGAGTTGATGGGGGTGATCACTGACAGAGCCAGGCCCCCAGTCCTTCTCCCACCTCGAGTTCTGAGTTTGTGGAATTAACTGTTCTTGCAACACTTCTAACTTCTGGGTTCTGAGTGTGGAAATGGCCTGGCTTGGTTGGTATGTACTGACTTAACCACAGTAACCCTCAGGGATTGGCAGGCTATATTTTTGTTATTGAATTTTGTTATAATGGTGTCCCCAGAGAAATCCGAAAATAGGAGAGGATTCCCTTTAACTCTTAACTCTTTTCATGTTTACTGAATAGCACTGAGTAGCACTGGACAGTGCATGATTCGATAATTTTATTTTGTCCGAATGACTCCTCTTTCTTCTGAGCACCTCACAGTCCTCTAAGGTATATTTTACCATTGAAATGGAAGTCAGGAACTGAGACATCTCACCCAGGTCTTGGAAGTCCGAATGTCAACCTTCTTCCCACTGCAGTCATTTCATTGACATGGTCACATCTGCTCTAGAGGCCACCCTCCCTTTCTGCCACGCCCTGGGGCTGCCCAGGGTTTGCTCATGTGCTCTCCTCTCCACAGCAGTGTTGTGACTTAGGCTACCACGCCAGCCTGAACCGGGCGCTGCGCACCTTCCTCTCGGCTGAGTTGAACCTGGAGCAGTCGAAGCACGAGGGTCTGGATGCCATCGAGAATGCCGTAGAAAACCTGGATGCCACCAGTGACAAGCAGCGCCTCATGGAGATGTACAACAATGTCTTCTGCCCACCTATGAAGTTTGAGTTCCAGCCCCACATGGGGGACATGGTGAGGCTCTCCTCCCCTCCCTTACTTGAATCTAGATTCACGACACTAAGGCCGCATTATTCTGGGGAGAGTAAGTCCTGGCCTTCCCGTCAGGTGAGTGAGGCACTCCCCTCATTCAGCAACAGCTACTGAGTGCCTGCTGTCCACTAAACTTGACCCTGGACGTTGGGGATTAGAGCCCTTGGGAGTTTACAGTCTGGGGAGTTGAGAGAGAATTAGAAATATGCAGAGGATTGGGCACCCAAAGGGATGAGAAGGATCAAAGGAGTGAAAAGCAGCAGGTGTGTTCTAAAAACTGCTAACAGTTCGGTGATGGTGAAAGGAAGAGGGAGAGGGGAGTCCAAGTGGTGAGGTTGGAAGAAGTGAGAGCTGAGATGGGCCAGATACCAATGGCTTTGTGGGGAGAGAAGGCTAAGAGAGGAATAATGTGACCTTTTGTCATTTGGCAGAGTTCTGAAGGACCTTGCTCTCCTAGGGTTAGAAGGTTGCAATAAAAGATGTCGTTTTACTTGAGTATTGAACAAAAAAGCATAGGTACGTACAGAGAGGACAGGAGCTGCAGTATCATCCAGAAGGCCTGTGCTGGTTGCCCAGGCAGGGGAGGCTGAACCTGGGGGCCCTGATTTGGACTTTTCACCTTCAGCGACTGAAACAAGAAGGGCTTAAATAAACTAAAGTGAGAGGGAAGAGAAGCTTCTTGGCTTCCATTACTGCAAATCTTTCGGTTCCACTTCTGGTGGTTGTGCACACAAATGAGTAAACCTTTTCCCTGAGGGTAAGAGCCACCATTTAATCTACTGCTCAAATAAAAAGGAGGATGTATAGGCTTACATAATAAGAGCTCAGGATGGAACCAGCAGGCATGTGTCTTCTTGGTTCTGATGGGGTGACTTACCTATCCCGAGTTACTCAGTGTGACTAGGTATTTGCAGTCAGCTGCTTGCCTTCTGCCCAGGTCACATCACCATCCCCTTATTGAGGAGAGCCCCCATCCAAAGTACATGGCGTGAGTTGTGGAGTGCGAGGTTCCCTGGAGGGCAGTCAGGCCAAAGTTACCAGACAGAGGTGGGTGCTAGGTGACCAAGAAACCACAGTGTCCTCCCAGCAAGGGATTGGTGCTTCCATTAGAATTAGCATCCAGACCTCTGTAGTAAGCCCTGCTCCAGAATGACAACGTTTGCAGTGTAACCAGAGGATCTGCTGTCATCAATAGGCCACTATAGTGAGTGGGACATTTCATTCTTAAAGACAGAAATGTGGAGATGATTTCTTTTCTCTCCTTTTTTGGAAAACCAAGCCATTTACAGTCTGTTTCCATTGCTGTGGCTTGAGAAATGTCAGCGTCTGAACAGATGGGGAAGTGAGATGGCAGCATGTGCAATTAGAGCAGGGGAAGGAGTGTCACCAAACCCCAGGAAGCCCCATTCCTCACCTGCCCTCGCTTCTTGCCTTCCAAGCCCCTTCTCCAGCTGCCTCTGAGACTGCTTCCCAAGAATCAGTGGGACTTGGGGACTAGCTGAGTGGTGCGATACATTTTCGGGTGTTGACTGGTCCTTCTGAGCCAAACAGCTTGTCTCCATAAAGGGGGGATCCAAATGCTGGGTGCTCGGGCCCCCTCCTAGCTCTGTCAGAGCCTCCTTTCCATACTCCAGAGCACAGCTGGAATGCATTACCTTGCACCCCGGTAGAGGACCACTGCCAAAGCATGCATCAGCAGCCCTGCTGCTTCTTAAAGGAACAGGCGTGGAGGTGGTTTTCTCTCCTTGACTCCTCCCTACTAGGTCTGGGTTACTTTAAAAATTTAGTCTTTTGCCTAGGCCTTTCCTTTATGTGATGTAGCTGGTCAGTGGCTGAGTCAGGCAGGGCCAGGGCGAGTGCTAGATCTTGCAAAGGTTCCGCATTCCAGTCTAGCCTTTATATGAGTGGAAAATAGAAAGAGGAGAGGGCGGATCTTTCTTGGTCCCTACAGCCAGTCTATCCCCATCAGTGTGGGTTGTCTGTAGACTATAGAGGCAACAAGAGGGAGCTGCCTGGAAGTCTCTGAACTAGGGCCAAATTTCGGGTGGCATTTTGACTGGAAGCTCTGAAATTGGCCAGCGCCCCACATTGACTGGTATTCTGGGGCTCTCCGCTCATGAGTTGATGCCAAGAACTCTCAGATGTATGAGGAGGAGGTGCTTGGCTCTACTTTTGGTGCCCCCGGGGGTTGGTGGGGCTCTGGATGCCTGACCGGTGACATCAGGCAGTCAGAGTTTTACTCTTGGCCCTAACTTGGCCAGAAAGCTGGCCACCGAGCTTTCTTCATTGTGTCTGCTTATACGAGAGCCAGAGTGAAGTCAGCTCTCTTCAGATCTGAGAGCTGGCTCAGCCGGCCCCTCAGCTGGGGGAAGAGGTCGAGTTAGTTGGGAGCTTAAAAACCAATGAAGGAAAAGGTCAAGTCCCAGTCCCCTTCATTTGAAGAGAGGTTTTGTCTTTTCAAGCAAGAGAATGGTCTGTGGGCATGTGGATATGCCCACTCATTGCTAGGGAAGAAAGGGCAGTTCTTTCCAGACGTGTCTCTAGATGAGAGGCTAAGAGACACATGGTGGCAAGGTGATAGGAGCTGCCTCCCCGTGGCTCATTCCTCCCACTCTGCCAGCCTGTTCCTAATGTCATCCTGAGGACGGGGGGTGACCTCACGCTCATGCCATAGCCCTGCCATCATCAGGAAACAGTGCCTTGACCGTTCCTTCACACATCGCTTGCTGGCGATGATCCTTGGGGGAAGGGTGGACTTCGCTCCCACACTTCTGGTGAAGACCTGAGGTCTCTGAAAATGCCAGCTTCCACCAGATTTCATGCCCTCTGGGGCCCTCTACCATTGCCTGGGGACTTGTTCCTGGCTTTACACTTTCTCTAATTGAGTCAGAGCTCTCATGCCTGGCAGAGATTTATAAACACATGCTGACTGCCAACAGCGGCAAGTTAGCCTCCTGACCCACTTCTCTCCTGCTTTCACTCTGGTGTACAAAGGGGGGTGAAGGGGGAGCCAGAGAGGTGGCCACTTGGACCTCTAGCAGGAAATCCTCCCTGTGCCAAGCATTGTGTGTCTGCAGCTGGGGCTGCCCAAGGCGGTCTTCTCTGCCCTAACTTGGCTTCCATGGAGCCACAGACCCTGCGTAGATCGGCCTCTGCCAAGCACCCATCTGAAGATGGGCTCAAAGGAGGCCCAGTCCTCCCAACTGGGTCCCACTCCTCATTCTTCCTTTGTTCTATTTGGTCCTGGAAGAGATCCACACACTTTGGCTTTGGATTTTGGTTTAACGTAGAAACTGTGAGCCTTACAGCTTGAATATGTGTAGTTTTATTAGCAGGAATGGGACTCCAGAACCGCCGAAAGTACTGTCCTCCTTCTGACCTGGTATCTCTTGCTTCTGGCAGGCTTCCCAGCTCTGTGCCCAGCAGCCTGTCCAGAGTGAGCTGGTACAGAGATGCCAACAACTGCAGTCTCGCTTATCCACCCTGAAGATTGAGAACGAAGAGGTAAGTTTCCTGCTTAAGAGACCAGAGCCACCTTCTGAGGTTCCCTGTTGAACTTGTTGCCGCCTATCTGGGAGCAGTGGAAGGAGCACGCAGGGAATGTCCGGGCTGCTGCAAACATTTCCTCGCCAAATGTAGGCTTGGATTTTCCCCTCTGCTACATCCTGCCCTTGAACTCCAGGAAGTTGCTCTTGTATTGCCAAAGGTTGCGCTCTATTTTGAGCTTTTGCAAAATGCTTTCTTTCCCCCTCTACACATTTAATCAAAATGGCACTTGGCAGCTGAGTGAACAATATTGTGTCTCTGAAACCACCCCCTCCTGCCTGGCTTTTTCCAGCATTTGCAAACAAACAGAGGCTTTTTGACTTTGATGCTTCAAACATCTCTGTCCTTTTAGAAGAGGGTGACTTTCTCCTGGGCCCACTGTGTTTGCTTTCAACAACCAATTCAAAAGGGCAGTATGAATGATTATCAGGTTTCTTTTCTTTTGAGCTCACATAGCTTCTTACCTGGCATCTTCGTAAGTCTTACTTTTCCCGGGAAGATTAGGCATGGGTCACTTAGTTTGTAAATGGGAAACAAGTTTGTTCATTTGTTGAAGGTCATGAAGTAGAACCTGAGGCATTGCAGGACCATGGCCATCACACATTTTAAGTAGCTCTTTATATGATGGAGTATGTTTGAAATTTTGTTCTCTTTCTCCCTTAGTACTACTATTATAGCCAAGAACTAATATTAAATTTTAAAAGTAAATATTAAATAAAAGAGCTGGGAGCTGGGTCAAGCATGTAGCATGAAGGCAAGTGTGGGGGTGTGGGGGAGGGGATGGTTTATGTCCTCACTGGAGAGCGTAGCACTTGGTACCAGGTCCACGTAGTGTTTGTCACTCACTTAGCATGTTAAGCGCCCAGCCTGTTTTGCCTTCCGGACGGAAAGTATAGTGTCAGTCACCGGTGATTGACATGGCACTTAACGTGTTAAGCGCTGTCCCATGGGAGGAGGCAGAGTTGCACCCTCTGGACAGCATCCTCCCTCCTTCCTCAGCCCACTCCTCTTTCCCTTCTCCAAGCTTCTCCATCACCTTCTCCCTCACGCATTATGTTGGCCTTTGTTGTGGCAGGTCAAAAAGACAATGGAGGCCACTCTGCAGACCATCCAGGACATTGTGACCGTCGAGGATTTTGACGTGTCTGACTGCTTCCAGTACAGCAACTCTATGGAGTCCGTCAAGTCCACAGTCTCAGAAACCTTCATGAGCAAGCCCAGCATTGCCAAGAGGAGAGCCAACCAGCAAGAGACAGAGCAGTTCTACTTCACGGTGAGGGAGCGTGCTGGCCTTTAAAGATCATCTGTAGGCGCTGCACACACAGGAGATCTGGGACTTGTACTCTTTGTCACGTGTCTGAAGGGCAGCCTTTGATATCCTAGGTTTAGATCTTGCATGTATTCAGAGACCGTCCCTACGCTTGTTGTATGTGTCTAACAGGGACCCTTAAGAGAAAGGATGCACCCAGATACTCTACCAAGATTTTTTTTTAACCATTTAGTAGGCTTTTGTTTGAAAGTTTCTTTTTCAGTCATAGGGGGTCATGAAAGGGGGCCTACATCTCTTGGGTCTTGGGAACTACATTCAAATATTCTGGCTGACACGTCTTGGTTTTAAAGTCTGTAGCCTCTTCTAGGTGGTATGATGACCTTCTTTTATATTTTTTGTTGATGGGAATTTTTTTCACAATTATTGCTAAAATTCAGAGATGGATAGGTAGCATTGTTGGTTTGCAGAGACTTTCAAAACATTGTATTTTTTGTTATTCATGTATTTCCTAATATCTCTTTAAACAGATGGACCCAACTTTTTAAAATACTACTAGTGTTAACAGCACTTTGGAAAGTTGCTGGCTGGTCTTTGGTGCTGCTTTTCAGTAATTAAATTATTCTGAGTTTGCCTAGTAGGATTTATTGCCTGGACTAAATTTATTTCCTAACCTTCTGATGACCAAGAAAGGAGAAATTAAGCTTGCAGGTGTGAGATGAAATATAGCTAGTAAATATGCATACTGATTTTGAATGAGCGAAATCAACTTTTTTCAGACAAGAAACACATCTATATGCAGTAAATTGACTTTTTCCTACAAGTAGAACAATTTTTTAAATTCTTCCTTGAACACTGCTTTTTCATCATTAAGAACACTAGTGATTTGCTATCTTTTTAAAAATGAAATTTGTTTTTTTACTTACTCAAGCCACTTACTCTTAGGTGTTTTTGTTTTGTTTGTTTGTTTTGTCCTAAAGAAGACTATTGAAAGGGAGTGATTTAAGGGAGTATTATTCTTTTAAAATAACTTCTTTCTTGTTATACAAAGCAACAGATGCTTATATAAAATTTAGAAACAAAATGAAGAAAATAAAAATAATTCATAATCTCACTACCTAGAGATACTAGTGTTAAGATATATGCATACACATATCTAAGCATGCATTTATAATTTTATTACAAAAAAATGGGATAGTGCTGTACATATTGTTTTGTAATCTACTTTTGTTTACCAAATTATTAACATTTTTTCTAAGTCACTTAATTATAACACTTTAGAGTGAAATACTGAAATCTATACATAGAAATAATGGATTGACATTTTGGCTCATTCATTAATTTTTGTGAAGTATTTAGCACACTGCCAGGTTTGTAGTTAGTGCTCAGTAAGCACTGAAAATTTATTACCACCATCATCCTTATTTATTTATCAATCATTATTAAATTGTTCATTGATCATTTATTGAGAATGCTGAGGGTATACATGAAGAAGGGGATGATGGGATTAGGCATATGAAAGGTTAGCTTTCATTTTTACTTTATATATTTCTAAACAGGTATGACAGATTGATTTTTGTAATTAAAGAAGTATATACGTATATATAAATTTAAAAATGCACACATGCACACATGCAAGAGTGGTGACCAGGAAGAATGGAGTTGGGGAAAGATCACACACAAAGCGATTTTTGTTCTTGATCCTGAAGATGTGTGAACTAGGCTGTGAATCAAGAGGAAAGAGCAGCATGTGCAAAAGCATAAAAACATGCAAAAACCTGGGTTAGCTGTTAAGAGAACTTCTGGACTATGATGAGGGCTGTGTGGCCGCCCCAAGCTTCGTTATCTCAGGAGGTCATTGAACACTCTAGAAGCTTTTAAGAATTGGATTGTTTGGTGGGTCTGTCTGGACTGCTTAGATATAATAGTACTTAAATGACCCAATCGTATTACACTAAAGAAGATTTCCTTTTTTTTTTTTTTTTTTATTAAATAAGAAATTTTGGACTTAAAAATGTGTATTTAAGACTGTCAGATTTCCTTTTTGGCTTTAAATGAATCTGTAACATTTTTATTCAAAGTTGACCTTCAGAAGGAGCAGGAATGACCATCTTCAAACTGGTGACCTCTCAAATCTGCCCGCTCTTTCACCTCTGTCTGCACTGATGTTCTCTAACCCATTTCCTGTCTTTTGTGGCCATAACGCTGCTTATCAAAATTGTGTGCAGATTTCCTTGGCTAACAGGAACATTTTTTTTTTTTTTGTCTGAGCTTGTCTAATAACAGATTTACAAGAGAGTTCATTACTTTTGTGACTGGTGCTTAGAATGTGTCAGTTAATTCATTTCATGATAAAAGGGTTTTTGGATGGTGGTGAAATGGACATTCATGAAAAGGGGATATGCATGTTAAACAGGATGGCTGCCTGTGCTTGCCAGACCAGACAAAGCCTACACAACTGCTTGTGGGCTTTTTTTAGTTTGTTGCCTCGACAAACATCGCCAGGTTTTTCCCCGTGTCCTTCGCAAACAGCAGAATAGCGCATCCTGTAAGCTCTCTTCCTTTGGAACGTTGGGAAGAGGTTCCTTGTCGTGGCTTGGCCTCCTCGGTAGTGTGCCCAGGGACCCAGAGAGCTGCTGGGAAAGCTTTCATCAGATTGATCTGTTCAGATGACTTCAGTTGGAAATTTGAAGCATTTGTTGGAGTCCCAGAAAAATTATCATGGAATTTTAAAGCTTGAAGTGATTTTTAAATATCATCTAAACCAGCGGCTCTCAACCTGTGGGTCGCGACCCCTTTGGGGGTCGAATGACCCTTTCACAGGGGTCGCCTAAGACCATCGGAAAACACATATATAATTACATATTGTTTTTGTGATTAATCACTATGCTTTAATTATGTTCAATTTGTAACAATGAAAATATATCCTGCATATCAGATATTTACATGACGATTCATAACAGTAGCAAAATTACAGTTATGAAGTAGCAACGAAAATAATTTTATGGTTGGGGGTCACCACAACATGAGGAACTGTATTAAAGGGTCACGGCATTAGGAAGGTTGAGAACCACTGATCTAAACAAACCTTCTCATTGAAGGAATTAAAAAGTAAACCCAGAGAGGATGGGTAGCTTGTCCAAGGAACCTCAACAGGAAGTTAAAAGAACTCCTGTCCCTGTTGCCTGGTCTTGGGCCCAGGCCTTCTCTGTCCACCTGCTGAAGAAGCTGCTGTGGAGGAGAAGCTGCTGTGGAGACAGCTCAGCAGCTTCCTCCTCCTCTTTCCCTACGTGAGGAGACCTGTCCTGCTCTTTCTGGCTTTGTGTCACTCGTCCTCTATAGCACACGGTCCAGCAATGTCCACTTTTTCCCCATTGCCTTTTTTCACTGTGATTGTTAAAAAAATAGATTTTTTAAAGATTTCAAAATAGCATACAGAAAAAATTCAAGCTTCTACCCACCCCTGACACCTCCCCCCCATACCTTCCCTTCTGCCAAGAGGTTAAAAGCAGTTTATTCTGTGTCATTCCAGAGAGACCCTGTGCATAGACTACCACTGACATATCCTTCAGTACAATAGAATTACATTAGAAATGTAATCAAATAGAATAAATAGAAATATAAGAAGTTGCTACTTATACTGTTCTTTACTCTTTTTTTTTTTTTTTTTACTTAATTTACTTTGGCTTTATTTTTATACCAGTGGCCCTGTGCACGAATCCATGAGCGAGTAGCTCTCTGCCACTTCCCTCAGCTGGCCACCTTGCCCACCGCAGCTCATACCTCTCCACTGCACGGGGCTCACTGCCCCGCCCTCCTGCAGATCAGTTGTTACGTGTCATGGCGTAATGACCATTTGCATATTACCTCTTTATTATATAGGATTAGTTAAAAAAGACCTGTCTTCTTTTTAAATTAATTAATTATACTGATCTGAGAGGGGGGCTGGAGTGAGACCGGAGAGAGAGAGAGAGAAAGAGAGAGAGACGTTGTTCCACTTATTTATACATTCATTCATTGGTTGGTTCTTGTAGGTGCCCTAACCAGGGATTGAGCCCACAACCTTGGCATATTGGGACAATGCTCTAACCAACTGAGTTACCCAGCCAGGGCCCAGACCTGCCTCCTTTTTTAATGGATGTGCAGAATTCCATTGTATGGGTGGATGTACCATCACATATTTAACCAATTCCCTGCTCATAGACAGTAATGCTCACTAGTTAGCCAAGGACTGTCAAAGCCTGTAAGGCTGGCATTTCTTCTAAGTACTTCCTGTATGGAGGTGGCAGTGGGAAGGGATTAAGGATTACAGCTGATAAACAAGACCAGACTGCCTGAATTCTTGGGTATTGATTTGGGCAACATGATAGGAGAGGAGTTGGTGCCTTGGCCAAGGCAGCGCTCTAGGTCTAGATGTGGACCTGGTGGTCTGAAATCTTTTTTTATCTAGGTATTAGAGGTCCAATGCACAAAATTCATGCAAGAGTAGGCCTTCCTTCCCCCGACTGCCGGCACCAGCTTCCCTTCCCCTCCCACCCCCCCACCCCGAACCCAGGACCCGGGCTTCCCTCACAGCTCCAGCTTCATTCGGAAGGTTGTTCGGAAGGACCTCTGGTCTAATTAGCATATTACGCTTTTATATTATAGATTCTCCTGCAGGCATTCAGTAATGTGTGCTAAGCAGGTACAAATGAATGACTGCCTCTGCCCTGTCAACTAAAGTGGGAGATGTGCTCCCATTTAAAGATTTGCTGTATTATTTATACAGCCTGACAGCTGTTTCCTGCTTTAAAAATTCACAGGGAGGAGGGAAAATGTGAGTGTGCCTGATGGTGGGGAAGCAGCCACTGGAGTGACATCTGTGTATCTCTGCACATGGGGCTGGTGGGCATGGCTCACTCCTCCCACCTACCCCGCCCTTTGTAGCAGTGGGTCCTTATGGCCCTGGCTCCACATAGATGAAATCCAAGGCAGAAAGCCATAAAGCCCATGAGTTTTATACCTCCATGGTAAGCGTAATTAAAGGGCAAAGGTACTTAAAATTAAATTTGCAAAGCATTCTTGTACCTCTTTTTTTTTTTTTAAGACTAGAAACCTGCTTTGATTCATCTTTTTTATGTATTAGCACAAGGCAACGAAGTGGAGAGCACGATGGTTTTTAGGTTAATGAGCAGGTGATTCAAGTATAAGGAACGCTTTTGCATACCTGCTAATGGCAGGACTCTGTGCTAATAATCATAGTCATACATCTTCACAGGTCCATCTTCAACAACCTGTGAAAAAGATATTATTATCCCCAGTTTTCAGAAAGGGGAAACTAAGAGTGGGGATTAAGTGACTTGCTCAAGGTTAGAAGACTTAGTAAAAGGTAGGACTAGAATATTCAAACTCAGGCTTTTCCATTTTACTGCAACCAAAATGTTAGGGAGGGTTCAGAAAGAAAAAGTATACTAATACTTTTCAGTAAATAAAACTCATTGCTGACGGTTGATAACCAATTAGAAATGGATTAAGCCTAGCCAGTGTGGCTCAGTGGTTGAGCATCCAACTATGAACCAGGAAGTCCCGTATCAATTCCTGGTCAGGGCACCTGCCAGGGTTTCTGGCTTCATCCCCAGTAGGGGGCATGCAGGAGGCAGCCAATCAATGATTCTCTCTCATCATTGATGTTTCTGTCTCTTTCCCTTCCTCTCTGAAATCAATACAAATATATGTTTTTAAAGGAAGTTATTAAGAAATAAGTTCAGATCATAAAAACAAAATGGAAGGTTCTCAGTGGCAAAAAAACAACAACCCAAAACCACCCAATAGACTTACTGCCTCCCTACTTTTTGAATAAATTCTCAGTTTTGATCACATTGAGTGTAAAACTAGGGGGAGGGTGTGGCACCCTGTTAGACTGTTCAGGAATTTGATTTGATTTTGGAGACTTAGAATAGAAAACTGCCCTCATGTCTCTCCTCCATTGAGGAAAACACCAGATCACCCCTTTATTGTTGATGTTTGTTGAGGGGAGCAGGGTATAGGGAGTGGCATGAAAAAAATTAATTACCTAATATTTGGAACAGGCTTTAAATAAGGAAAGTGACCGTAGTGTCCAAGGAAGGGATTTTGAGATTCCGCATAGATAGTTATTTTCCTGGGCCTGGTCTGCAGGAAGCATTGAAAAGCCACCTATTCCTCCTTTGCCTTCAGCTGTCTTGGCTCTTTTCTCATGTGTGTCTGATCAGCAGCGACTGAAGCTTTTCACTCAGTTCTACCAGTAAAAGCCAGGTTATTCCTCCAGCTTCTCTCTCATACAGAGGAGTGCTGGCTATGGGCAGGACAGAGAAGTGATAGCTAACATACCTATGAACTGTAGGATGCTTTTATCTTCCTATCTGGCTTACCGAAATGGAAAACGTTCAACCGTTATTCCCAGTCATAGGGCTGCAGGTCACACCTTGACACAGTTTCAGTCCTTCAGGATTTAATGGACCACCCCCCACCCCCAAAAAAAAATAAAGGAATCCATACCTCTTATCAGATTTTTATTTATTGTAACGGTTCACCAAGTGACAGCCAGAGTTAACTAGTGAACTGTAAACATAAAATGAAAAAGGAAAAAAAAAGATTTCCAGAATCACAAGTAAAAACCTGAGGGAGAGGAAGGAATTTGCATCCATCGCCTTTCAGAATTGTGGCTGAGCAGTCTGGTCTTTTTTAAGAGTTACAGTTTCCTGGTAAATTTTCCCTCATTAGGAAACCTTGGAGTCCCCTGGGATAACCTTCCAAAGAGGATGTGAGGATTCAGATGTTAGCAGAGGGTGTTTCCCTGCAGCTTTTTCACCCCTGGGCCCTGAAGTAGCTTCCAAACCTCACAATTAGGCATTGGTGGGGGTTAGCTATCACCCAGAGAAGACTGACAGCAGGTGAGGTGGCAGCTGGAGCAGAAGGAAAGGGGAAGGTGACAAGGAAGCCTATTTTCATGCAGATGTCTTCATGCAAAAGCACAAAGGAGCAGAGGGAGCAGGTCCCCGGTAAAACAACAGAAATGATTTGGTATAGGGTTTATTTTGTGATTGTTTTAGACTTAATAGAGAGAGTAGGGGCACACTTGGAGGCTTCACTCATGACTGCTGTGGAAGGTTCTATCCAGAGGACAGCGAGACTATTGATTTACTTACTCATACCTCAAGAATTTATTGAGTGTCAATCTCCTGGGCACAGTGCTAAATATCAGAGATGCCAAGAATAATGAATGTCATGGTCTCTGACCATAGGGAGGAGGCAGTCTAGAGAGAAAGACACAGGAGGATTAAACCCTCCAGGACAGGGCGGGGTGAGAAGTGCAGGCTTAGAGATTTGCAGAGGTTCGCACAGGAGCCTCTAGCTGAACATGGGAGGGCCAGTGAGGGCCTCCCATAGAGAGCAGGCTTTTTTCTTTTGCTTACATTTTTTAAAATATATTTTTATTGATTTCTGAGAGGAAGGGAGAGGGAGAGAAAGAGAGAAACTTCAATGATGAGAATCATTGATCAGCTGCCTCCTGCACGCCCTCTACTGGGGTCGAGCCCACAACCCAGGTATGTGTCCTGACCAGGAATCAAATTGTGATCTCCTGGTTCATAGGTCAATGCTCAACCACTGAGCCATACCAGCCAAGCCCAGGCTTTTTTTCTTTGTTTTTGCATGACAGAAAGAGAGGGAGAGAGAAAAGAAATACCCTCTTGGTTAAAAGTTCCCACTGTACAGAAACATACAGAATAAAAGTAGCTCACATTTTTTCACCTTTTCGTTGTGCCTTCTTCCTATGTAGTAATAGACATAAAATCAAAGCCTTGATGTGCGTTTATACTTTTTGCGTAATACATTAAAAGAAAGACGGAACTATTATAATTTAAAATGTTTTATTCACTTAGCCCCCTAGCTATCTCACATAGCACCAGGGAAACACTGCCATGTAGCCTCTGAGTTTAGACATGTATAGATGGCCCCAGTCTGGCAGGTGAGCTGTTGCAGCAGGAGACACCAAGGCAAAGAAGATCCTGTGAGCAGCTGGGTGGTGGAGTGGGAAAGACCCTGAGTTAAGAGGCCAAAGGCCTGTGATCCAGGCCTGACAGTTCCACTGACTGCCTTGTAGCGATCAGCAATTTACTTGACACACTCTTACCCAAGATCATCCTTTCATCCTATATAATAAAAGCCTGTGCTAAGTGTTCAGTCATCTGGTTGGCCGTTCAACCAATCAAAGCGTAATATGCTAATGATATGCTAAGGCTGCTCACCCGCTCGCTATGACATGCACTGACCACCAGGGGGCAGACACTCTGACCGGTAGGTTAATTTGTTGCTGGGGTCTGGCCAATTGGAACTGAGTAAGACAGACTGGACATGCCCTGGAGCCCTCCCATGGCCCCTCCAGGGCTGGCCAACCTCCTTTGTCCCTCCCTGGCCCTGATCATGCACCAGTGGGGTCCCTCGGCCTGGCCTGCACCCTCTCTTGCAGTCCAGGAGCCCTCAGGGGATGTCGGAGAGCCGGTTTCTGTCCGATCCCACAGGCCAGGCCGAGGGATCCCACTGGTACACAAATTGTGCACCGGGCCTCTAGTCTGTAATAAGAAAATAATGATGCCTTCCCTACCATGCTGTACAGAGTTATTGTGATAGGCGAATGAGAGAATATATGCTAAAGTGCTCTAAACACCCTTAATTTGCTGCATATATTCACATGTATACAAAGAATTGATACTGTGCCTTGTTCTCCTTTTCCTGCTTGGTAACATAATGGGAGCATGTTACCGTAATGGTTAAGTGCACACACTGTATTGTCAAACTACATACGTTTGGATACTGGCTTTACTACTCACTCGCTGTTTGACCTTAAGCAATTTATTTAATCTCTCCAAATCTCAGTGCCCTCATTCATAAAATGGGGATAGTGACATTAATAGCTCATAAGGTTGTTTTGAAGATTTGATGAATTGTCCAGGGAAACCTAGTCTCTCACTGGGCATTCAAGAGTTGAGAGAGGTCCCATCAGAAAATGCAGCACAGCAATCGTATTTTAACTGTGAGAGAAGATGGCATGGCATTCCCATACCCTCGTCTTCTGTTTGGAGCTGCCGATATGTGTATGTGCAAGTGGGGAGTGGCAGCCCCTCTTGAAAGCTCAGAAATCCCAGACTTTCCACAAAGACTCCATGCAGATGGAGGAAGAAGCTGATTAAGACAGGCTTAGACAAAGATGCTGTGCATGCTGGGCTTGCAGCTGGGGTGGGGGCTGCGTCTGCCATTGGCATTGCTCCTGGTGTGATGGAATGCACCCTGTTGGGGGGAGGGGCAGGGCTGGATGTCAGTGACGGTGACCAGTGGCAGATGTGTGTCCTCACACCAAGAAGACCAGGCTCAGTCAGCCCCTACACGCCCTGCTCCTTTTCAGTGGAACTGAAAGAGATGAATGAGGGGCTGTCGGAGAGTTTCTTACACTGGCCAATGCGGAACTCCCATGAAAATCAGCAGCTGTCCAGATGCTCGGGGTCATAAAGAAATAAACAATGGACCTGGTAGAAAGTGGGTCAGAAACCAAGTGCTCTCTGCGAAGGGGATTGTACAGCTGTACATCTGTGATTTTTTTCTTCTTCAGGAGTCTGATTGCTCTTTCTCCTCCTCCTCCCCTACAGAAAATGAAGGAGTACCTGGAGGGCAGGAACCTCATTACCAAGCTGCAAGCCAAGCACGACCTTCTCCAGAAAACCCTGGGAGAAAGTGAGTGTGGGGGCGCTGCTGGAGGTTTGCATTGAGGGGAAGGCCGAGCCCTGGACTGTATTGCTGAGCCTCTACCCTAAGCCAGCCCTGGTCTGGTTGTGTGAATGCACTTCTTTTTCTAGCCTGTGATGTGGAAGCACACTCCCCAGATGGCTGCTTGAGTAATGGGAACAGGCCGGTGCTTAATGAAGCACTAATGTGCATCGTCTATTTGTTTAAATGGAGCGTGCCTGCTCTCTACCCAGCCCCCTTCCTGCGCCTCCTCTGCCGTGACCTGGGTAAAAGGCCGAGGCGTTACTTACTCTCCAGACACTTTGTGAAAACTCTCAGCTCCTCTGTGGCAGGACTGAGGCTGGAGCAAGAAGGGAGGTGAGCTGCCCAGCTGCTCCGAGGAGAGGAGAGGGGTTTCAAAGGCACAGTGACCAACAGACTGCTGCTTTCTGTAGCATCACAGTAGAGCAGTGGTTTCCTTCTGCTTTGAGCAGCCCTGATGCTACATGGCAGCCCTCTCTCTGCCTGGGCCCTGCTGAGGCCACGGTGCTGAATGGACGGTCTCGTCTCAGAGTATGACTTTAACCAGACCCTGGGAAGTAGCAAGGCAGAGAACGGGACTGGCACTCTGGACTTTTTTTCCCCCAGCTGTCAAACAGAAGGCGAAGGTTGAAAGAGAAGCTTCCCTGGGGTTCTTGGCACCCTGCCCAGGTCTCTCAGCATCCTATGATTAATGGGATTCCCAGGTTGGGGATGCCTCTGAATGCGGGCCCCTCCTCCTGCCCCACTAATCTCACTTAAAGATGGGAAATGGGAGCCTACGGGGCATTTGTGGTAACACCAGGGAAAGGCAAACCTGCTCTGACACAAAGTCCAACCTTGTAAAATAAAACCTGAGCACTCCTCAGACACTGCAGAGTAGAGGAGAGTGCCCAGCATTCATTGGCTCATTGGCCCCAGGAATCAGAGCCCTGCTTTTCTTCCCAGAGCCTCCTACCCACCCTTCGCGCCCGGTCCTTCTCCTGCCCTGGACACTTCCCCCAGATGATTCTTTTCTCTCATGTCTTTGACATTGTGATTTTTCGGGCATTTTCTTTTATGTGAAGAAAGCCTGTTAGGTAACTTCTGTTCTCTTTCCTCCCCACCACCCAAGAGACTCATGCTGAACAGATTTGGGCTTTGAGATCCAAACTTTGCTGATAGAAAATCTTTACTCTTGGGTGATCAGATTGCTCCATGGGGAATCAGAGGAAAGAAAGCCCAGAACTGTTCAGAGCAAGTTTATAACCATGATTTCTTTTTGCCAAGATAATTGAAGCACAGGCCTTAAGTGAGATGGGGAACAGGGCCTGGTGGGGGTTGGGGGGAGCCTGCGTGTGAGAGAGAATGGGTTTGCGCATGCACCAGATGTGCTGCTATGGAGGGGCCAAGGTTGGTGACCATTCATTAGTGCTGCAAATTGCCTTCATCTGACTATGACAGGTTCTAGCAGTAAGGAAAAAAAAAATAGCTATAGATCTTCCTGTGTGCAAGTCGTCAATGTCCCTGCCTTCTGTATGTATTTGTCACCATAACACAAGAGCCCCTTGTTCCTGCCACAGAGAGATAATTGATGTGTATGAATATTCCAGAGTGGAAATGGGCCAGATGTTGAAAATAATGGCTCAGAATAATATTTTTGCAGATGAAAGCTGAGCCTTTGGTAATGAGAGGCTGTTAGGGGTGGGGGAGGGTGTTTCTCAAGAAGAGCTGAACTGTAATCAACAATTAGCAACCTTTAAAGGCAAGAAAAAGCCCTGCCCTCTCTCAGCCCTTGGAGGTGCCTTTCCAGGAGCACAGATGAGGAGTGTGGGAGCTTCTCCATTCTGGGCTTGCTTGGGTTTTCCCTGGTTTATCCAATATGGGCCTAATACAGACCAAGCGTGGTTAACTGTGGACCCACGCACACGTGGCCCATGCATACATGCATTGTATTTTTTTAAAAATATAGAAATACTTCTTATGAACATTGAGATTTTCAATCTCATGTTTTAAAGCTGGCTGTGACCCATTAAACTTAATATTAGGATCCACTACTGAATTGAGAAACCACAGTTTTATAACAATGTCAGTGTTGAATCTCATTTTCCTCTTGCCACCCCAGCTCAACTGAACAGGAGAATTTAGTATGAATTTAAAACTAGAACTTTCATATCTTTGCTGTCCCTTCCTCCTCACTCCTCACCACACACACACACACACACACACACACACATACACACACAGTGTACACGGAAGAGAAGCTAAATTTCATCTACAGAAAGGTTCTCTAACGTGTGGTCTGCCTTGCTACTGTTCCCCTAAATCTACCTCATTGGGAAGCAGAGTAGGCAAACCTAAGATTTAGGGACACCTGCAGCCCTGGACTGGGAACAAGTATCAAAAACAACCCTTGCCCAGAAAGAGGCTCTGGGAGCTTCTCTTTTCTTTTGCATTGAAGGCTGGTCACGCTCTGATACTAATGGAGGTTCTCTGGGGAGCCAGGCAGACATGTTGATTCCCAGAAGCAAGTCTCATTCTTTCACCCTCTGCTTCAACATGTGCTTTTTGCTTTTGTCTTTCCAACAGGTCAGAGGACAGACTGCAGTCTGGCCAGGTAGGTGTGACTTGGGATGACCTGGGAACAGGCGTGGGGGTAGAGAGATCCCAGCCTGTCAAAGAGCCAAAGAGTTGATTTGCAAAGGCATCAGGTGGCTTTGCAAAGGAGTGGCCTAGGGCAGAGGTTGCTTTTTCCCTTTGCCTTGCTGACACCACCTGGCCCCAAATGGAAGTGGGGTCTGCTGGGACTTAGGAAAAGACCTGAGCCGAACTGAGGGAGGGGAGTTATCATTTGCTGAAATAATCCCAGAAACTCCCAGAAGCCACTACATTGCAAGGAAAAGAAATGTTCAACTCTGGAGGGAGGGTCCTGGTAGCCCAACCTTAGCTGCCAGACTTAAACGTGTGGGTTTTGGAAAGTCTCTGACTCTGAGAAGGAAGATCAAGAGATAGCATTTGAGAATTTTTTGATGCACAGAAAAGATGACAGCCTCTATTAGTGGCTGTTGTTGGATATTGAAATATTACATTGCGTTGTCTTGCCAAACAGCATTGGTAGAAATCCTGGCCTGGTGCACAAGTATGCAACCCTCCCAATCTTTCTCCACCTTCCCCTTCCTTCCCCGCCCCAACCAAATATTTCCCTCCCAGTGATGGAGCTGCTATGAGAACACTCGTGAGCTGGCAGAGAGCAAGGCATTCATTCAGCCAACAGTTCTCAGATGCCTAAACATGTGCTGATTTAACTGGAGAAAGAGCTTTAATGGCCGGATTCCTTGGAGACCCTGGGTTAGCCCATTATATCAACCACTTATATCTGCCAACACACACAATAATCATGAGGCCATTTACAATCATAGGCTCGTTATTTAGAAATAGCTTCATTTGGCTTTCATCGTTTTGTCATTGTGGATTACAATAAAGGTTCCATTAATCTTGGTGACTGGAGGGAACCAGGATAATAGAATTCTGTGGAGTGTATCTTCATGGTGATACAGTCTTAGTATAAGTTGAATTCCCTTATGCTGTGTTCTTTCACTGTGTGACGTTGGGCCGCTCTCTGGCTTCTCTGAACTCCAGTTTTCTCATCTGTGAGACAAAAAGCATTCCAGTAGAGCTGAGGAGCTCTAGGGTTCCAGAGAGGTTCATTAGGGGCAGCTGATGGAAGGGGCGGAGGGAGCCCAGGAGCCAGGCTCTGGCCCCTGCCTTCAGTCACACAAGGCCACGCTGCTCCTGTTTCTCGGAGCACTGTGCCTCTGAGTCAGATTCCTTGGAGAAAGCCTTCTGAGGCTAAACACAGCGAGAGGATCCCCAAGGTTCCTTCGAATCTGGACACTCTACCCTCTAAATTTTTTAAGAAAAATTGCTCTCTCTCTTTTGCTGAAGTATTTCCAAGAGAGAAATCTGTAGCCTCCTTTGGTGTTTACTAATGTTTCCTTGCAGGGAGATCTTATTGTCAGCCCAAATATTTTTTTTACTGCAAATTGAATCAATTCCCTTCTATTCTGATTTTGAATGGTGACAGACATTAAAAGCAGAAACTCTGTACATTTGTGAAAAGAGCTTTAATGGGTTTTGTTTGGAAAGTAATTTATCGAGTCTCTTAGCCATTTCTGGGTCTTAGCAGAATAATGTGACTTGTTTCATTAACCACCGAACAGACTGTTTTTAACCCCATTTTCTTTTTCCTCCCTTTTGCTGGATTGGTCCTCTCTGATCCTATGGGGTCAACCACAGGCGTAGCTCAACCGTGAGGAAGCAGGTAAGAGCCCAGAAAGAGCCAGGCTGGTCTGGTGTGAAAATGATAATCTCCCACTGACATCTATGGAATTCCACCGTAGGCAAGACAGACACTTATCTGACTTCATGCCTGTTTGGAATGTACCATGTAGTCATAGCATTTATATATATAAAAGCCAAGCGACCGGAATGACCAGTCGCTATGACGCGCAATGTGGCGGCCAACCGGGAGCCCCAGTCTGTACCTCCCCCACAACCTCCCATGGCCCCTTCCCCCAGCCAGCCCCGCCCTGATGGCCCTAATCAGGGCGGGCAGGCCGGACCCCACCCGTGCATGAATTCATGCACTGGGCCTCTAGTGTTTAATATTTTGGCAACTTCATTGATTTAGTTTGTTTAGCTAGAGTGACCATGATCTTTCTGATTTGTTCATCTTACATAGTGACATTTGATTTGACTGTAGCAGATTTTTCCAGAACTGCCCTTGGCGTCAGTCCTTCAGAAGGCCAGGAGAAAGGCCTCACACTTCATACATCTGTACCAATAGGGCAGAAGCTCCCAGCAGCCAATGACCCACACCAGGCACTCTTGCTTTATGTTTGCAGATACTTGTTTCTAGTGGTGTGGTCATCCTAGGTGTATTTCTAAGACATCCTAAAAATGCAAAGATAAGTCTGATCTAGGATTGATAGGCAGGCAATTTTGTGCATAATCTTCAGTGTTGGATTAAAATCCAACACTGGGCAGCTAGCTCTCATTACACATATTTAAGGGAGATATTAGAAAGCAGTGGATGGATAATCCACATCAAGGGATGATATAATCTAAACAGCATTTGGGCTTGTTTAAAAAATTAATTGAATTGTGTTTTGCAATAGCAAATTTGACTTCCT
This sequence comes from Myotis myotis, assembly GCF_014108235.1. Taxonomy (NCBI): domain Eukaryota; kingdom Metazoa; phylum Chordata; class Mammalia; order Chiroptera; family Vespertilionidae; genus Myotis; species Myotis myotis. Next base: position 9,576,912 of record NW_023416322.1, read on the forward strand.
AATTTATTCTTCATGGCAAATACTGAAATGATTTTGTATCTCCTAAGCTCATACCAGCTATGCAGTAGGCAGTTAGCAGGGAGGAGGTGAGAAGAGCTCAGAAATGTCTTTGTATCTACTCAGGGGAAAGCTGATTCAGGCTTTAAAAAATCATTTTAGTTAAATTACAGTGTCTGTTGCCACGGGGAGATAATCAAATATAGAGGCCACCTCGTTTCTGTGGTGTCGGCAGCCCAGCAGGGTCTTCAGCCGATCTGACGGCTCTGGCTGGCTGGGTCATCCAGCTGGGGGACCCAGATGACATAGCCCTCACTTGTCTTAGCTTTGCTGTCACTGTTGGGTTTTGTTTTGTTTTGTTTTGCCTTCTCTGCTTTGGATCTCATTTTAAAGAGACCACCATTGGATACAATTACATATTTTTAAAATTATAGAAAGTTCATTGCAATTCTCTGTCCTCTTGTTCCTTTAATTTTTTTCTTCTTCCCTTTTTCTGCCATAATTTCATTTAAAACGAGAAGAATGGAGTGACTCCCAGGGATAACTTAATGCATTTAAAATTAATAGGTGGATCTCTTAAAGAGAAAGCAAGCCTTTTTTCCCCTTTAAGCACTTAAGAATAGGATTGGACTCGAAGTTTGTTCCTTTCAGTTCTTGGACTAAAACTGGGCCTCCTACTCATGGATAGAGAGTATGCCTAAGGGCTTCACACCTCCACTCTGGCTGCAGGAGTGCTGTAGACCACCGTTTTGGCAGTGGTTTGCACACCTGGTTGGACGCTGTGGAGAGGAATGGCACCCCTCTGGCTTGCATCCTGTTGCACCTAAGCAGTTGCAGGCCAAGCATATTTGCCTGTTGCTAGATTTGCATAAAAGTTCCAGGATACACCAAAAGCCCCAATCAAGTAAAGACCTTATTTTCATTCTGCTGCCCCAGTTTTTGTCCAACAGCTCAAATCTAATGGTGGATTAATAAAGTGTTTTTCTGACAGTCATGAGGGTAAATAGTAAGTAATTTGGATGATGAGCATTCTTGTAAAAGTAAGTAACCAGGGAATAAATAATTATTTGTTTGTTTATTGCAAATCAGCGAAACAAGAGGATGAATCTAGTAGCTTTAGTAGCTTTTGTTTTTGAGAGTCCCTAATAGGTTCCAGTCATTTTTGACCCTAGGTTCAAACCAGCTCAGACTTTTCTTCATAAAGAGATACCGCAACTGCTGCTTCCAAACTCTCCCTGCTCCCCTCAGCCCAGCATTTCCTTTCCAGTGGCTTCCATAGCTTCCTTGGTGGCCCTTCTTTCTCCAGTCCTCTAAATTCAGGCATGTCCCGAGGCTTGGCCCTCTTATTTCTCTCCATAGCCTTTCCCCGTCACTTTCCTTGCGAACCTTTCTCTCCTTTTAGTGTCCACTTGTTCCATCGTGATGTCAGCTTGGTCTTGGATCTGACTCCTAACTGGTTGCTGGACATTGCTGTTTGAGGTTCAAGATAGCACCTCCCACCCTCATGGGATAGCATCAGTCTCCTCACCTTCCCCACCATGTTTTAACTTCCTTAGCACCTCCCCTAACATCTTTATTTCTCTTATTGGGACTCTCCATTCTTCACAGCCCCAGAAGTCCCAAATTTTATCTTGGACACCTCTTTTCTTCTCATTACCCACATCTAATATGTTGTTAGTTGGTATATTCTCCCTTAGTGAAAACGGGAAGCTAACAAATGTAACAGAGATCAGTACCTGACAAAAATCCTAACTCTCACTCATGGAAAATTATGCCAAACAAGGGATTGTTTCGACATTATCTGTCCACCTTCCTGATGGTTCACTCCTGCAAACCACTGGACTGCTTGCTTTACTCTTATTTCCAGTTATGCCTGCTACCTTTCTCCCTTCAGTTTAAAGTTCCCTTAATGTGATTGAATGGGGATTTGGCCCAATTGTCCTTAAAAAAAACCTTTCCCACCCTAGAATTAAAGGACCAAAAATATTCTAAATAAAAGAATTAAGCTGAGGTGGATTCTCATGTTGGAGGAGGGAGGGAGAGGAAGAACAGGAGAGACACACCCTGCGTAAGACACACAGAGACACTGCCTGGCCAGCTGTATGCAAAATCGTCAGTGAAGTGAGAGTTTTGGGGCCCCTTAGGAGGGTCCGAAGCCTTCATGTCTTTGTCCAGGTTTTGCTTCCCCTGGACTCTTTCTTAGGCCCCATTGGAGCAGTGTGGCCCAGGAGAATACTCTTCCACAGGGAGGCAGCTCATCTCGGGCCCACTCTTGTCTGCCCACAGATTACCCCTCTGAGCTACTTCTGACCTACTCCTGTCCTGTTGACTGTGGACATGCAGGTTAATGTCTTTAATCCTTGCTTTCTGCAACCCTGTATACTTCCCTTTAACTACCTGTAAGTCTAGGCAAAATGTGGTTCTCAGCTTGTTGAAGCCAGCAACTTTGTTCCCTCCCTCTGGGTCTTTATTTGTAAATCTAGAACCAGAAAAACTTTGCAAACCTTCATATCACTATCCTCATTATCACTGCTACAGCTATTTGTAAATAAAAAATATATAACACTTATAAGCATAAAAAGACTTCCAAAAATGGGGGATTTGTTTGTTTTTTGTTTGTTTGTTTTGTTTTGTTTTTTAAATAGTTTCTTCATTAGAGTATGGAAGAACTGACAAGGATTTTAACTCTAAGATCAGCCAGGCTGACTGGCAGAAATCAGCGATGGCAGCAAGAGGGCAGACACTGGCTACTGCAGCTGGGAAGCTGGGGAAGCAGATGGGTTTGGGGGCCACTAAGACCTTCCTGACTGCAGCTCCACCTTGGCCCACACAGTACTCCCTTTGGCAGCACCCTGGGCTCCCAGTAAGCTTGGGAGCTAGAGGCCATGCCAGCTCCTCTCTCACCCTGACTTCTTCGTGAGGCCCAGCTGCTTCCCTAAAGTGGCCAGGCCCCATGGTTACAGTTGGAAATTCAAAGCCAGGGAAGGGCACGGGCCAACTGTGAAAGGGGTAGAAGCCACAGGACCCATCCCACTCGAGAGTACAGTCTCTGTCCTCAACATCTACAGCCCTTTCTAACTAGGTTTAGGGGCTGCCTGATCCCTTTCTTCTCCAATGTGTGTTTAGTTGCATTATGAAACCCTGCTGGTTTTTACAATATTTGGTATATGTACCTGACGATGTTGCTGAGTTCCTAGGTTGTGGTATGGGTGGTAGAGATAGGTTCAGTCTCAGAAGGAGAATACCTGGGTTTGAATCCTGACTCTGCCACTTAACTACTATGTCACCATAAGCAGCTATTTCATCTTACTAAGCCTTTGTTTTCTCATTTGTGAAATGAGGATAATCATAATTATATACCCCCTAGGGTTGTTACCAGGACCAATCCATCTAAAGCACTTAGTACATGGCCCAACACATCTTTGAGTTCCTCTGTAAATGCTCAGTACTAATGCTTATGTGCCAATAGGAAATATTACTCCCTTTACCACCTATCCCCTCCCTACTTTGAAGATAGCAAATGGAGACCCAAAGAAGTTAAATAAATTTCAGGGTTGTATAGCAAAACGGCAGAGCAAAGACTGACATCTGAGAGGCCTGCTTCTTTGCTTAGTACCAATTAGTCTGCACTATTACCAAGATCTGGGGTTTTTTCTTTCTTGCCTTTTATACCAAACTCCCATTCTGATGCTCCCATTGGTTCATTCTACCACCCTTAACTGACATTAACTGAGCACCCACTATGTGAGAACATCATGGCCTCACTGAACGCCTAAGAGTTAATATAAGCTCTGTCTTGTGGAGCTTGAGCTGTAGTAGTGACAAGTTGCAAACGAATACACCCACACAATTAAGTCACAATCAAGGCTGTGAGGGCCAAGTTCAAGGTGCTGAGACCCTGTAGACAGGGCCCTGAGCTCATCTGGGAGTCTGGAAAAACATCCTTGAGGAAGTGTGGTTCTTATATTGAGACTATGGGGCAGGAGCCTGGTATGAGGAGAGCATTCCAGATGCACAGCAGCTCATGCAAAGCCATTGCCAAGGAGGACTTATCTGAGGAACAGAAAGAAGGCCAGTGTGGCTGAAATAGAGACTGGGGAAGAGCAGAAGGAGATGAAACTGGAGGCCAAGGCAGGACCCTGGCCATGCAAGGCTGTGTAAATAAAGCAGGAGGAGTCTTTCAAGAGTTTAGCCTAGAGCAGGGGTGGGCAAACTTTTTGACTCGAGGGCCACAATGGGTTCTTAAACTGGACCGGAGGGCCGGAACAAAAGCATGGATGGAGTGTTTGTGTGAACTAATATAAATTCAAAGTAAACATCATTACATAAAAGGGTACGGTCTTTTTTTTTTTTTTTTTTTTTTAGTTTTATTCATTTCAAACGGGCCGGATCGCGGGCCGTAGTTTGCCCACAGCTGGCCTAGAGAGTAAACAGTTAGATGCACACTTTTAAAGGTCACCTAACCACGATATAAAGGAAGAAGAGCATGGTTTGAAGGACAACAAGGGTGGGGATTGAAAAAATGATGAATTGGATTGGGTTGGTGGCAGTAGAGAGGGAGAAAGGGAATGGATTTGAGAGATATTTAGGAGGCATACTTGACAAAAATGTATTGATTTGATGGCTGAGGGTAAGGATCTGATTTGGGATAAAAGATGATCAGTCTCCTGTAGGACATGCTGACTGAAGGCATCTGTGTGGCATTCCGAGCGGATCGTTGTGTATGAGCTCCGGAGTCTAAAGGGCAGAGAAGCTGGATGCTTTTCTGTGGACCAGCCACTGACCAGCTGAGACAAGTTCCTCACACTTCGTCCCGTTTTCTCTGACCCTGGGCTATCCGTGTTTAGAGATCCTAACGTGTTTCTCTTTGGCTTTTCAGGATTCCAGCCAGGCAATTCCTCTGGTGGTGGAAAGCTGTATCCGGTTTATCAGCAGACACGGTAAGCAGGGTGCTAGCCTTGCTCATATTTGCAAAGTCGGGAAGAACTTCCAGGAATTCTTTCAGCAGCAAGCGTAGAGACTGACTTCCCATCCTGACATTCTCAGAAAAGGAATAAAATGGTATTTGTTCATGTAATATTTTCTACTTCCGAATGGCCACACATAGACCTTGAGAGAAAGACATCACATGTTTTAACCCAGAAGGCCTCAGCCTTTTACCAACTTCCTTTTCTAGCTTGAGAGTGACTTTTAGATGGCAGCTGTTAAGTGAATTAGTACAGCTGGCATGATGTGTGCCGGTAGTTTCACCATTACTCACCATCTTTGCATGTGTCAGTATCTCCCACTGCACAGCCTTCACCGTTACGTCACATTGACATTTTGATCAGACTGCTTTACAAACAACTCCTTTTGTAATGTTGCATTGATTCCTAAAAACATCCAGGTTTTTTTCTGTGTGGTCTCACTGTATACAGCATCGTCAAGAGCGCAGTTAGAAGCTGGTCTTAAAGCTGTAGCCCACATTTGAGAGTTGGTCGGGACTGGCTCCTTCTTGCCCCGAGTCAAATCACGCTATCTTCTGCTTAGATCAGCTGTTCTCAACCTGTGGGTCACGACCCCTTTGGCGGTCGAACGACCCTTTCACAGGGGTCGCCTAAGACCATCCTGCATATCAGATATTTACATGACGATTCATCACAGTAGCAACATTACAGTGATGAAGTAGCAACGAAAATAATTTTATGGTTGGGTCACAACATGAGGAACTGTATTTAAAGGGCCAGAAGGTTGAGAACCACTGGCTTAGATAAAGCTCAGTCTCAGAAGCTCCATTCCTTCTTCACCAGCTCCTTGGTTGCTTGGACAGAATTTAGGGTTAGAGGTGAACTGCCAGAGAGTTGATCTTCCAAGTGTACGAGTGTTTAGAGAGCACAGATATCTGAGCTAGTGCCATGAAGATTTCTAGGAACTAGGCATTAGAAACTGTTTTTAGGTGCTTTCCTGTCTAATTATAGGGAAAAAGGACACACTGACCCTCGAGGAGCCAAGGAGATGTGTTGATAATTGCTGGCTTCCTTCCTCTCTCCTGATAAACTGAGACATTGCTTGGGTTCATTTTTGAAATAGCAATTATTTTAGCATGCCTACAACTTAACCCCATTCTAATCAGCTACAATTTTTCATCTTATCTCTATTCACTTGAAGTAACAGCATTTTACATCATTCCTGAACAGTCAACAAATATTTATCAAGCCCCTGATCCATGCTGGGCGCCATGCATTGCCAAACAGGAAAACAGAAACAGGGGCAATACGCTGTCGCTGTCTTTCCCTGGTTTTATGATACAGTCGGGAGAAAATAAATGAGCAAGTGAAAACTTAAAAAGAGATAAGCTTTAGTAATTCAGAACGGCCGCATAAGAAATTTCACAAGATAGCAATGATTAATGGCCAAGCAGTTGGCAAAGATAAGTCCAAACTAAGTTCATGGGAGGAAGGATTATTTGTGCCTAAAGGACAATAAGAAGAAGAGCGTCTGCACTCCTATTTGCTCATCCATGCATTCTATTCATTCATTCATTCATTCAACAGACATATACATTGGTTGCTCATTGTGTGCCAAGAAAAAGTTCCTTTCTTCATGAGCCCTATATTCTACTAAAGGGCAGATAAATAAATGATCACTTGTATAGTCCATAAATAAATTAATATATAATATGCCAGGGATTGGTGAGTGTCATGAAGTAAAGCGAGGTGAGGAGATGGAGAGGAGACACTGTTCTAGGCAGGGTCAGGAAAAGCTTACAGTCACCTCGTGTGACATTTGAGCAGAGTCCTGAAGGATGTAAGGGAGTGAGCCATGAGGGTATCTGGGGAAGAGTATTTGGGGGAGAAGGAGCATCAAATGCAGATATCCTTGGCATACGCAAGGGCCAGCACACAGGAGGCCAGTGTGGCTGGAACAGAGTCAGTGGAGAGGAGAGTGGTCATATTTCAGGGCTTTGTTGGCTAGGGTGGGTGTTTGGGTTGTGTTCTGAGTGAGTGGGAAGCTATTGGAGAATTCTGAACAGGGAGTGGTTTTTTATAGGAGGCTACTGCAGTAGCCCAGGGAAGACAGGACTGTGGCCTGGGCCAGAGAGTTAGCTGTGGAAGAGCTGAGAAAGTGGATGGGTTTTGGATATTGTATCTTAGCACGTTTGGTGTGCTTACATATTGCTGATGGCAATGCAAATCGCTACAACCCTTTTGGAGGGGAATTTGGCAAAACTGCATATGCACTTGTCTTCTGATCAGCAATCCTTACAGGATTCACCCTAAAGATACACAACAGCTTAAAACTACATATGCACAAGTTTATTTATTGCAGCATCATTTGTAATTACAAAATATTAGGAACAACCTAAATGCCTTTATATAGAAGAGTGGTTGAATAAACTGTGGTATATCCATACAGTGGGATACTGTACAGCGACCAAAAAAGAATGAGGAGGAACTCTAGGAAATGACATGGAGAGACTTCCAGGATGTATTGTCAAATGAAAAAGAAAAGTGCAAAAGTGTGTCTAAAGCAGTGGTTCTCAACCTTCTGGCCCTTTAAATACAGTTCCTCATGTTGTGACCCAACCATAAAATTATTTTCGTTGCTACTTCGTAACTGCAATGTTGTTACTGTCATGAATCGTAATGTAAATATCTGATAGGCAGGATGGTCTTAGGCGACCCCTGTGAAAGGGTTGTTCGACCGTCAAAGGGGTCGCGACCCACGGGTTGAGAACCGCTGGTCTAAAGCATTCTGCCTTTAGCCCTGGTTGTGGTGTTTAGTTGGTTAGAGTCTTCCCCATACACCAAGGTTGTGGTTTTGATCCCTGATCAGGGCACACACAAGAAGCAACCAATGAATGCATAAATAACTGGAACAGCAAATCAATCTCTCTCTTTCTTTCTCTCTCTCTCTCTCATTCTCAAACCAATAAAATAAAAGTAAAAAAGCATGTTACCTTTCATGCGAGAAAGAAGAGGGTGTAAGAATATATATGTGTCCTCTATGTTGTTGATTTAAAGAAAGAAAGAAAAGTACATTGTAGCTATTTAAAAAAAAATTTTTTTGTTCAATTAAATTGAACTTTTCCCCCAAATAGGGACTCAAGGTATCCCTAAACTCCCTAGAAACTGTGATTACATTTTTTGTTTACGTGCACTTAATGGGGATAGAGTCCATAACATGTGTCAGTTCTGAAGTGTTTGTGGCCCACCGTTTGCACATTCGTACTATTTTCATGTCCCCTGGGAGGCAGATATTTAGTCCCATTATAGAGATGAGAAATCTGAGGCTCATCTGTAAATGGTGGGTAAGGGTGATCCAGGAAGATGTGAAGGAGAAGGGATGTAAGGAACAACCAAGACTGAGTCAGGATGGAAGAACTCCATCGTTTTCAGGGTGAAGGGATAAAGTAGGTGAGCAGGAGGTGGTGCTGTAGCAATCCTTTTAAGAATTCTCTAGGAGGACAATGCTTGGTGACAGCTGGATCCAAAATGAAAGGTTTTGTGCCATTTCCAAATAACTTGCCCAAGTCTGATTGGTTTTATACTAAGAAAAAATGAAAAAGATCATGGATATGATGAGCAAGCTGTTGGCTTTACCAAGTAGAACACACCGTGTAGCCTGGTCCCTGAGATGACATCCCTGTTTGGCTGTGGTTTTGACACCTCGCTGGGCCTATGACTGTTTCTGATGAAACAGCATGTGGCTGTTCCGCCCTATTGGTAACTAATATGGTAATATGACATTGGTAGTAAAGGGGTTTTAACATGCTTCATGTTAAAGGAACAGAGAACTCAAGTGCTGTTACAAGTCCTATAATTGAATTTCCCATACTTGCTTCTCAATATCACTTCAGTTGGATTCAGGAGTTCAGCCCTGGCCTGTATGGTTTACCTTCCAAAGTCCAGCTCAGCGGTCACCAACCTTTCAGACCTCACGGACCACCAGTGGTCCATTGACCACCGGTTGGCGGCCGCTGGTCTAGCTGATAGAATTCAGTCACCCCTCACCAGGTAGCCCTAAACTGGGCAAAATGTAGCAATATTCTCTTTTGTTTTCCTAAAGAGAAATTTGTTTGAGATTTCTCTGACATCAACATTTTCAAGGGATCGTGCCATAACAGAGAGACTTCGGCAGAATAAAGACTGAGGCACAGGGCTCCCAAGAAAGGTGGGGCAGGCCTGAGTGCCGCTAGTTCAGTCCAATCCTGGGCCCAGCTCTAATGCCGGGCTTCCCGGATCCCTTACCAGGTCTGCGGTTGCATGTGTGGTGCTCTCTACAAACCGTATCCATGTTCAGACTCAGAGATGGCTTCTGGTCCTCCACACCTTCACTCTAGTAGGCCCCACAAGCTGGGCCTTCAGGAGTGAGTACCCATTTGTAGCCAGCAGGCCTGGGTTTGCGTCCTGGCTCTGGTGGTTCTTACTGCCTAGGCAACCTAAGGCAGGTTATAACTTATCAGTCCCCTCATCTAGAAAATGGGATTGCTGGTCCCCCCTACCTTACTTACATGGCTATTGTGAGAACCAGTTGATTTATTTATATGAAGCATGTCTTAGCAATCACCACGCATGCATTATTTTACTATGATTACGTCTACTCTAACCCAAGATGACAAAGTTCTCACGTACATTATCACAGTGTAACATTCCTGCGTGAGGCTGCAGTCAAGGACCAGTGGCTAGCACAGTGTCTGGCAATTTTGTCTGTTGACTGACCACTTGTCATGTCCTCTCTTTCCCATAACTATTCAAAGCATTGTGCCCTAGAGCCGCCGAACAGTGTTAGAACAGCTAAAGCATAATTGTCATCTCAGACCTTCTGACACTCCTCTGATGGTATCTGAAGGCTTGCCTGCCATGCTCGAGGTCCCTATTCCTGATCCTGGGTGATAAGAAGATGCCGGAAGGTCACATCCCACTTTGCAGATGGGAACAGAGGCAAAGGTTGAGGAAGGAGCCCACCTCATAGTCTCCCTATGGAGCCAGGTGTAGATATTTCTTCCCTTAAGTCTCTGACTTGGTGCTTTTTTCCTGTTAATGCCTTGTATCCATTCCAGTGACTTTTTCAGCATCCTTGCACATGTTTTCTCCATTGGCCTGAAGAAGGGAGAAAGGGTACTTAAATATGAATTGGCTGGCAGAGATGGACATGCAGCTAAGCTTGGAGCTGTGTGAATTTGCTTTTTCTTGACCACTTTTCCCTGACTTTTCAGGTCTGCAGCATGAAGGAATTTTCCGGGTGTCGGGATCCCAGGTGGAAGTGAATGACATCAAAAATGCCTTTGAGAGAGGTGAGAAAACAGCCTGGAAGATAAGACCAAATGTCTGCCAGCCCCCCGGACTGTTGGCTCCACTCCTTCTCCCTGAGAGGTACCCAGAGGTTGGAAAGCCAGCTCACCTCCCTCTTCAGCCAGGCACCTGCTCTGTTAGAGACATTTCTCCCTAGATACGCAGGGAGATGGCAGCGTCCATCTCAGCTGCCTCCTTCTCAGCCCCATTCATCCTGCTTCCTGGGGATGATCTGCTGAAACCCAAGGAGTTGACTGTGGTGTCTGGGCAGTTTATGGCTTCACCCGGAACCCTTGGTGGTAGTTAATATCAAGGCTAATGCGCCTGTTCATCGTAGCCCATTTATTATTCTGTGGGCTATTAAGTTAATGGGCAAGCTTTGGCAATTTCCGTCACTGTAATAGATACATATATAGTTTCAATTTGAGGTTGGTCCAATCATTAAATCTAATCACATCTGATAGGAAATTTCCATAGGGAGCTCCAGCATGATTGTTCTCTCGTAAGTAGGTGTCCTCTGTTGCAGGCCAGGAGGAGTGCGAGCAGCGCAGAGGGGCTGGCCTCCCGTGGCCTCGCTTTCCTCCCCCAGGAGCTCAGGCCCAGCCTGGTTTCATGATTCTCAAAGAGCCAGTTGCTGTGCCCTATCCCCAGCCCATAGGGACTGTCCTGAGCTAGTCTGGCACAAGCGTATTGAACTCCTGTGCCCCTCCTCTGGCCCGGGGACCCTGAGCCTAAGCAGTCTTTGCTTTATCCAGTTCCTGGGTCACTCTTGTCATGGCCGCCATGCTGGACAGAGAGCTGATGGACTGGGATGAGGAACTTGACTAGATCACCCCTCCCCCACCACCTCTGCTTCATCCTACGTGTTTTACCTCTCTCACCCTCTTTGTTTTTTGGGGGGTTGCTTATCAGGAGAAGACCCGCTGGCTGGGGACCAGAATGACCATGACATGGACTCCATAGCTGGCGTCCTGAAGCTTTACTTCCGGGGGCTGGAACACCCTCTCTTCCCCAAGGACATCTTCCATGACCTGATGGCCTGCGTGAGTAAGTACCGTCCTGGCCTCAGACTGACCTCTGGGCCAGAGAGCCTTGTAGCAACAGAGAAGAAATTTCCGCAGGGTCTTTTTTTCTCATAAGCTTTGCAGTAATATTTTCTTTTTTCAGTGAAGTTTTTCCTCCTCATCAACACTCCTCTATCCCTTGGTGGGGATTTTTTTCTTCCTGATTCACTTTAAATTCCTTTGCTTCTCTGGGCTTTGTCTTCAGTAAAATACATTTATATTTACATATAAGACATAGTCTGTGCTTATGCTTTTCATGATACACAGGGAGAAAGCATCGGTGTTGCAACTATTTCCTGTGTGTTGTTCTACACATGGCATGGCTTACCTGCCGGATATTTTAATGTTCTTCTAGGAATAAAACCCTCCGGGCATAAAAGCAGCAATATAGAGATAGTCTGTTCTATCCCCCGGCGAGGCTCTCTGCCTCTTGCTCTAAAGTGATCCATGGGAAGTTGGATTAATATCGGGTCACCCTGGAATCACATCCCATTGGATTGGTGGCTCCAGAGGCTGGAGAAGGCAGTGCCTTTGAAATGGAGAAACCAGCCTTTTCCCCAAGATCTCCTTCCCCCAACCCCCACCCCGAGTTTCCAGTTTGACTCATATATGCCCTGAGCACTGTCCTCTGTTATTCTGAGAGGAAAGGGCCTGAGCATTCAGGGGCCTCTTATTTTACTTGTTGACCCACTATTTGTGGGAGTCTGGTGGGAATGAATTCTGTGGGTGAGCAAATACATGCATCCCTCCTGTTTTCATGTCTTTTTCTAAGACTGGGCCTAGGTCAACTATCTTAAGTAGACTGGGATGACCAAGACAGTACGAGATACCTTGGCTGCCCAACTCTCCCCTTGAGAATGCTCATCCACTGCTTCTCATTTCTTCTTTACGAAAACATACTCATTATATCCACACGACACACAGGAAGTGGGATGCTGGCCATCATGGAGGCCATCCTGTCCTGCCTACTCTACCCATGCATCGCCTGGGGCCACACCTGTAATTAATCTGTTCATGGTGAGAGTCAGGAAACTTCCTAGATATTACTGTTAACAGGGGCAGCCATTGCTTGTCTCTGGACACATTTTTCTCGTCTGCACTGCAGATAGCGAGGGGAAGATAAGCCAGACTTGTGCAGAGGATAGGGCGATGCATAGGTAGAGTAGGCAGGACAGGACTTGCCCAGGCTCCCTCCCTCCCCACACGTAGGCCCTCCAAGGCTGGGTGTCGAGCAGTCATAGCAGGTTTATGGATAGTTCCTTGTCTGTGGTTGTCTTAATAAAAGGGTAGGTGCTTAGGGAATATCTCCAAACCCTTCTGTGCCCAAGGAGCACATACCTTAAGTCCTGCACTGGTAAGTGTTTGGAGCCCAGCATGTATCCCCCACCCCACAAGCCACAGGGATGAAATGCCTTGTACAGTGCACCAGTGTTGCATAGACTTGACCTGGCCACTCTGTGCTTCACCTGCCGGTAGTACTCTTCTTACCATTACTCCCTGGGATCTCAGCCACAGTGGAGGTAACACATGGCTTTCTTCTTTCAGCAATGGACAACCTACAGGAGAGAGCTCTGCACATCCGGAAAGTCCTCCTGGTTCTGCCCAAAACCACTCTGATCATCATGAGATACCTCTTTGCCTTCCTCAGTCAGTGAGTAGACTTCCCAGTAAGCAGCTGGGTCAGACCTTGGCTTCAGCCACTAGAAGTTTACATACGGATCTATGTCAGTTCCTCCAGCCCAGTAATTGCTGGGCACTTACTGTGTGCTGGGCACAGATGTAGGCTGTCTGCATACATTGTAAAATAAGAGACGAAAGCCCTGATATCATTTAGCTCACATTCCAGGGGAGGAGACAGACAATGACAGAAACGTCAGTTACTAGTAAGTGCTTAGGAGAAAACTAAAGAAGTGTTAATTAAGGGATAGAGTGCAGGGCTGAATGGGGTGGGGCTGAAAGGGGGAGGGAGCCTCCATAGGGGGACGGTCAGCAAAACCTCCCTGAGGAGGTGGCACAAGCAGCAGCCTGAGTGAAGTAAAGGAAGGAGCCACAGGGATGTTCAAGGCTCTCAAGCCCTGACAGTCATGGTTATAAGGGTTTGGATTTGAGAATCCACGTGATCTTTGATCATGTGATCTGATCTATATGTGTGTATTTTTAAAACCCACCAACTGCTTCATGGAGAAGTTACTGTAAGAGAGAAGGCTGTGAAGAGAAGCAGGTCGACCCTTCATAGGTTATTGTACCATCTCGGCTGGGGTGCGGGGATGGTGGCTTAGACTGGGGAGGTGATGGAGGGTGGTGGGGAGGGTCAGGTTTTGGATCTATTTTGAACATGGCATTGACAGGACTTCCTGGTGGGTAGGGTGTAGAGCAGTGGTTCTCAACCTTGGCTGCACATTAGAATCACCTGGGAATCTTTTTAAAATCCTGATTTCTGGGCCTCATCCTCCGGAAATTCTATTTCTTTGTTACTAATGTTGTGGCCCCACCCCATAACAAAGAAACAGAATTTCCGGAGGATGAGGCCCAGAAATCAGGATTTTAAAAAGATTCCCAGGTGATTCTAATGTGCAGCCAAGGTTGAGAACCACTGGTGTAGAGTGTGAGGAACAAGAAGAATTCTACCTTTTTAGCATGAGCAACAGGGAAGTAGTGATGCCATTTGTGGAGTTAGGGAGGACCAGGTGTGAAGGAAGGAATCAAAGCCAGGTGCCAATGCAGGCATGTTAAGTTGAGGGCCCGTTAGGCCTCCAAGGGGAGATTGTAAGTTGGCAGCCGAACATGGGAATTTGACACTCGGGAGAAACATGGGGTCAGTGTAGCTGGAAGAGGGGTCTGAGGGGACCTTGGGCTTGGCCAGAGCATCTCATCCAAGCAATGTGTTCTTGCCCAGGGCGTAGGAGTCCCCACGTGGCAGCAGGGTCCACAGCGAGGACATGTGATAGCCTCTCGTAGGCACCTGTCCTTTCACTGCAGCTTCTCCTTCAATCTCCTGGACCAAAGGTTATAAATGGGCAAACTGAGGGCCAGATAAGGCCCATAGATGTGTTTCCTTCAGTCCACTGTATCTTGAAAATACTGAAACGTTTAAATACCAGGGGCATCCTTAAAAACATCTAGATTTCTAGCTTCTCTTGGAAAATTGATTAGATCTGGCAGTGCTGGATCTGCCTCCCCACGTGACAGCAGCTCCCTGTGGAGTAAAGACTGCTGTCTACTGAGGCAGGCACTGCCCCGCTCACCAGACCCCAGCCCTCCCGAACACTTCCTCATACCCAGGATGAATTCAGTTGCTACTTATTGTCACTCTTGCTTTATGGTCTTTTATATAGTGGAGAAAGATTTTTCTAGATCCATGAATCTATTAAAAGGAGAAAACAAAAATTAGACCAAGGGGCTTGGGTTTTTTAGCACATATTTCTGTGTGAAATGAAGAGTCTTCCCAGTTGATTGGTCTCTACTTCAAAGGAATGCAAGGTTAGAGACCAGTTCATGCGCCTCAGCTTGCTTACAAGTGGGCCTGGCTCTGTAGGTGTCTGGGTTAGTCCCCCCAGCCTGAGACCTTTCTGGGTCACCCACCCTGCCCTTTTAGCCCTGTTGCTGGCCCTGAAGAGTGACAGAGGGTGCTGGCTCTGCAGCCTGCCTCCTCCACAAGACTGTGTCTGCTCCTCTCATCAGCCAAGCCCTGACTCAGCACCACAGCTGCCTTTGAGTTCAGAGCCCCCCATGACTCACACAGTCACATGCTGCCCAGTTAGGTAATTAATGCCTGTCAGGAGAAGCGGGTAGGCTCTTGTGAATCAACTACTGCTGAATGTCCGCAGCCCTGCTGTCCATTCCTGGAGTAGAATCAAGGGTCTGGTACCAAGAAGCAGTCAGAATATTATAATTACAGAAAATATCTATGGAACCCCACCGATGTGCCAGCCGCAGTGCTCAGTACTTGGCATTTAACCTTCACAACAGCCCCATAAAGGAGGCATAGAATGGCCTCCATTTTTCAGTGAAGAAACTAGGGAACTAGACAAAGTCATGGAACCGGCAAGCAAGGGAGCTAGGACTCAAAACCAGGTCTGTTTGACCCAGAAATTCTTGGGATATTTTGGTTTTTTTCTTTTAAATGTAATCAAAGAAGGAAATGTGCATCATTAACGAGTAAAAAGTCCAAGTTTCCAATACTAATCCTGATTTTCTCATTCTCCCCAAAAAGCCTGTGTTCCCAGCCATAATGTTGAACTTTTTGAAGTTGCACATAAGCTAATGAGTTGGAATCCATTAGGAGGATTCCCTGGTGGTATAGACGAAACTATAGAAATATAGCACAACTCTCAGAGGAAACAGCAGATATATAAGTTGATGCCAAAAAAGAAGGTTTTTTAGAGAAGAAGCTGTTAGCAGTATTATTTAGTTTAGGTGTTTCCTTAAAGATCAAAACCCAGTGTTTGAGGTCTTATACTGGGTACAGGCTTCAGGGTCTCCAAGGACCATTAACACCACTAGGTACAAAATTGTGTGTATTTGTATGTGCACATTTATGAATTTTCTGGGGAGAGAATTTCCAGTTTTGTCAAATCCTTGAAGGAGCCTACGTCCTCCCAAAATTAAGAACCATGGCTTTAGCTCCTACACCTAGGTGTTCCTGTTGCAGATTGGAGATGAAGGATCTTGGTCTATATTTTAATGGAAGTAAGAAATGGACCCGGACCTCTGAGACCACAGTCCATGAAGATGTGTCCCCTGCATTGCAGCCACCTATGACTTACACAGGCCTTGCCTTAGAAGGCTCAGCCTCATTTCTCATCTCACAGAGTTGGGCCTGGATTCTCAGGGCTAGAGTTTGTTTCCCTTTGACGATAAGACATCCCAGCCCTGGCTGGTTTGGCTCAGTGGATAGAGTGTTGGCCTGTGGACTGAAGGGTTCCGGGTTCAATTCTGGTTAAGGGCACATGCCTGGGTTTCGGGCTCGATCCCTAGTGGGGGGCATGCAGGAGGCAGCCGATCAGTGATTCTCTCTCATCACTGATGTTTCTATCTTTCTCTCCCTCTCCTTTCCTCTCCGAAATCAATAAAACTATATTTAAAAAAAATAAAGACATCTCAGAAACTTCTGGTCTCCTTCCCTGTTACCAGAATATTGTCAGATCACTACAGACACAAGGCCTGCCTCCTCCTGTGCCCTCCACGACACCAGGAACCAGCCAGCCTGCGATTTGCTACAATTTGTGGTACCTCCTCCTCAGTTGTCCCAGCTGAGGTTCCCAAGGTCATTAACAGTCTCTCTCAAGTTTTTATTTGACTGAGAAGTAGGCTTGGAAACATCTCCCAGCCTTTTCTGGATCTGCTCTTTTAACTCAGGAGCCAGAGAAGGATTGCAAAATTAACTTTTTATGACCTCCTGTGAAGCGATCCAGCCCCTGAGTTCTATCACCTCGCATCGCCGGCCTCCCTGCGTTTGACAAGGTCCTAGAAAACAGTGACTCTGAGTCATGACAGTTGCTCACATTCGCTGGACCATCTCACAGGTTCTGCCGGCATTCTCTAAGGGCGGTGGGCAGCCTATCAGAATCTTCAACAGAGGAGGGAACTCTAGAGTTAGAGCGAGACCAACTAGGTAATTTGAGTCTGGATGTGGGATGCACTAGAAGCAAACTGCCCAGCTCACATGAAGTCAGCGGAGTCGCAGGCCTCGGTTCAGCATCAGAGGGTTTGGGTGTCTTCTCAGGCTCTGGCAGAGTCCAGTGCTGGGGACTTTCTGCTGATGCCCCGAAGGAGGCAGAGCTCCTTAGCAGAGCTCACTGTTTTGCAGTTGGGGGGCAGGAGGGGGAGTATATCCAGAGCTGGCCCAGCTTCAGTGCCTGGACAAATCGAGGCCAGTGGGAGCCAGTCAGGTGCGGTGGCTCAGTGAAGGGCTTGGGTCCTTGGCCAAGGTTGGAGGTGTGGCTGGATCAGCTGCTGGCTGGAAAGAGGGAGTTCCCAGAATAAATAAATATCCGATAATGAAGTCAGACGGCATCCAGAGGAAGCCTGAGCAGGAGCTGAACAGCGTGCTGACCTTTTCCGGAACAAATCCTGAATGTAATAATAGAGGAGGATGTTATGAAAATGAAAAACAATTGCATTAGCTGTTCCAGAAAGAACTCCACTGGCTTGATGGAATATAAAAGCTAATCTGTTGGCTTTTAAACAAAATAAGCCTAGATCTTAGAATGGAATATCCCTAATAATTTGATTATTTTTCTATTGAAGAAGGTACACAATGCCTGTGTCCTCTAACCCTATTATGACCGGGGCAGCCTGAGGGTCTTTGTCTGCCCTGTCAGCTTAGAGGGGCTATTGGAGCTGTATCCAACTATGCAGGGGGGACTTGGTGGATAAGATCTGGGGTGGGATGGTAAGTAGGATTTGATCGGGGAGCTGGAGAGAGAGGGGGTGACACCTGCAAGGATGTACTTCTGCTTTGCCTTTCCTTGACTCCTGAGTGACCATCGTGATGGTCATTCCCAACCCCTCCTCCCCAACCCTCCTGCCAACGTTTTAGAAGGGTTCTGATGCCCAGGGAAGCAGGTGGCAATTTGCAGAACTTCTGTTCTTGCTCTTGGCTGTGCCCCTGTGATTGTGTTTTCTGGGCATTCATGCGCATGCTTTCCAGCTTGCACCCTTTCCCTTCTCCTCCAGTTTGTCACAGTTCAGTGAGGAGAACATGATGGACCCCTACAACCTCGCCATCTGCTTCGGACCCTCGCTGATGTCGGTGCCTGAGGGCCACGACCAGGTGTCCTGCCAAGCGCACGTGAACGAGTTGATCAAAACCATCATCATCCAGCATGAGAACATCTTCCCAAACCCCAGGGAGCTGGAGGGCCCTGTCTACAGCCGAGGAGGAAGCATGGAGGATTACTGGTAGGGGGCCAGGGCTGGAGCGGGGAGGGCATCACCCACACACACTGGCCTGGGGGCCAGATGGCCAAACAAGACCAAAGGGAAATACCCAGACCCGCCCAGCCTCACTCCCAGGCTCTTCAGGCTGCCAGGGTCTTGGGTTGGTGTAGGCCAGGGGTCCTCAAACTTTTTAAACAGGGGGCCAGTTCACTGTCCCTCAGACCGTTGGAGGGCCGGACTGTAGTTTAAAAAAAAACTATGAACAAATTCCTATGCACACTGCACATACCGTATTTTGAAGTAAAAAAACAAAACGGGAACAAATACAATATTTGTATTTGCATGTGGCCCGCGGGCCGTAGTTTGAGGACCCCTGGTGTAGGCAGTGCCCCACCTTGGCCCGGCCTATGGAGGAAGTGCCATTTCACGGCACCTTTCTACCTTATGAGTTCTGAGTGGTCATTATCTTTCATTATATTCTGAAAGAAAATGACAATAATAATAGTAATATTAATACTCGCTAGGAAAGGGAATTTTCTACAGTTGTTCACCAGTCCCCAGTGTCTCTCAGGGTTCTGCTCTGCTGTGCATGGTGCCCGAAACAGTCCCGGTTCCCGGGGAATTTCATATTGGGAAGGGTTTAGATATGGGACATAATTTGCTGGCTGGGCGTTTGTAAGATGACCATTTAGGTGATTTCAGAAATTCATGAAGGGAGAGAGGGCTAAGCTCCATTTTCAGCAGGTTGGCACAGTTTCACCCTGAAGTGGGATTAAATTGCGTGGGGTGAGGTTTTTCATGACCTGGCCTGGGAGCAGAGATATGACAGGATCCCAAGGCACATAGACCCTCCCGCTGGACAAACACTGAGTCACTATTTCCGTTTTACAGATAAAGTCACTGCAATGCAGAGAGGCAGTGACGATCTTTCAGGCCACCCCATGGTGGGGATTGCACCCTGATCTCTCGTCCTTTAGTGCAGGGCACTGCCCACTGCCCCCAGGAAACCACTTCCTGTGTCAGTTTTCCACTAAACACAGACAGCTGCCTCTCTCTTTTACTCCCTAGCACCCCTTACCTTCTCCTCCTCCCCCTTCTTCCTCCCCTAAAAATGTTTCAGCCTGGGCTGAAAGCATAAGCCAGCCCAAACCAGATTCCATCTGAATTCAGCATCTGGAACCAATTCAGCCAGCCCCATTGCTATGGACTGAGGTAGGGAGAATAAGGGAGGTTGTTTACTTAGAGGCCGATTGGTCCACACTGGTCCCTGATCTCCACAGAAGGAGCCTCCTGCTCAGGGAGTGAAGAAAGGGACATCCATGTGTCGTGAACATGAAAATATCACTGACATCCGGGCTCGGTCTTCTCCGCTGTCCTGCAGACCCCAGTACCTGGGTCCGGGCTGGAGAAACCTCGGCTTGCCAGCTCAGAGAGAAAGCTTGTTGTCACTGACAGGTGGTTGGTGGGATAGGGAGGTTGTTCAGGTCTCAGCCTGCTGGCCGAGGAGCTCCCGGGAGCTGTCCTTGTACATGTGACTGGGAGGGTCAGTTTCCCCTTTGCACGAGTGTTGGGAAGCTGTGGAACAATGTTCCCAATTCCTGCTTTACCTTCCTTCTAAAGTCTGCCCTCAATTCTCAAATATGAAATCGCTGCAGGCTGGGTTTAGCCCAGGACATGGTCCCTCACACCTCCTCCCGGGCGGTCTCAGCCAGTGGAACAGACGGAACCCCGGCAGGGGGTGGGAGTGGGAGCTCCAGGGGCACAGACGGGAGGGCACCTTCCTCCAGTTCTCTCCAAGTGTTCCCCTCGGCCCCATGTTGTTTGTTATGCATCCAGCGTTTATTGGCAGCCTCTGGAAAAACCACAGATTGCACGGGGAATGTTCTACCATAGACTGGGTGGGAGGGACCAGAGGGTCAAGAGTAAATGGTCTTGGGGTTAAAGGGACCATCTCAGCCCTGGATTCACACCCACTCAGAAGGCTCGCAACCTTCCCTTTCCTTGGGGGAGAGAGAGGTGCCGGTGCTGTGAGCTAAGGCCATGAAGGAGATGGGGGAGGGGTGGCAGTAGGCATGCTAGGGTCCAAGGATTCTGGAAAGTGTCCAGGAGACCAGACAGCCAGGAAGAGGGAGCACAGGCCACTTGGCCTCCCCATGACCGTGGAGAGGAGAGGCCATTCACCACATTTACCACCTGAGACTGGAACCGGTTTTTCCAGGACTATTGCTGGGTGGCATGCCAGCTTCTGAGACCACAGGGTTGGGTCTGGGGTGTTGCTGGGGTGTGGGCGTACAGTGAGAAAAACGGAATTTTAGGGCAAAAAGGAACTTTAGGAAACATCATCTTGCCTTTACCTTAGAGCAGTGGATTTCAAAGTGGAGTCCCAGACTAACAGCACCTGGGGCTGGTTATAAACGTGAACAACCTAGTGCAGTGGTCGGCAAACTGCGGCTCGCGAGCCACATGCGGCTCTTTGGCCCCGTGGCATGGGCCACGAAGTTTCAATCGCACTGTACGTGCACGCCCGCACGTGGTATTTTGGAAACTCTGGGGCTGAAGCAATCTGTTTTTAACAAGCCACCCCACACTCTCTGAAGTTTGCGAACTGCCCCATCGTGGATGGCCACATAGATGGGCTTGGAACCTGCAGAAAAGTGAGCCTTGGTCCGGTGCATCCCAAGGGTTTCCAGAAAGTCACCAAACTCATCAGAGGGTTTTTAGGCCCAGAAAACAGTAAGAAATTGTGCCCAGATTTTTTGACAAAGCGGACGGAATCCCCGTTCGTGCGCCCCAGAATGTTCTCTGGAGCCTGGAGGACTCCTTGGAACTGACTCCTCCTAATGAGGTTCGTTCTGAACTGGCCTCCTGGTCTTTGAGGACCTTCCTAGGAGTGAAGGACCCATTCCATGAGAAGGGAGAGGTATGGGCTCAAAGGTAGACCCTGAGGCCAGGTGGTGGGGTTGAGCAGGGGTGATGGAAAGGCTCACTCATTACTACCACATGCCAGAGAAAGAACCTTTGGACATGAACAGGGGGTTTTCTACCTTACTAAGCACTCTGAAGTCCATGAGCCAGGAGATCAGGCGGCAGAAAGACATTCCTAGTAACTTCCCTGGCCATTCTCGATCCTCAACCCCGGATGATTCTAGATGGGACGAATTTCTTCCCGTCTTGACCTGACTGTCTCTTGCGCTCTTGCAGAGTTCAGCCCGCAGCAGACTCCTCTTCCCATCCATTTCTGTGACTCCCCTCCCACTTTCTTTCCAGTACCTGGAGCTAAACTGCAAGGCGTCGTAGAGACATCAAGCAGATTGAGAAAGAAAGAAAGGAAGTCCCGCTTATCAATCACCCCCTCTTAGTTCACTGAATCCTCATGTGACTCTGTGAGCTATACTGACCATTTATAGATTAGGTCACTGAAGCTGGAAGAGACCAGTAACTTGCCCAGGGCCACACGGCTTCCAAGTGTCAGAGTGGATTTTTGGACCCGGTTGTATCTGATACTAAAGCCTGGTGTTTTTCTTCCACCGTGCTCCCTCCAGGAACTAATTCACCTAGAGAAACAGCCCTTGAGGAGTTGGGTTGTTTTGTAGTTTTGAAAAAACACAATTGAAAAGGGGTTCGCTTGGTGTCAAGATACTCTCAGCAGACTGCAGTGGTTTTTGTAGCAGGGGCTGGAGTAGGAGCTTTCTCTGTCATTCTTGGCGTCTGTCGGTGTGTGCAGTCAAGATAGAGAGAGCATGAGGTAGACTCCATGCCTGAGCCCTGAGGACGCTGTGTGAGAGGAAGACAAGAATTCTGAGAGCCAGCTGAGCCGGGTTCCTCTCGCTTCTGTTGCAGTGACAGCCCTCACGGAGAGACAGCCTCGGTCGAAGACTCCACCCAGGATGTGAGCGCGGAGCACCACACGAGCGATGACGGTACGAGGTCCTGCTTGGGGTCTGCGGGGCTCCCCGGGTGAGGCCATCCTGTGCTCCCAAAGAGCCTTCCGCCCAGCAGTCCCCTGCACACAGGCAGCGAGCCCTTGCCCCCCTTCCCAGTCTTAAAGAGGCAGCCCACCTTCTCAGACAGAGAGGTCTCTGTATCAGACCAGAGGTGAAGACTACACATGTCATCGCCCCTCGACCTCTTGCCCCAACACCCTGCCCTCGCCCACCTCACAGCTCCTTGTCTCGCCAGCATGTCAGTTCCTGTCCCAGCGCAGACTGCTGCCAGGGAGCTAGAGACCAAAGTGAAGAGCTCACTTGAAAAGCAGTAAGCCAGGGGAATACAGACGCTGGGTGCCAAGACTCCAGCAGAAGCCAGAGGGGAGTGGGAGTGAGGACTCAGAAACCGCACGCGCTCACGTCTGCCCACTGGAAAGACTGACCCTTTCCAGAGAGAGTGCAGACCTGCGGGCGCTGCGGCCGGGGGTGTGCGTCGGGATGTGGACACAGCTGCCATCCGCGGGCCCCTCGGCCGTGCCCATGATAACCAGGGACTGTCCAGCCAGCACCTTCCCCCTCCTTCCAGCAGTTTTGTGCCCCATTTCTGGATCTCTGGGACTCTGGAAAGCTCAGCAGCTGACAAGGGGCCTTAGAATTTTCTGGGCATAAGAACAAAATGGCACAGTCTGCGGGGCTTTCCCTGTTCCCGCCTTGCCGTGAATTCTGCAATCCTCAGCCAGCTTTTAAAGGAGAAAACATTAGGGCTGTTATGCAGGCCCTGATGTCAGATGGATCGGTATGATGATTTGCCACATGGGAGGAAAGTGGGTGAACTAGGGAAATATGTAATTGGTTGGAGCCTGCCGAGGGCCCACCAATGCTAGAGGCTTTATATGTCTTATGACCTAATCTCTAGTGAAATAGATAGCGCTGCTATTTTTTGAGAAAACTGAGTTAAGAGGTCAAGTGCCATGCCCAAGGCCGTGCAGAACTGAGAGTGGGGTATGTGGCAGGCCTCCTCTGGTCTGCCTCCTGCCATGAAGTCTCGGCCCTTTGGCCTTTAGGTTCACTTAGATTCTCAAATTCCCAGACAGGGCTGATTGAATCTCTTTCATTTACTCAGAATAACACACTTCAAATCCTTTCTTTGAAAGTAGACATATAAATAAATGTGTAGTATAATGTGTATAATAATGGCTAACACATGCGTAGCACTTACTGTGGGCCAAGCACTTTTACAAATTGTTAAACAAACCAAACAAACTCATAGATACAGATGACAGAATGGTGGTTCCCGGAGGGGTAAGGGGTCGGGGAAGGATGAAGAGGGTAAAAGTGGTCAAATATATGGTGACAAAAGGAGACTAGACTTCCGGCTGTAAGCACAAAATAGAGTATACAGATGTACCCCAATAAATTCATTTTTGTTTGTTTGTTTTTTAGTATATTTTTATTGATTTTTAGAGAGGAAGGGAGAGGGAGAGAGAGATAGAAACATCAATGATGAGAGAGTATCATTGATTGGCTGCCTCCTGCAAGCCCCCTCCTGGGCATCAAGCCTGCAACCCAAGCATGTGCCCTTGACCAGAATTGAACCTTCCAGTCTGCAGTCCAATGCTCTATGCACTGAGCCAAACCAGCTAGGGCAATAAATTCATTTTTAAAAAATTATTAACTCCTGAGGACAATTTTATGAAAAAAAAAAAAACCACTATTATTATCCCCATTTAATAGACAAGATGGAGGCTCACACAAAAGTAAAACTGCATTGCATTTGTAAACCCCTTTTATTTTTTCTGATCACATTTATGCACATTTTTTTCATATATTGTTCACAAAATGTATTTCCATATTTTGTTCCTTAGAAAGTTGATTGGGCAAGTTATTTTCTCTTTATAGAAACTAAAAACTCATGTTGTACTAGGGCAGTGGTTCTCAACCTTCCTAATGCCGTGACCCTTTAATACAGTTCCTCATGTTGTGGTGACCCCCCAACCATAAAATTATTTTCGTTCCTACTTCATAACTGTAATTTTGCTACTGTTATGAATCGTAATGTAAATATCTGATATGCAGGATGTATTTTCATTGTTACAAATTGAACATAATTAAAGCATAGTGACTAATCACAAAAACAATATGTAATTATATATGTGTTTTCCGATGGTCTTAGGCGACCCCTGTGAAAGGGTCGTTCGACCCCCAAAGGGATCACGACCCACAGGTTGAGAACTGCTGTACTAGGGAGAATGGCTAGCATAAATAATTATTTAAAATACAATATGATAAATGTTCTGTGATTCATGGAATCTAGATATATAAAAGCTACTGGTCCGCCGTTCGACTGGTAGCTATGATGAGCACTGCCCACCAGGGGGCAGACACTCAATGCACAGGCCTGGAAACATGGAACAGACTGATAAATCTCAGAGGGACGTGGGGAGAGGGGAAGAGGTTAACCAAAGGTCTTATATGCATACTAGAGACCTGGTGGGTCCCTCTGCCTGGCCTGCGGGGATCGGGCTGAATCCATGCACTGGGGCCTCCGACATCCCCCGAGGGTCTCTAGTTGTTTTATAATCAGAAAAGAAATGATGCTTCCAAATACAGTGTGGCAGGTTCAGTGTTAGGGGTTGGCCAGAGAAGTTACTATAGGAAGCAGGTGATATTCCAACTGTGACTTCCTGTTTTTCATCAGTCAGATGAGAGAGACAAGGATTCCTGGTGGAGGGAACAGCATGAACAAAGGCAAGGAAGGGTACACAGGTGCTTTCAGGATGGCACAGTCTGCACAGGAATTACCTGCTTTAAGCATGGTCCATGGCTCATTTTCACATAAGGTTATCTTCCCACCACTGTAAGTTCAGCTCATTGGGCTTTTCCGCTCAGTTTCCTGAGTCTGTGAGTCCCAGCATGTGTTTCCTTCCTCTCCACTCCTCTCAGAGTGTGAGCCCATTGAGGCCATTGCCAAGTTTGACTACGTGGGCCGGACAGCCCGAGAGCTGTCCTTCAAGAAGGGGGCATCCCTGCTGCTTTACCAGCGGGCTTCTGACGACTGGTGGGAAGGCCGGCACAATGGCATCGACGGACTCATCCCCCATCAGTACATCGTGGTTCAAGACACGTACGTTGGGCCCCTGCATCTTTGGGGCTCCCTGGCCGCACTGTGGGAGGGAAACCATTTCTGGAGCCATCGGGGGATGAGGGAGACCAAACCCCCAGACTCAGTGGAGAACTGTTTTTGGTTCTCGCCACACTCTTTCCCCCTGGAAACCACTCCTCCACCGCCAGTCAGCGCTCATTCCCACTTAAACCTGATGAGTGATAATGAGGCGTTTATTATTTGATCACTTTCTAAAGATCAGGTTGGGGAAATATCTTTATTTCTCTTTCTCTCTTTTTTTTAAACAACTATGCCCACCCCAGCCTGTTGGGCCCCTGCTGGCATTTTCCCACAGAAATGAAAATGCTGAGTTCCTTTTCTAGGAGAAAGCCAGCTTACGCAGCCTTGTGGAAATGACCCAGTCCATTTAGCCCAGATGAGGTAGACATGGGGAAAGGAGGGGAGAAGATGTCAGGGAGCAAAGGGGCTGTCAGCTTCCTAGAGGGGCTGCTGGTTGGTTCCCGCTCTTTGAAGCAGTGTCTCCTGGCAGGAAGAGTTTTCTTGTGCCCCCAGCCAGCCGCCCTGCTCCTCTGCCCCACCTCTGCCCTGCTTCCTCCCCTTGGATATGATGCTGTCAGTGTGTTTAGTCCTTCCCTTGATATTATTTTTTAAAGGTTGATATCCTGAACGAGTCTGCACCCTCCCAGCCTCTCCCCAACTCGTTCTGCGGGGAAAGCCTCCCTCTGTTGATAACATCGCAAACCTGGTGGCCATCTGTGCGTGGACAGGACCCTCCCAAATTTAGCGTTATGGCTTCACTGCGGGACCGAGAGAAGACGATTGTGGGGGAGAAGGGGCTTTCCTTGTCATCAGTAGCCAGAGGGGCCAGAGAGCAGTGGCGAGTCCTGGGACCAGCTGGGACGCTCTAAGCGGGGCTGGATGTGCTACGACAGAGTGGCGGGGTCCCTCCTCAACGCCGGCAGCTCCAGAGCCACGCAGAGCGGCCTGTCCTTACCCGGCAGTGCTCGGAACCTCGGCAGATAAATCGCAACCGGGACGGCCTCCTCCTCCGGGAGGGGCCCCGGCCCAGCTGCCCCAGGACAGCAGCGTGGGGTAGAAGGCAGTGCCTGGAATCCAGGTGTCCCCTAGCCCAGCTTTCCAGAGGAGCTCAGGATCCTGCAGAGCTCAGCGGGATTATTTATTTTTATTTAAATGACCCTCCCAAGGCCCTCAGGTGTCCTGGCCTCTGCTCGCAGACTGGGCCAGGCGTCGCTGCTGCCTCAGCCGTCGCATGTGTTGGCGGGGTCGCGTGTGTTGGGGGGCCGTCTTGCCGATTTAACACTGTTTTCTGTGTTGTTTTCCCTGCCTGCCTGCCCCTTCTCCCCCAGCGAGGACGGTGTCGTGGAGAGGTCCAGCCCCAAGTCTGAGATTGAGGTCATTTCTGAGCCACCTGAAGAAAAGGTGACAGCCAGAGCGGGGGCCAGCTGTCCCAGTGGGGGTCATGTAGCCGATATTTATCTTGCAAACATCAACAAGTAAGCGCTGCTTTTCATTTTCTGCTCCTCTGACTGACTCTGCCACACCCAGCCTCACCCTCTGGCCTGAGCCTCCACCCCGCTGCACGGGCTGCAGCTCCCGGGCCCAGCGGCTTGCATGCGCTCCTGCTGCTGCAGGGCAGACGGGCGGGCGGAGAGCCTCCCAGCCTCGGCACAGGGCCGGCCTCCGCTGGCTGCTGTCCTGCCTGGGAAGGTGCGCCCTCTGTCCCGCTTCAGCCCAGACCTTCCTGGTCGTCTGACT
The DNA here is from genome assembly GCF_014108235.1 of Myotis myotis. NCBI lineage: Eukaryota > Metazoa > Chordata > Mammalia > Chiroptera > Vespertilionidae > Myotis > Myotis myotis. The sequence continues at coordinate 9,603,955 of NW_023416322.1, forward strand.
GCTCAGCGCTGGCCAAAGCTTTGGTTCCTTTAAGCAACTTGGTTTTACGCTGTTCTCAGAGGTGCCTTCTCTTTTCCAATTCCTACTCAAATAATAGTCTGTGATGTCTTTCTTGGCCTCGTCTGTGCACAGATCTGAAGTCTGTGTGTCTTCTAGGCTCACGTTAGCCCAGAGGCTTAGTCAGATGGCCCGTGTCTGTCCCCCACACACATACACCCCGTCCTGCACGCGCCCCTGCGAAGGAAGGGAGACCACTGTGCCCCCAGGAGAGCTTTGTCTGAGCTCTCCATTCCTCGTCTAACTCCTACCTCCTTCTTTCTGCCCTTTCACACCAGCGGAGAGACCTGTCCATTTCCCCCACTGCTTTCGCCCTGTGTGTTATCCTCTCTCAGTCCCTTTGCAGATTCCCACTCCTGCCCAGCAGGCTCTTACCTCTGCCCCAGCTTTCACTGTGGCTGTTAGCAACATCCTGGGGGTTTAACTCCACCCACACCCGATCTGGCTGCCTAGAGGGATCCCACGCCTGCGTGCTGCTGCCTCCCCTCGAGACATTCAGGTTATTGGAGAACTAATCTCATCTCAAGGGGCCAGACACCAAGTCCCAAAGCCTACAGACCTCTTTCCGCCAGACCCTGAAACTTGGCCCCATGCCAGCAGGATGACAAGCCCCAGGGCGCTCCCGATGAATATGGATTGGAGATGATGCGCAGTTTTTATTCCCCTGGCTTTGGAGGAATGAAATGATTTGCACACTGAAAACCTGTTAACCGTAGCCTCTGGACACTGAAACTGGAAGGAGAATAAAAGATGCTTGTTGTTTTTAAACTGCACCAGGTCGCCCAGATCTCTTGGCTTTTTTCCAACCAGATGGTAGCAGGGGGCGTGGTTGGGACACGTGGCTCTTCTCCGTCTCTTTGGCCCTCAAGTTAGTAAGTAGCTTATTCAGCTCACTTAGTCCAGTTATAATCGAAGTCAGACCAGTAAAAATGATTGAGGATTTTATTTCTTTCCCTCCAGCGTGCCCTGCTGGGAGGGAGAGCTAGTAAAAAGTAATTGTGGGCTAATCACATTTTTTTCCTTATTTACATGTCTACGTGAATTATAAATCTATAATCATAAGATCATAAGCCTGTTATTAGCCCAGAAACCAAGGCAGGGTTGGTAGAGGGAAAGTTAAATAATTAGTTAGGTACATATTTTTAAACTGTTATATATATTTGACACCATTTGTACAAAGGAATTGTATGGAGTCACAGCTGAAACAGGCAAGGGATAGACATCTGGTAGAAGGCTTTCCCTTGAGCTCCTTGCTTGGTGGCGTCAGGATGGGGAGTTTGGAGGACATAGTCTGCCTGGGCACCGGCCCCCAAGCATGTCATGCCCTTAGGAGTGACTCTGCCTTCAACTCCTGCCCCAGCTCCTACTCCACACATCCCTCCTCAGGCCCCTCACTGTCCTGAACGCCCCTGATTCTCTCTCACCCAGGCACACCTGGTCACCTCCTCCTGTCCCTTCAAGACAGTTTGAAGATTTGCCTCTTTGGGGGAGCCTTTCTGACAGCCCTAGTTCCTCAGGGCTGAGTTAGGTGCCCTTATTCTCTGTTCCTAAAGCAGCTTGAGTGTCTTTTGCACTCACATCCACCATCGGACTGAGCTCTTTGCAACCAGGAACTGTCTTCCCCTCTACATCCCTGGGACCTGGCCAGGACCTGGCACACGCCAGCCTCTCCACACATCTTCTCAGCAGCTTTCGCCTCGTGAGTCAGCCACCCGAGTGGAAAAGGAAGTCAGCAGTTACTGGGGTGCGGCATTTCAATTTTAATGGCACACATTGACTGAGCATCTACTGTTGTGCCAAGTGCCGATACTGCTTAGTCAAAGCTGTAAGGTAGTCCCGGCCTCAGAACTCAGTCTGCCAAGCCATCACCATACAGACAGGTAACTAAAGCCGTGCTGCAGATGCTCTGAAGGAGCAGAGGGGGACATGGTCGGTTCTGCCTTCCCCTGGAGTTGGGGTGCCAGGGAAGACTTGGCAGAGACCATTATTTCAGCTGGGCTCCATAAGACACCGAGAACATCCTTTTTCCACTCGAGAATGGCTGGCTCTCACCGCTGAACCACTGAGCAGGCAGCTTCATGGAATAGCTGCTTTGTGCCAGGCCCTGGACCAGGCCCTGTGGATATACAATGAGGAAGACCTAACCGGTTAAGAGAACCAGGACTGACTTAGGATGCCGGCCCTGCCTCGTAGACTAGGTCCACCCCCTACCTTTTTCCATCCTCAGCTCTCACCTCAGCCCCGTCACCCTTCATTGATTTCAGATCAAAGCTGCTCAGCTACCATCCCAAACCAGAAGTCCTACTGCTTCTTAGATTAGGTCCTTTCGAATCTAATTCCAAAAGAAAATGGAATTGTTCAGCAGTAGGCAACACCCATGTAAGTAGGACTCTGCCAAACCATTTCGTAGGAGAGCCTCCGTGGTCTGAAACCAGTGGACACAGAGCCAGGTTCAGCCCAGTGCTGGGTGACTTGGGGTCACGTCGATGTATTTCCACCCTAAGAACATGCAGAAGCTTGGCCCTAACTTTGTAACACTGCAGCCTTTTGAAAAATACTCTGTTCCATGTCTGCAAAAGTGAGTAGCAACAGCCTCTTGCCAAAGTCCAAAATGATTGCAGCCTTGTAGTTGGAGGAAGAAAGAGGCTAAAATTGGAAAAGTCAAGTCTCCTCTTACCAGCAATTCCCCACCTCCTTGGTGATGGTGAAACTTGTTCGCTCCCTGGGGCCTGGTTTCTGTTCAAAGCAGGTAATAGAGGGGCCTTTCCAAGCATCTCTCTCCCATTAGAAACTTTCACTTAATCAGACATTTTTCCTGACAGCAGTACCTTCCACCTTGAGAACTCAAAGCCCACGGCTACCAAGTAAGTACCCACTTCTCTGTCCAGTTGGGGTGGCAGGGGGACCGAGACGTGGAGAAAGCACGGAGAAGGCCCCTCTGTGTCCCTCTCCTTCCGGACGTCCCTGGGTGCCAGCATCTGTCCCTCTCACCGGGAGCTAGGGCTCCCTGGTCACACTGCCCTCTCTCTTTGTGATTGAAGGCAAAGGAAGCGGCCAGAATCGGGGAGCATCCGGAAAACATTTCGGAGTGACAGCCACGGGCTGAGTGGTTCTCTGACTGACTCTGCCTCCCCGGGGGTGGGGGCTGGCTGCCGCCCATCTTCCCAGCCCATCATGAGCCAGAGTCTCCCCAAGGAAGGGCCAGATAAGTGTTCCATCAGTGGGCACGGGAGCCTCAACTCCATCAGTCGCCACTCATCCCTGAAGAATCGGCTGGACAGTCCGCAGATCCGGAAGACGGTGACAGCCGGGAGGTCAAAGAGCTTCAATAACCATCGGCCTGTGGATCCTGAGGTCATTGCACAGGTAACGGGGGGCTTCTGGACAAGCAGCTGGCACGAGTCTACACTTGTTCCTGCTGCTTAGTGCGCCCATGTTCATTATGACAGGACTGGAAACGACAATGCTTTGTACATTATATGCCGAGTTCAGGGACTAGCGGACATCTGGGCCTGACAAGACAGCTTTCCAAGAACTTTGGGTCCCTCTCCCCCCAAGAACTTGAAGACGGAATGAAAGAATGCAGGCTTCTTGGTCATGCATGGGCCATCTACAAGGCTGTTGTCATTTTAAAGCCAGTAGTTACAGATGGAGCATTTTGGTAGAGTCCATTCAGCCCAAGTGTTGAGGCTCAGATGTAGTTCTGGCCACGCTATATTATTGTTGACACTATTACAGATGTTCCCCCATTTGCCTTCTCCTTGGCCCTCCGTCCAACTGCAGCCCCACCCCAGGCCTTCCCCATACTATTGTCTGTCCACGGGCTATGCATATATGCATATATGTTCTTTGGTTAATCTCTTCCCTTCCCCAGCACTCCCCTCCCCCCTGAGAACTGTCAGTCTGTTCCATGTATCCGTGTCTCTGGATGTATTTTGATCGTCAGTTTATTTTTATATCACTCTGCCTGTCATTCCATCTCCTAAGGCTAGTATCTGGTCCCTAGCGGTAGATAGACGGTCAGTCAACAATCTGCTCCTGGTCTTGAAGGCCCCAAAATACTCCGCCACGGGGGGCTCAGCCAGAAGGGTTTCCAGCCCAAATCTCCAGGTGCAGTGGAGATGAGCTCCGTGGTGACTGGGGTCTTCTTTCCTTGTTTACACTACACTGACAAGCCTTTGTTTTCCATGAACTATTAGAGATCCATCCCCACCTCTAAAAATCCGACCACCAGGCCCACTCCAAGCAGCTCACTCAGACGTCTCTCCCAACTCTATAATTTTCATTAGACCAGGTAGGAACTGAGGGCTCATGGTTGCCCTCTCCTGTCTCAACCGGAGTTGAGATTCTCCTCACCCCCTCTTTCAGGGGGCAGGAGCGGCTGGGCGTGGTCTCTCTCGGCTTAATTGTGGATCTCTGCTCAGGGAAGGTGTACCTGGTAAGCTCGGTATTAAGCTCCGGGCCGAGATGTCTTGCTTTGCTGGCCTTCTGTTTCTGCGCCTCTACTTCAGCTCTTGGCTGCAGTCTGCCTTGCACCATGGGAACCCTCCCAGCTCCCTCTTTGGCCAGGTCAAGAGGAAGCCAGAATAATGGCGGGACAGGCTCTAGCTGCAGAGTGGGACCGTGGAGAGCAATGGAGTTCTTCCTGAGCATTTCTAAGGTCTGGGAGCATCACAGCGCAGCATGAAATTGAGTCTCTGTCAACTGAACACACGGGTCATCCCGTGGGACAGACACCTTAACCTGGAGCCTTTGTTTGGCACATACAGTCTTTCAATATGAGCCTAAGTCCAAGGGAAGAGCCCTATGGTGTTTTGGGGGTGCCAGATACACGAGTGTGGGGAGGAGGGAGGGAGCTGGGAGGCAGCTGGCTGCATTCAAAGAATCTTTGGCTCTGCCTTGAGCCTCTGAGCTGAGTGCTCCACTGTGACCTGCTGAAGGTGATTCGCCTGTGGGCTCTGGCTCCCCTCCTGGTAACTCTGTGCCTCTCCTGGTGATGGGTAGAAGGAAATGGCTTCATCCAGGTTAAGCGGGGGGATGGGGGGGTGCGGGCAGGGAGATGTTCTGATGAATCTTCAGGGCCAGGGTTCTTGGCCCTTTCCTCAGCCCTTGAGGAGAAAGTATTAACCTTCTCAACCTTCGGCCTTGGAGTCCAAGAGAACAAAGATCATACTTCGTCTCTACCACTAAAAAAAAAAAAAAAATGTTTACTATGTACAATTTCAAGCATATACAAATGTAGAGAGAATTGCATAATGAATCCCATGTGCTCATAACCAAACTCCTGGCCACTCTCTTAGTTCGTCCACCTTTTCTCTCCCCACTGAATTCTATAAATCCTCATCCATAAATATTTCAATGCAGATCTCTAAAATCCAAGGACTCTATTCTAAAAACATCTCAACCACGCTTTCCAAAGGAAAAAGAACCTCCTGATAATGCAAATCCTTTTGCCTCCTCCCCTCACATTCTGAACATTCATATGTTCAAGGGTTTGGGCCAAGTAAAACAATCTGGACATCTCATTGTAGCTGGTTTCTCCACGATTCGGCCTGTGGTGTTGAAATAGGACCCTCGGGGACTTCTCCCTCCATTTGCCTCACCTCCTTTTTCCTGTTTTGCAGGATATTGAGGCAACTATGAACTCTGCCCTCAACGAGCTGCGGGAACTGGAGCGGCAGAGCAGCGTCAAGCACACCCCTGACGTGGTGCTGGACACCTTGGAGCCCCTCAAAACCTCCCCGGTGGTGGCCCCCACGTCCGAGCCCTCCAGCCCCCTGCACACCCAGCTCCTCAAGGACCCCGAGCCCGCCTTCCAGCGCAGTGCCAGCACCGCTGGGGACATCGCCTGCGCCTTCCGGCCTGTCAAGTCCGTCAAGATGGCTGCCCCGGTCAAGCCTCCTGCCACACGGCCCAAGCCCACTGTCTTCCCCAAAACAAATGCCACTAGCCCTGGTGTCAACTCCTCAGCTTCCCCACAGTCCACTGACAAGTCTTGTACTGTCTGAAGGATATAATTTAATTGTTCTAGACAAGGGGACTGCAGGGACTGACTGTTATTAAACTCTTCCTATTTAACTAGCTTGGGGACTTCAGTTGAAAATTAGATTTCAGTTGTTCTTACAGGAATTAGCCTTCCCATCACCCAAAATCTTGAGAATGAAGCCCTCATTATCACCCTACCGGCCCTTCCCACTGCCCTCTGCTTCCCCCAGTCGTCGTAAGTCAGCCAGCTGCAGGACATGCTGTCCTTAGGTTAGCCAGCGGTAGATTTTTCCATTATCAGGTCACTGTGAAATCTGGCCAGGCAAGTCATGAGGACATGGGCTCCAGTCTCAGCCCCCTCACACGGGGGATGCCTAACCAGATGGTCAGGTGCGGACATCCCGCTCTCAGTGACCTCTTGTTTTGGGTACTGGTTATAGAGAATCATGTAGTCCGTGTAGCCCATTCTTCGTTTTACACACACACACACACACACACACACACACACACACACACACACACGCTTTTCTAGTCTCTGGCATGTGTAGCTTCTGGTCCTAGACCAGCCTCTTTGTACTAGTAAGTTATTGTGGCAGTTCACACAGGAGCCACCAGGGGTCTCTGTTTCCGTTACAAATCTGTCTGGGGCCGGAGAACCTAGACTTTGAAATCTCCATCATAGGAAATGTAGCAGGATGGGACTCGATCCTGTAATCTGTTTAGGGATTGGAGACTCTCTCTGTCTTCTTTCTGCTGGTGTGAACTGGTCCTTGGTATTTGCTTTTGCTCCCCCTCCATCTAGAACTACAACTCAGTCTTACTATGGAACTTCTCAAGTTTTTCTGAATGTATAGACATTTCTTGCTTTCCTGTCTTTGTCTCTGACGGACCATTTTCCAGTTAAGACATTTTCCTATATAAAAAATTTTTCTAGCTGGTTCCTTTTAGGGTAAAGAGCCCTATAAGAGAGTCTTATTGCGTTTATGGCAGGTTTGGAAAAGGTAAGAAATGGGTCCTTTTTCCTCCCACTCATTTGGGCACTTAAGACATAGAATTCATTCCTCTATTAAAAAATAAAATTGAGCTTTGCTAGCCCCAAAATTGTTCCCAAATGAAAACGTCTTCAAAGTTCAGCCCCTAGTTTGGTTATTCTATAAGGTCTCTTCAGGGGCCAGTGGGCTTGGGAGAGCCCCAGGTACATTAAAGGGAGACATTTCTCCTTAAAAAATGTTTTATTTTACCCAAACAAGACAACCAAGAGAACTGTGCCCCCTTCTCTCCCCACATCGGGGGGAGGAGAGGGCAGGCATTAACATCTTCCCAAAGGCCCAAATCTAAGAAAATTAAAAATTGGATGCTGGATATTTTGGCCTTTCTTTGGACTTTTTTCTGGTTCTCCTCCAAAAAGCAAAAATGATGCCCTTGTCTGCTTTAAGCCAGTCTCCAAACCTGGTGCCTATGGTCCCAGCACTCCTGGCATCCTGCTATCCCAGGACCAGAGCTGGGGACAGACAGTCACACTCCAGGCTCATGTGTCTCAGATACCTGCTCGAGTTAAAGCCGAAACTCATTCCTCTTGTCTGTTTTCTGGTTTTAAAGCTGCAACTTTTAGCCTTATTATTTCCTATGGTTCAGGAGAGATGGTAGGTTGTCATTCAGATAGGAAAAGTCAGAGTTTTCTTATCTTTAACCCAGAAGCTCCCTTTTGGGCCAGCATTTTGCAGTTGGTGGTTGGCCCTGTGGAAGTGGTAGGATTTTCCTCATTCTGCCTGAAGGAAAAGGGGAGCTTTGTGGGAAATCACTAAATAGAAGGAGAACCTGCAGCACCAGGAAAAACATCCCAAGAGACGAAAGGGAGACATCAAGAGCTTCAGGGAAGTGAGTCAGCCTCTGAGAAGCAACCCACAGTCCCCTGGAGCCCTGGCTCTTGTTGCCCGATTGGTAGCCTGTCCTTGTCTGTCACCTGGACTTACACAGGTCGTGAGCCAACAGAGTCTCTCGTACCCGAGGATCTACTTCCCTGCTGAAAATGGATCCCCGCCCTTCGCTGTACATTCCTTCTAATCCAACTGATCCAAATTGGTACCCATACCTGCCCTTCCTCCTCCCTCCGGTGCATCCTCTCTAGGAAAGTGAAAGCAAAGCTTTCTTAATGACAATGCTTCGGGCCTATTCTGTTGTCCCTGCCTTATTTCTGTCCGCCCTGTACATGACTTGTTCGCCGTCCCCTGGGTCAGTGTCCGTCTGCTGATTTGCATCATGAATTGGACAGTGTGTGAATGGTCACCTCTCCCCCCCTCTGGGAGCGGATGTCTTCCCCTTTGGTGCTCCTCTCACCTGCGAGATGGTCCTGTCGAGAGGACTAGGAACCCAGAGCAGGAGAGTCCTCGGCACAGCTCACTGCAGTCAACTGGAATTGAGGTTGCACACTGTGATTCTCACACCGAAAAGCCAAGAGGAGCTGGCCACCCCGGGGCCGGGGAGACCGGCCTTCCTCGGACAGGCTTGCCTAAACCAGCATAGTGTTTCCAACAGCCCCGCTCGGGCCCTCGAGGCACGGATCCTCTTCCTGGTGTGGATTCTGATGGGTCGGTCTTTGGGGAACAGAGGTGGGTGGGGTACCAGCAGCCCACGGCCTGTAAACCGGAAACACTGGTCTCGGCCAACCTCCTCAGGGCACCCTGGTTTCTCCCCAAGGAGGCAGGAGAGCCGCCAGCAGCAGGACGAACGGACCGCTGGAAGGGCTGGTGTGGACGGCCCTCGCGTGCGGAAGAGAAGCTCGATCTTCCAGGGAGTTGCAATGTTGTGGCGTCTGACGTGTATGTCACGTTCGTGTACAATGGTATATTCTTTAAATAGTGTTGATAACTGGAACACTGTATGTATGCTTGGAGATGCTTTGTGGGAACCTAAGACTGTCACTCAACAGATGTTGGATTGGGGAAAATCCAAAGCACAACTTCGAAATAAAATACGTTTTTAGGTTTCAATGCTGCGGTTCACATCCCTTCTCCCTGAAATCTCCCAGCCACGAGTCCAGCTGCCCAGGGGGGATTCTGACGTGTCCGTGGTAACAGAGCACTGCCTGGCAACAGAGGGAGAAAGGAGGTGGCGTTGGGAGCCAACCACCTTCGCCCGCCCCCAGGCAGGCTAGCACGCGTGCACTTAGAATGTGGGTCTCCCCCCTCGCGTGTCCATGTGTGACGCCTAAGAGGTGGTGTGGAAAGTCTTCCCGCTCCCCATTGGGCGGTCTGTTGCCATGAGAACCATCTCCTCCACAGAACCCGCCGCCCCTGTGTCCAGTGAGGCCTGTTCTCACTTCTGTCTCCCGGCAGATTTCCCACTCGGGGGGATGGAGCCTGCGAAGTTGCTTGGAGGCTTTGCCAGCCACAACCAAGGGCAATGGAAGGTTTCAGTTCGGCTAGCAAAGCGCTGGTCACTGCCCCTGGCAGTCCCCTGCCTGGAGGAGAGCTGACCCATGTGCCTGTGCTGTGGGCCGTGAGTGCCTGGCGGCGGGAGGCGGACAGAAATGCTTTCTCTCCTTTCGGTTTTGATTCTAGCAAGTCATTCGGTCAAGGTCGACGTTATTCAGGTATAACCACTGAAATGCATCCTCGAGTCCCAGGGGTTGTATTCTAACACCAGAAGCCCTGGGGATGGGTGAAGCCTCATATCGAAGGGAGTGAGCGCAGTGTTCAACGGAACGCAAGGACTCCTACTCCAGGCCCCGGGCCAGACCCGGCCCTCCCAGCCCGGGCGTCGCCTCCTCCTGTTACTGTAGGTCTTTTACTCCTGCCCTTGCAGTCTGTCCTCTTCCCGCCCTGGCGTTCATGGCAGAGCTGCAGCGGGGGCGTCTCTTGCTGGCCGCTTGTTCTTGACTCTCCTGCCACCCCATGCGATGGGTGAGTTCCCTCTCCTGGGTGTGGGTGACGAGCTATGTGGTGGAAGGAGTTCCTAAGCTGTGAGCAAAGGACCAAAGAATCTCAGAGAGCCCGAAGGCAAAGGTGGGCTATTCTTTGGGGATTCTTTTAAGTCATTTCCCGTATTCTGATGGGCGCTTGATGGAAACTAGTGACAACAGCACAATGGAAACATAGACCCATTCCATCCAGATAGAGACCAAAAAAGATCAGGAGGGTGGGACTTAGGAAACAGCCTCTATGGTTACCTCATCGAAATGTTCGTGCCCATGGGTAGGTCTATGGAGCGTCCTTTCCCTCGGGAGTTAGCAACCCTGGCGCCTTACATATGCCAAAGCCTCGTTCATTAGTCAATCACCAAACTAAGTTCCGCTGTGTGCCAAGCAGTGTCATACAATATTGAGCAGGAGAAGCAGTTATGGGGTTTTCTTTCTAGTTTCGGGGAGAAGAGGTAAATAAGCAACATAACTGTTACCGTGGAAACGAAACCACGTAGGAAGGTAGTGCCTGGGTAGAGTTAATCCAGAATTCTGTTTGGCCTGGTAACGTTGAAATGACTACTAGACATCCACGTGGAAATATCAACTAGACTCTTGGATACGTGAATGTGGAGTTTGGGGGGCAGGTCATACCTGAAAACAAATTTAGTAAGGACTACATCATAGATGCACCCAGACTGAGATTCCCAGAGAGGATGTAAAAATGGGAGACAGAGAAGGTATCAGTCATTAAAATCCTTCCGAGAAGGAGCCAGCAAAGAAGACAGAGCAAGTGAGTGACAGAGGTAGGTGGCCAGGGGCGCAGTGTCGCCCGAGTCCAGAGAAGGAACGTTTGAACAGGGAAGGAGGGGTTAGCGGCAAATGCTGGTGGGTGAGAAGAGGCAGCGAGGAAAGTGCCCTGGACCAGGGGGTGAATGAGTGGGATTGGCAGCACATGGGAAGGGAAGAGGTAGCCGGGACTCATGGCAGCTCATTCAGGGGTGTTTTGATGGAGCATCAGAAGGGATCACGGGCCAGATTTTTGTGTTTGAAATGAACAGAGTAGGTGCATATTTGCTCCAGAGAGGGCCCCACTGAACGGAAAGAGTGGATATGCAGGAGGGAGCCAGGGCGAGGGCGAGGGCAGAGCACAGGTGGAGGGGTTGGCCAGGGCCGAGGAGAGGCACTTCCGTCTCCTGGGAGGGGGCAGGTGTGGTGCAAGGCAGGCAGTGGTTGTGGGGGTGAGCAGGAGAGGGAGTTCCCTTTTGATTGCTCCTTTACTTCATGCCTGTGAAGGCAAAGGCCTTTGCTGAGAGAGTGGGAGAGAATGGCGAGTAGGAGGTTTGAAGAATTAAGAGAATGGAATGCTCACTTTCCATGCCGACACCGCCCATGGTGCTTCAGGGCCAGTTTCCTTCAGGAGTGCTGCTCCCACAGCCCCTTTCCCACTGCTTGGGGGTGCCAGGCTGGCCGCAGGGTTTGTCCCTCCTCCACCCAAGCGCCTGGTGTACGTGGCAAGGGCAGGGCTCTGAACCCTGTCCCTCTGCCCGGCACCAATGAGCGTGAGTCGCACTGCCCAGGTCTTCCTCATCCCCCCCGCCCTGGTCCTTTCCCCTTCTGTAGGCCCTGGACCGGCAAGGCCGCTGTGACGGACAGGCCCCAGCCGTGTAGGGACAGAGGAGGCAGCCAGGGCTTAGTCAGGACCCACCAGGCAGCAGGCGCTTCATCTCCTTTTGTTTCACACCAACCGTATGAGGAAGGTCATGACTTGCTCAAGGTCACGCAGAGCAAGTGGTCGAGTCAGAACTCAAACCTCTACGATGGCAGCGTTCCTGTTCTTCCCAGTATACACTCGGCCTCCCTTCGTAGAAGGCAGACGTGAGCTTGTCCCTCGAGAGCTGCCATAAAGAGCCCCTCTGCCCTAGCTGGTCTGGCTCAGTGGATAGAGCATCAGCCTGCGGACTGAAGGGTCTCAGGTTCCACTCCGGCCAAGGGCACATGCCCAGGTTGCAGGCTTAGTCGCCAGTAGGGGGCGTGCAGGAGGCAGCCAATCAATGATTCTCTCTCATCATTGATGTTTCTATCTCTCTCTCCCTCTCTGAAATCAAATATATATATATACCCCTCTTCCCACCTCTGGTCCTTATCGATTTCTACGACTCCTCAGAGCCATTGGGAACATGTGGTGACGCCTCCCACAGACCCTCCTCCCTTCAGGACCCGCCAGGCTCCTGTGCCACCCAGATGAAACGGTGGCCATGCTGCCCAGCTGGGGCCAGCAGCTCAAAACGACATCAAGACACTCATTCACTTATCCACACAGAGGATGTGACCTCAGAGATGCCCAGCGGAACTGTCCGTGCACAGGGCTCCAGCCCAGCTCCCACCTCTCCCACATACACCACCGCCCCTCCGCTCTCCCCAGCCACCACCATGCCCTGAGCAAGTCCCCCTCTTCTCCTACTTCTGTGCCTCCACGCGTGCTCCCACTGCCTGCAACACCTCACCTTTGACCCCAAATTCCCTGCCTGTCTCTCCTTTCTCCCAAGTCGGCTGGGGCATCCTTTCTTCCGGCAAGCCCGCCTCCTCTCTGCTGCCCCCCGCCCCCGTGCCAGGTTCACAAAATCACCACCTGCTGCAGCGTGTGTCCCAGAGTTCACCACGCTGTCCTGGGGGACACCTAGGTCTCCCCGCTATGTCCTCAGCACACAGTGCCTGCTTCCTAGTAGGTGCTAGGCACGCACATGCATTGCTCTGCGGATACGGGAGACACTGGGAGGAGAGACGGGCTTGCTGGAGAGGGGAGGGCAGGGGTGCTGAGAGCTGAGCAGGTTCCCCAGGGAAAACTAGGTAGACTCCTAGGGACAAACTAGAAGAGAGTATGTTGCAAACCTCAATGGCTTATTCAACAACAAAGGTTAACTACCAAAGCTGCAAGTCCTCGGTGGGCCAGCAGGGGGCTCAGCTCGGGACAGTCACTCGGATCCTGAGAGAGCAGTGACCTAACAGTTACTGTCAGAGGGCAGGGGGCTCTCGCATCAGCAATTGGATGCTTTGGTTGGGGAATCACAGGGCCCCACCAAATCACAGTGCCCAGGAGGTGCAGCTCTATGCGGGCTGGGCTGGGGTTCCGCAGACGGAAGCCTGGGAGCCCTGGGGGGAGCCAGGGGAGGATCTCAGGGGTAGCAGCTCTGGGCAGGGCCCAGCGGCAGGGCCTCTGGCTGCCGGTCACAACAGGTGTGCCTATGTGAGCGGGAGGCACTTTTCAGCTCTGGAGTCACTGTGCTGGGGGTGGGGCCGCCGGAGGAAACCACCAGGTGTGGCCCTGGGAAAGTCCCTCCGACATTCTCTAGAAACATGGACTTTCCTGGTTTTAACCATTTCTTATCCAACTGCCACGTCGGAGCCGAGGAGGGCGGGGCAGACCTCTCGGCCTCCTAGGAGAGGTCCTTGGGGCACTGAGACCTGGCGGGGAACGGGCACCCCTGGCCCAGCCCTGCATTCTCTGAAGGCCATGGGCCAAGCCCTGCAGGTGTGGGCCTCGCTGCCCTCAGTGTGGTCTGCCAGGCCTTTCCTGCCTCCCAAGCGTTAGGGTCCCCAAAGGAGGAGCGCACGAGGCCTAAAGGGGTAAAGGATGATGAATTTATTAGGTCATCTGGACAACCAGATGGGCTGAGCCCCAAAATGGCACCAGCACCCAGGGACCGGGGAGTCAGAGATTTTAAAGGACTCTAGGTTGGCCTTCTCTGGGCAGAGAATTCTCTGGGCAGGTCGTCCACTGTGAAATGGTCTCAAGGTCAGTTCCCAGGGGAGGGGATATGGGATCAATGATCTGATCAGACCGAACACCAAGCATTTCCAGATGTATCCTTCCACGTCATCCACACAACCGGCGGAGTAGATGTTACGATCCTCATGCCTTGGATGACAAAACTGTCTGGGGGGGTTGCGTGCAGTGCTCAAGGTCATACTGAAGGGCGTAACCTGGCCCCGTGCTTGTTCGCAGGCCTCTGCGGGCTTCCTGGGAAGGTGAGCCGGACCCTCCCTGGGGCTCCTGGGTGTGGGAACTTAGTCCTTCCACTTGGATAACTGGCCCAACCTGCTCCGGTGACTCTGGGCCCAGCCCTGAACTCCCCTGCTCCAGTGAACCGCCTGCCGCCCACCACCGCTGCCCAGCCTTAGTTCCCAGCCCCTTTGTGGCTCAGGCTCCTTTGTCCTGTTGCCTCCACTGAGAACTTAGAGCATCTTTCTCCGCCCGCCAGCTAGGGCGGCTGCAGCAGCCCAGCTGCCTGTCTCTTTAAGAGAGAGAAAGAAGGAAATCAGGAAGTGTGAGAGCTGCTGGAGGCTGGAGGGAGCCGGGTGTGCACGCATGGAGGCGGGGAGGCAGCTCTTGGCTCGCAGCTCCCCAGAGGCACACGGACCGTCCACTGGCCCAGGCTTTGAGTCCCTCGTCCCGTGAGCACCAGGATGCTATGGGCACTGCCCACGCATGACAGCAAGCCCTGAAAGCCCCAGGGGTGCCACCCAGTCCCACCAGCCTGCACCGGCAGCTGAGATGTGGTGAGTGTGCAGTGTCCCCAGGGAGGGGGGAAGGGGAGCCCTGGGGGGAAGGGCAGCTGCAGGGGGGCACTCGGCCAGTGTCCCGTGTGTCCGGTGCTGACCCCTGACCCCTCTCTGTGCCTCTGCCTCTGCTGGGGGCCCGGCAGTGCCCTGTGCTCCATCTCCAGGGGCCACCCTGGCAGAGGAGGCTTGGAAGCCGGTGAGAGGCAGGGAGGACAGCCGCACAGAGGGCTGCCAGCCCTGCCCCGCTTCCCAACACCCCAAAGCCGGGTTCAGCTGTCTCCACCTTTCCCCTGCCTGGCTCCTGGCGCCCGCCCGCCTGCCCTCCCTCTCCCGGGCCCTTCTCCCTGCCCCTGGGCAGGGAGTGGAAGGCGAGGAGCAGCGGGGCCATGGCCTGGAAAGCCCCAGCTCATGGGAGGTGACAAACAGGAAAGGGTTAAAGGGCTGGGCCGGTGCCTTTGATGGAGGCTGAGGCTCCACAGCACTGAGGGGTGCCTCTCATCCGCCCCCCACTCTTTCCGGTGCAGCTCTGCTCCTGGACGAGCTGCAGACAGAGAGCACAACACACACTTGCCAGGGAGCGTCTCTGCCTGATCCCGGCAGCTGGGCTCCGAGCACAGGTAGGTGCCCAGGCCACAGGGTGGATGCACTTGGCCACGGGGAGCCCCAAGGAGGAGGAGTGGGGGGAGGGGCGGGGGGGGAGCGGCCGGCTCCTGGCTCCACCACTCGCCCTCCTGTATCCAACCACCACGGAAGGAGGGGCCCTTCCTGGCACCAGGGGCTGTGCCAGGACTGCACACCCCCAGGCCCCCAGCTGAATCCTCGTGCAGGGCGGGGGGTGGGGGGGGTGGGGTGACAGCTGACCAGCTCTTTCCCCTGAGCTATTAATGTCTTCAGGGAGCCCTTCGTACCTCACTTACTTCTGCAAAATGCAAACACGAATGCATTTGTTGAACGAGAAATTGACCACTGAGCTCATGAAGTGGCTTCTGGCTCAAGGAACTGACATTTTCAAATTTTGCCTTAGAAAAAATGGCAGAGAGACGGCTCAAAGCCCAGGTCCCAGAGGGTGACAACGGGTTGAGAAACCTGTGAGTCAGAAGAAGAAGCCTGTCTAGTCTGGCTTCATCTGAGGCCCTTCTCCCAGTCGTGCCCAGCGACCTGCCGGCACTGCTGCTCAGAGGCCGGAGTTGAGCTCCTGAGGCTGCACTCGAACCCATTGCTTTAGAGCAGTGGTTCTCCACCTTCTGGCCCTTTAAATACAGTCCCTCATGTTGTGGTGACCCCCAACCATAAAATTATTTTCGTTGCTACTTCATCACTGTAATGTTGCTACTGTGATGAATCGTCATGTAAATATCTGATATGCAGGATGGTCTTAGGCGACCCCTGTGAAAGGGTCGTTCGACCGCCAAAGGGGTCGCGACCCACAGGTTGAGAACTGCTGCTTTAGAGGAACTGGCTTTTGGAGAGAAGAGGATGGAAGCAAAGATGGGGAACAAAGTTAGGGTTTCAGATCCTCCCCAGGGCTCCTGATGATCTGCTGCCTCCTCCACCCCCCACCCCACACACATGCACACACACACACACACACACACACATGCGTGCCCGCACATACGCGGGCCTACACACATGCACACACCCTCTCACGCACACACCCACTCTGCAGCTGGTCCTCTTGACCCGGCCCTGCTGGCCGCCTGGAGCCGCCAGCCGTTAGCTCACAGCCGCAGGAAGTGTGGACTCGGGCGAGTGGGCGGGGAGGGCCTCTGTTGCAATCCTGGAGATTTCTGGTGATGTGGTTGCCACTGCCTGACCTGGGGCCCTTCCTTCTAGCACATTTCTGCTTCCTGGGACAGTCCCAGGCCTGGATGCCAAAGCCCAGAATTCTTAGTCCCTGGGAGAGGTGACAGAGAAAAGGGTTTGTCTCTGCAGAATGGCGGTTTGGGAAGGGGGTGTGGGGACAGGGGACAGGTGGAATGCCCTGGGGTGGGACGGGCTTGGGCTGTGGGTGAGGGCCTGGTGGCTGTGCTTGCTTTTGGAGAAGTGGCTTCACCTCTCTGTGCTGCATACGTCCCCTGCCCCCTCGCCTCTGGGCACGGAGCCCTTCGTGGGATGATCTCGGGCTCAGCTACCAGCCAGGCCCCCGTGTCCATCCCAGGTCAGTGATGGAATCCCGGACTCTCGAATGTTCTTCTAGGCAGAAGGTGGCCGGCAGCTGAGGGCAGGAGATGCAGAGCACAGCCAATTACCTGTGGCACACGGACGACCTGCTGGGCCAGGGGGCCACTGCCAGTGTGTACAAGGCTCGGAACAAGGTAGGGCCCAGCCCCGGCCCCCGCGGCCCCCTCTGGCCCCGCCAACCCCCGCGGGCAGCCAGGCGGTGTGTGGCTGGGCAGAGGCCTCTGGACTTGGCCTTGCACACTCTGGGGTCAGGGACACTGGGGGTTTGAGCAGAAGTGCGGGAGCTGCGGAGGGCTCCTCGGCCTGGTCCCTCCGTTAGGCAGTTTGGAACTGGGGCGAGTGATGAGAACACAAAGCTGACACCGGGGAGATGACAGCAAATGTAGGAACAGCAGGGTGTCCGGTGTGCTGAGACCCTGTCACCTCTCAGTACTGGATGGCTGGGTACCCTCTGAGCGGGGGAAGGAACTGGGGGGAGCCCCTCCCCATCCAGGCTGTCTTGGCTCATGTCTGGTGTTAGGCTGGCAGGCGAGGCTGAAGGAGGAGGCTTGGGGTGAGGGTGCTCCCCAGACAATGGACTGTCCCCAGCCAGAGCCCCTAGCAGCCCCCTCTGTCCCAATGGCAGAAATCTGGGGAGCTGGTTGCTGTGAAGGTCTTCAACGCCGCCAGCTACCTGCGGCCCCGCGAGGTGCAGGTGAGGGAGTTTGAGGTCCTGCGGAAGCTGAATCACCAGAACATCGTCAAGCTCTTCGCGGTGGAGGAGACGGTGGGTGCAGTGCCCGGGCAGAGGACGGTCTTGGCTTTGACCTTCGCAGGCTGGGAAGAGTCGGGTCACACACTAATAGAGACTTGGTCACGTGCTCACCAGCAGGGCAGCCAGAGCAGCAACGTGTAGATTCAAGTAAATAATGTGGAGGTGGCACAGGGGAAAGTAAGGATAGGAAGTAGGATGTAATCAAAGAGGGCTTCCTGGAAGAGGCGGCCTGGGACTCAGGTGTGTGAGATCAGCGTGAGGCTGAGGAGGGACAGCCAGGCCCGAAGCCAGGGGGACCTGGAGAAGGGCTTTGGCTATAGGCTGAGTCACCTCCTCTTGAGGGGACATGTTGTACCCTCCTCGCCAGGCCTCCTCTGTCCCACCTGCAGGGGGCCAGCCGGCAGAAGGTTCTGGTGATGGAGTACTGCTCCAGCGGGAGCCTGCTGACCGTGCTGGAGAGCCCTGAGAATGCCTTCGGGCTGCCCGAGGATGAGTTCCTGGTGGTGCTGCGCTGTGTGGGTGAGCCCCTCCCTGACCCCACCGGGGGCCCCGCCCACCTCTGACCAGCCACAGGGCTGGCCCGCAGCGAAGGCAGAGGCCCAGCGGGGTGCCGCGCATCTGGAACAAGAATCCAAACACAGAAGAACATTCAGAACCCAAGAGGCCTTCCATTCAGACCCGGGACAGGCCATGATAAGTGGGCAAGGCCCAGGGTCTGACTCCTGCTGATCAGCAGTTTAAAACTCCAGCTGAAAAATCAAATGGAAAGCAGGTTGCCCACCAGTATTCCTAACAGCATTATTCACACTAGCCACCAGGGGAAAGCAACGCCAATATCACAGGTAGATGCATGGCCCACACGTACAATGAGATGCTACACCGCCTTAAAAAGGAGTAAAATTCTGACCCAGTGTGGATGGGCCTGGAGGACGTTACGCCAAGTAAAATAAACCCGACACACAAATACTTACGTGAGGGACGGAGAGTAATCAAATCCTCAGAGATGGACAGTGGCCCAGGGGGCCGGGGAGGAGGGTGGAGAGCGATTACTTAATAGGCAGAGTGCCTGTTTGGAGGTTGACAAAGTTCTGGAGACGGATGGTGGTGATGGTTGCACAACAAGGTGAGTGGACTTAATGCCACTGAGCTGTGTCCTTAAAATAGGTAAAACTGCACATTTTGTTAGGCGTACTTAACGTGTTTTAAACAAAAAATTTAAAAATAATCAAATAGAGCAGGCGGCCTGCCATTTTCAGGAGGCCAGCGCCTCCATCTCTGATGGTTGCTTAGTAACGCCTCACGGGCCCTCCACAGCCAGGTCCTCGGGACCCCCCTCCTGTGCCCTGTGCCCATCTCTGTTCTGCTGCTTGGCCGGTGGCCGGTCAGCCGTGGGAGCTATCTGGGCCCCAGGGCAGCCTCCCCTCCAAGACTAGCCCCAGACGCCGGCCTGTCCCAGCCGGAGCCACCGCAGCCCTCTGTCCGCAGTGGCCGGCATGAACCACCTGCGGGAGCACGGCGTCGTCCACCGCGACATCAAGCCCGGCAACATCATGCGCCTCCTCGGGGAGGAGGGGCAGAGCATCTACAAGCTGACGGACTTCGGGGCCGCCCGCGAGCTGGACGACGACGAGCACTTCGTCTCGGTCTACGGGACGGAGGAGTACCTGGTGAGTGGGAGCTGGGCCCCCGCCGCTGGCGGCCCCTCACCTTCTGAGGGCCTCTGTCCTCTCCCCTGCATCCAGCGGGGACAGGTCTCACCCTCTGCACCCCAACCGGAAGGACGCACTCTGTTCTCTAAGGAAAAGGCGCTGCTGCAGCCTTCCTGGCCTCCCTGCCCAGCCTCCCTGCCCCGGCCTCCCTCCCCCAGCCTCCCTGCCCAGCCTCCCCGCCCCGGCCTTCCTCCCCCAGCCTCCCTTCCCAACCTCCCTGCCCAGCCTCCCTGCCCCGGCCTTCCTCCCCCAGCCTCCCTGCCCCGGCCTTCCTCCCCCAGCCTCCCTCCCCAGCCTCCCTGCCCAGCCTCCCTCCCCCGGCTTCCCTGCCCAGCCTCCCTGCCCAGCCTCCCTGCCCTGGCCTTCCTCTCCCAGCCTCCCTGCCTGGCCTCCCTGCCCTGGCCTTCCTCCCCCAGCTTCCCTGCCCAGCCTCCCTGCCCTGGCCTTCCTCCCCCAGCCTCCCTCCCCCGGCCTCCCTGCCCGGCCTCCCTTGTGCAGTGAGCTGCTTGATCTGACCCTCATCGAGGAGGGGACCCCACTGGCACTACCTCTCCCGGGGCACAGGGGGGGCAAATAAACACGCTCTGGACATGCCAGCTCCATGCCAACGTCTGAGATGACGAAGGTCTGGATTCTGATGGTCTGTGGCCACCAGAAGGCAGTGGAAGGGGGTCTGCTGGGCGGGCACAGGCCCCGCGCACCCTCTCCCTCCACGGCCGCCCTCTCGTTCTCTGGCAGCACCCCGACATGTACGAGCGGGCCGTGCTTCGCAAGCCCCAGCAGAAGTCGTTCGGGGTGACCGTGGATCTCTGGAGCATCGGGGTGACCCTGTACCATGCAGCCACCGGCAGCCTGCCCTTCATCCCCTTTGGGGGGCCGCGGCGCAACAAGGAGATCATGTACGGTGGGCCGCGGGCAGGGTCCGGGGCCTGGCCTCCCTCCCTGGCCCTGCCATGTCCCCGCTTCTGCCTCTGACTCTGTGGTTCTCCTCTGGCCACCCGACCCGGCTCCTCTTACATCCTTGCCTGTCAACACCTGGCTGACGGGGACCGGCCAGACCCCTTATCTGAGCTCAATGCCTCCTTTTAGCCCCCCATCTGGCTGCTCATCTCACCTCAACCGGGGCTCCAGGGACACTGTCAGGGCAGAGGAGGGCAAGACCAGCATCCAGGTCCCAGGTCCTCCCCGGCCCAGCTGTCTGATGCAGAAGTAGCTGGAGACAGTGCCGCTCCCACTGCGTGCGTGGCCCAGAGCAGAGAGATTAACGCTGACGCACGGGCAGGTCCATGCACCCGCCCTCCGCTTGGTCAGCCGTGCGGGGGCTGCTGAGGTTAGGGAAAGGGCGCAGATGGTGCTGTCGGGCGGGTTGGACATTGAAGGAAAGAGAACAGTGACGCGGAGGAGGAGGACATCGGGCCAAGCACAGCGCAGGCGGAGGTGTGGAGGCAGGCCCGCTGTGGATGCGCGTCAAGAAACAGAGGGGCTGGACAGTGGGGGCAGCAGGGCTGGACTGGGGAGCACCGAGGCCAGGTGCTCTGGTTGGCTGAGAGCCAGGACTCTCAAATGCCATTGTCAGGCTGCCTTGGAGTAGCTGGGGCGCTTGCACCAGGGCCCTGAGCCCTCCATGCTGAGTTTGTCATCCTCTGACGTGTGATGGTCTGGGGGTCCCACTGACCCGGTCCTGCCTCACTTACCCAGGTACCGGATCACCACGGAGAAGCCGTCCGGGGCCATTGCAGGCACCCAGAGGCAGGAGAACGGGCCCCTGGAGTGGAGCTACGCCCTCCCCATCACCTGCCAGCTGTCCATGTGAGGGTCAGACACAGACGCGTCTGGGTGGGGCGTCCTCTCGGCGGAGGCCGGTCCCGGCAGGGCCCCTGGCATCTGCCCACCACCTTCCCTTTCTGACCTCAGTCTTTCCCTCCGGAAGCTGGACAGTCCTCCCAGCCCTTCCTCCCCATCCCACCCTCTGTCACCACCTGGGGCCTCGCGCTCAGGACGTCCTCTGTCACCTACTCAAGGAGGACCAGGCTGGGTTCCCGGCCCTGACGGCCCCCATGTCCCGGGGGCAGGGGCCTGCAGAGCCAGCTGGTGCCCGTCCTGGCCAACATCCTGGAGGTGGAGCCGGCCAAGTGCTGGGGCTTCGACCAGTTCTTCGCGGAGACCAGTGACATCTTGCAGCGTGTCACCGTCCACGTGTTCTCGCTGCCCCAGGCCGTCCTGCACCACGTCTACATCCACGCCCACAACACGTGAGTGGGCGCCATGCCGGAGGGAGGCCCAGGACCTTCTCTGTCCGAGGCGGCGTTCTGGGGAGTGTTTCCATGTGGGTGCTCCTGGGTCCCATCTCAAACCCCACTGTCAGGCTGCCTTGGCGTAGCTGGGGGACTTCGTTTGCGAACGTCCTAGTTCCACCGAGTTCCCGTGAACCAGGCCCCCTCGCAGCTGCTCCCGACTCAGCGCACGCCCACGCGGGTTGGTGCGCGTTATGATCCCTGGGTGGGGTGCCTGCCGTGTGGTTCCCAGATTGGTGGCTGGAGAGTTTTGTGGAGCCGGGTGCGTTTTAGTGGGAAGAGGTGCCAAGGCAGAGGCCTGCTATGGGGCTCCTGAGTTCTGCTTCCACTCCCTCCATCCACTGAAACGCACAAGCTCTCCCCTGGTCTCGCCACCACTGATAAGAAAGAAAAGTCACCCGGTCCCTTCCTCCGAGAAGCTGCGCCCTTCGCATGGATGCAGTCTTAGCTGGGGTGTGGGTCCCCCTGCTGACACTTCCTCTCCTTACTGCCCCCCCGCCCCCTGGCGTGCCCAGGATAGCCATCTTCCTGGAGGCCGTGTACGAGCAGACCAGCGTGGCCCCCCAGAACCAGGAGTACCTATTTGAGGGTCACCTCTGTGTCCTCGAGCCCAGCCTCTCAGCACAGCACATCGCCCACACGACCGCAAGGAGCCCCCTGACGCTGTGTAGCGTGGCCACTGAGACCCCCAAGGGCCTGGCCTTTAAGGACCGTGAGTAGAGCCACACCGGCTGGACCTTGTCTCCTCCCCCCATTCTCCTCCAAGAGGCAGGATGTGGATCCGTTTCCTTGGGGGCCCACAGGGCGCCCCCAATTCTGGGTTCTAATTTTTCATATGCCCTTGAAATGCCATGTCCCTCAGGTTGGTGGCCCGACGTTCCCGGGCTCCAGTGCCCACAGAGCTGTGAGGCTCCCGTGGAAACAGGGAGACCTGGCCTCCATGTGCTCCCCCCAGTCTCCGCCACTGGTGGGGAAGCTTCAGAAGGTCCTCATTGGAGGAAGCTGGACCCCCAGGTGCTGGAGAGGAGGGAACGTGGTCAGAGGCCCGGAGCTTTGTCCTCCAAGTCCTAGCAGAAATATCACTTCTTCTTCTCTGAACAAGTTCAATGTCATCCTCCTACTCGGGTCTCCGAGGCCTGGACGGGGAATTAACCTTGAAACTCCCGGGGAACAAGGGTGGTTTGGGCCCATTTTCTGGCTCAGATGGGAGCCTTGGGCACGAGGCTGCAGTTTACCAAAGTGAACACAAGGGGGCAGTGAGGGTCTGCAATCGTAAAGACGCGCATTAAAGGGCCTCTAAGGCTGGAGAGGTGGGGCTCTGGGGGTTGAAAAGCTGGGTGGTGAGGGGTGAGTGTGAGCCACAGAGGCGCCCTCAGGCGGGGTCTTTGCTTGCAGCTGCTCTGGACATCACCAAGTTTGTGCCCAAAGTGGACCTGCAGGCAGATTACAACACGGCCAAGGTTAGGGGTGGCCCCAGGGGGCGGGGGGCGGGGTTCAGACAGGGGTAGGGGGTGCAGAGTCTGACTCTGCCCACCGGTGTTTTCAGGGTGTGTTGGGTGCCGGCTACCAGGCCCTGCGGCTGGCACGGGCCCTGTGGGCCGGGCAGGAGCTGATGCTGCGGGGGCTGCACTGGTTCGTGTGAGTACCCGGGGCTGGCGCAGAGGGCAAGGCGGGCGAGCGGGTCGGCCCGGCAGCCCCGGCTCTCCACGCGGCGCTGGGGCCACGGCTGCGGGCACGTGCCCCGACCCCTGGGAGAAGGCAGCTCTGACGCCGGTTCCCCTCCCTTGGCAGGGAGACGCTCCAGGCGACCTGCCGGCGGACACTGGAGGTCCTGCGGATGGCCCTGCTCTTCCTCAGCAGCAGCCTGGGCACCGAGAGGTGGGTGTCCTGCCCGGGGCGGTGGCCGCAGCAGGCCCGAGGCCAGCTGAGACCCCTCGGCCCTTCTCTCTGTCTGCTCCTCACCCCAATATTTCCCACAATGTCCTTCCTCTCCCCTGACCGAAGCCCCCCCCTCCCTCACCTGGCTGGAGTACTGAGGGCACTGCCATCCTGCCCCTCAGCCCCACAACCCACCCGGATGATGGCTCGTATCACCCCCACCTCACGCCTCACGCCTCAGGGGGAACGGGCCCAGGGGGGCACTGCCTCTCCAGGTCCCCAGGCAGCCCCCCTGCCCCAGGAAGGGCCCTCTGTCCTCCAGACCCCCATCTCTCACCCGCACCAGGCCCCGAGCAGGACTCTGGGAGACACAGCCACCTGTGGTCTCACCTCCATGCTCCTCTCCAGCCTCCTCCTGTCTCAAACCGCCTTGCCCTGCCCAGCCCTCAGAACGCCATGCCCTCTACCCCTCTGACTGGGCTGTTTAGAGGTGACGGGTGGAGAAAGGGAGAAACAGGGGAGTAGGAAACAAATGCAGGCTGTGGAGAGAAGCAGGAAGACCCGAGGGCATTCCTGGAAAGTGGGCACAGCCCTCAGATCCTGGAAGGCATGGGCCATGGGGCAGGCGGGGATGGGGCTCCGCAGCCCAGGGAGCTGCCGGTGGCCTGAGCCTTGCCCACTGGGAGGAGACATGGGGACAGAGGAGCAGGGGCAGTGCCAAGCATGCCTGGTGCCCCCCCTTATGCCCGGTGCCCCCCCCCTTATGCCCAAGCCCACGTCCGCAGGAAGGCCCGGGAGTTTCCCAGCAGCGGCTGACTCACTGCAGCCTGGCCTGCCTCCCGGCCTTGGCAGCGGCAGTGCTGATGATGGAGCTGATGGGCGGTGGCAGTGTGGGAGGACAGGGCTGGAGTCCCTGGCATGGCTGAGCCCCCCTCAAACAGCAACAGGGAAGAGGGCAGCGCTCTGGCCAGGGCACAGCAGGGGGTCCCCGGGAGGGACAGCTGTGGTGCCGTGCACGCAGAGGGGCCCCGGAGGAGGGCAGGATGGTTGGGTAAACAGAAGCTGGAGATTGGCACAGTCAACCGCAGAGGTCTTCCTGGAAGAGGTGAGGCTTTTCAGGCCATAATGAGAGCGAATACCTCCATTTGGAAGGTCCTGTGCCGAGACAGAGAAGGGGGATGTTTGCAGGTTTGGGGGATTTGCGGGGGGGACGGGGGTGCTGGTAAGGGTCCCACTGTTATGATGAGAATATCCCAGAGTGAAGTTGGAGTAGGGAGAAGGGTCGGGAAGGGAGGAGAGAGCACATAGAGGTCCTGGAGGGTCTAGTTGGCAGGTTAAACCCCAGTAAAATGGCCTGTGGGTCTACTGTGGGTTCCTGAATGGAAAGGAATTCGTAGAGGAAGCTTTTGACGCATTTGCCTGCCCACTTGCTCTGGACCCTGGAGTAAGGAGATTGGGGTGGGGGTGGGGGGCTGTGCAACAGGGTGGAGACAGCCTGGTTTCTTTCCTGTGAAAGAATCCGTGTGATGTTACTTCGGTGCCACACAGGCGGCCATGCCTGAATCATTCATCGGTCACTTTAAAAGTGATACTCTCACCGGGGCAGCACGACGCTAGGATTCCACGTCCTGGCACATGACTGGCTGGTAGTCTATAAAATACAGCTTTTCCCTTGTCAATAAACTACTGGTTGTCAGGAAATACAGAATCTACTGCGAGCATGTCAAACTCGCGGGCCACATGCCTCGTTTATTTGGCCCGTGTTAGCCTTTGCGTTTGACATGCTTGGGCTACTGGACAGAAACTGGACTCTTTTCCTTTAGTTACAAATTTTCCAAGTAAGAAGGTCTCGAACAGCTGCCTTGCATGTGGCCTCGTGAATATTCGTAGATTCAGCTTATTCCGATCCGCCTCAATCTTTATTCATTGCTGGGCTCAGCCATGTGGGTGACTAGGAGCCTCTTCAAGCTGGTTCCCCTGTCCCAACCACAAGACTCCCCTGATACCCCACAAGCCAGCGTGCTGTCCCAGGGGTGCCATGCCCCAAATGCACCCCTCTCTGTCCTTCCCTCGAGGTTCAGCAACATGGCCGGGATGCCCGAGGTCCAGGAGCTGAAGAGGGCCGCGGAGCTGAGGTCGCAGCTGCGGACTGTGAGTGAGGCGGGGTGGGGGGGGGCGCGTCAGGAGCAGAGCAGGGGGCAGAGGTCCAGCCAGGCTCCCCGCGGAGCCCTGAGCTGAGGCCTCTTTGCCTTCAGTTGGCCGAGGTCCTCTCCATCTTCTCCCACAACGTCACGGAGAAGCAGACGAGCCTGAGCAGCCTGAGCTCGGAGCTGGCGAAGAGCCGGGATCAGGTACATGAGGACAGAAGGTCTGTGGGATTTCCCTTCTTGGGGGGGCGGGGGCGGGGCGCACAGCTCCGGTAGCCGGTTCGGCGTCCCTGCCCGGCATGGGATCATGGTGGGGATCTGGGGATAAGCAAGACCCTGCCCTGGGACTAGCGGAGGGAGAAAAGGATCTGGGGGTTTAGAGAGAGAATTCAAAATCGTAGCAAGGGCAACAGTTCTAAGTAAGAGACGAATTTGGTTCCCTCCCCGTTCGGAGCCCTTGCTTTGCATCAGCCCCCGGGACAGGCCCTCCTACTCCTCTCGTGTCACCCTCAAGGCAGCGGCACTGCCATTATGCCCTCAGGGAGGCTACTGTGCCCTGAGTCCCGGCCAGTAAGTGACAAGTGACCACGTAGGGCATCGGGCCGGGGTCCCCCACCTCCAAGGCCTAGTTCCTGGGGTTCACCGGGGAGTTACAGCTTTTACAGCCTCAGCCCCCCCTTGTAACAGACGCAAGGTGCCCACTCACTGTGGCCTGGCAGTGTCCCGCCCTGGCCAGGGCGTCCTCCGGCCCCTGCCCGGACCTTAGCCCCACGTCCTTAATTCTGAGTGTGAAACGCGCTGGGACCCGCAGGGCCCGTTGTTAGGCGTCTGGGCTGCGGGACTGACCGGAACCGACAGGGGGCTCTCTCTGCTCGTTTACCCCACGCGGAGCGGACCGTCCGGGTCCTCTGGAGGGGACTGTGTTCCACGAGGGAGTGTCCCCCGTGCCGTGTGCATGGGGGTCGCCTTTCTAAGATCCGAGGGCACATCCGGCCCAGCCTTTCGGAGGAAGACCGAGCTGAGGTCTTGTCCACCCCCTGTCCTTGGGAGGGCAGACGCCGGGGACCCGGAAAGCCCTGGGGACAAGCTTGGCGTCGCCCGGATCCAGCTCCAGAAATAGCTGGGCCGGGGTCACGAGAGGAGCTGCGGGGAGGAAGTGGGGCTACACAGGCCTGAGGGTGAGGAAGACCCCCCCCAACACCCCCCCCAACATCTCAAACAGAGTGTTTGTCCAGCCTGGAAAGGGGAAGGGGAGCTCATAATGACCTCGAACTGCAGGCCCAGGAAGTCACCTCCCTCGTTCCCTGGCCTCCAGGCAGGACCGAGAACATGGGGTCATGACTGTGTGAAAGGAGGGTTGTTGGCTGTGGTACTAGTTCCCTCCATGTGCCAGGAGGCACCCCCTCTGCCCTTCCCAGGCCACCAGAGGTGTCTGCTCCGCTCCCACCAGCCACTGCCGGACGCTCCACTTCAGGGTCCAGGACCCCTTCCAGTCTCCTCTCAAACCTTCCCATGCAGCCAGCGCCACTCGCCCGTCTGTCCTGCTGGGCTGTTTCTCGCTCTCATCTTATTCAACACCGTGTGTGTGTGTGTGTGTGTGTGTGTGTGTGTGTGTGTGTAAGATAGAGAGAAGGAGAGAGAGAACAAACACGAGAACAACAGCTGGCTGGTTGGCCTCAAGGTGCCTCAGAAAGCTTAGAGACCAGAGAGTCACCCCCACTCACGGATCGCCCCCCAAAACCATGACATGAAGGCTCCTCTGCAGGCAGACGGCTCCCGCCTCGTCCCCCCACCATCGCAGCCCCTCCCTCCCCCGGTGCTCTGTGCTGTTTGATTCTTCCATCACCTGGTCCCTGTCTCCTGCCCACAGCATCCAGCAGATTCAGTGCTGCCTGGACAAGATGTACCTCATCTACAAGCAGTTCAGGAAGGCCAGGATGAGGCCAGGTGAGCCGAGGGGAGAGCCACGCACTCCTCTTGTGCGGACTCGTGCTCCCCTCTCTCTCCCTCCTTCCCACCAGGTACCCAGCCCTTGTTTGATTCCTCCTGGGGCTGCTGCTGGGGGCTCACTGGCCATGCAGAGCCCGGGTGCGGCCGGTCCAAGGCTGGGCCCCTGGGCCCCTGGGCCCCTGGCCTCCAGCTGCCCGCAGACCAGCAAGAGGAGGAAGCCTTTACACCTGAGCCTGTTGCCAGGTGGGGTGGGAGGCTTGGGTGACACGAACGGGCTTCACAGTGGCTGGCATCTGGCTGCCATCAAAGAGGTGGCCCTTGACAGAGAACCCACACCTTTGCCGGGCACCTTAGAGTTCAAGGCGTGTTTCCCTATCTGCTGTGTCGTTCTCCACAGTGGCTGCACCAGTCTGCATTCCCACCAGCAGTGCATGAGGGTTCTCTTTTCTCCACATCCTCGCCAGCACTTGTTTGTTGAAGTATTGATGGTAGCCATTCTGACAGGCAGGAGGTGATATCTCATTGTGTTTTAACTAGAGGCCCAATGCACGAAATTTGGGCAAGAGTAGGCCCTCCTTCCCCCGGCGCCAGCACTGGCTTCCCTCTGGTACCCGGGACCCGGGCTTCCCTCGCAGCCTGGCTTCATTCGGAAGGTCGTCCAGAAGGACGCTCAGAAGGACGCCGGTCTAATTAGCATATTATGCTCTTATTAGTATAGATTTGCATCTCTCTGGTGACTAGTGATGGTGAGATTTCCCACATGTCTATGGTCATCTGTGTGTCCTATTTGGAGAAGCATCTCTTCAGGCTCTGCTCATTTTTTAATTGGATTGTTTGGTGTGTGTGTGTTTTTCGTATTGAGTAGCATGAATTCTTTCTAAATTTTGGGCCTTAACCCCTTATTGGATTTATCACTGGAGAATATGCTCTCCCATTCACTAGGCTGTCTTTTCATTTTGTTGATGTTTTCCTTTGCTGTGCAAAAACCTTTTAGTTGGATGGAGTCCCACTTGTTTATTTTTTGTTGTTGTTTTTCTTGCCTGAGTAGATAGATCAAAAAAAAAAAATTGCTAAGAGAGATGTCAAAGGTTTTGTTTTCTTTTAGGAGTTTTACGGCTTTGCATCTTACATCTACATCTTTAATCCATTTTGCGTTTAGTCTCGTATATGGTGTAAGAAGGTGCTCTAGTTGCATTTTTCTTGCACGTTTCTGTCCAATTTTCCCAGCACTATTTCTTCAATGGACTATCTTTCACCACCATTGCCTGTTCCTGCCTCCTTTGTCATATATCAATTGGCCCTATAGGCTTGGGTTTCCTTCTGGGCTCTCTACTCTGTTCCACCGATCCGTCGCCCTGTTCCTATGCCAGCACCACAAGGTCCAGCTGCTTTTAATCACCTTACTTTGCAGCCTCAACAAGAGTTTCATTGCTATGGTCTTTAAGGGCCCTTTATTCAAATTGGAAAAGAAGCAGGAAAAATGCCTCTTGGGGTGTTGGAAGAGGCCATTCTGACAAATGCTCAGGAGTGAACACTAGGGCACTCTCGCTGCCCTCACACCCATGCCGTGTGTCCCGTGTGGCAGACGCCGAAACGGACTGGGTGAGGCGCAATCACTTGCTTACAGCGCCCTGCCAATAGGAGGCAGGCCTGGGACGTGTAGCTTGGCCTCCACAGGGGCCCAGCTGGCTGTGAACAGTGCCCGGAAGGGAATTCTCTACTAGGGGTGTGGAGGGGGGGGTCAGCAAGGTAACCTCTGCCTCGTTTCCTCTCCAAGACGCTAATGGCCCGAGGCCCATTCCCTCGAAGCCCACGAGGGGGCAGCATCTCCCCAGTGAGAGAGCATCAGGAGGTGCCCAGGAAGTGAAAACTTCATCGCCCTTCTGGCAAAAGTGTCTGGGCAAGGAAGTGGGGTACAGGGCGGGAGGGGGGAGGAGGGCTAGCTTATCCAGCTCCGCTGCAGAGCCCAGCTGGCTCTCCTGCAGCTTGAATACTCGGGATGAGGCCAACAGCCTGTAGGCATCCGTCACCCTGGGTTGGGTGTTGGCCGAGGGGCCGGGGCTGACCACAAGGCCTATCCCCCCCCCACTCCCCCCTGAAGTGTTCGCCTGCCCCAGGTCCGCTCCTTCCTTGTCGTGGTGCAGTGTCCTGGGTGCTCGGTTCACCCCGTCCTTCCTGGCTCAGTGGCTGGGAGCCCCAGGGAGCAGGGTTCAAGCCAGGCTGACTGCATCTTTGTGGGTGTCCCCCCCCCCCACCCTGGGGCCTTCCGTGTTGCCGCCGTAACAGGCGGCATCATTTCTGCTGTTTCCTCCAGGGCTGGGCTACAACGAGGAGCAGATCCACAAGCTGGACAAGTGAGTGGCCGGCCCCTTGGCAGGAGGGGGCGCGGGAGGGTGGGTGTCCCCCGGGCAGAGGGATTCTCTGTGCCTGACGAGAAGTGGTGAGGGGCCCGGTCACAGGCCGAGGCCTCGCAGGAGGGGGGCGGTGTGACGGTATCTGGGGCGGGTTGTCTGGAGCCAGGGCAGGGGACGGTGGCTGAGCTGGAGGGAGGCTCCTCAGAGGCGGCCGCAGGAAGCTGGACTTACTTCTGAAGACGGCTTGGCTCCTAGGGTTTCTTTCCCTGTCCCCTCGCTGGTTTGCCCCCTGACGCCCTGGCCTCTGCCTGAGCTTCCCTTTGGGTGTCCCTCTGCCCTTCCATTTCCTGGGCCCTCTCATACCCCAGGGGGCCCCTGATTTAATGCTTATTTGGCGACTCGCTCCCCCAGTTCTATACCCACCCTGACCCCCGACACCTGCACACACACTTTCCAGTCGTCTCGCCTTCCCTCTGGGGCCGAGCTGAGAGTCTGTGTCCCTCTATTGTCCTGTGCTGGGTGCCAGCCCCTCTGGTCACCATGACCCCCCCGTGTGGGCATCACCTCCTCCTTCCTGGAGAGCCAGCCCTGCTGTGGCCGGGGGGCTGGGCGCTTAGGAGGTGGAGACCCAGGCACGCTAGGCTTGTGCTCAGGCGGCTCTGACTGCTTAGCTCGGTGCCTCGGTTTCCCTGTTCTTTCCAGGGTGAATTTTAGCCATTTAGCCAAGCGGCTCCTGCAGGTGTTCCAGGAGGAGTGTGTGCAGAAGTACCGGGCGTCGCTGGTCACGCACGGCGAGCGCATGAGGTAACCATCTGGCCTCCTGAGCTCGCGGACCCCAGGCCCTTCCAGGCTCGGAAGTCCTGGGCTCGGCCGACCCTGGCTGAGAAGCGGGTGGTAGTAAAGGGACAAAGGCAAAGAAATGGGTAGTTTTGTGGTCCTGGGTGGCTAGGCAGTCGCTGGGCGATTTCTACGCATTAGCTTATTTAACTCCACAGTATCTACCCTATACAGCAGTGGTTCTCAACCTTGGCTGCACATTAGAATCACCTGGGAATCTTTTTAAAATCCCGATTTCTGGGCCTCATCCTCCGGAAATTCTGTTTCTTTGTTACTCATGTTGTGGCCCCACCCCATAACAAAGAATCAGAATTTCCGGAGGATGGGGGCCAGAAATCAGGGTTTTAAAAAGATTCCCAGGTGATTCTAATGTGCAGCCAAGGTTGAGAACCACTGCTATACAGTAAGTACTATCAGGCTCACAGAACAGTCTCTTCCTCAAATCCACACAGCTAGCAGGTAGCAGGCGTGGGACAGTACAGGGTGTGACTGCCCCTAAAACCTGGGTTCTTCCCACGGTCCCAGGTGGCCATGTGGGAAGCCTTCCCTCTCTGGGGAGAGCACAGGTCCCCTGGGGTGGGACCAGTGGCCTGGAAGCAGGGACAGGCAGAGGCCCTTACATAGAACCCCTGTCACAGGTGCTCCCTCTCAGACAGCCCCCCTCCTCCCCCACCTGCACCAACGCTGGCTCCTCCGGAGAAGGGCAGGCTCCCAGGTGCGTCTGTTTGAGATCCACGGGACCTGTGGGCTGAGACGCAGGCGCCCACCCACTCTCACATTAGAATACCAATGCCCAGCTCCCCGCCCCCGACTCTGGTTTCACTGGCCTGAAGTTGGCTTGGATCGCGGCAGCTTAAAAGCTCCTGGGCGATTCTCATGTGTAGCCAGGGCTGAGCGTCCTCAGTCAACCACTGGTATAACCCCTCTGCACGTGATTTCCTTTTGAAAGGGGCAACGGATACAATGTCCTTGCTCACTCCCTGCACTTAGAGAAGCCGCAGAAGAGCCTTGACCTTGATTTTCTCCGGAATGGGAGCCTCAGGAATTCCCATAGGAGGCGTGGGCTGTCCGTCCTGAGCCACTCTGGAGCCGGGCCTGGCCGTGCGCTCCTCCTGCCCGGCCTGGGTGACCCTGCCCAGCGCACGGTGTTTGCAGGTCCCAGCTGGTTGCAACAGGACCCTCACCAGCCTGTCAGAGCATCAGCACTCTTACAGGGGGACAGGGGGACAGTTGAGGGTGCACCCAGACGGGCAGAGGCAGTGGGGGAGGCACTGCCTGGACCCATGGACCTTCCGTGGCTGTGCAGTGGCCCAAACAACAGCTGGGTGTGGCCCGTAAGAGCCGGCAAGCCTGGCTCTGATTTTCAATCTGCTCTCTCCAGGGTGGTGCACGAGGCCAGGAGCCACCTGCGCCTGGTCGCCTGCTCCGTGGCTGCCTACAGCACCGAAGCCCAGAAGGTGCAGGAGGGCCTCAGCAAGGTGCGGGAGCTTCAGGGCGGGGGGCGGGGGGAGTTTGGGGGCTGCCCAGCCAACCTGGTGCTCTGGGGGCATTCAGGCCATTCCCCTGCCTCTGGGCGGAGCTGCCCTGGACCAAGCCCAAGCATGTTGGGATGGGTGGGAGGTCCGACCCCAAAGGCGCCCTGAGGTGGGGATGGAGAAAGTGGAAGGCACTTCCTAGGATCCAGACTGAAGGTCACGGCAAGGGCAGAGCCTCCAGAACGCTGGGACATCTTCCTCACCCTCCTCCTGTCTGGGAGGCTGCGGGCCACTCCTGAGAGGGGCCGTGTGACCTCTCCTTGACCTTCTCATCTGCGTTCTGCGAGAGCCCAGCACAGGCAGCTGGAGGAGCCGCCTGCTTTGCCAAAAGGAACAGAGAGGGCAGCTTCTTCTAGGAAAGGCAGCATGGCCCCTCCCCTCCCCGCAAGTGGCTGCCTCCTCCCCCTCTCTGCAGCTCCTGGTGCAGGTGTCACTAGGGCAGTGGTTCTCAACCTTCTGGCCCTTTAAATACAGTTCCTCATGTTGTGACCCAACCATAAAATTATTTTCATTGCTACTTCATATCTGTAATGTTACTACTGTTATGAATCGTAATGTAAATATCTGATATGCAGGATGGTCTTAGGCGACCCCTGTGAAAGGGTCATTCGACCCCCAAAGGGGTCGCGACCCACAGGTTGAGAACCGCTGAACTAGGGGGTAGTTAGACACAGGGAGAACCTGGCAGTCAGGATCATGACATCCACGCGGACAGTGAGGGTGGCCGCACTCACAGGTTGGGAAGGAGGGCTCGCCTGAAGGGCTCAGCTTTTGGTTGCTCTGGGGATGTGGCTGGGGCCGTTTTGTTACCCTTTTCCGGCCTTTCCGCAGCACTGCCCTCCCCGCAGGTGAGCTGGCTCTTCCCTTCTGACTAGAGTGTGGTTCCCCTCAGATCCTCGACTGGCTGTCTCTCCAGCTCCTGCAGGACAGAGCAAAGGGGGCCCAAGGCCCCCCCACCCCCACGGCTCCTTATTCCAGTTCTGCACCCAAGGACCTGGGTCTCCAGCTAAAGGACCTGGGTCTCCAGTGAGTACCGAGGGATGTCCGTGTGTGTGTGTGTGTGTGTGTGCGTGTGTGTGTGTATGTGTGTAAGGGGGGGATGAAAGTTAGGGCCCGAGGGGTGTGCCGCACACCGGGCCTGGAAGGCAGGCTTTGTAAAGAGAGGCTTGGTGGCCGGCCTCCCAGGGAAGGGGTCGGTCAGGGCAACTTCGGCCTCAGGCACAGCGGCTGCTCTTGCCTCTGCCCTGGACAGCATGGAGGAGCTCTGTAAGGAGATGAAGCTGCTGGCCTCCGACCTCCAGGACAACAACTGCATCATCGAAAGGTAAGGAGTCCCGCGGTGCGCGGGGCGGGCTGGGTCCTCCAGCGCCTGCACCTGCCCAGGCAGGTTTGGTGGCAGGTGCCGGAGCTCCGGCCTGTCCACAGCTGAGTCACCATCCTCACCAGGTGGAGGCCTCCGGGCTCCACGAGAGCCTCGAGAATTCAGTGGATCAGAAAGGAACACTTCATCTAATTTTAAGCAATTGCGGGATATGCAAGGGAAGGCATTTGACCTGGAAGCTAAGACCATTCTCGGTGCAGTCAGAGATGGGCCTGGGGCATGGGGATCCGTGGCTATGAACGTGGGCTGTACCTGTACTTCCCCCAGCCTCGGATGGCGCTGCCTCATCTCCGTGTCATGCACT
This sequence comes from Myotis myotis, assembly GCF_014108235.1. NCBI lineage: Eukaryota > Metazoa > Chordata > Mammalia > Chiroptera > Vespertilionidae > Myotis > Myotis myotis. The sequence goes on from NW_023416322.1 coordinate 9,637,782, forward strand.
GGGAAACTGAGGCACGGAGCCTGGGGTCATGGCCCTGGGGGCAGGTGCTCACAGGCCACCCAGGCTGCAGGCCCAGTGCTAGGCACTCTGCTTCGTCCCCTGAGCAGACCCCCCTCTTCAGGGGGAGGGGTGCTGCAGAGGGTGCTAGGGGTGCAGCAGGCTCAGATGTTTGGATTCTGTGCACCAGTAAAATCCACACACAAAAAAACTGGAGGGACCAACTTCTCATACAATAAAATCAACACATTTGAAGGGAAAACACCTCCCCATCAAGCAGCCCTGCTCCATAAAGCACATTTTAGCACCAGAGGGAAGGCAGGACATCGCCTCAGAAATGAGGATGGCCTTGCCCTGGAGGTCAAGGGGCTGACATACATATACACACATGCAGAAAAGGCGAGGACCCCGTCCGTCCTGGGTATGCCTGTCACCTCCCCCACCATCCCCCATTTGGGAGCCGGTGGCCTGGTGGGAAGACTCCGCAGAGATTCCAACAGCATTTGACTCCTGACTCTGCTCCTTCCCAACTGCGTGGATGTGACCCTGGGAGGTCCGCTCAGCTCTGAGCTTCAGTTCCTGCCTCTGTAACATAGGAATAATGAGGCCCACCTCATGGTGTGGCCGTGGGGATTAAATAGGTGTGATCTGAAATGTGCTGAGGAGGGAGGACAGGGCACACAGAAGGAAGGCCTCACTAAATGGTAGGTGTTCCCCCCAGGCCACACCAGTCTGGGATGCTAGAGTTGGGCCAGGAGGCAGGGAGACCAGAAGGCAGGGAAGCCAGAGGCAGGGAGGCTGGGAGGCATGGAGACCAGGAGGCAGGGAGGCAGGGAAGCCAGGAGGCAGGGAGGCTGGGAGGCAGGGAGACCAGGAGGCAGGGAGGCAGGGAAGCCAGGAGGCTGGGAGGCCAGGAGGCAGGGAGGCCAGGAGGCTGGGAGGCAGGGAAGCCAGGAGGCTGGGAGGCTGGGAGGCAGGGAGGCAGGGAAGCCAGGAGGCTGGGAGGCTGGGAGGCAGGGAGGCAGGAAAGTCAGGAGGCAGGGAGGCCAGGAGGCAGGGAGGCCAGGAGACAGGGAGGCCCAGAGGAGCTGGTGGTCATCTCCAGAGTCTCCGAGGCCCCTTGGGTTCAGAAGGCATCTCCCATGTCCCATTCCAGCAAGGGAGGATCCATCCTCCTAAATGCCCGCCAAGGGGAGAGCCGACAGCTCCTTGGAAAGCCTTTCCAACACAGCCCAATGGGCAGGAAGTTCTAATTTTAGGGCTGACATAAATTATTCTTGCTGTGATATGCAGTCTATTTACAGATAAAATACTTTATCTTCGTGAACTTTCACTTCCTTATTCAGAGCTGTAGCCAGGAAGCCTAAAGAAGTCTTTTGAGTTCCTCTCCCTCCTAACCCTGGCTGCACTGGGTTTACCAGGAGAGCTTCGAACAATCCAGAGGCCTGGGTCTTGCCCCAGAAGCTCTGGGTGTGGCCCAGGGTGGGGATTTTATAAGCTTCCCACGGACTCTCGTGTAGTTAGGCCTGAGAACCTCAGAGTTCTCGGGGGACAGGAGAGCTGAGCCCGGAAAGCTTGGAGCTGCTGAACGCTGTTTGGCCTGGGGAGTGGTTCCCAGGCTCCTGCACTTGGTGGGAGAAGCTAACCTGCGCCTTTCGTTGCAGGTTAAGTCGGGTCCAATCAGCCCCTGATGTCTGAGCTCCGTGGGTGCACAGGGCAGCCCGAAGCATTAGAATCATGGGACCCAACGCAGGACTGTCCCTGTCCCATCACCAGCCTACCTCCCTCCTGGCCGACCGCTGGGAGATGCCACAGCATTACCTTCACTGCCTGTCTGCAGGCAGCATGCAGGCCCCGGGCACCACACAGCTGTCAGGACCCATCTGACACCCTACGCGGGCTCAGGCACAGCTCCTCCGCGGCCAGGCGCACGCTCCCCTGGCACCCACAGCTGAACATTGCGGGGCCCCCGGGAGAGAGGCTCTGACAGCCCCTCTCCCCGGTTTACAGGGCGCCGCTCCTCAGGGAACAGAAGAGGAGGCCCCACGGGGGTTCCCCAGGGTGCTGGGCCACATGGCCTAATCCCAGTCTTCCTTCCTCTTGTGGTGTTTCTTGTTTCTTGTTGAACATGTAGCCCTCTCCCCTCTCCTCTGATTCCTGAGGGTCACACACTCGGCCACAGGCATCGCAGAGTCTGACTTGCCTTCTGCTCTGGGTCTGGCTGAGCCTTAGGGTGAGAGAGTGGGTGGTGGGGGCACCACGTCCAGGGACCTTCCCCTTCTCTCTCCCTGGGAGGCACCACCAGTTCTGGGATGTCAGCCAGCTGGTCAGGAATGGCCATGCAATGAGCACAGGCCTGTAAGCCCACAGCCCGAGGGGAGACAGGCCTGCGCCTTTAAGAAGTGCAATAAACGTGCCTTCCTTTCTGCTTCTGGGTGTCTCTCCCTGGCCGTGGGTGAGGCAGGGGGAGGCCGCAGGTGCGCCTGGCATCCCAGCAGGCACGTGGGGATCCATGAGGAGAAGGACTGGGGAATGGAGGCAGGCCTGGTCACTTCCCGATTCCTGCCTTTCCCCTAAACGGGCCCTAATTTCAGGGAAAAGCCCAAGGACAGTGGCCTCCCATTCCCCTCTTCTCCCTCCCCCTGTCCGCTGGGAAGCTGTATAAGGGGCCTGGAACTTGGGGAGGAAAAAAGGCCTTTTTTAAACCTCAAATCTACCATCTATGTGCCTACCCCCCCGCCCCCCCCCCCCCCCCACACACACACACACTGTTCAAAACCCAGGCTGTGCCCGAGATACTGAGTTGGAACATTGCTATGGGTCGAATGGGGCCTTTCTCATTTTGTCCAGAAGCTAGCATGGTGCCTGGGCGAGGCCTTCAGGCTTGTGCACATTCAGTCTTTCCCCTGAGAACCTCCAGGCTCCCTTAACCAGAGCTGGACTCCCCCCTGGCTTAGGAGGCTGGAGGGAGGGAGTACACAGGAAAGTAGCCCCAATAGGGGAGGGAAACAAATGAGAAGCCCCACTGTGTGCTTCGAAGCATCAAGATGACATTATGCTCAACCCCCGATAACCCCAGAAGTCCTTCCTGCCCAGCTTCCTGGAGCCCCGCATCTGGAGGGCAGCCTGCCTGACCGCGGGCAGAAGTGGGGGAGGCTGGGGCCCCGCATCTGCCATCTCCATGCTGCTTCTCTATGGAGGGACAGGCACCCGGGGGAGGAGGGCTTGCTGGGCTTTGCTCGCATCAGGCTAAGTGGCTTCGTGTGTGCCATTTGGGCCTCCTGCCATGGGTCTTAAGCCCAGTGGGCTCAGGTTCTGAGGCTCCAGGACCCAGCTGCTCCCTCAGTGGCCCTGGGCCAACCCTGGTCGGCTCTGCCCGCAGGAGCTCCGGCCAGCACTCCCGGATCGTCACCCCCTGCAGGGAAGTCCCGCCGTGGGTTTTCCCCGTCCGCTGCTTCTGGACCCCACATGCTTGGTGGGGCTCAGCACGAGCGCCAGGGGATCCCTGAAAGCCAAGTGCAGATTGTTGGAGGGTGACACGCATGATCCAGGCCCCATGAGCTCATGAGCAGGGCCCAGCAGGGGACTCACTCTGGGGCTTCAGCTCATCCTGTGCGGGGCAGCGCAGGACACGGCGCCTCCACGTCTCAACTTCCCAGAGCTGCAATTCCACCTCCACGGGGCGGGGGGACTGCACCAAGGCCCGTGACCAGAGGGACCCTGTAAGACCCCCAGGGACCTGAAGGCCTCTTAAACACCCCTCTCTAAGGCCTAACGTAACACTGAAGGTGCAGGACCGCCCAGTTCCTCAGATGCACATGGGCACCCACAGCTGCCAGGTGACTGGGGGCCGTGCCTGCCCAGGAGCTCACCTCCACGGAAGGCAGAGCTGCGAGCACAGCAGGGCACAGCTCACGGGCAGCATCACGCACGGTCTCCCTCCTGGCAGGGCGGGTGCTCAGTCCAGCCAGGACAGGGGGTCGGGAGAGGACCTGGAGCACTGACTCCAGGCTGGGGTCTGGCAGGGGAGGGGAGGGAAGGTGCCCAGAAGTGGAGGCCTGGGCAGCACCAGCCTCCACGTGGGACTGGAAGGCGGCGAGAGGAAGGGGAGGAGCCAGCCCCGAAAGGCCTCACGGCCACACCAAGGAACTCGGCTCTCCCTCGGGGCTCCGTGGACACAGGTTTTAGGGTAAGTACCACTGGCATTTTAAAGGTTTGACTCTGGGGCCTGGGTGGTGCCTCTGTGGGGGTGGATCGAAACACCGTGCCTCAGTTTCCTCATGTGTAAAACGGAGATGTTATCACTCACAGTTATGGGTAGAGATGAACTAGGTATTTCCACAAAGCGCCTGAAACACAATGTGGGTCTGGGCACACCCTCCCCAGCCCACCTTCCCTGGCTGGAAGGGAGGCCGCTGCAGGCCCGGGGGGAGGGGAAGCAGAAGCTGGTCTCAGAGAGCTCGGCCAGGGGCTCGGCCAGCCACCCTCATCTGGGAGGAGTCCACGGGGCGTTCAGATCCACGACCAGCAGATTCTGGAAACAGTCGACTCAGGTTAAAGGGGGGCCTGCCCACAGGTCTGGAGGGCCTGGTGCTGCAGGGCTGTGGTCTCTGCTTCTCCCTCCGAAGGGACCGTTTCCTCCTTATGGGCTGGTGACTCAAAACAGATTCTGGGACCCCATTTCCCTTCTGATTCCCATCGGTGAGGGTGAGCCTGCATTGGGCTTCCTTCCTCCTGCTGTGATGCGTACCCAGCTCAGGTCTGAGAGCCTGAGGTGTCCCCCAGAAGACGTGTGAATGAGCCAGCTCGGGCCATTGGCAGTGGGCGGTACACTGGGCTAGCAGCACCCGCACCTGACAGCCAGGCAGGGAAGCCAGTCTCAGGGACAGGCTAGGCCTCCACAAAGGCCTGGCCACTCTCCAAGTGGACTCACCATTTGCACTCACGGGGCTGCCTCAGTTCAGTGGGGTTCGGGAAGGTGCGAGGGGGTGGGGGAGGCTCAAAGAATTGCTGCCGCTGGTCATCTGGGGTTCTCTTCCAAACTGCTTCCATGAACTTGTAAACAGTGTAATTCCTGGCTTCCTTTCCCTTCATCGCAGAAAAGATCCGGAATCAGGCAACCCCACTGGGAGGTGGAAAGGAATGGGCCAGGGTGGCCTGAAGTAACTTGGATTTTATTTTCCTTGGAAGCTCAGAGTTGCAGCAGCCACTTGAAGCAGCTGGGTCCTCTCCCTGCACCCTCTGCCAGAGGCGGGGGAGGAGTCGGGGGTGAGATGGGAGTGAGGAAAGGAGGGAGGGTGGTATGGAGGAGGGAAGGATGGAGAGGAAGGGAAAGATAGATGGAGTAGACAAGGGAGAAAGGAGGAGGGAGGGAAAGCAGCAGAAATGAGAGGAACAAGGCAGAGACCCGGGGGGGGGGGGGGGGGGGGGAGTGTGGGAGCAGGGATAGGCTTAGGTGATCTGGGCCATTCTGCTGTGCTGGTCTGTGGCAGCCCCATCCACGGCTGGCCCACAGCGCTGGCCCCCTCGCTGGCGCAGTGCTGGAATGCAAGTAGCTGTGGCTTGGAGGCTACCCCCTGGCCAGGAGCAAAGGCTGCTGACATGGGCCTGGAATCGCTGCGTTTTTCCAACACACACCCCAGCCAGCCTTATCGTCAGCCTGGCAGAGGGGCCTGGGATGGGAAAATTCCATTAACTGGGACAGGGCGGAGGAGGCGCCGCTAAACTGCTTGAAAACAAGCCCCACCCACCCCACCCCACATGGTGACACCCTTCCAGGCCTTTCCAGGAGCCTCAAATCCCTGCTCACGTTCCCACCCTGGTTTGCCCTTCTTGTCCCCAAGGACCTAGATGATCCCCGTGGGACCACTCCAGTTTGGTGACACAAAGAAGGCCCACCCCCCTGCAGTGGGGATGGTGACCCGCCAGCCCTCAGCCCTGGACAGTCACTAGCACCTGCAGCAGGAAGTCCACCCCAGTGGGACCAGCTCCCTTGCATGTGAGTCTTCACCGGAGTTCCCAGCACCACCCCCACTTCCACGCAGGCCCGGCAGGTCGCTGGCACCTCTGTTCTCCCGGGACCAGGCAATTCCCTCGTCTCCCCTCCCTGGGCGCAGGGGCCCTGGCTCGAAGGGATGTTTAGAGAGAAGTCCTGGAGTAGGTACAGGTGGGGAGCGGACAGCTGGGTTCATTTCATTAGACATTTGATGCGCACCTCCTATTTGCCCCACATGGTGTGACCAGAAAGAGCAACAAGACCCACATGAGGCCCGGCTGGTGTGGCTCAGTGGCTGAGCGTCAATCTACGCACCAGGAGGTCACGGTTCGATTCTGGTCAGGGCACACGCCTGGGTTGCAGGCTCGATCCCCAGTAGGATGAGCAGAGCCCAGCAGGGGACTCACTCTGAGGCTTCAGCTCATCCTGCACAGGATGTGTGTGTGTGGTGTGTGTGTGGTGTGGTGTGTGGTGTGTGTGTGTAGGAGCCTGCAGACCCTCTCGGCCTCCCTCTGCACATCCCACAAGCGTGCAGGAGGCAGCCCCTCAATGATTCTCATCATTGATGTTTCTCTCCCTCTCCCTTCCTCTCTGAAAAAAAAAAAAATTTTTTTTTGAACAACAACAAAAAAGGCCCATGTGAGGAAGGCAAAAATGTCAAATTGGAACTGTGATTCATATTGTGATGACAAGTATGTTAGAGACACAGGAGGCGACGGGAGCCCAGAAGAAAGCGACGAGTCAGGGCTGGGTGACTCTGGGCAGGCTCTCTGGTCTGGGGGACCTGGCATTTGGACTGGACCTGGGGAGGTAAACAGGATTGTGATAGGGAGAGAAAAATGGAGAAAGGTTTTGCTGGTCTTTAAGCTGCACCTACAAAGTAAGATGAGAGATTTTGAAGCATTGCTGCTGTTACCACACCGGCTGGGCAGTGCAAAGGCAAAAGCGTGGATTTGAGTCCAGACTGGGCCATTTTGTGGGCCAGTCACATGACTTCTTTGAGCCTCAGTTGTGTCACCTGGGAGAGAGGAATGCTGGCCATTTCACAGAGTGGCCATGGAGATGAAGTCATTCCAGCCAAGAGTGCCTGCCAAATAGTAGGAATTGAATGCATATTTCTTAAGTACATGTAACATGTAGCATTTTACAAGGGACTTTCACAAACATTTTATTATTATTTTTAATTGATTTCAGAGAAGGGAGACAGAGAGGTAGAAACATCAATGATGAGAGAGAATCATTGATTGACTACCTCCTGCACGCCCAACACTAGGGATCGAGCCTACAACCCAGGCATGTGCCCTGATGGGGAACCGAACTGTGATCGCCTGGTTCATAGCTCGACGGTCAACCACTGAGCCTTGCTGACCAGGCTTCACAAACATTTTAATTCCCTGATGACGTTCTGTCACGGTCCCGGCTCACAGGGTAGCAATGGAAGGTATTACTGACCCTCCTTACACATTGCAGGCCACACCTACTTCCTTGGGAGGCTGAGCTCAGTGTGTGACAAGCGGGTCTGAGCAGGGAAGGAAATAGCGTGGAGAGCTGGAACTGGGTCAGAGCATTCGCCCTCAAATGTCTAGGGAGGGGTTCCACAATCCCACAATCACACAAGCACACGGCCTCGGTCCCATTTTCAAAGTGTGGTCCGTGAGTCACTCTGATCAAACTCTTTTATAAAATACGGACCAATAGCCAGACTTGCCAGACCAGTCTCTGGAGATGGGGTCTGGAACAATCTGGAACACACGCGTGCATAAGGTTTGGGAAAGTGTAGGGACTGTTGTGCCTCCTGCTCCCTCTGCCTGGGCCACCCTTGCTTGGAGAGCCAAGGGCCTACTCCATTCAGGTTTCTGTTCAAATGTCTGCTCCTCAATGTCTGCTCCCCAATCTAGTCTTAGTCCCTGAAACTCTCTAGTCCCTTAACGCACGTCATGTTCATCATAGTACTTAACCTGATAGCATGTCCATGTTGATTCACTATTGTACCTTTAGTGCAGGGGTGGGCAAACTTTTTGACTCAAGGGCCACAATGGGTTCTTAAACTGGACCGGAGGGCGGAACAAAAGCATGGATGGAGTATTTGTGTGAACTAATATAAATTCAAAGTAAACATCATTACATAAAAGGGTACGGTCTTTTTTTTTTTAGTTTTATTCATTTCAAATGGGCCGGATCCGGCCCGCGGGCCGTAGTTTGCCCATGGCTGCTTTAGTGCCTAGAACAGCGCCTGACATAGGGTGGGTATTAAATACTTGTTCAATGAATCGCCACTCTGTGCCCTTGAAGGTCTCAGTAAACATCGGTGCTGCTGGCCACATATTCCAGCCCTTTTCCCATTCTGAGCACAGGGTAGGGTTGCACTTCTCCCCCCCCCCCCCCCCCTCCGGTGCAGGTGGTATAGCTAGGTCTGGCCGGTGAACGAGTTGTGCAGAAGCGAGTGGAGCCTTTAAAGGTGGGTGTAGGAGCCTGCAGACCCTCTCGGCCTCCCTCTGCACAGTGACTGGCAACGTTAGCTGTGGTGGCTGCTCCGTCGGCCTGGGTCCCTCAGTGGCTCTGATGAACAGTCTCCCTGGCACACGGCGGAGGGCAGTGGAGTGAGTGAGGAAGAAGTCTGGTCCACAGGCCGGGAGGTGAGGTGGTTCATTACTGCAGCGGAACCTGCCCTGCAGGACAGGCCTGGTGATCCCCTGCAGAGCCCAGAGCAGTCGGAATCACGGGGAGGCCCGAGGTGCTTTGGGAATTTCAGGTGCTTTGGGAATTTCAAAGCCTCAAAGCTAAGCAGAGCCCCAGACTTCCCCTGCAGAAAGGCAGCCACCTCTGTCCTTCCTCCCCCGTCCTACTAAGACGCTCAGGAGGGGGTGGGAAAGCCTTGAAACACTGCCCCCCCGGGGGAGCTGACAGGCTCAGGGACCACCTACCTCGGGAGTGACCTCACACACTGACCACACACTCCGACTCTCATAATCCTTCCCCTTGGTCAAAAGTGAAAACACGAAGCGGCCCCCTCTTCTGGGAGTGAGTCACAAGCAGAGGGAAGTCCACGGCTCCGGGCCCAGCGGAGCCGCTCACGTGGGGGAAACTCCAGCGGAGGTGTCTCTGCAAGGCTGCTGTGGCCTCTCCCGTGCTGCCTGCGTGACAGAGAGGGGTGCAAATCATGCTCAGGTTCCAGCATCCGACCTCACCCTGACCCGCCAGCTGAGGAGTTTATACTTCCCTGGGGAGGGAGGAATGAGTGTGTGAGTGTGTGTGTGTGTGCGTGTGGGGGGTGTGTGGTGTATGTATGTGTGGGGTGTATGGTGTATGTATGTGGTGTGTATGTGTGTGGGGGTATATGTATGTGTGTGCGTGTGTGTGTGGTGTGTGGGGGGTGTGTGTGGGGTGTGGGGTGTGTGTGTGGGGTGTGTGTGTGTGTGTGTGTGGTGTGGGGGGGGCTGTGTGTGGGGTGTGTGTGTGGTGTGTGGGGTGTGTGTGGGGTATGTGTGTGTGTGTGTGTGTGGTGTGGGGGGGGCTGTGTGTGGGGTATGTGTGTGTGTGTATGTGTGTGGTGTGGGGGGGCTGTGTGTGGGGTATGTGTGTGTGTGTGTGTGTGTGTGTGGTGGGGGGGGCTGTGTGTGGGGTGTGTGTATGTGTGTGTGTGTGTGTGTGTTGTAGGAGGGAAGGGATGCTTCTCAAGGAAGAAAGGACTGGGCTGGAAAGATGGCATCAGAGGAACCAGACCCAGGCAGGGAGCCTCCTGTTGAGTTCGGGGGAGGCAACTACCTCTCCAGACCTCGATTTCTTGGCTCAGGGAGAGGAACCTCAGATCAACCTGATAACCTTGGGGTTGGTTACATGAAGTCATATCACCTCCATTTTCATCTCTTTCCCATCCCAGAAGCCAATGTCTGGTGCTGGCCTGGCATGGTCTCCGCCCGCTCAGTGCTGAGAGCAGCAGCCACCCCGCCTGCTGCCCAGCTGCCTGCAGCAGGAACACAGAAGCCAGCATTTTTCTGTGCAGCCCAGGCGATCTGGAAGGGTTTACACCTGGTCGTTCCGGACGGTCCCCAGTCCAGGGCCGAAGGAGACAGTCATCCCAGGAACCTCTCTGGCCTGGGCTGCCAGGGGTGGGGGCGGGAGGTCGAGGGCAGAGATGTGATTGTCAGCGATTATTTCACAAATGACATTTCCAAACTGGCCTCCCAGTGATGAACTCTGCCAGGTCTCCTCTTCTTGCCACACCAAGCTGGCACGCCGAGCTCACAGTGGGTCCACACCTGGAACCTCACCCAGCCCGCTGCCCTCCTGGGAGGAGATGACAGAGGACAGAGGGTGGGTGAAGCAGATGTGGACATGCACTATAGGTTTCTGCACAAGCCACGAGCCTGCGTGCAGAACAAGTGGGAGAGAGGGGAATCAGACGGCACAAAGGCAAATTGCACTTTCCTTTTCCGACATTCAGCGCATCTGGGAACAGTCTTCCCACTGGGTTTCTCTCCGTCTGTCCCAGGGAAGTCACCTGTCCTGTGGGGGAGAGAACGGACGAGCCCATCTTATCACTACCTTCGATCTGAGGCAGAGCATCCGCACCTCCTGGGAACTCATTAAAAATGCAAAATCTCAACCCCCTGCCCCAGACACACTGACTCAGAAACTCTGTGTGCGGGGGAGTAATCTGTGAGTTAACGAGCCCTCCAGGTGATCGCCATGCTGCCAAAGTTTGAAAACCACTGATGGAGAGAAAGCCAGCTTCAGCCAGGGGAGAGGAGAGGTGGGGGAGGGGAGGTGGGGGTGGCTGGAGGCCTACACTCCCGAATCTCAGTGCCTTCTCTTTGCAGCGCTGCGGCATTGGCTGCTGTGGCATTGCCTCCTGTGGCCGTGGCTGCTGTGGGCCGTTCTCGCTTGCCCAGATACCACCTTCAGCTCCAGTCTCTGGTGAGACCCGAGGACCCTGCGACATGTCCTCCGCTACAAATGCGATCATCCGGGCCATGAGGGAGAAGCCAGGGACCAAAGCAGGCTGGGAATTCCCTCCGCCACTGGACTCCAAGAAATGTTAGGAATTACCTAAGAATTCCTGCAAGGGGAAACGAAAAGCAAGAGTGAAAATTCCCCTGCCAGACACTAGGGGGAGACCCATCTCTAGCCTGGGAAGCGGGGGAGGAGGCGAGGTCTATTTTAGGCAATTCCCCAAGTTGTTTGCTGGTGACCTGTGATAAACCAACCAAACCCAGCCCGAGCTTTAAGAAGACGGGCAGTGACGGCCGAGTCCGGGCGGTGGAACTGGCGAGGGCTGCAAACGCGTCTCCCTGTCTCCGCATGCCCAGACCAGTTTGGTTAGAACTAGAAGCTGAAGAGGGCCAGGGTCATACAGCTGGTCTGCCAGGACACAGGTTCGCCCAGACAGGAGGCCCGTTTCCTCACGCCCGAAGGCGATCAAGACCCGCCCCATAATCTGTGGGACCCAGGGCAGGACAAAAGCGCTTGGCCCTTTGTTCCAAAAGTATCAATTCTCTCAAGATCGCGACAGCAGAGCATTAAAGGGGGTTGGGTTGGTGCGCTGGTCCTGGTGCGGCAGCCAAGGCAATCTGTCCTCGGGGTCCACAGGTGAGCTGTCCATCACAGATGCTAAGTAGGGCTGGGGCGGGGGGGGGGGAGGGGGCCGCTGGTATTTCCATAGCAATGACTAGAGCAGCTACGGGGAGAGAAGGGTCTGATGGAGAAGGAGAAGCTCTCCCAACCCAGGGCCCAGATCCCCCAAGCCCAGCCTTCCCGGAAAGGAATATCCTGCCGGGCAGGGCTGCCCGCGGAGGGGAAATCCAGGGAGAGCGAGAGCGGCACGCGCTCAGTCTCGCTCCGGCGCCGCGGGGGTGGCTGCCCGCGGTCGGCATCTGCAGCGTCGCTCCCATCACGGGACTCTGCGTGGCCGCCCGACGCGAGCGGAAGCCCGCGTTCCGGACCCGCGTGGGGCTCGGCTCACGGGGGAGGGGGAGGGGAGGGGAGGGGGAAGCGGAAGGAAGCAAAGGGCACGTCCCTCGGGTCCGCTGGAAACCAGGAGGGTGGCGGACAGACCCCCGGCCTGGACCTTTCCCTAGACCCCACTTCTTGCTATATTTTTATTGATTTCAGAGAGGGGAGAGAGGTAGAAATATCAATGATGAGTTTGATCGGCTGCCTCCTGCACGCCCCCCCCCCCCCCCACCCAACCCAGGCATGTGCCCTTGACCGAAATTGAACCCGCAACCCTTCAGTCCGCAGGTCAACGCTCTAACCACTGAGCCAAGCCAGCTAGGGTTTCTTGCTAGATCTTAAGCCCTTCCTTCCGCCCGCCCCTCGCCAGGGCTTGCAGCGCTGCAAGTGGGGGGACCTGGGGTAGGGGGAGGCGATGGGAGAGGGACAGGGGTGGGGCTGAAGGCAGACGGTCCCCAACGAGACCCCTCTTAGGAGTTGTTCCGAATAGCGCCTTTCCCATAGGAAATCCTCCAGCGGCCAGCGGTCCAGTCGCGTCCTGAAGACGCCCCGAAACCCACACTTGTTCATGCGCCCCCCATCGCGGAACCAGCGGCTCCGCGGGTCTGCGTTCCCTGGGGTTGTCCTTCCTGCCTCTCCCGAGTCTCCCCGCCCCTGCCCCGCCCCGCAGCCTGCGGTCCCTTTAAAGGCCGCTGGTCTGGGGCCGCCCTCCTCTCGAGGCGAACTCGGGAGTAGCGTCGGCGCCGCGCTGCGCACCGGGCGGGCATGGTCATGGCGTCCCCGGCCATTGGGCAGCGCCCGTACCGGCTGCTCTTGGACCCAGAGCCGCCGCGCTATCTGCAGACCCTGAGCGGCCCGGAGCCGCCGCCGCCGCCGCTGCCGCTGCCGCCCCCCGGCCGGGCCTCCCGCCGCTGCGCCCCGGCGCCCATCTCCACTGCGCCCGGGGCGCACGAGGGGCGCGGCGCCCGAAGAGCTCCCCGCGGGGACCTGGACCCCCCACCCCGGGCCTCCCGCCCCGCTCGCCCTCTCCGGCCCGGGCTGCAGCAGAGACTGCGGCGGCGGCCTGGAGCGCCCCGGCCGCGAGACGTGCGGAGCATCTTCGAGCAGCCGCAGGATCCCCGCGTCCCGGCGGAGCGAGGCGAGGGGCACCGCTTCACCGACCTGGCGCTGCGGAGCGGCCGCGGCTGGTGCGACCTGTGCGGACGAGAGGTGCTGCGGCAGGCGCTGCGCTGCGCTAGTGAGTGCGGGGGCCGGCGGGCGGCCGGGGAGGGGCGCGCGTGGAACCGCAGTCCGCGGCGAGGGGCTGGGGCCGAGAGAGCGGGCATTGACCTCTCTGGCTTCAGGGGAGACCTCGACTGTAATTAAAGGAGAAAAACCCTGGAAACTCTCTGCTCTTGAGTCCCCTGCCCCGTACCCTTGAGTGTCTGCCTCTTGCCCGGATAAGGTTCTGCGGTTTTAACAAATACCTCTCCTGCCGGGTACCTGCTCCCCCCCTCCCCAGGCACACACGTGTGTACACTCAGGCGCGCAGGTTGGGTCGATGGCCGCAGCCGCAAGGTCAGCCGCTGCACCCTCTCGGTTTTGTTGTCGGTTCTGGAGAGTGGGGTTGTGAGACTGGTGCTGAGATGGCCATTGACCTGTGCTTATTAGGGTTCATGGCAGAACGGTTTGTTTGTCCGTCTGTGGCCCAGGCCGATGGTCCATGCTCTCCCCCAGGGTGTCCTGTTGGGAGAGGGAGGGGAGCTGGCTAGGCTTTGGCTAGAGCCAGCGGTGAGGCCGAAGAGGAGCCTGAGGTCACCCTGGACCTGTGCCCCCTCCTGCCGTCTATCTCTGGCCCCTCAGACCTTTGGACCCTGCTCCGGTGTTTGGCGTACCCTGCCTCCTCCCCGGCCTCCTGTGCGATTGCTCTCAATGTACTGGCCATCACGCTCTAACATTACCCAGCTCGGCCCCTTGCTCCCCGAGCTCCCAGGTCCCTCCAGCCTCCCCTGAGCCAGGCTCTCCTCCAACCTGACTGTAAAACGCAGGGCACCCAGGTGCAGGTCTTCTGAGCCACTTTGCAGGCTTCCTGGTGTTTCCTTATTTCCCTCTTCTTGCAGTTAGGTGTGTGTATTTCTTTAATGAGTGTCCTCTCCCCACCTCCACCTCCATTTTCGCTGTTGCCCGTGTCTGGATATCTATGTGTTTAGATGCATATCTTCAGTATCTGAGGCACACAGCACAGACTCTAGCAAGCACCTCTGGAAATGGGTTGTGCATATTTCAGCAACCGTCCCCCTTCCCCCGCCCCCATGCTCTCTAACTGCCGCATTGGACAGCACCCGCCTCATTCACTTCAGGAAAAGCCCACTTAGCCTCTCTCTGCTGTCAGTCCACCGCCCAGGCTGCGCAGGGTCCCTCCCACTGCAGCTGGCTGCGGGGAAGGAGAGCCGACTCTCAGCCAGGGTCAAGTGGAAGGGGGGGACTGGGGGCAAGGGGGTGCTCCTCCCTCCGACACCAGAACTCACAGCTCAGGTGCCATGAACAGGGAAAGAGCGAAAGTTAGGTGTGCGCAATGGGTCCAGGGCTGCAGCCTCTTGGCCAAGGCCCTGACCTTGCAGTAGAATTGATGCAACTTGCCCTCAGATGTGTTGGCAGCTCTGGCCTCTCAGGGAGTATTTTATTTACTGCGTTCACCAACCCTAACAGCACGGAGGCAGCGTCCTCGCGGGAATGGCTTTTCTTGTGCGGGAATCCTGGGGGATCCGCCTCATTGGAATTCTAGTGTTTATTACGGCGTTTGTATCAGTTGTTGAACATGTTGCACGCAGCTTTATGGTTTTTCGGGGACGGTGGTGGTGATAACAGTGTGTGTGTGTGTGTGTGTGTGTGTGTATGTATGTGCATGTGGGTGCATATGCATGCTACTCCATGGCTAAATGAATGCACGCTCGCTTTACATTAGAATTGTTCATTTAATTGGTGCGTAAGTAGTTTCTGGTGGCAGGAAGACCAGGTGCAGTGATGTTTCTTCTGACGTGGTTGACGTGGTGGCCCCCACACAGATTTAATAGCAACCAGGGATGGCTGAACACCAGAGAGAGCGCAGAGCTGGGACCAAGGGGCTAAGGAGAGGGGTCTCGGTCTGCCGTTATTAATAGGGACAGACGGAGCCTCCCCTGCGGACCTGTGGCTGGAGGGGAACAGTGAGGAAATGTTCCGGTGCAAATGAGGCCTGGCAGGGGGAGGCACAGCAGGCTGGACTCCCCGAGGGCCTTCCTTTAAGCTGAGGGTCTCGTTCCATGGAGGGGTTGGTTTTTTTAAAAAATATAGTTTATTGATTTTTTACAGAGAAGAAGGGAGAGGGATAGAGAGTTAGAAACATCGATCAGCTGCCTCCTGCACACCTCCTACTGGGGGTGTGCCCGCAACCAAGGTACATGCCCTTGACCGGAATTGAACCCGGGACCCTTCAGTCCGCAGGCCGACGCTCTATCCACTGAGCCAAACCGGCCAGGGCGGGGTTGGTTTTTTTAATCTTTATTCTGAAAGGTAAGGCTCAGAAAGATGACTTTTTAAAAGCAGCACTATGGCCGAAACCGGTTTGGCTCAGTGGATAGAGCGTCAGCCTGCGGACTGAGAGGTCCCGGGTTCGATTCCGGTCAAGGGCATGTACCTGGGTTGCGGGCACATCCCCGGGTGGGGGATGTGCAGGAGGCAGCTGATCGATGTTTCTCTCTCATCGGTGTTTCTAACTCTCTCTATCTCTCTCCCTTCCTCTCTGTGAAAAATCAATAAAATATATTAAGAAAAATAAATAAATAAATAAAAGCACTATTAAGTAGTTAAGAGGACAGCCTGGACCCAGAAAATGTGGGTGTGAATCTTGCCTCGGCCCCCGAGTCTCAGCGTGCACCTGTATTTCACCTCCTAGTTTTAAAAAAATAGGGATAATAACAGACCTGTGTTAGTGTGTTCATGTGAGAATCATATGAATTAATGGGTGGAAAGTGCTTAGAGCAGTGCTTGGAACATGCAATATGAACGGTGGGTGCGATGTGGATGTTGTTATTATGCCCCCTGTGTAGCACTGTGACAGTGTGTCTGGCTTGGGACACCTCTGAGGGTCACCTTTCCAAGCGCTGTGTAGTTTTCGAACTCTGCGTGGCTGCAGAGCTCAATGAGGAAGCGAGTGCCGTGCGTGTCCCGGGAAGTGCGGGTATTAATGTCCCCTGGAAACGTCACTCCCAGAATGCCATTGGCACCTGGCTGTGTTCCTCTCGCCCCCAGCACAGTGCCAGGCACAGAGCACGGCTTTAGTTAGTGGTGGCTGTTGAAGTCAGCATCTTGTTATTGCTGTTAAATCTCCCTGTCCTTGGGAATGAGCAGAAGGGCAGCGAGTATATGAATAACACCTGTCTGCGCAGGCAGCTGACCCTGGGTGGGAACCTTGTTGGCAAAATGAGCCTTTAATGGGGGCAGCTGTGAGAAACCTGTCTGCCTGCCTTTTTAGTGAAAGTTCCTCTCATTTACACGCACTCCTGCCCAGGCCTGTAACTGAGCTCTGGTTAATGCTGGGTTTGCCAACAGGAAAGTTCAGGGTTAATGTTAATTCCTAGGAGTGAAGGAATCATGTTTGTTGGGTAGGAAAGGGAATCTAGTGGGGATTGGTGCAGAGAGAGAGAGAGGTAGAGAGAGAGAGAGAGAGAGAGAGAGAGAGAAGAGAATTATGTGGCCAAGTGTGTTTTGGGCGGGGCCCTGACGGGGGAGAGAATGCCCATTTCCAGTGCTCCAGGTGGGGTTGGTCAGCAGCAAACAACCCCCTGCCCTTGGACTTACTTCTCAGGGAATATTCCTTATGGGTCATGGTCCCTTTGCTCTGTAAAAGGCACCTAGAGTTGACCTTTGACCTTCCATCTCCTTTTGGTCGATACATAAGCCTCCAGGGAATGGTCTAGAAAATAGGGAAACCTAAGTCCAACTCAACATTCCAGGAGGTTTGGTTGGACACACCTGGCATGCTGTCAGCGCATGCCACGCGCCGGCTCCCGGAGCCGGTCTCTCTCTGGAAGGGCGTTGTCCAGAGCTGGGAATGTGCTAAGTGATTGAATTATAGGGTTGCAAGGGGGGCCCTGTGGCTCATCAGCTAACCTCCCCTTCCTGTAATAGACGTTAATTATGGTGTGAGGGCGAGACCTTTGCATGGCCTTCAGGGATGGGGACCTTTGTGGGGAGGGAGGCTGGCATCTCACAGGGCCCCTTGTCCAGCCGCCTTGTCCCGTCGCTGCATTAATGGGTGGGCTTAACCCTTCGCTCTGCACATGCTGAAACCACGCGTGTGGCAGCCAGGGGTCCTGCAGGCCCGTGCCTTGTCGTGGGCTCTCTGTGGGAGAGAGTACAGGGACATGGGCCTTGAGTATCCCGGTAGCAGACCCAGAACCCGGCCGCTTGGGCAGCGTGGTGTTTGTCCAGTGCACCCAGCAGCACTGAGGTGTGAGGCCTGAAGTGTTATCATTGGTTCCATGCTTGGCTTTGGAGGTTAGGGAAGTTAAGCGCCAAGATGGGTGTCACGCTGTGAAAGCTTGAGGACCCCCCCGCCACTTCCAGCCCCTCCCCTGCTCCTGGCTCTTAGAGGGGTCTTCTTGGGAAAGGTCCTCAGGGAGTGTGGGGGAGCTGGACGTGGGGGGACAGAGAAGGGGTCTGGAATGCTTTGAGAGAGGCCTTCTGAGCTCCCCACGCTGTGTCTGTTTCCTCTGTCCCTGCTTCCTGTCTTCTCAAAAGATGAGAGAAGATGAGAGTGAAAGGATAAAATGTGGGCTTAATTCCCCCCCCCTTACACCCCCATTCATCAGAGCATGAAATTCCCTGATTAGGGAGGGAGAGGGGCTTGGATCCCAGGTACAGTCAAAAATGATTAATGCCACTAGTCTGCCAGTCTCATTAGAATTGGTAATGAGCATGTGTGTTTGCCTGCTGATCCTGCGAGTTATGAGGTGGACGTGAATTGACATCTCCCCTCAGCACGGAGGGTTTGACTTGGGATCCGCTCTCTTCTCCCCAAGTTCACCAATGAACCCGCTTATGCCAGGCCGGGCTGCTCGGCCCTGAGTGACAGAGGAAGGACAGCCCAGCCCAGCCCCAAGGGCCCTGGCTGGTGAAGGGACTCGCCTGGCCAGGAGCAGGGGCCGGCGGCTCAGGAGGGCGGCTGGGGCTCAGGCAGGCCCAGGCCCGCTGGGAGGATGACGGAAAACGCCTCGCAGGAGTAGTGCCT
Organism: Myotis myotis; assembly: GCF_014108235.1. Taxonomy (NCBI): domain Eukaryota; kingdom Metazoa; phylum Chordata; class Mammalia; order Chiroptera; family Vespertilionidae; genus Myotis; species Myotis myotis. The sequence goes on from NW_023416322.1 coordinate 9,655,976, forward strand.
TGTCTCTGCAGAGCCCGGGGTTTCATGCTCCCTGCCCCGCTCAGCCTCCGAGCAGCCTCATGAGGTCGGAACTTAGGGAGGCCTCTGCCCGGGTCTCGGCGGGCAGGAGCCGCCAGTGCACCTGGCTGGGGGCAGGCAAGGTTAGGCGAACCAGACTGGCTTTGGAGGCCTTGGGCATCTCCGGCTGTCCAGCCATTTCCCTCCTTCGGACCGTGCTCAGCACCTCTATGTCGGAGACACCCCCTGACTGCTGCCCCACGGGGCCTTCTCTGGCTACCCACGCCCCTCCTCATTCCTCAGTTTCCCCATCAGAGGAGCTGCTCGCCTCCCTGGCCCTGCCCAGATACCATTAAGGCTGGCGAGGGAGCTGCAAACTCATCTCTGGCCTCATGGGAGGCCCTTCCTGTTCTCATTCCTCAGTGACAAGCAGAGTATTCTTGGGCGGGGAGGATTTGTGGGTGTGCAAAGCATGCAAGCAGGCATTCCCCCGACTCCTACCTGGCACCCCAGTCGGCACCCTCCTCCCCACGCTCGCTGGCAGATCCAGTGCCAGTGGCAGGATGCTTCCTGCCTCCGCTGACCTCACAGGCCACCCACCCTTCCCCCAGGGCCCTGGCCTGCGCTCCCCCTGCTGGGTCAGGAATGCTGGCGGCAGGCGACGATGCTGGGAAGGCCAGTCCTGACTGGGGAGATGGTTGTGCATTTAGTCACTTTCGGTTTTTTTCCAGGAGTTTTGGCAAGCTGCTTCCCGCATGCTCAGGGCCCAATTGCAGGGTGGGGAAGAGCTGAGCCGGCGTAGGCTCTGGGGAAAGATCGAGGTGATGTCAGACAGGGCAGCAGGCTCAGCTCCCGGGGGCACTGGTTTAAGGGGAATAAAATCCGTGCTGGGGGTTGTCATGGGGAGCCCGGGCCCAAGGTCAAGACCGTCTTGACTCAGACCTGGGGAGGTGATATTTGGGTGTTCTGGGAAGCACCCCACGCTCTATGCCGGAGACGTGGGCAGAGCCTGGCGGGCCCCCAGGGCGCCCCATGGTGTAAGCTTTGGCCATAGTGGTCTGTTCTAGCCTGCCTGTGCCTCCTGCCTGGCCTAGAGAAGGTTCTTGGGAGATGCCCCCGGAGGGGAAAACTGAGATGTTTGGAGACGAAGGAGGCAGAGCAGCAGGGGTCCCCCCTGGCCTGTGGAGAGTGCCCTTGGCTGAGGGGGGTCTCATGACCCCTGGTTGCTATAACAGGTCCCGATTTTCTTTAGGATTGTGCTCCCAACACCTACTATCTTGGCCCCGATGAGGGCATCAGGGGCACAGGTGGGGCCTGGCATTGTGCTGAGGGTTTGTACGAAGGGTGGTGTGGGGAAGTCCAGCCTGCTCATTGCTGTGTGTCACTGGACGGCGGGCACGTGGCCAGGTATGTCACTCACGGTGACCAAAGCGGGCTTGGTCATGTTTATTATTCAGTGGAGGGCCTGCACCCCACCTGGACCCTCCCTCCCTGTGTCCTGAACAAACCTCTCCAGGGCGGGGAGGTCTGACCCAGGCGTCTGCAGTGGCTATTGGCTGGGGCTGCTAGAAAATGGAAACTTGGCTTCCACGGACCTTAAAGAAATCAGGCCACAGGTTCACGGAAGCCAGGCCTCAAGAAGAGCGCTGTTCTTTGCCTAGATACTTCTTTAATCCTTTTACGTCCTGTTTCCACTGGAGGCTGGATCTGGGAAGGAGTTATCATTGCGTTTGCTGGAGATGTGAGCCTGTTAGGATGGAATAATCCTGTAGATCAGGAGTGGGGAACATCCGGCTCGAGGGCCATAGAAGGCCTGCGAAATCATGGGGTCTGGCCCTGCCAAGGCCTTAGGGGTGAGTTAATGAAATGTTTGACCAAATAGAGCAGGCTGGTTTTTAAGTTCCTAATTTTGTATGGACTGCGAATTATGTTATAAATACCCACTTGGACCTGGCTGGCATGGTTTAGTGGTTGAGCGTCGACCTGTGAACCAGGAGGTCACGGTTCAATTCCAGGTCAGGGTATATGCCTGGGTTGCGGGCTCGATCCCCAGTGGGGGTGTGCAGGAGGCAGCCAGTCATTGATTCTCTCTCATTGTTGATGGTTTCTCTCTCTCTCTTCCTCTCCCTTCCTCTCTGAAATCAATAAAAAATATATTTTTTAAAAACCAAAAACAAATGGCCCTTGAAAAAGGTTCCCCACCCCTGCTGTACGTGTTGAGCTGAGAATGGCCAAGAAATTGTGGGATGGAGATACCTGTATCTCAGAGACGACTTGACTTCCTCTAAAGCAGTGGTTCTCAACCTTCCTAATGCCGCGACCCTTTAATACAGTTCCTCATGTTGTGGTGACCCCCAATTTCATTGTTACAAATTGAACATAATTAAAACATAGTGATTAATCACAAAAACAATATGTAATTATATATGTGTTTTCCGATGGTCTTAGGCCATCCCTGGGAAAGGGTCATTCGACCCCCAAAGGGGTCGCGACCCACAGGTTGAGAACCGCTGCTCTAAGACGTTGCTGGTGAGGTAGGCCGGGCTGGTTGAATCCTCGCCGTCCCACAGATGAGGAAGCCCAGCATCCAGGGAATCACAGGGCTCTCCAAGACGACCCAGTCACTGCAGCAAACCCAACGCCAGAACCCAGCCCGGCATTTCGCCATGTGAGCGGATACCATTGAACATGTCAGGCAGTTGAGTGTCTTCATTCACCTGCCTCTCTGCTGCCAGTGAGTGCGGAAATGTCCCTAAAAAGAGGCGCAGGAAAAAGGGAGGGCGGCCGAGTGGTGGGTCAGCCACGTGCAAGCCAGAGCATCAGCCAGCGCCTGAATAACGGCGCGTTGGCTGCACTTCAGCCTGTTGTCAGCGTTGGGTTTCTAAGTAGGTTTTCAGCGTGTGAGTAAATCATGAGATCTTTCAACAAACAGTGACTTTTTCAAAATCCCAAGATAAAAGAAACAAGTAGCCCTGGCCAGTTTGGCTCAGTGGATAGAGGGTCGGCCTGCGGACGGAAGGGTCCCGAGTTCAATTCCGGTCAAGGGCATGTACCTCAGTTGCGGGGTTGATCCCCGGTCCTGGTCTGGTTGGGGTGAGTGCTGGAGGCAACCAGTTGATGTGTCTTTCTCATATCAATGTTTCTCTCCCTCTGTCTCTCCCCTTCCCTTCCACTGGCGGGGGGGAGGGGGGAGGAAGCAAGTGTATCCCTCCCGCCCCCTCCCCATCAGTGTGGGGTGTGTGTAGGATGGTGGGCGTGGAAATGCAGGTTGATCGTTTCCTGTTTCAAGCCTCCTTCTTACCATGACCCAGGGTCAGAGTTCATGACACAGGGACCAAAGTGAAATTAGGATGAATCTCAGAGGGGACAGCGTGGGTGAGAGACTGAAAAATCAGCTGAGGGTGGCATAGCGGAGCCCTGGCTCTGTCCCAGACCGGGCTGTGGCCCCGTGGGAAAGAGCACCTCAGGGCAGGGCCCCCTCCCAACCAGCGCTGGCTGCATGTGTCTCCAGGCCAGGCTGTCACGGGATCACTTGAGTATCATCATTTACTGTCATGGCTGACTCGGAGGAAGCTGTTTTGTTTCGTTTTTTTCCGTCGAAGTTGAATGGAAGCTGGAGGTTTTGTGGTTTCTGTTGAAACAATGATGTCCTTTCTGCAACTAGGGAAAGTATTGAGAATCCAGGAAAACCTCAGAGATGCCTTACTATGCAAATGGAACAACAGATTCCTGCTGTGACTTGAGAGTTCGGAGAGACAGGGTTCAGCGTACAGTATATAAATGTCTATCTTAGTGATGAGTGCTTTGAAAGAAATCTGGAGGTGCCTTTAGAGGAATAGAGTAGTATTTCAAGGTGAAAGTATATTTTAACCCAACACTTAAGATGGCGAAGCCCGTTTCTTCACATTTTGTTGGGCCTTGGCATTGAGGTCATCGGTCCAAGCATAGGTGCCAGGGGCAGCAAGAGGGCATCGCAAGCATTCTAGACAGCGTTCCTCCTGAACACCCCTGTGATGGAGAAGGGATCCAGCTTTCAAAGGCTCAGGAGCCCCCCAAAGCCCTGAGTCTAGACCAGCCGTGGGCAAACTACGGCCCGCGGGCTGGATCCGGCCCGTTTGAAATGAATAAAACTAAAAAAAAAAAGACCGTACCCTTTTATGTAATGATGTTTACTTTGAATTTATATTAGTTCACACAAACACTCCATCCATGCTTTTGTTCTGGCCCTCCGGCCCAGTTTAAGAACCCATTGTGGCCCTCGAGTCAAAAAGTTTGCCCACCCCTGGTCTAGTCTCTGCCAGGCCCTTCCTGCTGGATTCCCCAACGGAAACCCCGTCAAAGATCAGCTCAGTGATGAGGAAGAAGTTCATCCTGAAGCTCAAGTGGGGCATTCGGCAGGGGTTTTTCCCTCTTGCCTGTGACTCATATTTTAAAATCCCCCCAGCATGTGTGTGCTGTCCCCTTGCCTGTACTCAGCCTGGGCCCACGTGACGATCTCGCAGATCTCACGTGCAAGGATCAGAGCCAAGGAACCTCGACGCCAGCCCTGGCTTGATGGCCCCAAGTGTCATTTCGGGACCCGAACTCACTCATGACCCTCTTCTGGTGCAGAGGTTGCTGGGTAAACTGGGCAGCCCAGCCCCTCTGAGGAAGTATTAGGGAGAAACAACCAGTGCTCCCGGTCTGAGAAAGGGCAGCATTTCTAAATTAAATAAATTACTTGTAACAATTTGGTTTTTTATTGATTTTAGAGAGAGAGGAAGGCAGAGGGATAGAAAGATAGAAACATCAATGAGAGAGAAACATAGATCGGCTGCCTCCTGCACACCCCCTACTGGGGATCGAGGCTGTAACCCAGGCATGTGCCCTGACTGGGAATTGAACCTGTGACCTCTTGGTTCATGGGTTGATGCTCAACCACTGAGCCAACCAGCTGGGCAGTAAAAATGTGTTTTTATGATTGAGCTTACGAATGAGTTTTTATTGTTATTGCACCAAGTCCTGAGGCCCTCCATAGTGAGGGTGACCTACGATGGGGACCTCCTGGCCAGACTTTTTAGAAGGACGGTGACGGGGAGCCTGTTTGGAAGGTCAGAGTGCGGCTTAGGTTTGTTCTACCAACATCTTCTTCTCTGAGTGGCCCAAGGACATGGCCTCGGGGATAGGATGCCCGTCGGCATTCTCTGTGACCTGGGACACCTGCAGCCCAGAGCGGGGGAGCCAGGTTGGCGTTCGCAGGAGGAACAACAGAGTCCCCTCCGAACTGATGAGTGTTGGCTTCCCGGACCTCACACATGGGGACCGGAGCTCATGGCTCCATTTCCGCTTGGACCCGCGGCCTCTGTGCTCATTTCCTCTCCTTCCTCTGAGGCCCGCCCCGCTGGTGGCTGGCAGAGGCGTTCTGGAATCCCTGGGCATTCCTGCTTGTTTGTTTGTTTGTTTTTAATATTGTGTATTCCAGCCCCGAGACCAGGGGCTTCCCCGGAAGGCGTGGCTGCCCGTCCGGTGCCAGCTGCGCGTCTTGGCCTGGGCGACAGGGCGTCCAGAAACTTTCTCACCAGGACTTGGTTGCTCCTGGGACGCAGTGTTGGGGGGACACCCTGTGAGCGTCATTTTAGGGCCAGGGGACAGCATTTCTGCCCTTTGGATGAGAGACTCTGCTCGTCTCTTCCTTCCTCTTTCTCCTCCGCCTGGTTCCCTTCTCTGCTCAGGTGTCTGGTCTCAGATCAATGGACCCTCTTACAGCAACACCGCCTTCTGCAGGGCCTGGGTGGCTGCACGCTGAGCCCCGCCCCTTCCACCACAGGCTTAGCAGGGGAGGATGTGAATGAGCCCGGGTGTCCCTGAGGAGCCCGTACAGCTGGTAAAGCATCACTAATCGCCCTCCCCAAAGAACTCCATTAAGGAGCCCCTGGGCCAGCGCACGGTGCGGCGGCCGATCCCTGCTGTCGTCTGTGGGAACTTCGGAGACATCGGTTTCCAGACGCTCAGGCACTTGAGTGAGGCTCCGCAGCCTCTGCCCCGCAGCCTCTCTGGTGGGGGCATCTTTATCTTATCAAGCTAAAAGCCCCAGGAATAGAAAGTTTTCCACTGGGGGCGGTGGAGGGAGGACCTCATCTGGGAAGGAGACGGCATCGCTCAGGCGGGGCTGTGCCGGTCGAGGCCCAGGTGCCTGGGGCTTCCTCGGAGGAGGAGCAGCGAGGCTGGGGGCTGATCGGGGCAGAACCTCGGTCACGCGAGGGCCAGAGCCCCTCCAGGGGCAGTGGCTGCCCCACTCGTCCCTCCGCCCTGAACACCAGGCCTAGAGAGAAGCTGTTGACCTCCTGCGGCTGAGATGACAGAGGGCCGGGAGCAGGGGGCGGCCACTGCCTGCTTCGGGACCGTCACTGCCCGGCTCCAGCGGCTCTTCCGCAGGCTCCCTAAGGGCCACTTGGGATCAGAAAAGCTCCAGGTCCTGCAGAGGGTCCCCCACGAGGCCAGGCTGGCTTGCGGTAGGTCCATGTCACTCCAGCTGGGGGTGCGCAGGGGCTGTGGGGGTTCTGTGGCCTTCCCCACGGGGCAGGGAGCGCGGCAGCCTGGTATTCAGTGCTGAGCTCAATACCACTCCGTGGCCCCGGGGGCACCAGGGCTGCCACCCCGACAGGTTTAGGTGGAGCTGCGGACCTGAAGGGCATGGCCCCCCATTTCAAAGGCCCATGTCGGCCATAGGTTTTAACAGCCTTTCCTTGGCTGAGAATTAGGGCCAAGACGTCCTCTTCACCTGGGTTCCTGAGCTGGTGGAAGTTGTCCATTGCCCCCCCCCCCCCCCCCATGGCTCTGAGGGGCATCAGCTGCCAAGGACCTGGGGGCATGATGTGTTCAAGACAAAGGCTTCTCACCTGCAGGGTTCGGGGAGGTGCCTGTGGGACAGGCCGCATGGGCTGGAGATGGCTGGCGGGCACAGCTGGACAGGAGCCCCAGCCTCGGGCAGTGGCTGGGCCAAGTTTCCTTCCCTGAGCACTAATTAGGGTGAGAACAGTCCTTGCCTAGAGAAGGATAGCGGGACCGTGTGGGCTGAGTGGAAGATGAGAAGGAGACAGTAGTCATTCACATTTTCACAGAAGTTAGGTTCTGCTGCCCTTGGTCTAAGAAAGGAGCCGGGCCAACAAGAGCCCTGCTGGGGTCCAGGGTCCCGAGCTCCTGCCTCCAGCCCAGGCTTCCTCCTGCGGCACCATGCGGCCCACAGCACCCTGTCCTCCTCGGCGCACCTTCTGCTGAAGATGCAGAGCATGGGCGTTTGTTGGCTTGTTTTTAATATCGTGTGTTCCAGCCCTGGCCGGTTTGGCTCAGTGGATAGAGCATCAGCCTGCGGACCGAAGGGTCCCGGGTTCGATTACGGTCAAGGGCATGTACCTTGGGTGCAGGCTCCTTCCTGGCCCGGGACCTGGTCGGGGCGCGTGCAGGAGGCAACCAATCGATGTGTTTCTCTCACACTGATATTTCTCTGTCTTTCCCTCTCTCTTCCATTGTCTCTGAAAATCAATGGAAAATATCCTCCGGTGAGGATTTAAATATAAATATATGTGTGTGTGTGTGTGTGTATATCATATATGTATATATATATATGATATACACATACATATCGTGTATTCCCTCCAGATCACTGTATGGTAGTAGGGAAGGGATTTGCTATTTCACAGAAGAGGCAGCTCAGAGAAGGCAGGCCCCTTGCTAAGGGTCAGACCTGCCCAACCAGCCTGGATTCTATTCATCCTACTGGCCTTCAGCTGCTTCCCGCTGATGGCCGATTGTTGGAGCCCATCAGCTTTCCTCGGGCTCCGGCCCCGCGCCTCCCCTCTGCTCTCGCACACATTCAGGAGTAGGTGGGCCTCTAGGTGGCCTCAACATGGAGCCCGAGGGGTGGAATGAAACTGAAAAGTCATCTCTGGGCGAAGCTTCTGAAAGTAGAATTTAAAAGAGAATATGCTCTTGCCTATGGAAAAGATAAGTTTTGCGATTGAGGTTTTGCCGCTTGAGAAGTGGGGATTTTAATTCAACTAGACCTAACCCCTATTTGGAGACAAATACTCTTTAGCCAGCCTGAATAATTTATATTCATCACTAGCCTCGTATACACCGTGGCCCTCACTCAGAAGCCAGCTGGAGACTCAGTTCCTCGATTGAGATGCTCACTAGTGTCTTCACGACCCCCTTCCGTCCGCCTCCCCCTGAAGAATTATTCAGCAGATCACTTCCTTGCTCCTTTGCTATTCAGCCCAAGGAGCTATGGATTTAGTAGAATCAATCAGGCCCAGAGTGGCAGCATTAAGGTCAGGGTTTGTACTGCACTGCAGCTAAGATGTCTCGTTTGACTTGTGTTAGCGTGCGGACTTAATTGATTGGAAGAGGAGGGGGAAGATGGCGCTTGGAGAGGACAGAGCGGAAGACTGTGGGCTGAATTCTAGAGCAGCTCCTCCTGCTTGTGGGGCTGCGTGAGCAGCCTGTGGTGTGGGCTTTAAGGAAACAGGCTTGGAGCCAGGCCCACAGAGTCTGGATCTTGGATTTCTGGCTGGAGGGCCTTCCTTGCGCAGATGAACCCCTCTGAGCCTCGGTTTCCCCCCAGTATAAATGGGGAAGGAATGCCAACCTCCAGCTGGCGTCATTGGGTCAAGCTGGGGTTGTATGGCTGTAAACCACTAGACACGATGCTTGTCACATAGAGGCCCCTCCGTGGATGCTGCTGCTGCTGTTTTATGCTCCCAGAAATACTTCCAACAAGTGCTCCGAGTGGGTCATCCGTGCAAGCCCCCATGGGCTGGCTGCTCTTCCATTGCACCTGGGCCTAGGTGGGCTGCCTGCAGCTCAGTGAAAGAGATGGGGTGTGAAGGGTGCCCGGGCCGAGGTGGAGGGAGGGGCATGAAACTCCTAAAGGCACTCTGGGAAAATTCCTATCATCGAGTTTACTACACCATTTAATTAACAGGCCCGGCTAGATGAGCCCACCGGGCACCATTAGGCACCAAGCAAGCATGCTGCCAAGGAACCAGTCATGTGGCATTTTAAAAGGCTGCCTGGGGGTCAGCAGGAAACAGGTCCGGGTCTCCCCCGAAGTCTCCGGCGCCCTGGCCACAGGGCTACAGCTGTGAAGAAACCTCTGTGTGTCTCCTGCAGGGAGCGCCCCAGACGTCATCTATTTACTTTTCTTCTCGTGGCAAAAAGCCTCTCTCCACCGGCTGGGTGGGTGTTGGGCTGTTGATCTTGCACTTTGCATGCAAGTGACATCAAAGCAGTTGTGGAAAAACCAGTTGGCTGCAGCTGCCTGGCTGCCCCATAAAGGACTGAACCTGTCTGCTCCGGGCCTCCTGTGACCTCCTGGCATACCTGTGCACATGCACCGGTGCGTGCGTTCACATGGCACACCCGTCTAAGTCTCCTCTGCCGCCCGCGTCTGCAAATGCCCCAGCAGGCCTTCTCGCAAACCCATTTGGCTGCCCTTACGTGTGGAGTCTGGGATGTTACCTGCAATATACTCAAGGTTAGCAAGAGGCGAGGCCCCCCCCAGGCAACCCACTCAGAGATAGTGTTTGCTTTAACCATAAAAGCAAAAACAAACAAACAAAAACACCCTCAAGCCTCTCATTCCACGCCTGCCCCTCACACCTCGGATCAGGTCCTTTTCTCTGGCAGCTGCCCGGCCTCCTCCTCCGACTTCTCAGGGGCCCAGGCAGGGGGCAGAGGCCAGAGGCCCGAGCCCAGAGGTAGGGGACCCCACCTGCTTTGTGTCTCTTACACCCAGAGCGGAGTGACACATGCCCGGAGGAGGCAGAAGCCCCTCCTACGCCGACCTGAGCCGAGAAGGCATCTGGTGGCCCCACGCTGACGCTGGGCACCGCGGTTGTGGCTATCTGTTAAATCCCCTGAAACACAACTGTATACAATGCTTCCAAACGTTTTTTCTTTTCTTGTGGTGCTCTGGCAATAGGGTTTATTTATTTTTCTGGGGTGGCAATTAAAATAGGGTATATCTATGCTGGGGGAAAAAAAAATATATATATATATATATTTTAAAATATATATATATATATTTATATATATAATATATATATATTTATATTTAAATATATATATATTTTAAAAAATATATATATATATATATATATATATATATATATATATTTTTTTTTTTTTTTCTTCCCTTTCATACCTGTTTCTGTTACAAAGTCTCCGGGTAGAACTGACTGTCCTTCACAACAGCTTGACGTAGTCGGCCCTCTTAGCCGGCCGGCCCTCGGTGAATCCGTGTGGAAGGAAGCCTGCATGCACGCATGGAAAACCGACTAGTAAGTGGGTAGGCGGAAAGAAAAGAGACAGAACTGTATAGAAAGGCTTGATGCTCCCTCTTTGTGTCTCTGAGTTTGCTCGTTCTATGAACGCACATACTTTAGTAATTGCCCCCGTTCAAAACGGTGCCGCGTTTTTGCCCTTCTGTCTGAATGGCCGCAACTTGGACCTTTTCAGATACGAGGTCAGAGGGCCCAGGTGACAAATCTCCAGATAATTGCTTGTGAGGAATGGGGTCCATTTGGCTTTCCCACCCTGAGATTCCACCTCAAATCATTTCTTTTTACATTTTTCCCAAATCGATTGCCTTCACCCATTATTGACCAGGGTGGGATTCTCGGAGATGCCTGTGAGAATGTCGCACCAAGGCCTGCAGATGCCCACCTCGATCTTCTCCATCCACAGCTGCTGCTCCTCGGCGCTGTCGTCAGCAAAGCGGGCTGCATGAGGTCGTAGAGCTGATGGGAAATAGGGCACATCCCTTTAAGGTGCCGAAGGCATCCTTGGGAAGCAGTGCATATAAAAGTATAATGCCCCCAAAACTCAGTCACCCAAAAGAGGAATTAAAATATCTATTTTCCAATATAGATAAACTAGAGGCCCGCTGCAGGAAGATTCCTGCAAGAATAGGGCTTCCTGAGACCTGAGCAAAGCAGAGAAGGGAGCGAAGACCACCGAGGCAGGCTTCCCTCCCTTCCCCACTGCCTCAGCTCCGCTCCCGTCTCTTCTACCTCCGATCTGTTCCCTTCTCCGCTGCTTGGCTCCCTTCTGCAGCGCTTGGCTTCCTTCTACACTGTCTTCAGTCTTCGCTGGGCGCCTGTGTATGTATGCAAATTAACCGCCATCTTTGTTGGGCATACTCTTCTGATTGGCTGGTGGATGTAGTAAAGGTATGGTCAATTAGCATCTTTGTCTTTTATTAGTGTAGATCCTATTTTAATTGAAAAGTTTTGCTGTTGTAAAAAAAAAAAGCCAAATCCATTGTAGAGTTCATTTTAGACAACTCTGGGGATGATGGCTACAGCGGAATATAAATGTGATAAACGTTGAAAGTGTAAATAATACAATGAAAAACACACCTGCAGACATGCACAGGGCAGGGTGGGGGCATGCTTAAGGGTGATAGCACTGCCAGAGGGCAAAGGGGTGTGAAACAGACCACGTGGGCAAGGTGCTCTAGGGTCAGGCCCTGTCCCTGCCTCCCTGAGCACAGGGCGGGCACTGCCTGTGGTGCCCCTCACTTCCTGCATCTCTGTCTCAACTCACTGTGAACTGTTCTGCCCTCCCTCCTGCCTCCACCTGCCCCTCCCCAAACCTCCCCACCCAGCACAGCCGCCCGGCCTGGCCGCAGTGCCTTCCTTTTGTTGGTTCTTTCAGCCCAGGGATGATTAATGGGCTTGCCCGAGGGGCACACCCACCCACACCCTCCCACACCCACCCACACCCTCCCACACGGGACAGGATGGTGCCTCCATTGCCAGCTGAGTCTTTGGGAAGCGGGTGCAGGGGCACATCCAGCCTGCCTGGTAGTGTGGCCAGAAGCCAGGCCCAGAATGAACACGTGGTACGTTAGGCGCAGGGACCACGTGCGGGACCTGTCCCTGCGGTACAAACCGGTCACTGCAAAGAGCTGGTGAACCCCCCCAGCCGTGCCACACCCAAACCCGATTCGGTCATTTGGGGAGCGGGTGGGACCAGGATCTTGGGGTGGCCTCGGGCCCTCCTCCAGGCGGCACCGGCCCACCTCTCCAGCACCTTCTCACCTCAGTGTGCCTGCCCCGGGACCACCCATCCGCCCGCTCCTGTACCCCCGACCTGCGCATGTTCAGGTGCATCCCTCCTGGCTCTTCGCACAGAGGCAACAGCCCAGGGCACCCAGCTGCCCCCCTTTCCTGTCCATGGGGGCCTGGCAATCTGACCTAAGACAAGGGCCTGCCCGGGACTCTCCTCTACCACCGCATCTGCTTCCTGTGGCTTCCTGGCTTGCTTTCTGGCACATTCTGTGAGGGGTGTGGGGGGGCGGGGGCGAGGAGGGGGATTGTGCGGTGGGAGGGAGCAGTGTGTGCTCCGTGCCCTCTAGTCCGGCTGGGGGTGCTGAGAGCCCTCAGGGGTGGCCTGTCCTCTGAAACAAGGAGTCACAGGACATGGTCTCAGGAGGGCTGGGTTCGGGCTCCTTCCGGGAGACAGAGAAGCAGGTGTCCTGGACCGGCTGCCCGACCAGGAGTGGGGACTTTCCACCGCCTGCTGCCGGCCTCACTCCGAGCGTAGCCAGGAGCCCGAAAACTGTATAGAGGGCGTTGATGTCGGCAGTGGCTTGCAGACCCCCAGGCTGGACAAGTCACAGTCTGTACCTTCCCACGCGCCAGCACCACCCATTCTCCGCTGCCTTTGCCTGACTCCTCCGGGCCCATCGGAGGAAGGGACAGGGAGGAGGAACTTTAAATGAGCAACAAAGTTGTGCGATTCTTCGTAACTTAACACAGCGGTTCTCAACCTGTGGGTCGTGACCCTTTTGGGAGTTGAACAACCCTTTCACAGGGGTCGCCTAGGACCATCGGAAAACACATATAATTACATATTGTTTTTGTGATGAATCACAATGCTTTAATTATGTTCCATTTGTAACAATGAAAATACATCCTGCATATCAGATATTTACATGACGATTCATAACAGTAGCAACATTACAGTTATGAAGTAGCAACGAAAATAATTTTATGGCTGGGGGTCACCACAACATGAGGAACTGTATTAAAGGGTCGGAGCATTAGGAAGGCTGAGAACCACTGACTTAACACAGTAGAGGAGGACTCACAAAATGAGAGGCTTTTTGGCATTACATGCTGCGTCAACGGAAAGCTGGGTGCCCAGACTCAGGAGTCCCTTAGTTGAAAAGAACAGCTCCCATTCATTCCTTCATTATTTAAATATTTTTCCATCGATTTTTCAGTGAGAGTGGAAAGGATGGAGAGGAAGGTGGGGAGAGAGAGAGAAGCATCGATTGGTTGCCTCCAGCATGTGCCTAGACAAGGGGCCAGGGACGAACCTGCAACCAAGGTACATGCCCTTGGCTGGGAATCAAACTCGTAACCCTTTGGCCTGTGAGCCAACGCTGTAACCACTGAGCACACTGGCCAGGACAGCTGTTTACTCCGTGCAGGCGCTGCGGGGTACTTTCCATCTGTTCTAATTTTGGCAGCAAATCGGCCGGCAAGGTAGATACTCCTTCCATTTTGCAGATGAGGAAATTGAGGCTGAATAAAGTCCATATTTTGCTGAGGCTAAGGAAATGGTGCAAGCCCACCTCAGACCCAGTTAGTAGCAGGGCTTGGGTTCGAGCCCTGACCTGGTGACTCTGGATTAAGAGCTGCTTCCTAGTGACCGGGCCTCTCGAACACCGAGCAGGGCCCAGAGCACAGGCCGGGGAGGAGTGGACTTCAGAACTGCAGCCATGGGGACCTGGAGGCCGGAGGCGGGGTGACAGAGGGGACCCCAGCACCTGAGGCTGTGGGACATGGAGGGGTGTTCCTGGCTCGGGGAGCAGGCCGGGCGGAGCTGCAGGCTGACAGTGCCTGGGGCTGCAGGTGGGGCCCTGGCCGTGTCCAGTGGGTGTGAGAGAAGGGAGCCAAGGCTGCGACCAGAGACGGGACTGTCCCCGTGACTTGCTCGGGCCCAGGCAGCTTCCTCCTGCTTGTAAAACACTTTCATGACGCTGTCACTTTCCGGTGCACATGGTTTTGTTTTTGTTTTGTTTCAGATTTCTCTGTTGTGCCTGAGCACAAAGTGACTTTAGAACTAAAAGCTATCTGTGTGCTTTGTTTGGAAGCGATTAGCTGGGGGAGGTGACGAGACTATGGATCACCCGCCAGGAGCTCGTGGGGTGGGTAATAGCTGAGTGGAGGTGGGGGGGGGGGGGCTGAAACCCGGGGCCTCCGTGCTCCCAGCCTTCCATGTGTCGTTCACACCAGGAACCCGTTCACGCTCAGGGCCGCCCTAGGAACTGCTGTGATTCCCACTTTACAGCTGAGGAACTTGGTGCTCAGAGAAGTTGGTAACCGCCCCAAGAGCAGGGAGTTGGTTGAGCAGTGACTGGGGGCCCGGCCTTTCTCAGAGCCCATCCTCCTCCCATCCTCCTCCCACCCTCCCCCACCCTCCCCCCAACCTCCCCCCAACCTCCCCCATCCTAACCCATCCTCCCCCATCCTCCTCCATCCTCCTCCCATCCTCCCCCATCCTCCTCCATCCTCCTCCCATCCTCCACCCATCCTCCTCCATCCTCCTCCCATCCTCCTCCCATCCTCCTCCCATCCTCCTCCCATCCTCCTCCCACCCTCCCCCCACCCTCCCCCCATCCTCCCCCATCCTAACCCATCCTCCCCCATCCTCCTCCATCCTCCTCCCATCCTCCTCCCATCCTCCCCCATCCTCCTCCATCCTCCTCCCATCCTCCACCCATCCACCTCCCATCCTCCTCCCATCCTCCTCCCATCCTCCTCCCATCCTCCTCCCATCCTCCTCCCACCCTCCCCCACCCTCCCCCCATCCTCCCCCATCCTCCCCATCCTCCCCCATCCTCCTCCATCCTCCTCCCATCCTCCTCCCATCCACCTCCCATCCTCCTCCACCCTCCTCCCACCCTCTTCCCACCCTCTTCCCACCCTCTTCCCACCCTCCTCCCACCCTTCTCCCACCCTCTTCCACCTCCTCCCACCCTTCTCCCACCCTCCTCCCACCCTCCCCCATCCACCTCCCATCCTCCTCTCGCTCTCTTCCTACCCTCCTCCCATCCTCCCCATCCTCCTCCCATCCTCCCCCATCCTCCTCCCATCCTCCTCCCACCCTCCTCCCACCCTCCCCCATCCACCTCCAACCTCCCCCATCCACCGCCACCCTCCTCCCACCCTCTTTCCCACCCTCCTCCCACCTTCTCCATCTCCTCCCATCCTTCCTCCCATCCACCTCCCATCCTCCTCCCACCCTCTTCCCACCCTCCTCCCACCCTCCCCCATCCACCTCCATCCTCCTCCCACCCCCCATCCCACCTCCCCCATTCCACCTCCCATCCTCCTCCCACCCCCCTCCCACCCTCCCCTATCCACCTCCCACCCTCCTCCCCCCATCCTCCTCCCACCCTCCTCCCTCCCTCTTCCCACCCTCCTCCCACCCTCCTCCCACCCTCTTCCCATCCTCCTCCCATCCTCCCCATCCACCTCCCATCCACCTCCCATCCTCCTCCCATCCTCCCCCATCCACCTCCCATCCTCCTCCCACTCTCTTCCTACCTTCCTCCCATCCTCCTCCCACCCTCCTCCCACCCTCCTCCCACCCTCCTCCCACCCTCCTCCCACCCTCCTCCCACCCTCCTCCCACCCTCTTCCCACCCTCCTCCCATCCTCCCCCATCCTCCCCCCTTCCTCCTCCCGTTCCCCGAGTGTGGCCAGGCCCTGAAGGATCAGGTCTGTTCTGAGGTTGCCCTTCTGCACGGAGGCCCATGGTGCCCAGAGAGCGGGTGCGGGGCTCCTGGATTCAGAGGCTGCCCCTCAGGCCTCACAGTGGCACTGGCCATGCAGGTGAGAAGCTGCTCTCCGGGACCTGGGAGTGACCATCGCCAGGGAGGCCTGTGAGCCTGCTGTCCACCAGGTTCGTCTCCTGGGTGCCCCCACCTTCACCCCGCCTTTGCTCCAGCTGAGGGGGGGCTTCAGGGGAAGGCTCCCCGTTGTCTCAGGATCTTGCCTACAGGTCTGGGGTGAAAGGGCCTTAAGGGTTCCTTATCAGTGGAATGTCTTATCAATGAAAATTCGCCTCTCAGGTTATGCAGCAGCTTGTGTGCCTCTGTGTGTGTGTATGTGTGCGTGCATGTGTGTATCTGTATGCCTGTGAGTGTGTGTGTATCTCTGTGTGTGTGCATGTGTGTATGTATGTATCTGTGTGTGTTCCTGTGAGTGTGTATCTCTGTGTGTGTGCATGTGTGTATGTATGTATCTGTGTGTGTTCCTGTGAGTGTGTGTGTATCTCTGTGTGTGCATGTGTGTATGTATGTGTGTGTGCGCCTGTGTGTGTATCTCTGTGTGTGTGCATGTGTGTATGTATGTATCTGTGTGTGTCGGTGTGCATGTGTTTATCTGTCAGCCTGTGAGTGTGTGTATGTATCTCTCTGTATCTGTGTGTGTGCATGTGTGTATCTATGTATCTCTGTGTGTGTTTCAGTGTGCGTGTGTGTATCTGTCAGCCTGTGAGTGTGTGTATGTATCTCTGTGTGTGTTTCAGTGTGCGTATGTGTGTGTGTGTGTGTGGCAACTGGGGTGGAGCAGGAACTAACTTGGGCAGCCCTGGGGATTAGGGGGAGGTGTGTCGCTTCCGTGTTTTGGAAAAACAATTCCTCGCACAGGTAGTTCCGTCTGCTGGGTTCACCTCTGGGCTGAAGTGGGAGAAGGGCCATCTCTGGGCATGGGTTGCCGGGGCCTCTGGGCCTCACCCCCTCCTTCCAGATGGAGACTTTGATGGTGACAGTCAGGGCCTGGGGATGTCGGGAGCAGGGCTGGGGGAGGAGGCGGGTGTCCGGACCTCAGATCCACGCTCCCTGGCCGCCTCCTATGCCCATCTGCTGCTGGTGTCCGGGCTGCTGGTGTCCAGGCTGCTGGTGTCCAGGCTGCTGGGCTCCAGGCTGCTGGTGTCCAGGCTGCTGGTGTCCGGGCTGCTGGGCTCCAGGCAGCTGGTGTCCGGGCTGCTGGTGTCCGGGCTGCTGGTGTCCAGGCTGCTGGTGTCCGGGCTGCTGGTGTCCAGGCTGCTGGTGTCCGGGCTGCTGGTGTCCGGGCTGCTGGTGTCCGGGCTGCTGGGGTCCGGGCTGCTGGTGTCCGGGCTGCTGGTGTCCGGGCTGCTGGTGTCCGGGCTGCTGGTGTCCGGGCTGCTGGTGTCCGGGCTGCTGGGCTCCAGGCTGCTGGTGTCCGGGCTGCTGGGCTCCAGGCTGCTGGGCTCCGGGCTGCTGGTGTCCGGGCTGCTGGTGTCCGGGCTGCTGGGCTCCAGGCTGCTGGTGTCCGGGCTGCTGGGCTCCAGGCTGCTGGGCTCCGGGCTGCTGGTGTCCGGGCTGCTGGCGTCCGGGCTGCTGGTGTCCGGGCTGCTGGGCTCCAGAGATGGTTCCGTGAGAAACCCCGTCTGCTTGGGCCTAAGGGCACGGGTGCCCAGTGTGGCCCAGGCTCTGTGTTGTGGGTTGAATTGTGCCCCAGCCCATAATAGGCTGACATCCTGATCGCCGAAGAACCTCAGAACGGGACCTTATTTGGAAGAGGGCGGCTGCAGGTGTAGTTAGTTAAGCAGCTGATCCCTAATCCAAGATGACCGTTGTCCTTTTAAGAAGACGGCCGTGTGAGGACTGGGCCTGGGAGAAGGCCGCGCACAGCGGAGGCAGAGACTGGAGCGGTGCCGCTACGAGCCGCGGTGCCACCGGCTGCCCGCACAGAAGCTGGGAAGGGGCAGGAAGGAGCCTCCCCGCGGGTTTCGGAGGGGGCATGACCCCGCCAAGCTGATTTCAGACGTCTAGCCTCCAAGCGGAGGCAGCAGTTAAGCTGCCCTGTCCATGGTGCTTTGTTTTCGCAGCTGGAAGGCTCACCGAGCCTGGGAGCCCCCTCCCTCCTGCCTCCTGGCTCCTTCCCTGGAGAAGACCCTCCGTGGTTTGCATTATTCCTCCTCACAGTCGGCCCCTTCTCTTTCCACAGGCCCCTCGTCCCAAACCTGAAAGCCCGTTTATTCCTCAAAACACCCCTGGGATGGAGACAGGGCCTGCGCTGGAGGGAAGGGTGAGAGGGAGGGGTGGTTCTGCTTTATAGATGGCAGGACTCAGGGTAAGAAATGCCAGTTCTCCCGGAGACACTGCAGTCAGAACGTCGGAGTGGCACTCCTAATCCTTTGCTGCCTCGTGTTGGGAGGTCCTCGTCCGATCTATTCTGCGATGTCACGGCTCCCGCCTCCTCTTGGCCCCTGCCACGAGGGACTGGGAGCCACCTGGGGTCTGATCCGTTCCCTGAGCTCCCCGAGCTCCTGTGCCGTGAAGCCGTCCTGACAGCTGTGGCTGGCAGGCACTGTGTCCTCGGAACAGGCCTCCTCGATCTGGGCCCTGCTTCAGCGTCTCCCTCACTAGTTATCTCTGCACGCATGCGTCTGCCCGGCTAGCCTGAGGCCCCTGGCGTCCTGTCTCATTCATCTTCCCCCTCACGTGAGCACAGGGCACGGGGAGTCCGTGCTCAGGACGTGGCAGCTACTGCCAGAGACGATGGTGCTGCTGCCCAGGGAAGGCTGAGCCCTTCTGGGGCCTGTAGGCCCTGCACCACCAAGTCCCGTCTCTCTCCTTGCCCAGATCGAGCACCGTGCAGTGCAGGGAAGCCAGGGGTGGGTTGGCTTAGCAGCACCTTTCGATGAGCTGCCTTGGGGGGGAGGACCGGTGGGGTTTAAGCACTGGGTCCCAGGAGGACACGGCCCTGCCTGGCAGGTTGGAATCTCAGGGGTGTCCACTCAGCACAGAGGCCTGCAGCCTCCTGCGGGGGCCTGTGGGCGCTGCTGTGGCTGGAGACAGGCACGGTGGCTCTGACTTCACCTCCGCGGGCCTAGAAGCCGAGGGTGGCATTCCTGGGGGCCAGGGATCATCGGATGTGCCGCAGGGGTTTGCTCCAGTCTGTGGTTACACGGTCTGACGGACCAAAGTCCTTGGTGTGCAAAGGGGCTTTCCTAAAATCCGGAAACACCCCTCCTGGCATCTCCTGTTTCCTGGCTCCATCCAGCCCCACAGCAAAGCCTTCCTGAGGGTTCGGTGCTTTTTGCACAGGGTGTGTCTGTCAGAGGGAGACGGAGTGGGGGCGGGAGGGAAGGAGAGGAGAGGTTAACAGAATCAGATGGAGCGGCTGTGTCGACAGCACAGCTGCTGAAGGGGGGGGGGTCGGGGGGGGACCTCTGCCCGCCCCCCCTAAGGCGCTTTCCCGTCAGTGAGTTGGTGGCAGCGCTTGTTTGCTAGAAAGCTGGGGGAGCGTCCAGTCCCTCCTCCTCCCCATTTCCACTTCGGGGCACCCCACAGCATTCTTCATGCTTGGAGCTGGGCCAGGGCAGCACAGGTGCGTCCCAGGAGCGGAGCCTGAACAATGCCACTCTGTGCGGCTCTGGCCACTGTGCTGCCTTATCAAAGCCCTGGCGATTCTGGGCACTGCGGGAGGGAGACTTGGCCTGCACATCCCCGTGTGTCCTTCACCGCACCTGGGGTGCTGCTATCTTTGTGCCAGGCAGAGATCGCCCACAGTGGGACCCAGAAATGCTTGTGGGTGCGTGCAGGGGGAGGGTGCGCATGGGTGGAGGGTGCATGCAGGGGGAGGGTGCGGGGGGGGGGGGGCGGGAGGAGGGTGCGCGCCTAGAGAGCTGGCTTCACCCATTCTGGCTCCAGGTGAGAGGACAGCTTCCAGGAGGAGAATCAGGAGGCCTAGACACGGTGGGTGTGAAGGGGGGGATGTCGGGGCCTCGCTTTCAGGCCTGAGGGAGATGAGCAGAGCGTCGTCTGCCGTCCCAGATGGAGTAGGGAGCTTCCGAAGGTTGAGTCAGGTTGGGGGGTTCCGGAAGCTCTACGTACCCCCGCATTTGTCAGGGGGCTCCCCTGCAGCCATCAGTGGCAAACCCGAACAAGGTGCTTATCTTTGGGGGTGATTGGGAAGGGGGCAGCTGGGGAGTGTGAGGGTCTCATTCCAGAGCTCCCCTAAAGAGTGGGAAGAAGAGACCAGACCCATCCTCACTCCAAGATAGAGTGTGTGTGATGCTTTAAAAGAAAGTCTAAAACAAAGGAAAAGTGTTGGGAGCCTAAGCCCTTATGAATCAAAAGTTGTCCCCTAGCCCTAGCCAGTTTGGCTCAGTGGATAGAGCATCAGCCTGGAGACCGAAGGGTTCCAGGTTCGATTCTGGCCAAGGGCACATGCCTGGGTTGTGGGCTCAATCCCCAGTAGGGGGTGTGCAGGAGGCAGCCGATCAATGATTCTCTCTCATCATTGATGTTTCTATCCCTCTCTCCCTCTCCCTTCCTCTCTGAAATCAATTTTAAAAACATAAATTTTAAGAAGCCCTCTAGTGACCAGGTTATCCAAACAAATCCAGGCACTTGAGTTGCCTACCACAAGCCCTGCCCCCTCCAGCCAGGCCCCCACCCCTGTAACTTTACCTTCCTTCTTCCTTGAAGATCCTGGAAGCTACTAACTAGCTCTGCCACCGTGCTGTGTGTCATTGGGCACCTCGCTTGACCTCTCTGGGCCTCGTTTTCCCACGGCTCATGAAGTCCTGCGTCCATGGAAGTGAACTCTATGAAATACGTGCTTTCGGCCCTGAAACACCTGGTGTGGGATGTGGTCTGGAGGCTACGTCAGCTGGGTGAGAGAAGCCGTGCCCACTTTGTAGACGGGGCAGGTCAGAGACAGGTAGCAGCCTTTCCTGCTGCTGAAGACATGCCTCGGTGTTTGGACGCACTTCTAATTCGTGAAGACCTGTTCTCCCCTAAA
This sequence comes from Myotis myotis, assembly GCF_014108235.1. NCBI lineage: Eukaryota > Metazoa > Chordata > Mammalia > Chiroptera > Vespertilionidae > Myotis > Myotis myotis. The sequence goes on from NW_023416322.1 coordinate 9,676,810, forward strand.
ACTACAGTGGGACCTTGACTTACGAGTGTCCCGACTAACGAGTTTTTTGAGATACCAGCTGTCTCTCCGCCGATTTTTTGCATTGAGTTGATAGAGTAATTTGAGTTAACGAGCTCCTTAACGAGCTTGGTCTTGGAACGAATTAAACTCGTAAGTCAAGGCCCCACTGTACAGGCATCCTGTGTACCAGGCAGGGCTGCTATGATCTATATTCCCACAGATGGGCAGAATGAGGCCCAGAAGAGTTAAGCCCTTTCCCAAGACTCCATGGTCCCTGGTGACCAAATTAATGTAAATTAGTATAAATTAATGTAGGTCAGTATAGATTAATGTATATTCGTAAAAAGATTCGTAGGGATGTTAGAAAGTCACTAATATCCCTAGGCCCCCGTTTTTTGTCTGTAAAGTGACAATAATAATGATTGCAGGGTCACACTAAGAAATAGCGGCCAAGACGTTGGCATACTTCGTTTTGTTGTGCTTCGCTTTGTTGCTCTTCATGGAAATTGTGTTGTTTACAAATTGACGTTTTGCGGCAACCCTGCCTTGAGCAAGTCCACTGGCGCCCTTTTTCCAACAGCATCTGCCCACTCTGTGTCTCTGCGTCACGTTTTGGTAATCCTCCCAATATGCGTGACCTGCTTTGTTGCAATATTCACTTTATTGTGTTGATCTGGAGCCGAACTTGCAGCGTCTCCGAGGTACGCCTGGCTAGCACTGGTTAACGTTCACCGTTTGTAATGGCACGGCGAGCCGGGCCTCATTCTCAGGGTGTTCTCCCACCCTCCACTCCTCTCTCGCACGCCCTTCCCTCTTGGAGCTGGATGCAGTCCCCCAAGGTTTTTCTCAGGAAGCCTGACCTGTAACCCCCTGTGTTTTCCCTCCAGACTGTAAATTCACCTGCCACCCTGAGTGCCGCCACCTGATCCAGCTGGACTGCAGTCAGCAGCAAGGCCCGCTCCCGGACAGGCCTTCTCCAGAATGCACCCTCACGCCGCCGACCTCTGGCCAGGTAGGCAGCGAGCTGGGGCGCCCGGCTGGGAACAGCTTTCGCAGGAGCTCTGGTGACAGAAGGGGGCATGAGTATTGCACACGTGCTGGATGTTGGGGTCTCCTTCTGGCCAGATGGGGTTCCCAGACACACATTCAGATTCTGCATCCAATTCTGATGTGTGGGTGTGTTCCCCCCGCACACACACACCTCCAAAGCAATTCTCTGATACCAGCTGGATGCCTCGCAGTTCAGCTTCACTCTCTGCGCGCCCTCACCTTCAGAGGCCAATTGCAAGTCCAGGTGGTCCCCTGGGCTTCTGACCTGCCGGCTATAGATTGGAGGTTCCCACGACTCCTTCCTTGGTTTGCTAGAGCGGCTCGCAGAACACAGAGAAACACATTACTTAGCAGATTATTATAAAAAGATATTGGAAGGTTAAAGTTGGCGATGCAGGGCAGGCTAAATAGCCATCTCAGACAGTGAATAAAGAAAAATTGAATTTATTTAAGGAAAAGGGGTTAGGGATGGGGATGTCCAAAGGGAAGGGCCACCCAGCACTGAGCCAAAGGGTACTGGGTCCATGATGACGGCAGTAACACACTTAGGACAGTGACACAAGGAAGGGCATAGAGGAAGCCACAGGGGAGCCTCGGCCGGGCTGCTCTGGCTCAGGAAAGTCAGAGAAAAGGGGCCTTGGAGACAGGTTCAGGGTTAGCCCAGGGCGAACGGCCGCTGCCCAGTGCTCCCCTGGTTGCAAGTCTCATGGGGTCCCTTAGGGTTCGGGGAGTCATGCCTGTGTGGGAAGGAGAAGGGAAGGGAATGGCAGGGCCTGCTGCTTGGATGGAGAGCACTGTGCACGCTGGGTCCCTCGTCCTGAGAGTATGTCTCTCTCTTGCAGGTGGAAATCGTAGGGGGGGGGGGTCTCAGGGGAGGGTCTCAATAGAATATTCATCAGCTGTCCAGGTGTGCCCTTTGAGGGTCATGGTCTCCACTGATTGGCTGGTGCCAGGGCAGGGTCATTAGTCACTGCAGCTGGTCCTGAGGCAGCCAGGGTGGCACTTGTCTGGTTTTGCTGCTTTTCTGAGCCTGGAGCTGAAATACAACTGAGGCCTAGATGTTATCTTCAGGGAGAAAAAGGTCAGGCGTCTAAATGGCCCGGCCTGCCATATGGAAGATCAGGGTCCAAACCGCATGACCAGTGCGTGCAATGTTTTGGGTCGATTTCTGGGGTCTCTGTTCTGTTCCATTGATCGATATGCCTGTTCTTGTGCCAGTACCAGGCTGTTTTGAGTACACTGGCTTTGTAGTATAACTTGATATCTGGTATTGTGATTCCTCCAACTCTGTTCTTCTTTCTCAAGGTTGCCGCAGCTATTTGGGGTCTTTTTTGGTTCTATGTCAATTTTTGGAGTATTTGCTCTAGATCTGTGAAATATGCCGTTGGTATTTTAATAAGGATTGCATTGGATCTGCAGATTGCTTTGAGCAGTATGAACATTTTAATGATGTTAATTCTACCAATCCATGAACATGATATATTCTTCCACTTGTTTCTATCTTCCTGTATCTCTTTTCCACTGTCCTCTAGTTTTCTGCATACAAGTCTTTTACCTCCTTGGTTAAGTTTATTCCTAAGCATCTAATTTTTTTGTTGCAGTGGTAAATGGGATTATTTTTTTGGTTTTTCTTTCTGAGAATTTATTATTGGTGTATAAAAATGCCGTCGATTTCTGGGTGTTCATTGTGTATTCTGCTACATTGCCAAATTCCTTTATTAAATCTAGTAGTTTTTTGGTGGAGTCTTTAGGGTTTTCTATGTACAATATCATGTCATCTGTGAATAATGAGAGTTTTACTTCTTCCTTTCCAATTTGGATGCCTTCTGTATCTTCTTCTTGTCTGATCGCTGTGGCTAGGACTTCTGGTACTATATTGAATAAGAGTGGTGAAAGCAGACATCCCCGTCTTGTTCCTGTTCTTAGAGGAAATGGCTTTAGTTTTTGCCCATTAAGTATGATGTTGGCGGTAGGCTTATCATTTATGGCCTTTATTATGTGGAGATATGATACCTCTCTTCCCACTTTGCTAAGAGGTTTTATAAAAAATGGGTGTTGTATTTTGTCTAATGCTTTTTCTGCGTCTATTGATATGACCATGTAATTTTTGTCTTTCAATTTGTTTATGTGATATATCATGCTTATTGATTTGTGAATATTGTACCAGCCTTGCATCCCTGGAATAAATCCCACTTGGTCATGGTGTATGACCTTTTTAATATACTGCTGGATGCCATTTGATAATATTTTGTTGAGGATTTTAGCACCTATATTCATCAGGGATATTGGCCTGTAGTTCTCTTTCTTTGTAGTGGCTTTATCTGGTTTTGGAATTAGGATAATGCTGGCCTCATAAAAAGAGCTAGGAAGTCTCACAGCTTGGATTGTTTGGAATAGTTTGAGGAGGATAGGTGTTAGTTGTTCTTTAAAGGTTTGGTAAAACTCCCCTGTAAAGCCATCCAGACCAGAGCTTTTGTTTGCTCAGAGTTTATTATTATTATTATTATTATTATTATTATTATTACTTATTGTATTTCCTCAATTGTTATTGGCCTAGTTAGGTTTTCTGATTCTTATTCAGTTTTGGAATATTGTATTATTTTTTTAGGAATTTGTCCATTTCGCCCAGGTTGTCCAGCTTGTTGGCATATAGTTGTTCATAGTATTTGCTTACAATCCTTTGTATTTCTGTGGTGACGTTTATTACTTCACCACTTTCTTTTCTGATATTATTTACTTGGGTCCCCTCTCTCTGTTACTTGATGAGTCTGGCTAACGGTTCATCAATCTTTTTGTCTTATCAAAGAACCAGCTCTTGCTTTCATTGATTTTTTTGTATATTTTTTTTTTAGCCTCTATGTCATTTATTTCTGCTCTAATCTTTATTATTTCCTTCCTTCTACTACTCTGGGCTTTTCTTGTTGTTCTCTTTTAATTCCTTAAGTTGTAGGGTTAAATAGTTTATTAATTTTTCTTGTTTTTTGAGGTATGCCTGTAGTGCAAGCATGTCAAACTCAGGCCGAGGCATGCAGCCCGCCGGGCGTGGGTTTGACATGCTTGCAGTGCTATGAACTTCCTTCTCAGGACTCCTTTCGCTGTGTCCCATAGATTTTGGGCTGTTGTGTGTTCATTTTCATTTGTTTCCAGGACGTTTTTTATTTCTTTCTTGATCTCATTGGTACCCCATTCATTGTTTAATAACATGCTATTTAGCCTCCATATGTTTGAATGTTTTTTAGTGTTTTTACTGTAGTTTATTTGTAATTTCATTCCATTGTAATCTGAGAAGATGCTTGATATGACATCAATCTTCTTGAACTTGTAGAGACTTGTTTTGTGTCCCAATGTGTGGTCTGTCTTTGAGAATGACCTATGTGCACTTGAGAAGAATATCTATTCTGCTGCTTTGGGGTGAAAGGTTCTATAAATGTCAAATCCATTTGATCCAGTGCGTCATTTAGAGTCTCTGTTTCCTTGTTAAGTTTTTGTCTGGAAGATTCACCCAGTGAAGTCAACGGGGTGTTAAAGTCCCCTACTGTGACTGTATTGCTTTCAACTTCTCTGTTAAAGTCCTCTGGAAGCTCTTTTACCTATTTAGATGCTCCTCTATTGGGTGCATATATGTTTACCAGGGTTATATCCTTGTGTTGGATTGATCCCTTTAGTATTTTGTAGTGACCTTTACTGTCTCCTGTGATGTCCTTCATTTTGAAGTCTATTTTGTCAGATATGATTATTGCTACCCCAACTTTTGTTTTGTTTTCATTTGTGTGGAAGATTTTTTCCATCCCTTCCTCTCATCCTGTGTGAGTCTTTTGTTCTGAGATGGGTCTCTGGTTAACAGCATATAATTGATTCATGTGTTTTCATCCATTCAGCTACCCTGTGTCTTTTGATTGGAGCATTTCATCCATTTACATTTAAGGTTATTATTTATAGGTACTTACTTATTGCCATTTTAATTCTGTATGCCTGTTTCTCTCTCTCTCTCTCTCTCTCTCTCTCTCTCTCTCTCTCTCTCTCTCTCTTTCTTCTTCTTATTATAGCAGTCCCTTTAGTATTTTTTTGCAGTGCTGCTATGGTGGTGATAAACTCTGTTAGCCTTTTTTATTTTTTTGTCTGGGAAGCTCTTTTATTTGACCATCTATTTTGAATTATAGCATTGCTGGATATAGTAATCTTGGTTTCAGATCCTTGCTTTTTATTACCTTTAATACTTCATGCCATTCCCTTCTGGCTTGTAGAGTTTCTGATTAAAAATCAGGTGTCAGCCTTATGGGAGCTCCTTTGTAGGTGAAAATTGTTTTTATCCTGCTGCATTTAAGATTCTCTCTTTGTCTTTAATTTTTGGCATTTTAATATGATGTGTCTGGGCGTGGTCCTGTTTTCTTCTTGATTGGGACTCTCTGTACCTTCTGAACTTATGTGACTTTTTCCTTCACCAGGTTAGGGAAGTTTTCTGCCATTGTTTCTTCAAACATGTTCTCTAGCCCTTGCTCACTTTCTTCCCTTTCTGGTACACCTATTATGAGAACATAGTTACGTCTCATGTAGCCCCACAGCTCCCGTAAGCTGTCCTCCTGTTTTTTAATTGTTTTTTCTTTTTGTTCCTCTGATTGAGTGATTTTTTTCTACCCTGTCTTCTAATTCACTGACCCAATCCTCCACTTCTCCTAATCTACTGTGTATTCCTTCCACTGTGTTCTTTATTAGTGCTATGTCATTCTGCAGTTACTATATCTTTTCTCATGCTATTGAGCCTCTTTGCCATCATTATTCTGAACTCTATGTCTGATAAATTTCTTATCTCCATTTCATTTAGCTCTTCTTCTGGAGAATTCTATTGTCCTTTCATTTGGGGCTTGTTTTTTTTTGTTGTTGTTTGTTTGTTTTTTTGTCTCCCCATTTTGGCTGCCTGTTTGGGTTTGTGTCTGTGTATTCGGTAGATCTACCACAACTTCCAGTTTCTAGTGCAAGACAATGTCAGGTGCTGTTTGTGACTGGCCTTGAATACTGCCTGGAGGTATTAGCAATTCATAGCTTGTGGCTTCCTTTACTGGGGCTGGGTGACTTTGGAAAGGACCAAGATGTGCACCAGGGTCTGCTTTTCCTAGCCCCAGTCCCTGGATTAGATCAGGCAAAGACTCAAAGCCTCCAGTGACCTGCCTCTCCCTGAAGTCCCATTGACGCTCAGATGTGATTAGCCTCAAGCTATTGACCACAGGGTGGGGCAAAAGGTCCTCCAACAGGGTGGGTCAACTGCCTTCCCCCAGGCAAAAAACCACTGGATAGCAAACATCTGAGGAGAATGATGTCGTCTGAGGAAAACGTGAGGGAATGACTCAGCATAGGTAACCGGGATGGAGGCCCTCCAAGCTCCAACCCCAGAGCCCCCAACCCTGGGCTCTCCTCACACAGCTCCAGTCCACTCTGCCCTCTCCCTGTTGGAGCCCAAGATAAGTGGCTGCTCTCAAAATTTTGTGTTGGCCCTTTAAGAGGGTGCCTGCATTTTCAAACATCTCTTGCTAGGAGACAGCAACCCTGCTGCTTTTCACAGCCAGATGTTATGTGGGCATCTTTCTCAGTTCTGGGGCTCTAGGCTGGAGAGCCAAGCTTGGTATTTAGACCCCAGAGTTCGCAGTGGCAGACCCCCCCGCCCCCCTCCACATACACACACACGCACAGCTGAACTATCTCTCCGGGACTTCAGCTGCTGTCTATGGGAGCCCTGCCAGCTCTTTCTTTTTCTTTTCTTTTCTTTTTTTAAATATATTTTATTGATTTTTACAGAGAGGAAGGGAGAGGGATAGAGAGTTAGAAACATCGATGAGAGAGAAACATCGATCAGCTGAATCCTGCACACCCCCCACTGGGGATGTGCCCACAACCAAGGTATATGCCCTTGACTGGAATCGAACCTGGAACCCTTGAGTCTGCAGGCTGACGCTCTATCCACTGAGCCAAACAGGTTAGGGCTCTTCCAGCTCTTTCACACCTCTGTCCTTCCTACTTTCTGTCCTTGGTTATCAGGGTTCTCTCCAGCTAGTCCTCAGTTGATTTTTCAGGGTGGTTCTTCTGTATTTTAGTTGCATTTCCGTTTGGTCCTGGGAGAGTGTCCATGTAGCATCCACTTACTCTACTGCCATTTTTAAATCTTCTAACCCCCGTGTTTAGGTAGGGTCCAGAAGTCACCTCATTAACATGACAAGGGACACCTTGGTTACTCTCATCATTCAGGAAAGTCCTAGGACTTTATGAGCTCTGTGCCTGAAATGGCGATAAAGACCAAATATATATTTTTTATTATAAATCTCAATGTACCACACCACTTTCCAAGAAACTGGCAGAGAGGTGTGGAACAGGAACAGTGACACAGAGAAGTCTGCAGTGCTCTGTACAGAGCCTGCTTTGGTCCAGGGCTTTAAGCCAGAGGTGTGGGTATGGGTGAAGTGTGGTGGTCCCAAAGAAGGCTCTTGAAGATCCTTTAAGGTCTTAAAGCCCTGGGGCAGTAGGAATGGGGAGCTGCCAGCCAGGCTACATCAACTTCAGAGGGGCTAGGCAGATAGCTTCCACCTGAGTTAAAGGGCCTGGAAATTGGATGCCCAATGTAGCTCTTGGTTCTGGACTTTGCCAAGGCACTTGAACCAGATGTGTCTGATGTCTAGAATTAGGAAGGGTTACAGGAGAGAATTTTTTTTTATTATTATTCTTGCATTGAAAAAGCATTTATTGAGCATCTACAATGGGCCAAGCGCTGGCAAGAGTAGGGATAATAAATGATACGTCATAGTTTTTATCCTCAAATAGCTTACATGCTGGCATGGGGGGCAGAATACAACCAAACAGTATGTACCGTGATGCATGTTGCCATAAGAATATGAATCAAGCCCTGGCCAGTTTGGCTCAGTGGATAGAGCGTTGGCCTGCAGACTGAAGGGTCCCAGATTCGATTCTGGTCAGGGGCATGTACCTTGGTTGCAGGCATATCCCCAGTGGGGAGTGTGCAGGAGGCAGCTGATCGATGCTTCTCTCTCTTCAATGTTTCTAGCTCTCTATCCCTCTCCCTTCTTCTCTGTAGAAAATCAATAAAATATATATTTTTTTTAAATTTAAAAGAAGAAAAGAATATGAATCAAGTGTTTTGAGTCCACCGTGCAATTGTTTCTGTTGGAAATCAGGAAGGGCTTCCCCAAGGAGGTGACATTTGATCTGAGTCTTAATGTCTGAGTCAAAGGTTGCTGGTCAAGGAAGTAAGGAGTGTTCCAGGACACCATCCATGTATTCATGTAACAAATATGTTTTGGAAAAACAAACAAGCACAAATATGTTTTGAATGTTGACCACGTCCAGGCCCAGGAAATCCAGAGACTTAGTGACGGAGGAAACAGATATGACTCCTGCCCTTGCCGTGTTTGCAGTAGAATAGGGAAGCAAGACTTTAAACAAACAAGCCCTGTGTGTGAGAGACCATTCAGATGCTGGATAGCTGCTTATTTCCTGAAGAGAGTCTGAGGGAACCTGGGGAACCCGGGATTCAGCCCCAAGTCCCCAGAATAGCTATCCACATGCTTTTTCTGACCACGGTGCACGTGATCAATGATGTCCAATCATCTCATCCACCCACGGGTGTTACCTGCCTCGCAGCTATTCCCTCATGCCTTTTTCTCCCACTAAGAAAGCATTACTAGAAAGCAAACAGGATGTGTGTTTTCATAAAAATGACATTGAATCAGTTCTAAAATATGTATTTTAGCCCAACCGGTGTTGCTCAGCGGTTGAGCATTAACCTATGAACCAGGAAGTCATGGTTCAATTCCCAGTCAGGATACATGCCTGGGCTTTGGGCTCGATCCCCAGTGGAGGGGGAGGGGGGCGTGCAGGAGGCGACTGATCAATGATTCTCTCTCATTGATGTTTCTATCTCTCTCTCTCTCTCTCTCTCTCTCTCTCTCTCTCTCTCTCTCCCTCTCTCCCTTCCTCTCTGAAATCAATAAAAAATCAATCAATCAAAATATGTATTTTAAAATGTTATCCTCCACACATTTTGGAACAGTAACTGCTATGGTATGGCCTGAATGTAACCCAGCCTCTTGGGAGGGCCCTGTGCCTAGCTGGAACCTATCCATCCAGGTTGGGGGGTGGGGAGGGCAGGAGAAGGAGAAGACAGATTTGACTCCCAAAGCCCTGGTGAATGATGCAGATTTTTGCTGAAGGTATTCCTTCGAAGAAGGAAAAGGGAGGCTAATAGCACATCATATAGCAACATTTCCTAATCTTATTTAAACAACTCTTTACTTTCCCAATTTTCTGTCCCATCTGGAAGCTTCTAAGTCTCTCTTCTTTCTGTTCCCCTTAATTCTACCCACCCCCCAACCAGGAGCCTGCTTCCCCCACTACTTCCTGGGTCCCCCCTTCCATCTCCTCTGTTCCTTCTTCTAAAACAGCAAGTCTCAAAAGGGGGTGGTTGGCTCCCTTCCCCCAGGGGGCACTTGGCAGTTTCTGGAGACGGTTTTGATTATCACAAGTGGAAGGTGCTCCTGGCATCTGGTGGGTAGGAGCCAGGGGCTCTGCCCCCTACAGAGCACAGAAAAGGTCCCTACAGCAGAGTCATCTGACCCCAAATGTCAACAGTGCCGAGCCCTGGCCAGGTAGCTAACTTGGGTAGAGCATCATCCCGGTATGCCAAGGTTGCAGGTTCAATCCCTGGTCGGGACGTTTACAAGAATCAACCAATGAATGCATAAATAAGTGGAACAACAAATGCATGTTTCCTGCTTTCTTTCTCTCCCTTCCTAAAAACAAAAACACAACAAAATAAACCCAAAACAAACTGATGCCGAGGTTGAGAAACCGTAGCGCTGCCTAGCCAGCTACCAGGTGTGGTGAGCAAAAGGCCCCAGAGCAGGGCCTGGGGTTTGCCATATACATCGTCTCATCCTCAGAACGTCGGCAGGGAACAGGTGCTCCCCAGTCTGAGTGTTTGGAAGCAGAGTGACCCCCTTTCTCTCTGTGGGGGGCCCTCTGGCAAGCGGCTGTGTCTAGAGCAGAAGCACAGTGACATGTAGAAGGAGCCACACAGAAACATAGAAGCAGCCAAGAGTCCCCTGGGGGCGTGGAACTGCCCTCAGCCAGCAAACGGCCTAGAGAGGGGGCTGCTGGGCGGTGGAGGGCGGCTGTGTTTGCCTTGGACAGGCCTGGCTTCGTGCTTCAGCACAAGTGGGGCAGGACCTAGCCTTCTATCAATAAAGCCCGGGCCGTGCTCCAGGCTCACTCGCCTTTTCTGAAAAGCTGGTTTGTGCCGATTTCCGCCTTGGCTGGCTTTTCTGTTCAGTACCAGGATGGACTTGCTTTCACCTTGACACCGTCACCTGGGCTGGCTAACCTGATGTGCGAGTGCATTTTCCTGGGGGGGTTGTGGTGGCTGGGGCCTTGGCATAAGCTCAGCTCATCTGTGGACATATAGCTGTTAGGGGGTCTCAGCTTGGTGGCATGTCTCCCCTCTGCTCCTTAAGGAAAAAAATAAAATCATGGAACGTCCTCCCTCTGTTAGGTAGCATTTTTATTTTTTTCCTCTTGTACATTCAGACATGTTTCCAGTCATTGTTGAGGTCATCCCCTAGGTAAGCATTTGGCTCAGCCTTTGAAAGCAGTGGTCCCAGCGTCCTGTCTCCTCTCTGCCACGCCTGAGGGAGGCAGGAGGGAGGAAGAGGGGCAGGTGTGTGTGTGTGTTGCGGGGGGAGTGGGGTGGGCTCAGGGCCCCAGCTCTACTCACAAGACCATGTGGGGGGTGTGTGTGTGTCTCTCTCAGGCAGAGGAACCGGGGAAGGGCGGCTGGGAGCTGGCTGTGCTTTTGGCAGCCTCAGAAGCAATGGTTTGGAGTCTGTCCTTGGACTCCCCGAGACCTGTGATGTCCGACTGTTCCCTTGGGCGCCTGTTGTCGACCAAGCAAATCCCTTCAAGTCCCCCCAGATCCCTCCTGCAGGTTACGCCTGCTTCCCCGAGAACATGAAGGCCGCCATAAATCGCCAAGCCAGCTGCGGTTCTTGTTCTTTCTTTGGAGGCGTGCCCCGGAGACTTTACACGTCGGGTGGTCTCAGGGTGCTGGTGCCATGCCTCCCCTGGGATGAAAAAGACCCTTGGGGTTCCTCGGTGCCCTCATGATGAAGTGAGACCCTGCTGGTCTGGGCCAGTCCTTTCATTGCCTTCGGAAAGCAGACCCAAAGGGAGGGCGTCCTTGCCCCAAACTGTTCGCACGGTCACCTGCTGCAGCCCACGGGGATCCTGGGAGCCCGTCCCTGTGGCCTTTGGTGCTGTTTTTCTTGGTACATGAAATGCACAGAGGACAAGAAAAAGGACTCTTTGTTCCACTCGAATCACTGCAGCCAGGGATTGACCTTATATCTGGCAGGCCGCTTCCTCCTCCTCCTCCGGGCCCTCCAGAGCCCAGGAGCAGCCGTCAGGAACCAGACTCCCAGGTCCCCCCTGCCAAGTCCAGCCCCGCCCACAACAGTTCCCAGACCTCACTCGGGCCCTTTCCACACTAGGTAAATAATAGCCGAGGTGGAACATGGTTATGGCCACTTAGGATTCTGGCCATACCCATGGTGCACCTCTGCTGTTATGTTCCTAGTGTTGCTCTTTGGATAGACTTACTCAACTTGAGCTGGTGTTAAAGGGACTTTGAAAAGCCTAGAATCGCTGTTTGATGGACTTAGGATTTTTTCCTGACACATTAAATGAATACTTAATCTCTAAAATTAAAAGAAAAATATGCCTAAGGATGGCCTCAAATTCCTTTGCACATAGATATTGCGCCAAGCACTGTTCTAAAAATCCCCAGAGCCATTCGTGGGAACTGCTGCCCGCAGAATCCAGCTCGGTACCTGCCTACAGTGGGTGCACTGGGTGCAGCTGGTGCCTGAGGGGCACTGAGCAGTGGAAAGAGCTTCAGGGAGCTGGGAGGGCGTGCCAGCCACCCACACTCCTACCCGGGTGCTTCTAAGGGAGAGCTGGATCCATATGTACCAACAGGGACTAGCGAGAAGTGAAAACAAGTACACACGGGACAACCCCATTTGTAGTGTGTGTGTGTGTGTGTGTGTAAGTGTACAGTGAAGGCCTGGCAGATGCCCCACCATTGGAGGAGATTTCGCTTAGGAGAGGGTGGGAGTGGAAAAGGGTGGAGTTTTGCTGTTCCCTTCCGTGCTGTTTGGGTAACCAGATACTGTCATGTGTTTCTAGTACAATATTTTTTAAAAAGGTGATACATACTTTCTTAAAAGAGAGGCCCCTTGCCTAGGTGACAGAAGAGCTAGGTTCTGGTCCAGACTCTGTAGACGAGATCATTGGTAAGTGACCCAGGACAAACCTCCCAGTGTCTCAGCCTCAGGCTTCCCCTCTGAGAAATGGGACAGTAGGCAGGGTGGTTGTGAAGCTCCGCGAGATGTAGGTGACAACATGTGCAGATGGCGGGGGGGCTGGGGGGGGGGCCGGGGGGAGTTGAGCATCCAGGGCCATTCTGGTGCCTCCAAAGGCCTTACTGGATTTTTCTATCACATCACCCTGTGGTGAAAGCCCTCAGTGGCTTCCTGTTGCCCTCCACTCCTGCCTAAACCTGGATTCGCACATGAAGCCTCAGGGGCTGGCTCTGCCAATTCTCCAAAACACCAGAAAGACGGGCTACTGTCCTGTATGCACAGCACAACCAGGACACTGTGCCTTTGAGGTTTGGGTGGGCACGTCTTACTACAAGACTCAACGACTATCTTCTCCTTTGCAGCCCAAGTTATTACTCTACTCCATTGATAGAAAGACCAAGACCCTGTCCCCATTCACCCAAGGGACGGCTGGCTTCCAAGGCTCCAGAGTCGATCAGCCTGGCCTGCTGGTCTCAGCCTGACCCGTTGCTGCTGCCTCTCTGCCTGCACCCCTCCCCCATGAAGCCGCTGTCATTCCTTAGCAGGGCCCCTCTGGAACCATCTCCCTCAGCCCCTGCAGCCGCTGAGCGGTGACTCAGCTGGCTTGTAGAGCTAAGTTTCCTGGCACCCTGCCCCCCGCTCCCTCCCGACTCCCTCCCCAGTCTTGCCACTGCCTCTGTACTTGGGCTCTGCCTTTCCAGAACTTTTCCCAGGGGAAGCACCTGGGGCCAGTTCTGCCCTAGTCTTCAGCCCAGTGGCCACGTGCTGAACCCTGAACTACCACAAGGGGGAGCCGGGGAGCAAGAAGAGAAGGTCGGGGAGGGAGGGACTGGTCTGCCCCTCCTGAGGGCCCGCCTCTCCCTCTTCCTAACAGGCCCTCTGGATACTGCACACCTCAGCAGATTCTGGGGCCTGGCGCCCCTCTGAAATGCTCCATAAATATTGATCAAATTGGATCGTGGTTGATAACAGTAGCTGCTATTCATTGAGGCATATCATGTGCTCCACTTGCTTGTCAATTATTGAGGCATGTTGAAATCTCCAGCTTTAATTGTGGATTTTCCAATTTCCCCATATAGTTCTAGCTTCCTGTATTTTGAAGCTCCATTATTCAGTGCATAAACATTTAGAATGATTATTTCATCTTGTTAATTAACCCCTTTACATTACAAAATAACCTTCTTATCCCTGGTTATATTCTTTGCTCTGAAATCTACTTTGTCTGATATCCAGCTTTCTTTTGATTACCATTAGGATGGTATTTCTTTATTCATCCTTTTACTTTTAGGCTATTTGTGTCTTTGTATTTAAAGGTCATTTCTTATAGACAGCAGATAGTTAGATCTTTGTCTCTTTAATCCAGTCAGATAATCTCTGCCCTTTAATTGGGTTATTTAGATCATTTACATTTAATGTGAATACTGATACAAGTAGATTTGAGTCTGTCATCTTACTATTTGTTTTCTATTTGTCCTATCTGTTCTTTGTTCCCTTTTTCTTTTTTGTGTGTCTTCTTTTGGCTTAATTAAATATACTTTATGATTCCATTTTATCTCATCCACTGCCAGCCTACCTACATGTGCCAAAGGCAGGAGCCAATCCCCAGCCTCTCTCTAAGCTATGGCTACATCTGGGACAGCCACTCCACTCTCCACAGATTTCCCTCCATGCTCTAGAAGCCAGACGTGATGGCCAAAGCTGTCAGGGATTTGACCTCAGTAGTCAGTTAGCCTCCCACAGGAGCTGCCCCAGAGCCTATCTGAGCAGCTCAGGCTGACCCACGGGAGCCCATTTCTGGCCAGGCAGAGCTGAAAGCCTTCCCAAACAGGAACTATTGAAAATCCTGGCTCTGAGGAGGATAGAGCTCTAGTATTTATTTCTCTAGAAATCCTTAAGCACTGGTGACATTTCTCTGTGCTCCTCACGGCCCCAGCCACGGCTCCTATCCTGGAAGCAATAGTCTTGCCTGAGATGACCTCTGGCTGGGCCAGGTCAGGCCTGAGGCTCTGAGGAGTCAGCAGAGCCCTCTCTCTCTGTGTAGTAGGACCAGACCTGTTCCCGCTGTGACCACACTGCCCCGGCCACCGGAGGACTGGCCTTGCCTGGAGCGGGGCCCTGAGAGATGCGGTGTTGATCAGACACCCCTTTTGTGCGTCTCTAGTCTTCCTAAAGGAGAACAGTTGGAAGGCAGGCCCCTGGGGCCTGACTCAGACCCGGCAGGAGCTCTTCAGGGCCGTGGCTCACTAACTGCCGCGGCGCCTTTGAGTGTCCTATCGAAGCTGCTAGCCTGGCTGCCAAGCAAGAGGAGTGCAGTGTGGGCTAGAGCCCCGAGAGAGCGAACCTTCTGCGAGTCTAACCTCAGCGGTGTGCAGCCGCTCGCCTCTTCTAACAGGAAGCCGCCTGGGGAGAAATGGAGCTCTCCGCTGTGCACCGTCGGTTTCGTGCTGTCAAATGCTCTTCTCGGGGTAGGAGGTAGCGTTCTTTAGATGCAACCCAGAGAGGACACCTGGAAAGGTTGCTTCGGAGAGGCATGTAGTAGTTATTGGCGAATATGGGTCAGGAAGTCAGGAGGAGGATATTGACGGGCAAGAACCAAACCACCAGAGGGCAGGGTGGCTGCTGGGAAAGTGAATCGAGGGAGCCTTGATTGTGGCTGGAGATGAGTGTGAACTGTTGACTCGGCATTGAAGGACCCGCTCAGACTGGAGTCATTGGAGGGAGGGCAGCAGTTACAATGGGAAATTGTCAGACACAGAGGCTCTGGGTTTGCGATCTGATTCTACCGGGTACTTGCTGTGTGACCACTCTGAGCCTCAGTTTACTCTTCTGTAAGTTACCTTCTGGCAGGGCTGTGAGGATTGAGGTAATGAATGTGTAAGAGTTCGGTGAGTCTAGTTATAATTTCTCATTTCATGTCCTACTAGACTGCACATTATGAGAAGGCGGGGACTATGCCGTATTCCAGCCTGAACTTGAACACTGAGGCTAGCGCTTGCCATGTAGAAGGTGCTCAGTAAATATTTGTTAAATGGATGTATGAAAGAATAAGCAACTAGATCTTGACACATAGTAGTTATTCAATAATTATTACTACAAGACTGATACAAGTTGATAATGGACTAGAAGGTTTTATGTTACAAAAACGGTGATCAGATCTTGATCTAGAAGGGGAACTTGGGCAACAAGGCGGCAGGGAGTTGGAAGGAGGCACAGATGGGAACAGGGAAACTATTGGAAGGCTTTGCAATAATCTGGGCTGTGGCATTCCTGGAGATAGGAGAGACCTGGGGGAAGGAGCAGGTGGGAGTGAGGCAGGGAAGAGCGAGGCTGCAGGGGGAGGGCTGGGTGCTCAGTGAGCAGGTACCCACCTGGAGCTGCCTGGAGACCAAGAATTCTGAGACTTGAGTCTGTGGGTGTGGTGGATACCATTGGCATGGAGGAGACTCGGGGCCCCTGGAGACATGGGCACGTAGGGGAAGAAGACAGTCCATGGCTGAACTCCAGAAAACCCCAGGGAGCTAAAGGGAAGACAGGGGCACAGACGGACCGGACCGAGGAAGTAGGTCCTGCCTTGTTTGTGAAGGGCTGTGATTTCACACAGGACTCCGGTGTTCCGGGCCCCAGGTTCTGCACCAGACCAGCTGGGTTGGTTCGGCTCCACCATACATGCACCGTCGCATGTATGACTATGCGTAGGTGACTTCATCTGCCTCCCTCTCTGCAAAACAGATAATAACTGTAGCTTCCTCGTTGGATTGTTGTGGGGATTCAGTTAAATGAAGCACATCAGGTCATTAGTACACTGCCTGCACATGGTGGCTACTAATGATTTAAAAATATGGTTTTCAGCCCCTGAATGCTGCTCTCCATCTCTGACACCCCTTGAGTGGGCAGATGCCGTATTCGAGCCTGAACTTGAACACCAAGGCTAGCGCTTGCCATGTAGAAGGTGCTCAGTAAATATTTGTTAGATGGCTGTATGAAAGAATAAGCAACTAGAGCTTGACACATAGTAGTTATTCAATAATTATTAGTTGATAATGGACTAGGTGGTTTTATGTTACAACAACGGTGATCAGATCTTGGTCTAGAAGGGGAACTTGGGCAGCAAGGCGGCAGGGAGTTTGCTCACGCTGGAGGTGGAGCTGGGACTAGAGAACCAGCTTTTACATCACAGCTTTTCTGGAGCAAAAAGAACCACGGGGAGGATCTCACAGTGGGATCCGGCCACATGCCAGGTTGCATTGGAGAAGGAAGAAAGCTAACGTCATGCTTTTCATCACCTGACGCTTTGGGACGGGAAAGTCACCCACTCACCATTTCAACAGGGCCCCTGAACCCCAGCCGTGGATTTAGGGTTCCGGATGTGCTGCTTAAGGTGCAGACCCCCCTTCCTGGGCCCAGGGACAAGGACAGCTGGTTCCCATCCTTTGTGTGTTCACCTCCAGGTGCATAAAAGGAGGCTCTCTGTGTCCCCTTCACCTCTCCTGACACCCCCCCCCCTCCCCGCCCCGGCCAGGTTATCACTACTGCTTGTTATTCATAGTAAAGGGGCCACTGGACACTGACAGGAACCCAGTCTTCTCTCTCTAGGACCTTGGGGCTTCAGCCTGGGTTTTCCTCCTGGAGGCTGGCCAGCTTATGGCATTATATATGCTCACTGCGGATTTCTTCTGTCCCGGGATCCTCACCAGCACAGTCTGTTTTGCTGACTTTTCCCAGGAGCCTAGATTCTCTGGGCCTAGATTCATCGACAGGTGGGCCCGAGACACACTAACAGGGAGTTAAGAGGCTCTGAAAGGACTGAGCTGTGGTGGAACATGTGGCTCCCCTCGGTTTCCTCATCTGTGAAAAGGGGACAGTAGCTGCTCTCGAAGCTCTAGAGCAACCTCCGTGAAGCAATGGCTGATAAAAGGGCTTTGAAAAGCCCTGTTGAGACATCACGATTTCATAATATTTGCGATGGCCCGGAGCGACACCGAAAAGAACACAGTGTCACTTAGAGCCTTTCCTGACCGCGTCTGGCTTTCTGGTGTGTGGCTCACGTGGAGGGGCCCGTGCGGACTCCCGGGGCGCTCTGGCTTGCTGTTTTAAAAAAGGCACTAGCTGTATTTTAAGATGCACATTCTGACGCGTGACACTGCAGTGGCTTTGCAGAGGCCCCTGCGTGACTCCGAGGACACAGTGTGGCCACAGAGACGCTGGGCCTGTTTTTTCCCCCTGAAATATTGGATTCCCACTGAGCAAGAAGTCCCTCTTACAAAGGAAAAGTGTGTTTCTTTGCTGGCTGGACCAAGCAGGTAGGCTGCTAGCGATGGCTGGGATCCTGCTGAGTTCCCTCTTTGCAGGACTCATCATGTTGGCATTGGACTTGGAGGTACTGCCAAAGCCAATACCAGCCTCCTTGCCTGAAGCATTGTCTCTGGGGAAAACCCCGCTCCCCCAAAATAGTTTCTAAAATGCTCATTTGAAGAAAAGATTGCTCCAGACAAAGCCAGAACCTACTTTCAACCCCATCAACGTCAGCTCTACCCCCTCAGGCAGCCCGAAGCTCACCTCGGGCCCCCCACCTCTGCTCTCTGCCACCTTCATGACCTCCCTGTCCCGGGAGGCAGCCCCTGGTATGAAGGGCCTTCTGAGCCCAGGCGGCCAGCACCTAGGTGCTGGCTCTCAGCTCTCGCCAGCTCGTGCCTGCCAGGCCTCACAGGCTTCTGGGAGAAAGGCTGTGTGGGAGGATGGAGCCAAATTGGGCTGCAGTTTGAAACCTCCTGGAGCACAGACAGATTTGGCTAAGGTGGAGGAGGGAGCGGGTTCCTTAGAAAAGTAGCCAGAGCTTAAAATGGAGTTGGCCGCTTGGTGTCGGGGCTGAGTCTAGCCCTCTGCCCAACTTGTGCCCAGGACCGCATTGTTTCCGAGCTGCGGGAAGCACCACACAGACCTGGAGAGGGTCCTGATGACCCCTCTCAGGCGCTCTCGGGGGCTCCGAGGGTCCACAGGCCATCAGACCCCGTGGGTACAGTGCCCCCAGCATCGCCAGGCTCTGAAGGCTTTGCCTTCTTTTTCTGGGACTCCGGGCTGCACTGGATGGAAAGATAGCAGAGTGCACATCGACACAGTCCCACCTCTGCTGAATGACTGCATCACAGTGGCTAAGAGCATAGGCCCTAGAATAGCACAGACCTCGGTCTGTCCCAGCACACGTGTCCTGCTGTGTAACCCTGAGCCTCAGTTCCCTCATCCATAAAATGGGAATAATAATCTCTACCTCCAGGCTGTTG
Organism: Myotis myotis; assembly: GCF_014108235.1. Lineage (NCBI taxonomy): Eukaryota > Metazoa > Chordata > Mammalia > Chiroptera > Vespertilionidae > Myotis > Myotis myotis. The sequence continues at coordinate 9,695,555 of NW_023416322.1, forward strand.
GGAAAGTTAAATGACAAGCTGCATGTAAATTACCTGGCACATGCAGCCCTTGTGTGAACACTGGCAGCTATTAACTACTGCGTACAAACGTAGTACACAGTTGGGGGGGGGGGGAAGGGGGCGTGCGTGGGGTGCCCTAATTGCTGTGAAGGGTGTCCTTCACCCAGGCCGATGGGGAAATGTAAATGAGCTGTCCATGGTGGTAAGGACAAGGTCTGGCAAAAACCTCTCTTGGCCAGGCCGGCAGGGAAATGCACAAACAGGGTGTTGTCTGCCGGCTCCTTCAGTTCCCTGAGGCTCCCAGAGGTCAAGGTCCCTGGCGTGGAAGGGCTGCTTCTCTCCAGGTTGCCATAACTTTGCATGTGATTTGCATGTGCTTGTGCCCCGCCCCCTCCCCTCCCCCCCGCAGTGTCTTCTGGCATTTCCAAGTAAAACTATTGCTGCTCTCCAGGCAGGCCGAATACCGATTTCCTTCTTCTCCAGTGTCTTCTCTAACTCCCCTGATGGACAGGCTTCTGCACCCAGTGCTTAGGGAATGAGAGGGAGGGGTGGGGCGGGGAGGGGGGAGGAGGAGGGACGGTTGACCTTATAGCACCTTCCACCCTGAACGGGAGCGTCATGGTGATGAGAATGCGCTGTTTGCAGGAGGCTGAAGAGGGGACAGAGGAAGTCCCCCCCCTCGGGCCCATCCTCGTCTATTTCTCCCCTGCATCCTTAATCCGACCTGAGGTGCCCTAGGTCCAGTGGCACCGAGTGGGTGGAGAGGCGCAGGGAGGGAGGGGCGCCGTGACAGCTGAGCGCCGCTTTGAGGAACCTTGCGAGAGGAAGTGGCTTCAGAGGCGCCCTGGCCGGCCCCGGGCAGGAAAGGCGCAGGCAGGCGGGGGAGGTGTCGCGATGGCGCTCTGCGCTCCAGGCGGAGGGAGGGAGCGGGCGCCCAGGACGTGAAAAACCGTGAAACCGCAGAGGCCAGGTGAGCCGGCGAGCGCGGCGGGGCGGACCTGTGTTTGCAGCCGCTGACGGTGGTGCGCCAGGAAGGGAGCCCGTTACCCCGCCGCTGGAGCCACGCGCGTCCGGGGGGAGATACCCAGGCAGCGGGCACCGCAGAGCCGGGGAGGGGCCTCGGCTCCGGGCGCCGCATCCCCAGGCGCATCCCCAGGCGCCCGGCCGGTGCGCTGCGGTCCGCGCGCGGCTAGATGACGGTGGACAGCAGCATGAGCAGTGGGTACTGCAGCCTGGAGGAGGAGCTGGAGGACTGCTTCTTCACGGCCAAGACCACCTTCTTCAAGAATGTGCAGAGCAAACATTCTGCGAAGGTAAACTTACTCGGATACGAGAGACTTGCCTGGGCGGGGGTGGGGATGCGTGCGGGGCACCCTCTGTGGTCTCCCAGGGCAGCGTTGCTCCCGGCAAACAGGCAGAGCCAGGTGCTACCGGGTGGGGGGCAGCTGCCTGGGGGCCCTCTAGAACTCGGCTGGGCAGACCAGAGGTTGGTTCCAGAGCCCTTCGGGGACCACCAGCAAAACAGGTTCTCTTTCTCACGCTCTGTTAGGCATTTCCTGTCCCTAGACCTCGGCAAAATGGCTCTCCAGAATCTGGGGATGGCGCTTGACTGGGGGGGTTGGCCACATGCTCACCTGGGGCTGGGAGAGTGATGGGCAACTGTTTCCTTTTTCTTTTCTTTTTCTTTCTTTCGTCATTCCCCCTCCTCCCCAAATCCAAGCTTTGAAGCTCTAGATAGAAAGTGGATTTCGGCCAGTCCCCCAGGAGGATGAACTTCCATAGGTTGAGACTTCCCTATTGCGAATGGCCAGAAACCAGCTTAAGACGCAGTCCAGCTACTTGGCAGAGGCCCAGGGTGTTTTCAGAAGCAACGGAAACTTCTTTCTTAGGTGGTTGTCCCACCACCATTTTTACTTCCTGGGTGGCTTGGACGGAACCTAAAGGGATTTGCATGCGTTTCCTAATGGGGTTCTCTGTGCTCCCTGAAGCTGTCAGCCCCTCCACACCCCGCACACCTCCCCTGGCCTCCCCCGTCCCCAAGTGGCCACACAGCCAGCAAACGGCCACAGACCTGGCGGAGTGGTGACAGCGCTGCCTGGCTACCTGTTTCCTTCTTTATGGGAGAGGCGCTCCGCCAGGGCCTTGGAGAGCTGACCTCAAAGGAGCTGTTTGTAGGCCGGAGTGAGCTGGTCAGTGTCCCAGGCAGGAGCAGGCTCATCGCCGTCAGTCCTGTACGAGTAGAATTAGCCCCAGCTTCCCCAGGCCCGGCGCTGAGGCCTCCTTGGTTACTAACTCATCCTGCCCGCGGGGAGGGGGGGGGGGCAATTTGCTGGGTCCCCTGCGTCAAACAAATGGCCCTTTCCCTTGTGAGGGGACACGCGGGAACCAAAGGAGAGGTTTTGATTTTCGTGTTCGAAGGAGGCCCCTAACACTGGCTCCTCGACCCCGTGCCTGTCCTCCGGGGGCCCCTCATGAGGCTGGAGAGCAGGGCTTGTTCTGGAGGGATGGCATGGCGGGGGGGGGGGGGGGGGGAGTAGGCTGCAGTAGGGGCTTATGCAGAACAGCATGGCTGGGGAAGGGAGGTGCCTGCTCTCTTGGGGGTTCTTGCCTGATGGTGTGGATCCCTCCCCCCCCCCCCCACAGGCACTCCGGCTGTCTGGGGTCTTTAGGCCAGTGATTCCCCATCTTAGCTGCACCCTGGAACCGCCTGGGGAGCTTTAGGAAATGGGGCTCTCGGAGAGTTGGACTGAATCGGCCAGGGGCGCAGCCTGGGCAGCAGGGTCTTGAAAAGCTGCCAAGGTCATCGTGACGTGCGCCCGGGGTTCAGAGCGTGGCTCCAGAGCTTTGCTGCTGCCTGGGGAGGAGATGGTTCCTGTTTTTAAACAAAGTTCAGCGGCCGCACTTACTTACTACCAGCCCGGCTGTGAGCCCTGGGTCCTAGAATGTGGGCTTTTTGCATGATTGGGGGTGGGGGTGGGGGTGACAAACCGCAAATCTGGGGTTTCTTTCTCTTGCCAGATGAAAAAGGCAGCTGTTTCTGGTATTTCTTGGGAGAAGTAGAACTACCTACCAAGAAAATACGCTGGGCCGGGGGGTGACTTGTTCCTTGGCCCAAACAGCCTTCCCTCTTCACCGCCTCCCCAAAACTCCCCTTCCTAGCCGCACCCCTGAAAAGGCACCTTTGGTTTGGCGCCCACCTCAGCTCTTCCTTGTCTGGTTCTTGGTCCGTTCATTGCACAGGGGCCTCTGCGCATCTCCCTGCCTCGTGCTGCCGCCGGTGAGCCCTCACAGGGCAGGACTCCCTTCTCAGAAACTCATTTTGTTGAAACTCAGGGCTTGATGCTTCCTAAAGGGTGGGCGGTGGGCATGGCCCCTCTTTATCCCTCGCCTCTTCCTGGGGATTCAGAACCGCCCCCTCAGGGACCGTCTTCCCCAGCACCAGGCCAGCATCCATAGCAGCCCTGCTGGGCTGGCCCGGCTGAAGGAGCGCAAGGGGGGGTGTGGCTGACCGAGGGGCTGGGTGAGCTGCGGCCAGATGTCTTAGCCTTTCATCCGGCTGAGTGTTTTTCCACCTTTCATAATATTGTCAGCTCTCTTCTCCCTCCGAGGGCTTCTGGAAAGGGTTTCAAAGCGATGGGCCAGACTCTGACCCCAGTCTGACCCCTAAGGATGCTTTTTTTCTGCCCAACGAGATCACATCCGAGCTCCTCAGGGGATTTCTTTTCCTGTCTCCAAGGAAAGGCATTTGTGTGTTTCCCTGTCGCTGAGAGACTGAGGCCCCCATCGGGGAGAGCAGAGGCTGGCGTGGCTATAAATAGCTGTCAGAGCAACCTGCGTCTGTGGGCCTGGCCTGGCTGAGCGGGGCTGTGGGCAGGGTTCGCTGCTGGGCTGGGCTGGGCTGGGCACCACCACCTGGGAGCAGGCATAGCAGCCTCCCAGAGCGCCCCGTGCCTCTCCCCCGCCCCTTGGTGGGAGGTGGGAAGGTGGAGAGACAGCCAGCGAGAACGTGGGAACAGGCCTCGCTTTTTCTCTCCTTTCAGAACATGGCAGCTTCCTGGGGCGCCGTGCCTCAGCTGGGGGGGCAGGGAGGTTTGAGTCACGCCAGGTGCAGTTTCGGGGGCTGGGGCCGTGCTCTCCGCAGCTTGCGTGGAAACCCCCTCTCCCCCCACCCCCCGGGTGCTCAGAGGGGCAGCCCAAATGCACACACCGTCCCTCCAGTCTAAGCTATAGGAGTCTCTGGGGCTGAGGGGTGCATCCAGGGTCACACAGCAAGTTCATGGGGGACCCAAGGTGAGAGCCTCCATCTCTTGCCTCCCAGCCCAGAGACTTTCTGTCTTAGTCCTGAACGAGGCAGGGCTCGGCACTCTGTGGGGCTGGTGACTGTGAGGCCAGTGGCTCTTTTATTCCTGTTGGGATCTGACCCCAGAAGTGGGGCCAACTTCTACTCCTGTCATCCCCCGATGCCTGCAGGTGGCAGGGTAGGGGCTGACCCCTGAGCAGGGACACAGGCACTGCGCGTTCAGCAGCCTCCGGGCCCAGGCCACCAGGCCTGCACAGCATCGGGTGTGCACTGAGGACACTACAGCCTGCTGCTTGCAGAACGCCAAGCCCTGGTTTAGTGCCTCATCTCACAGATGGAGAAACGGAGGCCCGTAGAGTAAGGAGGACCTTGTCAGGCCACATATCTGGTTGGGCAGAGCCAAGACTGAATCCCTCTTGGACTCCTTGTCAAGTGCTCTTCTTGATCCTCTTCACTCAGTGAGTGGCTGGGACAAACGTAGGCCTTGTCCTTTCAGAACCTTGTACAAAATAGAGACCCAAATGACCCCAGGCTGGGAAAGGGGTTAAAGAGTCCTTCCCATCCCTGCATTCCATCCCATCATTCCATCCCATCATTCCATCCCTTCATTCCAAAGGCCCTTCCTATCCCTGCATTCCAAAGGCCCTTCCATCCTTCATTCCATAGATCCTTCCCACCCCTCCCTTCCATAGGCATACTGCTAGAGGAACACTGGCCCTACATTTAACATTAGCAGGAGGAACCTGTCACAGCTCCAGAGACTTACAACTTCAGTCCTTTAAAAGTTCTCAGTGCCTATCCTAAAATACCGCCTGCTGGAGAGCCTTCCTGTGTGTTCTCTTTGGATACGGAAACTAGGAGGTTGGCTTTACCTCTGGTTAAATATCACATTTAAGCACACGCAGAACACACTCCCCTCTCCCCCACTAGATTTTCTCTGCTTTATGCCGACACCATTGAAAAATTCAAGGAAGATGCAGAGGAAGGGGTCTCGGGTCAGAGGACGAAGCCACTCTGGTTCCGTTCCTGCACTTGTCCCGTCTTCTCTGGCCTGGCCAGTCGGCCTTTCCCTGGACAGGGCCTCGGTGGTGCTCCAGGGATGTCAGCCAAGCTTGATGGCCCTGGGACTGTCCAGGGAAATCCCCATCTCTATGCCAGCAGCAGGCGCGCCAAGACTCAGGCATAACACCTGCCCCTGACCTTCTTGGCATGAGAGAAAAGAAAAGAATACTAAAAATGACGTAGTTCCAAATTGGAGCAATAAAGATGAAGTAAAAATCTTCAGGACCATTGGACCCTTTAGCTGCGTTTTTATGTGCTGTCTCAGAAGCCTGCCCAGCCCAAGGCCAACGGGAAAAGGCTTCACGGCGAAGCTACATGGGGTGTTCTTTTAGGCTGTTGTCTGCACTTCACCCCTGTGGGGCATGCTGGCTGTTTTCTCCGGTCCTTACCAGTGTTGCTTTTCTCTGCAAACATGGTGAGCCCTGCCCTAGCTGGTTTGGCTCAGTGGATAGAGCGTCGGCCTGCAGACTGAAGGGTCTCGGGTTCAATTCCGGTCAAGGGCATATGCCTGCGTTGTGGGCTCAATCCCCAGTAGGGGGTGTGCAGGAGAAAACCAATTAATTCCCTCTTATCGTTGATGTTTCTATCTCTCTCTCTCTCCTTCTCCCTTCTTCTCTGAAATCAATAAAAATATATTTAAAAATAAAAATAAAAAAAGATGGTAAGCCCTATAAGATGAGAACCTGCATCTCCTTCAGGTTCAAGGCAGCACCAAGTACTGGTTGCAAAAGCCGACACCACGTGCTTGCATCCCGTATAATCAGGATGGACTGACAGTTGTAGCCATCAGCCCCTGTGTCTCAGTCGTTGAACACAAAGTCTATTTCTCCTTTAAGGAAAGTCACATCGGCCGGTGGGGGCCACAGTCACACGTGGGAGATTTTTGCTGGCCAGGTCTGGAAATGGTGTGTTTCTGACACCCGCATGCCATTGGCCAGAACTCGGTCACATGACCACAGCTAACCACGGAGAAGGTTGGGAAATGAAGTCTGTGAGCCCAGGTGGAACAGGAAGCCGGTTGTGGCGAGCAGTTAGCCGTCTCTGCCACACACCCTCCTCACGCCTTCTCTGCCAATCACCTCGGGGAAGCGCTGCTCACACTTTCTTGGTGAAGGGCCGGAGTCTCTCTCTTTGACCTTGAGCCTCTCCGTCCGTCACGGAGGATGCGCCGTTCCTGGAGTGGGGTCCTGTCTCCCCTCGGTACCCTGGGGACTCCTCGAGGACAGAAGCTTTTCCTCACTCAGCGCCTCGCTGGTCCTCTGTAGCATCTGACGCCTCAGTGCGGGACCTTCACCGTGATTATTCTTCGGGTCACTTTTTGAAAATGGAGATTCAGGGGCCCCACACCAGCCTTACTGGCTCCTGAACCTTCGGAGGTAGGACCCTCATATCTGCTTTTTAAAAGACTCTCCTGGGGTGACCCTCATATATACTGAAGTCTAGGAGCCGTCGTGCAGGGAATGTTTGGTAGTGGGCTGGTGGCTTCACTTGAAAGGGAAGACACGCATTTATCACAGATTCCAGCGCGGCTTCGAGGCGGCACATTGCAGCCCAGAAGGTGAAAGGATTTGTCCCTGTTCACACAGCTCAATAGAGACAGAGCTGAGGACCCGGGGCCCCTGAGGTCCCGCTCAGAGCTGCCCCCATCGCTGTCACCGCATGGGCGGGACAAAACTGTGGAGTGACAGCTCCTGGCGGTCGGGACTGGCGTGTGGTATAGTGGAGGCCGCACATCCTGGCTCATCCCAGCTCCAGCCGGTAACGGAGGGGCGGTGGCCGGGCCACTTCTGTCTTCCCGACCCAGGCGCTTCCTCTGGTCCTTTCAGCAAGAACACAGGTGACGTGCGCCTGGTGCGCCTGTCCTCGTCTTCTTCCTTCCCTGGGAGCCCTGCCACCCTGCAGGGGAGCAGACCCGTCTCACCAGCTCCTCCTGGACTGGCAGGGGTTGCAGGTGCTGACCGCCAAGTGCTGTAAGGGGGTACTTCCCTAGGGTGCGGTCAGGAAGAGGACCTGAATGGCTCAGGAGAGCCCTCTCTTCAGGACCCCCTGGGACTTGCCCGAGACACCCTCACGGCCGTGTTTGTTCAGATTCCTCCCTCCCACCCACCCCTCTTTCTTCACATTAGCCCCGACTCTGCTGGCTTTTCCTTCCAAAGCAACTCCGGTTGTAGCTTCGGCACCTACATCATCCACCCACTTACATAGTTGGGAAAAGAAGGAAGATTAGAGGCTGATCTCAAGCCCTGAATTCCAGCTCTTGGTTCACACGGTTGGCTGGGACTCTGGATCCAGCTCCCAGCCCCTGAGCTGGAAGGGCAGGCCCACTGGGCCCAGCCTGGGTGCCCAGGAGCCCATGTTCTCCTCTTCCTTCTGCTCCCGACTTGCCAGGTCGCCCACACCTGTGCCCTTTCCGGCTTTGGAGTCCTCCGGTGGGGAGGACCCAGCCTTGTCCTCAGGGCCTCGGTGTTCTCTTCCAGGTGGCTCCATCCCCCAGAGAAGAGCCTGGGGGCCCAGCCTGGCCTGGAGTATTCTCTGGGGACGAGAGGACCAGATACGTTTGCTAAGATCAGGAGCATTTAAAGTCAGGACAGGAGGGAAAAGCGAGCTATAGTGGCAGGAAACTTCAGGCTGGAATCACTGAGCCCGTGGCTTCTGTCGATGGTGCTGTCGTGGCCCCGCCTCTCCTCATCTGTCCAACCTCAGAACACATGCTCTTCCCACTGCTCACGTGTAGCTTGCATGAGACCACGTTCTGAAAGGCTCCAAACAAGCTCAAGTCGCCCATCTCAAACCCTGGTGACCTATAGGCGGAAGCTGTTTTTCTCACTCAGCCAATTTCCTGTTCTGGTCTCGGGGAATCTGGGTCACCACACTCCATTATCGTCATTGCACCCACCTCCAGTTCGTGAGCCCCCAGTTTCCTCACCTCCTGGCGCTACCCCAGTGTGAAGAGTGGTGTTGAACTGTCCCTGACGCCCTGATGTGGGGGATAAGTGGGAGCTGGGTCTGCAGGGCACCCGCCTTCCAGTGAGAGTGTGAGGCAGGGCCCCTCCGTTGGCTGGAGCACGTGGAGAGGCAGTAGGCGTGTTTAATCTGCACACGTGGCTGGGCACGTGTGGGCTTGTCTGGAGAATGTGGGAGCTGGTGAGTTGGGGTGTTTAGAGAGCGTTTCTGGTTGTAACTTGAACACCCCCTTCTGTGCTCCCCAAATACCACACCTTTCTCTCCTTGCCCTCGTTTCCATGGGTTGTGATTTTCTGGATGAGGGGCCGGCCTGGTTCCTCATGGTGTCCCTGGCGCATGGCGGGTGCTCACTGCAGGTTGATGCGGGAGCAGTGGGCTTGGGCTTCCTTCTCAATCACAAGAGCCCCAAGAGGCCGCCGCCCCGGAGGACACTTGGGTGAGTGCTTTGGGGCAAGGTCTGTGAAAGCTGATCTCAGGGCTGATGTTTTCCAAGGGAAGCTTGTTAAGATTCTGGATGTGGAATTGGTGGGTTTTTCCAGTCACTCCGCAAAGAAAATCTCACTGAGTGAGCAGAAAAGGCAAGGACAGCTTTCCAAACACGCACGCACGGCCCCTCCGCCCCATCTGTGATTGCTCAGCTGTTTGCCCTGGAGGATGAGGCCAGGCCGGGCTGGGTCCCTAAGCAACCAGGCTGGCACCTGCTGGCAGGAGCTGGCGGGGCCCTTCCTCAGGCAGGGCCCTCGGGGGTTGGGAGAGAGGCGCCCAGTGAGGAGTGGGAGAGCCACTGGGACAGGTTTCCTCCGTCTGCCTTTCAGACACGGGCAGGGGCAGATGGAGGGGGAGGCACCAGCACACTCCTCATTTGTCTTACTTTCCCAGTTGAATTCTGAGCCAGTGAAGATCCGGTTTGGCGATCCCTGTAGATTGAGCCTTCTCCGTGGGCCTGGCTGGAGTGGGCAGGGGCTCCGGCCTGGGAACCGGAGTCTTCACTCCATGTGACCTCACGAAGCATGCTCACCTCGAGAGGCCTCCCTTTCTCCTCCCATAAAATGGAATGACCTCCCCCATCCCCCCCCCGTGGAGAATGAGTGCCAGAGGGCCCAACATTTGGTTGTGCGAACCCACGGAGAACTCCTAGGGTTTATTATCAAGGCCATTTGGGGAAAGGCAGACGGTTGTTGAATTTGACGTGGGATGTGGGATTCATTGTTGGGGTGCGGAGGTATGAGGCTCTGTTCACAGGACGGAGACAGGGCAGGAGCTAGGGGTCTGCTGGGAATGGGTCAGGATGTGTAATAATACTCGCTGCTTCCTGGGCCTTGTTATGTGTCGGGCCCTGCTCTACGTGCTCTACTTGTACGTACTCATTTAATCCTCAGGACAACTACACACGGATCCATTTACCCACCCGAGGCTCAGAAGGGGGTGCGGTGATGTGTCCACGGTCACACAGGAGTGAGGGCAGCTCCAGGCTCTGGGCCCCAGTAGTCTGACGCCAGAGCTCCTGGCCCCTAAGCTGCCTGCCTCTCCAATAGCACTTTCCAGAACTATCCAAGTAGTCAGAGCCCCCGCTGTGAGGCCAAAAGGTGCCCCCCCCCATGCCAGCCCATGCCAGCAGGGGTCAGTGAGGGTAGTGCACTTTGCCAGACCGTTTAGGAGACGGAGGAAGTCAAAGTCCCTGTCCCTGAGCCCGTATGACAGTGTGAGCTACTTAATAACCAACTGAGACATGTTTCGGTATCAGAAACGAACCCCAAGCGCCAGCGCGGGGTGGGGTTACCGGGCAGGCAGCACAGCGACAGGAGGCCAAGCGTGGGCTGGCGAGGAGCCTCCAGCACGAGCACACCCCAGCCCACAGCTGCAGGCACAGGTGGGGCCTCCAGGCAGAGGGAGCCAAGAAGGACTGCACTCCCTCCTGCAGGGCAGCACAGGCTGGTGTCCTGGCCCTGGTGCCAGTCCCAAGCTGCCCCTCCCCTCCCAGCAAGTGAGGGCAGTGCGGGCATGCTGGGACCCGGGCGCTGCTCCGCGTGCAGCTCTCCACCTCCGAATTCCCTGCAGGGTGTCTGGTGCTGGTCCCCTGTCCTGCAGGGAGCTCGGCCCAGCTGGATGCAGCGCGTGGTGGGAGAGGGGCTCCTGCCGTCACGGCCTCCTGTCCCGCTCAGGGAAGGGCCACAGTTAGGCCACGTGGGCTGGACGCCCAGGGCCACCCTCTCTCGTGGCCCAGCGATGCTGCTGGGTTTCACTGGCTCTTAGCACACGGGATTCTGCGTGAAGCTGGGGACCGGGACTGGAAGCATTCTCATGCAGGGACACCCACCTTGTGAGGGTGAGGAAGCGACTTGGGGGTGTCTCCTTCAGGGAAGTCCACCTTGTGTGGGTGAGGAAGCGATTTGGGGGTGTCTCCTTCAGGGAAGTCCACCTTGTGAGGGTGAGGAAGCGATTTGGGGGTGTCTCCTTCAGGGAAGTCCACCTGTGTGGGTGAGGAAGCGATTTGGGGGTGTCTCATGCAGGGACACCCACCTTGTGAGGGTGAGGAAATAATTTGGGGGTGTCTTGTGCAGGGAAGCCCCACCTTGTGAGGGTGAGGAAGCAATCTGGGGACAGGGCGATGGGTAGCTCTGACGGTGAGCCAGCCCCCAGCTCTCACTCCGTGACTGTAAGAGCATACTGCGGCTCTAGGGTCCAGTGTGTCCCCAAGTCTTCCTTTTGCTGTTGCATCCATTTCTCTAGGGAAGGATGAGCTCAGGAAGCCTGGCGTAGCTCCTTAGCCATGGCTAGCCGTGGCAGGGTCCAGGAAGAGCATCTGAAGCAGTAGGGGGTCCTCACTACTTGAGTCACCTAAGGACTCAGGTTGCTTCAGAATGTAGGCAACGGGACTAGTTCACCTCGAGGCCCCTCCAGATCTCAGAGCTCGGGCTCCTTTGCCTCTGAGCTGCCCTCTGGAGAGTCGTCTGGAAAGCGTCAGACGACTGGGCTTCTGAGCAGATCACCCCTGATGCGCAGCCGTTACTCAGAGCAGCTGGCCACTCCCAGTGCCCAGGGAAGAGCCTGCCCCTGGAGGACTTGGGGTGATGGGGCCAGCTGGCTTAGAAGCAGGGTTGGCCCCTCCCTTGCTGAGAATAGAGGAAGTAAGGGAGGCGCCCCACTTTATGGGAACCAGATGAAACGAGCTGGTTTTATGGCCTCCGGTTCTTCTGACCTTGGAATCCTCCTTTTTTATGGTAACAACATACTTGCAAACATCCATCACTTTCATCGTTGTTAGGTGTGCAGTCTGTGGCATGAAGTACATACATTCTCGTTGTTGTGCAACCGTCACCAGAACTTTGTGGCACCATCGCCAGAACTTTCTCCTCTTCCCCAGCTGAAACTCTGAACCCATTAAACAGTGACTCCCCACTGCCCACCTCCCCACAGCCCCCCACAACCACATCTCCACTTTCTGTCTCTATGGAGCTGACGACTATAGGAACCTCGGATATGTGGAGTCATCAAGCATTTGTCTTTTCGTGACTTGCTTACTTTCACTTAGTCCAAAGTCTTCAAAGTTCATCCATAATGTGGCATCTCAGAATCTCCCTCCTTTTATAGATGAGCAGTGTTCTGTTGGAGGCAGATGTCACGCTTTGTTTATTCATTCGCCGACCGTCCATGGCTTCTTCCACCTTCTGGCTGTGGTGAATGCTGCTGCTATGAACATGAGTGCACACGTATTAGTTTGACTATTTGCTTTCATTTCTCTTGGGCAGATACCCAGCAGTGGAATTGCTGGAGCATATGGTAACTCTTGTGTAATTTTTTTTTTTTTTTTTTTGAGGAATCGGCATGCCATTTTCCACAGCAGCTGTTCCATTTTCCATTTCCATCAGCAAGGCATAAGGGTTTCAATTTCTCTGCATCCTCACCAATACCTATTTCCTGTGTTTTTTATAGTAGCCATCCTACTGGGTGTAAGGTAGTATCTTCTCATGGTGGTTTTGATTTGCATTTTCACAATGACTAGTGATGTTGAACATCTTTTCATGTGCTTATTTTGCCATTTGAATGTCTTTGGAGAAATGTCTATTCAAGTCCTTTGTCCATTTCCTAATTGTGTTGTTTTGTTGTTGTTGAGTTGTAGGGGTTTTTTATATTCTGGGTATTGATTCCTTATCAGACATGTGATTTGCAATGGAATCCTCCTTGATTTGGTTCTGAAAGAGCTGAGTCCGGCCTCAGGAGAGACTAGAGTGTGGGATGAGGTCTTGGGGCCCACCGTACCCCCCATCATCTCTCGTCCACGCCACAGTGCTCCGGTTCTGGATGCTCTGGGAATACAGAGATGGAGAAGGTGCAGTCCCTGACTTTGGGGTGCTCATGGTCTAATGGACAAGACAGGTTTGTACACAACTAATACGACTGCACAGAGACTGGAACCAGTGCTGCAGTAATTGCGGTACAAGCTGATGTTGTTGGAAAGTCCACTTATTCAGGAGTGGGGAACCTTTTTTCTGCCAAGGGCCATTTGGATATTTAACATGATTCGAGAGCCATACAAAATTATCAACTTAAAAATCAACCTGCTATATTTGGTCAAACATTTAATTAACTCACCCTTAATGCCTTGGCAGGACCAGACCCCATGATTGCTCGGGCCTTATACGGCCTGCGGGCCGGATGTTCCCCACCCCTGATCTAGATAGAAGTGGAGGGTTGAGGAAGGTATCCCCAAAGGATGTGTCAGTTCCAGGCACTGAGAGGTCAGACTGAGGGCTCGGGGGACTGAAAGGAGACTGACCTGGGTGAGGCTGGGGGAGGTAAGGGGCTGAGATGGAAATCCAGGGAGGAAAACCAACCAGAAGGAAGACCTCAAGCTCTAAACTTGCAGGGGGGGGGGGGGGGGGGGGACATGAGAAAATGTCCCAGGGCAAAATCCCTGTGGCCATCGCAGCAGAATGGGGGCCACCTATTCTGCCTGAATTCATACTTCCAGTCTCTGGGCTGAAAGGGGGGCTGCATGAAGGCCCTCAAAGGTAGTCAGAGGGCAGCAGTCACCTCTGCTTCCTCGTCACTGTCTCTGAAGTAGACAGGTGCTGTGGCCTAGGAGTCCTCTGGGATGCTCATACAACTGAACCTTTCGTGTCCTTATTTAGGGGCAGGGTATGTGTATATGCACATGTGTGTACATGCATGTGTATGTGTCTTACTATTTCTGTTTTATTCAGTTCATTAAATAAATGTCTAATGAGCCCCTCCTGTGTCCCAGGCACTGTTTTGGGGAAGAAGGGCCTCTGTTGGGGAGCTTACACTCTGGAGTCAACCTCCTGGGGTGTGTGCTGATCTGCAGAGGCGGCCAGGCTGGGGGTGGGCAAGGGGCCAGTGCAGCTTTACAGAAGAGCAAGCCGTGAGTGTCCTGGGGCCTGCAGTAGAGAGGATAAGAGAGGGAGGGAGTCCCACCAAATGTGCTGATTTGCCCAGAATTGTCCTCATTTCAGCACCAGAAGTCCAGCATCCTGAGAAAACTCAGTCCCCAACAAACTGGGACAGTTGGTCCCCCTACCTGGGACTCGAGAGCTGAAAGCAGCACCCGCTTGTCCATGAGACACAGTTGGCATATAGTACCAAGGGCCCACAATAGCCTATGGGCCCAAAAAAATGTTTTCATTTCTTTTAAAATCAGGAGAAAAAGTGAACTTTTAGGTTGAAGAAAGTATTCTAATCTATCTATAATAATAAAAGCGTAATATGCTAATTTGACCGGACGACCTTCCTGATGAAGCCGGGGCTGTGACTGAAGCCTGGGTCCTGGGTGCCAGAGGGAAGTCGGTGCCAGCAGCCAGGGGAAGGAAGGCCTACTCTTGCACCAATTTCGTGCATCGGGCCTCTATATATGATATTAATATATTTGTCTTTATATCAACGCTCTCATAGAATGAGGCCCTGGCTGAGGAAACACCTGTCAGGGATCAAGGTTAAGGCACGAGGTCTCCCATATCGGGTCCATCCCCAGCAACCAAACTTGCCTGTGGACTGTGGTGCCAATGGCTACTGGTGATGACGGTGCTCACTCTAGACCAGGGGTCCTCAAAATTTTTAAACAGGGGGCCAGTTCACTGTCCCTCAGACGGTTGGAGGGCCGGACTATAGTTTAAAAAAACAAACTATGAACAAATTTCTATGCACACTGCACATATCTTATTTTGAAGTAAAAAAACAAAACGGGAACAAATACAATATTTGTATTTGCATGTGGCCTGCGGGCCATAGTTTGAGAACCCCTGCTCTAGACTGACTGTCCTAAGCACTTCCAAAGCGCCACCTCATTTCACCTCTACAATAAATGTATAAAGACGGCCTTGAGCCCTAACTGGTTTCGCTCAGTTGATAGAGCGTCGGCCTGTGGACTGAAGGGTCTTGGGTTTGATTCCGGTCAAGGGCACATGCCCAGGTTGTGGGCTCGATCCCCAGTAGGGGGCGTGCAGGAGGCAGCCGATCAATGATTCTCTCTCATTATTGATGTTTCTATCTCCCTCTCCCTTTCTCTCTGAAATCAATAAAAATATAATTGAAAAGGCCTTGGTAGCTGCATGTCACAAAGAAATCTGAATCCCAGTGAGACTGACTTGCCCAAGTTCGCAGATGGAGAGCAAGGCTGGCAGAGGCCAACCTGTAGCCGGATGTGCAGGGCACAGGGTCTAGTGGTGAAGAGAGGGACTCTGGGTAATGTCACCCACCCCTCATTGTGTTATTTTGGGGGTTAAATGAGATTGTGACTGTGAAGCCAGAGCAGTGCCTGGCCATGGTGACTCTTATGATGATGATGAGGCACTCAGGGCGGGAACCTAAGTCACTGCAGCTCCAAAGCCCCAGGGCTCACCCAGCTGACCCTGGCCCTGACTCACCCCAGGTTACCTGCTCCGCTTGTAGACTGAGACGGTCACCTAAGAGAGTGAGGGACACCGTGCCCGGACCCAGGACACGCTGGCCTCCTGGCGAGTTCGCTGGTATCACATGCGTACACCGGGGCCCACCTAGGCCGCCCCGAAAGCTGCGGGGACCTGTGCGGACTGTGCGTGCCTGTCCTGGTGTTTCACCACGTGTGTGTCTGTCTTCCCTCCTCCGATAACCGTGGGCTCCTGAGGACAGGGACCACCCTGTCAGTTCTATGTCCCAAGGTGCCTTTCACAGTCCTCAACCCCTAGGCAATTCGATCAGTAACTGTTGACTGACTGTTGACATTCGCCATCTGCTGTGCAATTTTGTCTTTGGGGATTTCCTTCTCTTCCCAGTTTATCAACTACCCCCCTTGGTTTTCCCTGATTTCCTCTATATTCCCCCCAAGCAGTCAAATTCCACATGGTTCTGCTGGACGGGTGGCTCCATGCTGAAGCCCCTTCCTTCCTTCCTCTGTTGGGAATAGCCTGTCGGAGAGCACAGTTCTGGAGTAGAAGCCCTTCTGTTTCTGGGACCTTGGTCCATTGGGAGAAGGACCTATGGGAGTCACCGCTTCACGGCCAGGCTGCCTGGGAAAGCCATCTGGGCACCGGCCCTTGGGGACCTGGGCGGGGGCCCGCGATGAGGCTACACCGGCTTCCTCTTTCCCATCTGGTCCAGCCCATCGCCGAGGAACCCATGGGCCTTGAATGTGGTCTGGGCCTGGAGCAAGGCATCCCAACCAGCCGGGACAGCTGGGTGTCTGCCCTGTCCGTCAGGGGTTCCTACTCAGGACAGGCCTGCCAGACACACGGGCGTGCGGGCTCAGCCCAGCTGCTGGGCCGAGGGACGGAGTGGAGGTGTCTGCAGACGGCCATTCTCACGCCTGGAGCTCTCCTCCCCGACACAGGCCGGAGGGGCATGAGAATTGCTGCTGACGGATGTGCTAAGAGCCAAGAAAGAGGAAATGTGGCAAAGGCTCACGGCCAATGGCTTCCGGGGTAGTTCTTGTTTTGTTTTCTTGAGCCGTACGCGTTAAGAGGGTTCAGACCTACTTGAGCTCGGCTCCGATGGGGTCTTGCCGACAAGCCGAGTGGCGGAGGTGGGAACGGGTCTTGGTGCTGCTTCAGACCCGTTATCGCTGCAATTCGGACGAGCCCCCAGCGGCCCTCCCAGAAGCCCAGCCCCGCACCCTGTTCTCTGAAAAGGAAGAGGAAGCAGTGATGAAAGAAGCCACCCTATCTTGTATGTAAAATCTTAGAGCTGCACAGGGACACGGAGCCTTGCTGGTCTCACTTCATGATTTCACAGATGAGGAAACCGAGGCCCTGAGAGGGGAAGTGGCTCCCCGGAGGTCACAGGTCATTGGGTGGTCTGGCATTTGTTGCCACCAGGAAACTGCCAGGAACCGAGCCACAGGGCTGGCCTTCAGCCCGAGCCCCATGCAGCCCACACCTCCTTCGCATCAGCCTCTTGGGGTGTGGGTTGGTGGGAGGCGCTCCTGGACTTAACTGGCGCCCATCGCTGGGCCCTGGTCTGGGACTCACCGGGCTGCTCCGCCTTCTCCCTGCCGCCCGGTCCACAGGTATTTATCTGACACCTTGGAGGTGAGCCCGGTGCTCAGCCAGGTCCCGCAGGGGGTACAAAAGAAGCGCAGTCATCAGACAGCCTGTCTTTTTCCCTCCAGGGAGCACCTAATTGGGAAGGGGGTATGAGCACATGTGAAACAATAATTGAACAATAAAAGGCAGCCTGTAATTAGCTGTTGCATGTAGCCATGCAGGTTATAGGTCCTGGCAGTAGTGGGTTTGACATGTGCAAGCAGCTGCAGAGGCCCATGGCATGTGGTAATTTTCAGTTTTGCTACAACAGGAATCTGAGGCTTGGGGGCTGGAGTTTGGGAGTGAGTCCCTGAGCCAGTGAGGGAGCCTAGAGGCCCCCCGCACCCCTCCCTCAGCCAGCCTGTTGCCTCCTCACTGGAGAAGGGAGGAGAGTTAGCGGAACTCCAAGGAAGTGATAAAGCCTTTGTCTGCCTGTAAAAAATGTCCATTAGGTGAGTGTGACGTTACAGAAGGCCTGTCAACTGAAGCTGTGAGGAAATACACAGGAAACAGGACTCAGCAGAAGTATGATTCAGGAAAAGGCAGGGGCCAGAACAAACCTGCACACCTGTCTCCATTTGGGAATTAAAATGTCAGGGGTCTAGTATATTAGGAGAACGGAGAATGAGGAGGTGCCGCGGAATCTCATCGGGAACCTAAACGGAGAAGATGGAGCTAGTGCAGATGGAGGCTCTGTATTCTGGGGCAGGAGGAACTGCACAAACAGCCGTGTTGAGCGGAGAGGCCAACTGCTGCCCAGGGG
Source organism: Myotis myotis (assembly GCF_014108235.1). Lineage (NCBI taxonomy): Eukaryota > Metazoa > Chordata > Mammalia > Chiroptera > Vespertilionidae > Myotis > Myotis myotis. Next base: position 9,713,157 of record NW_023416322.1, read on the forward strand.
CCAGAGTCCATGAATAAAGTTTTATTGAAACACACTCACCTTATGGCCGCTTCGTGCTACAGTGGCAGGGTTGAATAGCTACAACAGAGACGATCTGGACTGAAAGCCTAAAATATATATATTGTCTGGCCCCAAACAGAAAATGTTTGCCAACCACTAGCGTAGAGAAAGTGAGCAAACTCCCCGGCACATGGGCCAGTCCTGAATCAGCGCCATGGGGGTCGGACTGCGTACGCCTGGAATGATAGTAACAGCACAAGCCTTTGGATGGGCTCGATCTTTCCCCAAACACGTTTACACTCGTCATCTCATTTGTTTACTTTTGCATCAATGCTGTGAGCAATAAGGGAATTTTACCCCAATATGTAGAGGCATAAACTGAGCCTCAAAGAGGTTATCTGACTCTCAAGATCACTTAGTTAGTAATAGGAGTCAGCACCCCAACATCCTGCAGGTGTTACCCGAGCCTCTACTCTGTGCCAAGCTGGAACTAGGCTCTGGGATGCCAGGTGGACAAGACAGGCACAGTCCAAGTTGAAATCCAAGGCTCACGGTACTGTAATTCCTAAGGGGAAGTTAGATTCTTTTTCTCCTGTAGCCAGTTGGGGACCATTGAAGTTTCCTTTTTCTTTTTTTTTTTTTTATATATAATTCTCACCTGAGGATATTTTTCCCATTGATATTTTTAGAGAGTGGAGTGGAGGGAGGAGAAGGGGAGAGAGTGAAACATCGATGTCAGAGACACACATGGTTGGTTGCCTCCTGCACGCGCCCCAACCGGGCCTGGGATAGAACCAACAACCCGAAGTACGTGCCCTTAACAGGGAATTGAACACACATACCTTTAGCCTGCGGGCTGACGCTCTAACCACTGAGCAGCTGTCCAGGGCATTGAAGTTTCCTGGGCAAGTATTTGTTATATCTGCTTAGTACTCAGTGCACTGGGCATAGAGGAGGAATGGAAGTATGGTGTAAGGCATTAACACGTGAAGCGCCCAGCCCGTTTTGTCTTCGGGGTGGACAGTATAGTGTCAGTCACCAGTGAGGACATGGCGCTTAACGTGTTAAGGAGCTTCCGTCTAGTTGGGAAGAAAAACCGAGATGGACGGTGTACTTGGAGGTTAACATCAGTAGGTGCGTATTTAAGTGCCAGTTACTACAGCATTAGCTTTAGATGTAGGTTTGTTTTAACCTTGCTGGGCCTCCGTTTCCGCATCTGTGAAATGGGCACGATAATGGTACGTTTCTCATAAACTGGTGGCGAGTAGAACAGCGCCTGGCACATGGTTAGCCAGTAAAGAACCGTAAGGATGATCATCGTCATCATTCAGGACCCGGGCGATCAGATGAAGGCACTAGACAGACGGCGGGACTGGAGAGGAGCAGACAGGAGCCGTGTGGCAAAGCCGTGTGCAGGAAGAAGTTCACAGAGAGAGTGGAATTTTTGACAAAAATGAAGTTTGTGTGATTTAGGTCAAGAAAAAAAATGGGATGAATGTTAATCTGATGGCTTCACCCTGAGGGTGGGACACAGTCACCTTGGCCAACCCCTCACCGGGCCCCTCGTTGCCAGCGCTCCCGGGGCTGCCCCGTGTGTACCCGGGGATAAGGTACAGGACTCACTCAGCCCTATTCTCCTCAGATCGCTGGGTCACCCCCAGTGACCAAACTAAGACTTCACACGTGCCATTGCTTAGATTGCACAATCAGCTGGTGTTGGTTGTGTTTTTCTTCAGGTAAAATTCAACTTGAGGGAAATCTGCTTGGAGGCAGGCCCCAGACTGCCAGGGGCTGGTGCTTTGTATTTTGTTGTTAAGGATATTTTAATAGAAAATGTTGAGGGTCACTCTCTCAGCGGGCACCACTGCCCACACCCAGCCTCTTCAGGTCTCTGCACCCCAATAACCTGCAGAGCAAAGAGAGGACGCAGCCCTTTCTATGGCTCAGGACATACACCCCCACCCCCGTGCCCTAGATGTGCTGGCGGCTTTGGGAGCAGCTAAACCATCTGCTACCAATGCCAGGGCTTAATCAGACCAGACAAATCCCATGCCAGATGCACTGAGATGTGTAAACCCCCAAGGAGAGACCCTCACGGGCCACAGCCAGTATTGGTTAAATCGTAAGAGTGACTTTCCTGTTCTGTCTCCAGCGTGGGCCACCCCAGGAGACAAACTCCGTCTGCCTGGTGCCTACCTTTGTGCCAGGGGCAGAGACAAATCTTTCACTCTGAGCACCTGAGAATCTGGCGGGTGAAGCGATTGGGGTCTTTGCCTTATCCTCTGAAGATTACTATATTATTATTTTTAATTAAATTTTTATTTCAGAGAGGAAGAGAGGGAGAGAGAGATAGAAACATCAATGATGAGAGGGAATCATTGATCGGCTGCCTCCCGCACGCCACACACTGGGGATGGAGCCCGCAACCCAGGCTATGTGCCCCTGACTGGGAATCGAACCGTGGCCTCCTGGTTCATAGGTCGGCACTCAACCACTGAGCCACAGCTGGGCAAGATGACTGTATTATTGATCTGTTCACACAGCAGATACTTGGGCAGTGGGTGTCTGTAGGCCCCTGCAGCGGGATGGGGGCCCCTGAGGTCTGCAAATACCAGTTCTTCTCAAACAACCCTGCACATTAGGATCACCTGGGAGACTCCAGACTCCCTGTGCCCAGGGTGCACCGCAGACCAATGAAATGTCCAGGATGGAGCTCAGGCGCTGAGTTTCTGACGATCCCTCCCCGAGGACAGCATGTGTGGCCGTGTTTAAGCATCACTGGTCTAGATTTCGTACCATCCCTTGGATGGAAAGGACTGGAGGTCCCTGTGGCTGTAGCTGGCTGGCTGACTGGCTGGCCTATTTTGGGAGGTGATTCATTCGGTCCGTGGGTCAGACCTTGTCTGCCAGATCTGGTGTGGGCAGCAGCCAGCCCAGCCCTGCGGCTGACATCCCAGGACGTGAGATCTCATGTGTTGGCCACGCAGGGCTCCTGGCGCTCCCCGACTATGGGTGGTGGAGTCTGGACGGCTGTCTTCTGCGTCAGTGCTGGAGGGGGTGCCCGTGGCCACTCACGTCACTCCCCCAGGTTTGTGGGTGGGAACGGGGTAGAAGAGATGGGTTATCTGCTGAAGGAAAGGGAACAGGAAGAAGCCCTGGGTTAGAGCAGTCCCGACCCTGGCTGCCTTCAAAACCAGGCCTGGAACACGGGCCAGTGGGAGCGGGGACACAGATGCCTTTTCTTACAGAGAGATGGCTGTAGTTCGGTTGGAAACTATGAGAGATCTCCCAGAGCTTCTAGAGTTTTCTTTCCATCCATTAACTCTTTTAAGTAGATGAGTATGAGAAGGCTCTTCACTCCAAGCAGCAGCCTGCGTGCTGCAGAGGCGGACGGAGCGCAGAACAGTAACGGGACCCCGGTCCTTCGACCGGGAGCTCCCAGGGGGCAGGCGGGGCAGGCCAGGTCCCAGAGACGTGCGCAGGGAAAGGGTGAGCAGCTCTATGTTGAGGTCCCTGGATGAATGAATCAACAGCAAATGAAGACAGTGAGGCTCAAGCAAACAGGAGGTGTCCTGGGAGTGCTCCCCTTGGGTGGTCTTCTTTGGAATCGGGGTCCAGTAGGGAAAGGGTGGGCCCTCCATCCTGGCGGCTGAAGAGGTGAGAAGTTCCTTCTTACCATCTTCTCAGGAGCCGTGGTGCTCCCGGGGCCGGGGCCTCTGGCCTGACCCACGGGTCCAGTGCACCCTGGGTGAGCCTCTCACAGGCCACGTAACTGACAGGCCTTGGTGTAGCAGCTGCGCATCCAGCCCTGTGGCGTGGAACCTCGGTGATCATTGTGGGGGGAGGGGGAGGGGGGTACCCCTTTAGCAGAAGAGGCCGTCCTAGGAGGCCACGTGGTGAGTGGAGAAGAATATGGGCTTCAGACTCAGGTGGACTGGGTTCTAGGCCAGTGGTTCTCAACCTTCCTAATGCCGCGACCCTCTAATACAGTTTCTCATGTTGTGGTGACCCCCAACCATAGAATTATTTTCATTGCTACTTCGTAACTGTAATGTTGCTGCTGTTATGAATCGTCATGTAAATATCTGATATGCAGGATGTATTTTCATTGTTCGAGACCCTCAGGTTGAGAACCGCTGTTCTAGGCCCTCCTCAGCCCCTTACTCGCAGGGGGACCTAAGCCACTCAGGCACGCTCTTCACCTCTCTGAGCCTCGGTTTTGTAATCTGTAAAATGGGAATAAGATATGTAGTATGTGAGACAGGCATGTGAAAGCGCGGGGCACAGTGCTGTTCCCAAGATCCCTGAGGAGGAGTGAAGGGGGAGGACAGGCCAAGGGAAGATGCCGTCACAGACAAGGCTGTCACTCGCCTCCGTGCAGAGGGTGAGGGGCCACACCAGCGCTCCTTGGCAGCCACCGAGCGTGGCATGTATGGGCTCCGTGGGACCGGAAAGTGAGAGGAGGAAGTGATGGATGCTGCTGAGTGTGGCGTGTCCCCACGGGACAGCTTGCTGAGGGAGGGGGCAGGTCCGGCTCTGCTGTGGGTGCCCGTGGTGTTCACGGGGTGGTGATGTGGTGGCCGAGGGCTGTGAATTCCCCAACCAAACCCGACGCCCACGGCACGGTGTTGGATGGTGTTAGGGAGGCAGCCCAGAGAGCACCGTCACCTGACCCCTCGGCCTGTTTCCTCTTTGGCCAAAAGAGGACCCTGACCTTCTCTGAATTGGGTTGATTTCTAAGATCAGGCCAATTCTGGGTGGGTTTGGACCAACCAACCTTCTACTTAGTCATTTGTTCCCCCAAATGATGGCTCCTGCACTCCCAGCCACACTCAGACTATGAGGAAAGACTGGGAAGGTGGTTGACAATGAACTTGAGAGAAATCTGGGGGGGTGACTGAGGGACCGAGTTGCTTGGACCCAGAATTCACCCGGGACCACCTCCACGGCGTGAAGAACACTGACCTCCATCACCTCAGCTCCGTCCGCCCTTTACCTTCCTGGAGCGGGGGTGGGGTTCCTGGAGCGGGGGTGGGGTTCCTGGAGCGGGGGTGGGGGAGAGATGAGAAGAAGTCATGACGTCATAGGAAGAGCGCCGCAGAACAGATCTGGGCTTTTCTTCCAGTTCTGCACACGCCGGCGGCGGCTTTAGGCAGGTCACTAACCTCTTACTCTCCGGGGTCTGCCTGTGCAATGGGCAATACACTGTCTTGCAGAGTTTGGGTTCATGAGGATTCAGTGAGGTAATGCACGCCGAGTGCAGGCACAGAGCCGGTGCTGAGTGAGTGCGGGGTGTCCCTCCGCCCCGGCAGAGGAGGTTTACCCCCTCAATTATCATAGAGGGCCACAGCCCCGGCCCCACCATTCACTCATTCGTTGACAAATATACACTTACTTCCTTTGACATGGGGCCTGAGCTGATGTCCCTGTGCCCTCGCACCTCTGGCCCCGGGAGAATTGCTGTCATTCGGTCGGCACATGCTGCACTGATGCACATTCAGGTCTCTCCACCTCTATTGTTACTTCCCTGAGGAGATGGAGCATGCTTGCATTTATTTGCATCTCCCATAGCATCTAAAAGCATCTTTCCCATAGCAACCCTCCGTCAGCAAAAGAGCTTCTGCTGATTCTCAGAGTTCAAAGTCAATGCCTGTGGGACGGGCACTTTCACATTGTTCTCGCAACAAGCCCAAGGGAGAGGTAGTGCTCCCATTTCACAGATGAGGAGACTGAGGCTGAGGGAGATTGCAGTTACTTCCCCAGGGGTGGTGGGCGAGGCGATGGCATAGCTGGGATGTGACCTCTGTTTCTACCCTAAATCCGTGCAATTTTTTTTTTTTAAATAAAAGAACTCACTGGCTGGGTTTTAATTAGTTTCAACCCTTAAAAAGTGGAATCAATCAGAGGGCAGGGGTGAAGGGGAGTGACTTTTCAATATTTCTCTCGTAAACTCATATTTTAGGTTCTTCTGTGGAGTAAAACGGGCTCTTCACTGCTTACCGAGTTGTTTCTGAGTTGCAGAAACTGCATGTTTTTTCCTGTATTCCCTGTCCATTCTTGGCTGCCACAGTCAGGCAGACAGCGCGAGGGCCCGTTTTTCTTGCAGCTGCTGTGGAAACCTTAGCAGCAGACAGTAGTAACAGCTCCAGGCCCAGCAGATAGATGCGTCCCGCCATCCGTTGCCACTGTGTGGGGCTGCTGCTGGCTTCTGCTGGTCAGAGGCCTTCGGGAGGGCGTGGCGTTCCCCTTTGAATCCTGAGAACCACGTACACCCACCCTCACCTCTGTGTCTGTTCCAGAATGTCTGTAAACCCGCGGAGGAGCTGCGGCGCCCGCCCACACTGCAGGAGATCAAGCAGCAGATCGCCAGCTACAACAGCCGTGAGAAGAACTGCCTGGGCATGAAGCTGGTGAGCGGGCCTGCCCACCCGTGCCCCCAGGCCTCTCCACACCCCCTTCCCGTCTCGCTCCTCTGCAGTCCCTCTGGATTCTGGGGCTCCCCGCTTGACGTCCCCTTTCTTCGGGCCTCTGGGGGCCTCGGGGGCTGTGGAAGGCGGACAGCCTGGGCTGCCAGGGCCCCGTCCTTTAGAGAAATGGAATGGGCTTTAGAGTCAGACACAGATCCCATCTCTGGCTCTTCCACTTGTTCACTCGTGACTTTGGGAGACTTTCTTAACTTCTCCGAGTTTTACGGTAAAAGGGAGATACAGTGACCGAGGGCCTGGCATAGCTTGGCCCCCAGGAAGCCCTGGACAAGGGGTGTTCGCAGCCCCTCTTAATTGCACAGGTACAGCCTGTGTCTGGGGACGCTCCCTTGGGTTGGACAGAGCTCAGGAGGGGGAGGGGGGGGTGCCCACTTTGTGCCAGGCTCAGAAAGTCCATCTTCAGTGGGGAGGGGAGGAGAAAGCAGGAGAACCCTGCCCCCTGCTGGTGACTGGCAGCAACTGGTTCTTTGGGGCTTCAACCAAATGAGGCCCAGGAAATCCAGTCACAGATGGGCCTGAGTTTGTCTTACAGGCGGTGGGTTTTAGAAAGAGGCCGCTCAGACCCTGCCTCTTAGAGAGGGGACTTGCCTAAGGCAATCGACATCTGGCTGGTGGCAGATTTGGGGCAGGCAGCTCTGGGACAAAGCTACAGCTGCTCCAAATATCCTTTCTGGTAGCTACATACCGTGGGCCTTCTTGGGGCCCACTGGGCACCCCTAGGCTAAAGGAGGCAGGAAGGAACTCGGGGAGCCAGGTGGGGGGCTGCCCGGGGCTAAGTGCAGCCCCTGGGCCCCGGGGCAGCGGCAAGGACTGTGCCAGACAGACCCGCCCTGACCCCATCTGCCCTCCCCCCACGGGCAGAGTGAAGACGGCACCTACACAGGTTTCATCAAAGTGCATTTGAAACTTCGGCGGCCGGTGACGGTACCTGCTGGGATCCGGCCCCAGTCCATCTACGACGCCATCAAGGAAGTGAACCTGGCGGCCACCACGGACAAGCGGACGTCCTTCTACCTGCCGCTCGACGCCATCAAGCAGCTGCACATCAGCAGCACCACCACGGTCAGCGAGGTCATCCAGGGGCTGCTCAAGAAGTTCATGGTCGTGGACAATCCCCAGAAGTTTGCACTTTTTAAGCGGATACACAAGGACGGGCAAGGTATGAGAGTGGAGGCTCCGCCCCAGAGACCGCCTTCCTAACTGTCTGTCCCCCCACTAACCCGCCAGGCCTGGGGGAGGGGTGGGCCTCTCCCGCACCACCGTGAGGCCAGGCCATCCGCGTGCAGCAGGTCTGTGGCCCACGTGTGCTGGGTGGGAGCTGATGCCCTCCCTGTGCCCCTCGCTCCAGATGTGACTTCAGGAAACCCACACCCAGGCTCCCACCCCCTAATCTGGGATGAGAGGGAACCCGCCCCACTGCTCCTAATCTTTTGGGAGATGATGTAAATGGAAACATGCTTCGCCCTCACACCAGAGATGAAAGGTTACTCCCCGTGTATTCTTGTTGTTGTTTTAATTGATTTCAGAGAGGAAGGGAGAGGAAGAGAGAGATAGAAACATCAATGATGAGAGAGCTGCCTCCTGCACGCCCCCTACTGGGGATCGAGCCCACAACCCGGGCATGTGCCCTGACAGGGACTCGAACCATGATCTCCTGGTTCATAGGTCAACGCTCAACCACTGAGCCACCGCGGCCAGGCACTCCGCACGTCTCCTTGTCAGGTTCATTCTGTGGTTGAAAGGACCACTCCATCTGTTACCAGCACCGCTCTGTCCAGTTCCCCACCCAAGCTGGGCCCGCCCCCCTCCCGGCCCAGCCCCAGCCCCGCTCTCGGTTTGTTCGCAGTGCTGTTCCAGAAGCTCTCCGTGGCCGACTGCCCCCTCTACCTGCGCTTGCTGGCCGGGCCCGACACGGACGTCCTCAGCTTTGTGCTCAAGGAGAACGAGACCGGAGAGGTGGAGGTAGGCCTGGGCCCTTCGCAGCTGCACAGCCGCAGCCCCAGGGCACCGCGGGCGGCGCAGGGGTGTGTCCTCACTGCCCAGCACAGGTGTGGCAGGAAAATGGCTTGAGGAGTTGAGCTGGGGTGAGTGCGGGGCCCAGGTTCAGGGTGTAAGCCAGGTTGGCAGGGCCCAGGGTGAGGCAAGTCCGGGCCTGCGTCTGGCAAGGGCTGTGGAAAGAGGATTTCATGGGCTTCATTTCTGAGAGCTCAGATGGACGGGCACTGGCAACTCCCTGGGTAAGCTCAGGTGGTTTCGCCCCAGGGTGGCCTGCGGGCCCAGCAAGCACCATAGAGAGGTGTTTGAGCCTTTTGTCTCCCCTGGTTCTTAAACACTGACCTCGCTCCCCCTAGAGGACTCTGGTGGTATAAACCGGTGGAACCCAGACAGGTGCCCCCAGGGGCCTGCGACGCTGGGAAGGCGGAGACATGTGACGGAGAGTGTTTGTCACACTGTGCTCAGTGGAGGCCTAGGGCTTGGCAGAGCAGTCTTGGGGTCCCTTTGGAGATTTGGGGACCTAGACAAGTGGGGCTCTGTCCCTTCTCCCCACGTCACCCAGGCAGGTCTGATTGTTTGGAAAAGTGTTCCACTGGAAAGGCTGGAGCACCGCTGGCCCAGGGGACAGCTCGCAGGCCTGGGGTTCCAAGGCCTGGCCTCTGCTTCTAGCTCCGCCGCCTCAAGTTCTGTGACCGTGGTTACTCCACCTTCCCTGTGTGGACCTGTTTTCTACCTATGCAATGTGGGGATGGAACCAGGTGAACCTCACAACTCCTATGTGCTCCAAGATTGAGGAGTCCAAACCCCTGCCCCCAGGGGCCTCAGCTCCTAGGTCAGCCTGAGAAACCAGGTCCCGTCCGGGCAGGCCTGGGCCAGCGAGGCTCTGCAGAGCTTTGCGGGTTATGTTCTCTCATTATCTGCTCTGCCAGCAGATGAGGAAACAGGCTGAGAAGGGTGGGGTGACGAGCTCAAGGTCACAGGGTGATTTTCAGGCTGAAATCCAGCCTCCTGAGCCCAAGTCCAGCTCTCCTCCCAATGTTGAGGGTCTGCATGTGGGGAGCCTACTGTCACCCCACAGACAGCTGGAGCAGACCAGCTGGGGCCCTGTTAAGATCTCAGCTGCTACAGAGAACATTTAAGATTATTGACTAAGAATATTGATAATCGGCTCATGGATAACTTCTTGCTGGTGATATATGAGGATCTGAAAATGCGTTGCTAACATGACATGGGAAAGCCAAGCTTTGCTCACTGCACCTGCCTGTTCAGTAGCGGACTGTGCGCAGCTGTGAGCCTGAGGCAGCAGGGCCCCTCGGTCGGGCGACTTCTAACCCGTCTCCTATTCGTTTTCTCCCTGCGTCTCCCTCTCGCTTCGCAGTGGGATGCCTTTTCCATCCCCGAGCTCCAGAACTTCCTAACCATCCTGGAAAAAGAAGAGCAGGACAAAATCCAACAAGTGCAGAAGAAGTACGACAAGTTTAGGCAGAAACTGGAGGAGGCCTTGAGAGAGTCCCAAGGCCAACCTGGCTAACCGGTCCTGCTTCCTGGCTCCCAGCGCCCACGGATTTATTTTTATTATTAATTATTATTTTGCAACAGACACTTTTTCTCAGGACACCTCTGAGGGATGCATGTGTGCCCACCAGCAGGCCCAGATGCGGCGCAGCCTCTGATGGACACGTGTGTGCACGGGGCTGGGTCCTGCCCACGGCTGCGCAGCGCCCGTCTGCACCTGCCAAGTGGCACTTGTGCCAAGAGCAACCGGCGTCCTCCCACAACCTGCAAGCCTTTCACAAACCAAATAGTTGCCTCCTTTATTTCTCCTTTACGTGCCACCCACTGGATCTTATTTATGAGTTAAAAGCTGTAGCATATTCCTTTAGCAGGTCTGAGCTAAGTTCCCGAAAGCAGGATGATGCTCATAAAAGGACTGTCCCGCACTGGCCCCGGGTCAGAAGTACCAGGGCTGAGGTTGGCTCAGAGATTTCTGGGGAAGCTGCGGCCTGGCCCTGGCCCTCACCGCCGGAGCCTGTGCACATGTGAGCCCAGAGGCAGATGTACACCTGCGTGTGTGTGGTGCTTCGCCGCGTCTTTGTCAACAACTGTTTGTTCTTCAGTTACAACTGTATTTATACTGCCATCGTCCTCGTGTTTCCACCAAGGAAACCGGCTACTCGCCATTTTAGACGTCTCCTGCTAGCACGGCAATCAGGCAGCCAGAGGAAGCCAAAGAGCTTGCGGAGAAACGTGTCCGAATGTCTGCAGCTTTCCACCAGCGAGAGGACGGGGAGGCCTGGCTGCCTTGGCCCTGGGCCTCTCCTGGGTGGGGGCATGGAATCTGGTGCTGCCAGAGGATCCCACCCAGCCACGTGGTCCTGTGTGTTCTGCAGCACGGGCCGGCCAGCGGCCAGCGGCACTGCGCTCAGCGAGCGTGGGGCTGGCCTCCCGCTGACCTCCCCGCTGACCTCAGTGCCTTTTTGTTTCCAGAGAGACGGGAGCAGGGAGCTTGTCGGAAGCTTTGCAGCTGGCTTGTTCCTGCCAGGAAGTGGGCCACAGCGGTGTGGGAGACAAGGCCCGGAGAGCCCTCCCTCTCCGTGTGGGGTCAGGGGTCAGGGTCAAGCCTTCTTCCCATCGAAGTTCCTGGGCTTTGATTCCCAGAAGAGATGTCAAACCACATTGCCAGGGCGGGTCAGGTTCCGGGCTCTCACTTGTACTGGCTCCTTGTTTCAGCCCAAACGTAAGTACACCAGCCACACAGCGCGAGCACGTAGCCGGATGCAGACACTCCAGTGCTGAGGGAGAAAGATGTAACTTTCAAAGCAGGGCAGGTTTTTCAGTCTGGCCTCTGAGACCTTTCTTCGACGTCCTCTGCCTTCCCCAGTCCCGCTGGGGTTGGTTCAAGCCTCGGTTCCTCGTGCAGCCTCGCTGAGCCCACACTGCCCTGGTCCCAGAAGCAGTGCTGACCCTTCATCGTACAGACTGTGCTCGTCTCCAGAGCTGCAGAAGCCAGACGGGCTGGCAGCGTGAGAAGATTTTAATCACAGAACCCTATGGCCTGCCATCTCATGCTCAGCCTTAGCACCCTCCCTCCCCGGAAAGCCTCCCTCCTGTGTAGTTCAGGGAGCAGCCGCGTCCTTTCCCTTCACGCTGCATGTCTCTACCACGGACAGAAGGCACGGCTCCTGCTGCAACGCTGTGAATGCTGCTGAGAACCTCCTGACGGGGGTGGCTGCTTTATTTTTGGAAAAGAAAACAAAACTCATGTACGCGTATACCATAAAGGCACATACTATGTATAAAGAGATAGGGAGGGGTGTTTATGAAACAAGAACGTTACGGGAAAACGCAGACTTCATCTGAAGCACAGTTAACCCAGGACCCAGGGTCCGAGCCTCCGAAAACAGGATGGACCAAGAACCCCCCCCTCCCCGGGGAGGGCGTGACTGCTGGTAGTGCCTTCTATCCTCCTGTTTCCCAGTGTGTGTGTTTTGAGGATATTTTCTCATTAAATGTCTTTCTTATATGGGTTTAAAAAAATAAAGTTCATTGCAAAAGTGATTCAGACTGGAGACCTCTTCCTTGAACTTGACCTTCTCATGGACCTTGGGAGCTGGGAGGGCGGTGGGAACCAAGACAGCACACACTTCTTGGCAGTGTCAGGTTTTCTTCTGCCAGCGGACAGAGGCGTGAAGCTACTGTTCAAATGATCTTGAGGAAACTGTCCAAATACATGGCTGGAGAGTGCTGCTAGCTGACCGGCTACTCGACATCCCCAGAGCAGGGGAGGAAAGATGTGGAGTTAGAAAGAGAAGGGCGTTCTGGAGCTGAGGAGGATTAAACGCCAGGACCAGCTACTGAGGTAAGCAGTGATTCTTCTATTTCTTTTTTCTGCTTCCAGTTTTATTTTTTATGATTCAAGTATAATCGACACACAACATACTAGTTTTAGATGTACAACGCATGATGATTTGCTATTGTATACCTTTCAAAGCGATACAGTGAGTCTAGTAACCATCCGTAACCGTACAAAGCAATTATGATACTGACTATAGTCCCTGTGTTGTACATTAATTCCCATGATTTTATAATTGGAAGTTTACAACTCGTTCTCCTTCACCTTTGTCATCCATCCCTCCTCTCTCTCCCCTCAGGCAACCATTAGTTTAATCTTTGTATCTATGAGTCTGTTCCAGTTTTGTTTGTTTTTGTAGATTCCCCATATATGTGAGATCATACAGTATTTGTCTATTTAGCATGATGCCCTCTCGGTCCATCCATGTCAGAAGTGACAAGATTTTATTCTTTTTTATGGCTAATATTTCATTATATGTATTATGCCTTTATCCAGCTGTCTATCGATAGATACCTAGGTTGCTTCCATGTCTTGACTATTGTAAATAATGCTGCAATGAACACAGGGGTGCATATATGTTTTTAAATTAGCTTTTTTGTTTTCTTCAGATAAACACTAGAAGTGGGATTGCTGGGTCATATGGTAATTCTACTTTTAGTTTTCTGAGGAACCTCCATATTGCTTTGCAGAGTGGCTGCACCAATCTGCATTCCCACAAGCAGGGGATGGGGGTTCCCTTTTTTTTTTCGTTTGCCCTTTTTTAACTATTTTTATTGATTTCAGAGAAGGGAAAAGGAGAGAGAAACATCAAGGATGAGAGAGAATCATTGATCAGCTGCCTCCAGCACGTCCCACACTTTGAATCAAGCCTGCAGCCCAGGCATGTGCCCTGACCGAATCAAACCATGGCCTCCTGGTTCATAGGTCGACACTTAACCACTGAGGAACACCAGCTGGGCATCTGTTTCTTTTAAAAAGTGAGATGAGAAAGAAAAAAAGAAGTTGAAGTATAACTTTTTTGATGATACCACCTAAAGAACCCTAAAGGGATTCAGCTCAGCCCTTTCTCCCTCCAATTTTACAGGAGAGTTTTGGCCACAGACGTGACTTCCGTGAACTGAGCAGGGACCAAAGCAATGGTTCTGGACCTCCTCGCAGCATTAAGTGTTCCACTGGGAATGCGACAAACGCCTGGTAACCTCTCTTGGGAGAATGATCAAACAAAACCTGGTGCACTGTTTCAGGGAGCTCATGGCCCCTCTGAAAACCAGCTACATTAGCAGGAGCCCCAGTTAGGAAGTTCAGAAAGCATTTGCCTGATAAGCCTTCACGGGAAGGAAGCTACCTCAGTTTACCACTGCTAGTGGCAGTGCACTAACGAACGCTGGGAAGAATCACTAGACAGAAACCCACGTCCTGATGTGCTTTTATCGTTTCCTGTTTATTGAGTTTAAATTTTGCTGTAATTCAGGGCCAGTCCTTGCCTTTTTTGTCATCAACCCAGGCAAAACAGCTGGGTTCTGCTTTCTGTATGAGTAACCCTTAGAGATGGGAAGGATTATTTTGGCCTGGGAGGCTAATTAGATAGTAGGAATAGATGAGCAAGAGGCTGTGGGTTATCTGTCAGAGGGACTTCAAACTAACAGGAGGGCCTCACCTGCCTGCACTCTGGTGGGCCGCCTGGGCTTGAGAACCAGGGAGGAACCCAAACCTGAACGGAAAGGCACGCCAGCCTCTTCTGTTGGGTAAAACGGCTCCTGGCTTGAAAATTTAGTATATTTTAGCTGAGTGGAGGAAACAAGAGGGAAATCAGATTTAGATTAGAATAAAAATTTATTCTGGTAAAGAATTATATATATTTTATTTGCAAAAGCTGAAAACGCTCCTATGAGTGAGCAGCCCAGAACCTGGATTCCACGGGATCGACCACATGAAGCAAGAGTCTGTCACTTCTTCTTGCCAGGCTTGGGGGCCTTTTCGAGGCCTTGGATGTGTTTCCGAGGAAGCTGATATTCTTCTATAATCCAAAACACAGGAACTCGTCAGTGGGGCACAACTCCCCCTCCCACAGCCCCTACTCTGTCTCACAAGGTCCCTCCTTGGCCCCAACCCGCACAGCCCTCTCGTCACTTGGGTGCTCATTCTGTTGACAAGCCTCTGTTCAAACCATTTCCACCATGGATCTGCTCTTCTAGACTGCTGAGGCTCAGCTCCTACAGAAGCCTTCTGGGATGAAGTGTTTTTCCTAGATGTGGAGGTACGTGTGAATTTCAGTAATTTTCACATTGATAGCTACTTGCTAGTTGTACTTCAGGCATTTAGAACCGTCTCATGAGAGAATGTGTCTGTTTTCCTCTGTATTTGTCTCAGCAAATCATACAGGGTTCTTCACTTGAAAAGGCTCAATTATAAAAGTTAACTGCTGATTACTGCCTTATCATAAAATAAATTTGCTTATTGAGCATTTACTATGTGCCAGGCCCTGAGCATGATTAAAGGATGAAAAGGGCAAGGTCTCTGACTTAAGATGCTCAGCAGGAAGTTCAGACATTAGAAAAAATTAGCCAAGTTGCAGACACTAACCAGTACTATAAATACAGTTGAAAGTGCTACATTAGCAATTTTTCAAACTCTAATTTTAGGAAACAGAAAAAAATGGGACACGCTCTGAGACAGGCTTCTCGTGACCCCTAAGCTGGCCACTGAGCCTTTAGGGTCAGGCGGAGTTGGCTGTGGGAGGCACACCAGGAGGCCAGCGGCTGAGGCCTGGGAGGGCCTTGTTTCTGAGCACACTAAAGAGGCAAAAATAACTTTAGAGGAGAGTGATGTAAGCACATTTGTTTTAGAAAGCTGACTCAGGCAGAAATGCAGAAGACGGCTTGAATTGAGGCCAGACTGGAGGCTATGTGACCCAGAGTTGGTCGACAGAACTTGGCTCTACAGCAAGCATGTCAAACTCGCGTGAGTTTGACATGCTTGCTCTACAGTCGGACAAAGCAAAGTTCAGAGCCCAGCTACAGCAGCCAATAGCTGACTATCTCAGGGCAAGGCACTGAGCCGCTCAGAACCTGTTTCCTCATCTGCAAAACAGAACCAGTTCTGCAGCTTCATTCCGATCAAGAGAGGTCATACCTGCAAAAAGCCCCGCTAGTGCCTAGCAGTTGGGGTGCCCAACAATGCTTATAAAAAGGGAAGGAACATTGAATTTGGGGCCAAAGAGTCTAGTTCAAACATTAGCTCCACCTCTTGCTGGCTGGTAAAAACCCTATGGCCATCTACAGAGGATGGGAAGATTTTCGCCAAGAGAGATCAGTGTCTCTGCTTCTTCAGAGGAGATGCTCACCAAGCAACAGCCGGCCGAGGTGGTGGACCTGGTTTCCCTGGATCTGAACCTGTAGGCTGTCCTTGGCCCCAGGGGCAGGAGCGACAGTGGTGCTAGCCTGGCATCGCTGCTGCAGGGTGGCAGCCACTGTGCATGGGTCCAGACCGTAGGCCTCCAAATTCCGGACCACAGTCACCTAGGGAGAGGACAAAGACTGATGATGTGTTCAGACATGTGCCCTTCCTCCAGAGGGCCTGCTAGCAGCCTCATGGCCCACTGTGTTCACCATCCCTGCAACCATGGTGTCTTTTCATCCAAATATTTTATTTTTGTACTTCTAAGTTGAGTCTTTCTAGCTCATCTAATATATGTGTTATATATTTAGTGGGATAAATATTTTCTACCCCACATACACTGAGTGGCCAGATTATTATGACCACCCCATCAGTACTTTGTTGGGCCACCTTTTGCCTTCAATACTGCGGCGATTCTTCTTGACATTGACTCCACGAGATGTTGAAAGGTGATGCGAGGAATCTGACACCATGCCTGATGAATAGCACTGTCCAGTTCTGTGAGATTTGATGGTTGTGGAACCAGCTGCCTGATGGCTCTTTTAACTTCGTCCCACAAATGCTCAATTGGATTGAGATCTGGGATTGTGGGGGCCACCTAAGCAAGGTAAAATCTCCCTCATGTTCCTGAAACCACTCCTGCACAATCTGAGCACCATGGCATGGCGCATTGTCTTGTTGGAAGAAGCCATCTCCATTGGGATACGCCATCAACATGATAGGATGAACGTGATCAGCAACGATACGTAGGTATGTTGTGCTATTCAGACGTTTATAATGGTCTGGCCCTCTAGCAACTTCAGCCTGAAATTATAGCTAATTTGCCTACAAACGTCAGATGGTCATAATAATCTGGCCACTCAGTGTATATAATATAGTATACTTTTTTAAAAAGTGTCTTTATTATGGAGAATTTTAAGCAGAAAGAAAAGCAGAACAGTATGATGAGCTCCCACATACCCATCACCAGTTTCAATAGTTATCAAATCATAACCAACCTGATTCATGTCCCCATCCACTCCCCACTCTTTTATTGCTTTAAAGCAGCGGTTCTCAACCTGTGGGTCGCGACCCCTTTGGTGGTCGAACAACCCTTTCACAGGGGTCGCCTAAGACCATCCTGCATATCAGATATTTACATGACGATTCATAACAGTAGCAACATTACAGTTATGAAGTAGCAATGAAAATAATTTTATGGTTGGGTCACAACATGAGGAACTGTATTTAAAGGGCCAGAAGGTTGAGAACCACTGCTCTAAAGCAAACCCTCCCAGATATCAGATCACTTCATACACAAACATTTCAGTGTGTACCTCCAAAACATAAGGGCTTTTTTTTTAAATCGTAAAAAAAACAAATCAAGGGAGAGACCATACACACACTGCTCAGTACAAAGTCTGGCACATAAATTGTATGCTCAAGAAACTGGCTAATGCCTAATTATTAAGGCTATTATTATTGGTTCTCAGTTACTGAATGCTTATAGGCCAAGTACTATTCTAAGTGCTTCCCCCGTGTATATTCCTTCGCTGATCCTCATGGTGCCTGCTCAGGTAGGTATTATTCCCATCTTTTTACATAAGGAAACTTAGGCAAAAAGACATTAAATAACTTGTTCAAGGTCAAGCAACGGCCACGTTTGAACCCAGGTCTCTAATCCTGAAGCCCACGCTCATAACCCTGCACAACTAGAAGGTTATTTATTTTGAACCCAAGTCTGTCTTCTTGGGACTCCCGCCCAGCCATCCTGCTGTCTTCTCGAGGCACACAGAACGTGCACACCTTTTCCCCAGGACAGCTTCCCAAGGCTCTGTGTGGCCAAACTAAACACAGTCTGTTCCTTAGCAATTCTTTACAAGTTACCTTCACTGAGCAAGGCCCACGAGATAACGGAATGAATAAGACCTGAAAGCCTTTAAGACAAAAAAATCTTATTTACCTTTGGAACCAGGCTCTGGCCAGTTTCCTGGCACAAATCCTAGAGGGCAGTGAGTGAGGGGTCAGCTCTGCCCGTGTTCTATGCGGCCCAGCCCAGTCCCACACATGGGTGTCTCATCAATCACCTCTGAGGTGTTTGAGGCCAATCTCATTAGATAGAGAGGCCAGAGCTTAGCTGGAACATTAAATCACCGTTTTCAAATACTGTGTCTTTTTAAAAATTACCTTTTTATTGGAAGCTCTCTGTGCTAGGGTGATGTCAATGGGGCAGATTTTGCCTTTCTTCACAATGGGCTCTTGTCCGGGAAAGGTCACTTGATAGGCAGGCTGCAGCTTTTCCAAACACCTGAAACGGGCGGCAGTGAGCTGTGGGCTGACAGAGCCAACAGGAACCGTCCCTCGCTCCCCACCACCAGCCGGCAGCGGTTTGCCCTTGGCTGCACGTGAGAATCACTCCAATCACCTCGGGAGCTGCTCCCCGACCACTGAAATCAGAAACTAACCAAGTGTATCTGTATTTTAAAACTCCCCAGGTGCGACCGAAGTTGAGACCCACTGCATACTCGGGGAAGGGAACTTCAGCGACGTGAGCCCCGCCCACTGGCCTGGCCTTCAGAGAGTCTGCCCAGGCTTCTTTATGGATTTCTACCTGTCTGAACACTCTACCTTACCCCGGCTGGTGAAGTGTCACATCTCTGACATGTTGCAATAATGCACATGTTACAGAATGCCTTTACCACAAGGAATTTCTCCTTTAAGCCAGATTTTCTCTTTGCTATGACATACATGGGTTTTGACAAACTTCTATCAAGGGTCAGACAGTACATATTTGAGGCTTTAAGGGCCATGTGGTCGCTGTTGCAACCACTCAACTCTGCCACTGTGGCACTACAGCAGCCCTCGGACAACACATAAATCGGTGGGTGTGGCTGAGCGCCAATAAAGCCTTGTTTGCAGAACCAGGCAGCAGGCCAGATCTGCCCACAGCCGTGAGTCTGCAAACTCCTGACATAAGTTATTTTCAGTTTTGATTCTGTGAAAAGAAAGAGTATTAAGACAGTTCCTTCTTCACCTTCTTTTGCTTCTAAATCTTTCTGGAGTGCTTATTTTTAAAGTGTTGTTTTTCTTTCTCCCTCTCAAGTTCTCCTCTATTGTGCTGGCTCATGTCGTCCCAAAGACCATTCTCATGAGAATTACCCAAGCCTGTGTTTATTTAGACTGACGGGGTATGAATTATGGAAAGAAAGTCAGAAACGAAGACAGTGACAATTCTAAAGTTCAATGTGCTAGGTCCGTGGTTGGCAAACTGCGGCTCGCGAGCCACATGCGGCTCTTTGGCCCCTTGAGTGTGGCTCTTCCTAAGCCTTAGGAATACCCTAATTAAGTTAATAAACTATATAGGTAGGTACATCGTTAAGTTTAAAAAATTTGGCTCTCAAAAGAAATTTCTATCGTTGTACTGTTGATATTTGGCTCTGTTGATTAATGAGTTTGCCGACCACTGTGCTAGGTACTAGGGAGAGGGGTGGTCTTCCCCATTACCTGGTCAGGAGACTGTCCCATGGAAGCTTCATGACTGTGTGCTGTTCACTTTTCTCTAAGATGCAGTCACACAGGATGGGATCCAAGTGCACAAGACTAAAGGGAAAGAAGAGGCTATTAATAGAGAAGTCCTAGCCTCGCCCCTTCTCAGGGGCCCAGCTCAGAATTCACCTCTTATCATAACACCCGTTTTAGCCAGGATTACTAGAATCAAAATGGGACCACACTCCATGAAACAATGCACCCCGCAAGTATGCGTTCCCAGAACAAGGGAGAAGCGGGCTGTGGGGGGAAAGTGGGATGGGGAAAACTGAAGACCAGGAGTCTTGGCTCAGTTCTGCTACTAGCTAGCTATGAGTAGGCCGGTACAACCTTTTGATCATATGGATGTCTTTTAAAAGTAAAAATAAGCCCGGCTGGTGTGGCTCAGGGGTTGAGTATTGACCTATGAAACAGGAGGTCACGGTTCGATTCCTCGTCAGGACACAAGCCTGGGGTCTGGGGAGTGCAGGAGGCAGCTGATCACTGATGTTTCTCTCCCTCTCCCTTCCGCTCAAATCAATAAAAATTAAAAATAAATATTATGGAATGCTTTTCACTTAGTAGTTTTTCTGTATCCACTTACCACGAAAACAGAAGCCCTAACTGGTTTGGCTCAGTAAATAGAGCATCAACCTGTGGACTGAAGGGTCCCGGGTTCGATTCCAGTCAAGGGCACATACCTGGGTTGTAGGCTCGATCCCAGGTGGGGGGCATGCGGAAGGCAGCCGATCAATGATACTCCCATCACTGATGTTTTTCTCTCTCTCTCTCCCTTCCTCTCTGAAATCAATAAAAATATATTTTTAAAAAAGACCAAAAAGCTATGATAATTCTTTAAAGTTTACATTTTATCACTCACAGTAAGCACCTGCATTTGAAAATCAGTAGTAGGTAGGTATGAGATCATACTTCCCAGTCTACAGCCAATGTTGACATCAAATATGGAACCCAACACCCTAGGCCTAGACAATAACCAGGTGTCCACAGCCCATGGTTGAGAACCCTGGTCTTGATTATTTCTATATGGCCCTCCATCCCGACATCCTCCACAAATTGTCTGAGTCCGCTAAAGACGAACACTAACAACACAGACAGCCTCCTCCCGATCCACTCACTTTTTGTTGTCCGCATCAACCAGGTCGTTTTTCTTGGCGTAGTTAATGATGATCATCCGGACCTCACCGCCCTCGAGAATGCTCCCCTTCCTGGGTAAGAAGTGGGGGGTTAATTCATGGTGTGCCAGGAGACAGCCTGCAAACACCAGGACTCACTCCCTGCTCAGCAGCGTGCTTTCCCAGCTTTTCAACCTCTTTTCTTCCCTCGTCCTGACCGAGGTAGTAAGTAGGGCCATGTAAGGAGTGATTACAGGTAGAAAAGGGAGAGACCTACTCTCATTCATTTAGTCCAGAGACACTTTCTGGGAAGGAAGCTTGAGCTGGACCTGGGGGAAAGGGAGGACAGGGCAGGGGAGGTGTTGCCAGTCACAGAAGATTACTACTCAGGCGGAGAGGACTTCAGGCCAGAACACCAAGCAGGCAGAGAAGGGCTGCTCTCCAAAAACTCACTTGTGGCCAGACTCCTGGAAGAGCAGGCTCATGCTGGCTGGGACACAGTAGAGGGGTTTTATATCTGGAGGGTGATAGGGCTGTTCCCTGCTACCCTCCTGGATAGTCTGGGAGGTCGGGGAGGGCTCAGGTATGACGAAAGATGTGATCCTAAAACCCAGCAGAAGGAAAGAAAAAACACATTTTATACTAGTGTGTCTCCAAGTCCCAGTCCATGGCCCCGGTGCCCCAGGGCCAGCTGAGCTACGGTGAGCAGGCCCCCTGCACTCACCTGGGGTGTTTCCAGTCCACAGCCACAATGCTCTCCACCCCTTTGCTCAGCTCCTTGACCTGTATAATCTGCTCCTGCTGCATTTGCTGCAGGAACTTAGAGAGCTAAGGGAGAGAGGGCCAGTGGGAGGGGACTTTGTCACTTCTGCACACACTGAGCACCTAGGATGTGCCAGACACCGAGCTAGGCAGGTCCTGGGGAAGAACACGGGACAGTCCCTGCTCTCATCAAATTAGGAACTGGGAGGCCCCCACCCAGAGGCTCAGGGGGTGAGAAGCTGCTACAGACTAAATGGTGAAGCCTTTCCGAACTCTGACCAGATATCCAAGGGTGAGGAGGAGAGAAGGGAGTAGGTCCACCCACTGCCTCAGCCCAGGGAGTTTTCTCCCCGCCCCCACCTTATATCTGGAATTAAAAATTTAATTCCAGCCTCAGCCCTGGACAACGGGCTTCCCCTGCCCACCCAGCTCATGCCATGTGTGCCCCAACACAACTCTGTGGGTGTGCAGAGAAGGGCCTGCTTACTTTTTTGTAGCTCGACTTCTTTATGTCCAGTTGCCGTCCTTCAGGGCTGATGGCAGATGGAAAAGGCAAGTTAAGCTAACAGAGCCAGAGCGGTGGGACCTGCCTGCGCTGAGGGAGGCCTTTTCCTGAGCCCTCCCCCCCATGTTCAGGAAGAGGCTGCAGTGCCAGAGCTCTGCCCGGTGGCCTCGCAGTGGGACACGCTCCAGGCTACTCTAGATCTTTACTGTCCGACAGACCCCTCCCTGAAGATGGAATGTTCACTATTATTCTACAAGTGTGGCGATTAAGCACTTGAAATGTGACTAATGCAGCCATGGGCAAACTACGGCGGCACGTTTGAAATGAATAAAACTAAAAAAAAAAAAAAGACCGTACCCTTTTATGGAATGATGTTTACTTTGAATTTATATTAGTTCACACAAACACTCCATCTATGCTTTTGTTCCGGCCCTCCGGTCCAGTTTAAGAACCCATTGTGGCCCTCGAGTCAAAAAGTTTGCCCACCCCTGGACTAATGTGTCTGAAGAACTAAATTTTAAACTCTTCATTTTAATTAATTTAAACTTTAATAGCCACTGTACTGGATAGAGCTTTAGATTCCTCTGAAACTAGACAACTTTCTGAGGCCTCAGAAGTTCCACCTCAAGGTGAGCCTTTCCAACACTGAGCTTGTGGTGGTAAGTGGGCCTAGAGCAGGACTCCGCAAACTAGATCCTGCAGGCCACGCCCACCCATCTGCTGGCTCCACGGCCTTGGCCTTTGTGCCACAGCCCAGAGTGGAATGGTTGCAACAGAGACTGCACGGCCTGAAAGCCTGGAATGTTTATCTGTTTCTACAGAAATGTTTGCCGATTCCTGCCCTAGGGCTACTAGTTCACAGGGGCGGCCCCTAATGAACACTCCCCCAGAGCTTCCATCTTCTCTTCACATGCGCCACACACCAGCACTGCGATCCCAGGGAGCCCTTCCAGAAACCACCAGGTTAGGAAGCTCTATCTGGAGCACATTCCAGGGTCCCTCAGTTACCTGCCACCAGCAAAGTCAGGGCCAATGACCAAATGCCTGCCACACACTCCAGACCCCACTCTTGTCTAGGAAAGCCTTTACAAAAAAGAGGTCAGTCTCAGGGTCAAACTCAATAAGCAAACCTGCTGACATGTTGTTTGTTAAGTGCTTACTAAATGTCAGGCTATTTCATCTTTTTTTTTAAGATTTTATTTTTACTAATTTTTATTTATTTATTTATTTTTTTTATATTTTATTGATTTTTTACAGGGAGGAAGGGAGAGAGATAGAAACATCGATGAGAGAGAAACATCGATCAGCTGCCTTCTGCACATCTCCCACTGGGGATGTGCCCGCAACCCAGGTACATGCCCTTGACCGGAATCGAACCTGGGACCCTTCAGTCCCCAGGCTGACTGACGCTCTATCCACTGAGCCAAACCGGTTTCGGCTTTACTAATTTTTAGAGAGAGAGAAAGGGAGAGAGAGAAGCATCGATGTGAGAGGGGAACATCCATCAGTTGCCTCCAGCACACCCCCTACTAGGGATCAAGCCCACAAACTGGGCATGCCCTAACTGAGAATCGAACCAGCAACCTTTCGGTGCACAGGATGATGTCCAACCAACTGAGCCACACCAGTCAGGGCAGGCTGTGCTCGAAACGAGGGCTCAGAGAAGCCCAGAGCCGAGTTCAAGCTCTCCTGCTCCCACTCCCTGTGGAGCTGCCATTTGAGCTCAGATGGCTCTGTCTTCAAAGCTCAGGTCCTGTCCCCAAGTGATACTCCCTCTCCAGGTGGCTGGTGGTTGGAGGAGGGGTGGGGATCACACTGATTCTTCCTCCCGATACAACCTAACCCAGCCCACCCGCTTCTCAGGAGGGTGAGGGGTTCCAGAAGAAGCCTCCTGACAGAGGCCGCTCGGGACTCCTCCTGGACAGGACGTGCTGCCAGGAGCAGCACAGAGCGCAGTGCCCTGACATCCTTGTTCATTTCCTCAGCATCCTTTCGCTGGCTAAAATTTAAGTTTTAAAACTTAGGACCTACTTTATTTACCAGATCAACCCTGTACTCCACTCTTCCCATCATGTGTCCTTCAACCAATGCCCCATCAGCCCTGTCCTGTCCCACCACCAAGGAATCAGGCAGAGACTGTGCCTGGCCACCGCCCACCCACACATGCCTTCCGTACCAGCAGGAGAACACGTGGCTCCCGAGGAAAGTGCTAGTGAGTAGAGGGAGGTCGGTCTTTTTGATTCGGCACTTCAAAGCATGCAGGAAGCATTGCTGTAGCAGTTCATCCATTTGCTCTGCAAGGAGAAGACAGAACCTTATCCTTCCTGGGGGATCCAGACGCCTGGCACTCCCCGCCCAGCTCCACAGTACCCCACTTTACCCACGGAATCCATCCCCAGGTTCCGAAGCTCCCAGACTCGCTGGAGCACAGAGCCTTTGAAGAGGGCTGAGCCCAGAGAAGGGGTTAAGCACAAAGTCCACCCAGCCAGGAGCCAACGCTTCTGACGGACAGAAACCTTACAGGGCTCTGAGGCCGGCAACAGTCCAAATGCCAGGGCAGACTGGCCCCAGGGAAGCCTGACTTGTGCGGGGAAGACTCCAGGCGAGATGTCAAAAAGCTGTTGCGCCGCCTCAACAGCAATAAGGACGTGCCCTCCCCTCCCAGAGGTCCAGTGTCCCTCTAGTCAGGGGAGTGGAGCGCTTCAGGCTCCTAAACTGAGAGGATGGCCTCCCACTCCCAGCGTTATACCTTGAAGGGTCTTGCTGTCTGCGGGGTTTGGGTTCAGGCCCCTGACGCCAGGGTCTTCTGAGGCTTCTGGTAGGGTCTTCTCTCCACACATCTGCTGATCTTCCCCATTCTCCTCCTCCTTCCCCTCCAGGGTAAGGCGCTTCATGTCATCCTGCAGGGCGGGGCCTGCCTGGACAGACCCCTTCTCTTCACTGACATCTGGGGGATCCAGGGTCAGTGGGGCAATGAAAGGTGGAGAGGACTTGTCTCCAGATCGCCTGGAAAAAACTCATGTCAGAAACACCAAGCCCAGCACTTTCCAACCTGGGTCAGGGGTCAGCCAGAGAGAGTAAGAGCTACAGGCTGGGGTGGGGTGTCCAGGAGAGGACAGAGAACCTGGAGTCTCTTATCAAATCTATTTCCAGTTCTGTGATCAGAAATGTCACATGCCTCAGTTTCCTCATCTCTGAAATGGGGAGAATAATTCTTGACTCCTCTCTATCTCAAAGGAATAATAATATTATTAACAGACATCTGGGGACAGAAAAAAACTAAAGAAAAAATAATTAAAGAGAACCCCCAAAAGTATTCTATTCATATGAGTTAAAAATAAAACTATTTTGAATTAAAGAACAAAATTAAGATTGCAATGCATCTGTAGGACTGGTTTGGTGAAATACAAAGACCCAAGGCTCCCAGGATATAACAAAGTACAAACACCTGCAACGCTCAAGGACTGCAAAGCCACCTGCTCTGTGTTAAAGCAGAATGCAATCGAGCTTGCAGAGCAGAGATTAAAAAGGGGCTATGCCACTAAGCCTTCCCCTCCCAGAGGTCCAATGTCGCTCTAGTCAGGGGAGAGGAGCCTTAGGAAAAGAGAAAAATGAGTGATGCCAAACAGCAGAGCACAGAAAAGTAGAAGCGCCAAGCTTGTTCTTACCCAAAATTATGTAAATCAAACTACGTTTTAACTAACAGCTGCAGCAAGGCTTATTGGTGACTAGTAAGGCCAGAGTGTATGGTTAGGATTCTCTGATCAGGTCGATATCAGAAGTATTTTTAAAAGGGGGGAGGGAGCGGGGGCTGAGGAGCTGCTGATAAAACAACTTAGCATGACACTGACTGCAAGGTGCAGCCAGAACACCAGTGAGCAGCTCGCAAATGTCTGCGAAACGGCTGATGAGGCTGTACCCCAGCAAAGCAGGGCTCAGTGAATATTCGTAAAATGAGCAACTCTAAGGGAGGGGCAAGAAAGCAAAGATGAATCTATACCAGCAGGCCACAACACTTGGCCAAAAGACCAGGCATAATGCTTTTGAGAAAAGCACTATTTACTGTTTTGGTAAAGTGACAAAAAAAATAACCAGAAAATAGACTCGTACATGTCTCCACAAAGCAACTGTTACAATGAGAAAGCGTAACTTCCATCCTGGAGATTGGAATGTGGAACCTGAACAACATCATCATCATCATCACCTGGTGCCTAAAGATCTGCTCTGCTTAGATTTGGATTCAGAAGTGAGAATTTCTGAGCACTTGTCATAGGGCCAAAAGATGCCTAAATGTGCATGGCAGACAAGGCCAGATGGACCAGAGCTATAAAAATAAAGATTATAACTGCATTGAGGGGAGGAGCAGACAATCCCTAAGGCCTTATTCAAAGCCTAGGATTCTATAATCCACCTAGAAAATAGTCAGAGTCTAATTTCTTCTCCATACAGGCAAAAAAATATAAGTATACATATATTTCTCCACATTTAACGAAGAAATTAATATCTGGGGTCAGCAACTTGCCTAAGGATACGGCAGGGACCAAAACCCTCACTTCTGAATCCAGGCCCCATGCTCTCTCCACCCATGTAGCTACCTGTAAAACAGAAAAAAAACAGCAGACCCACCATAAGTGGTCCTCGTAGGTGTGGAGCACAGAGAAGCCCCTTCCCTTCAGGCCTGAAGTCAGCATCTCAGATGTGGACATGGCAGCCACTCCGATGGCCACAGGGGCCCTGAGAAGAAGAAGGCCAGAGACAAGGATCAGGGAGTGTCTTCCAGGAGAGCACAGCAGGACCCCTTCCCACACACGTGCTAAAAGCACCACAGTTGCAAATCTAAAGCACCCACTAGGATCACAGAAATCTCAATTTTCTTCAGATCGCCTAGAAATATGACTTTCAAAAATCCCTTGACCAAATAGTCCCCTTCTTTTAAGCAATTCCTCTGCTGATGTTGACACTTTTTGTTTTATTTCCATTATGAATTAAACCCAGGCAGGCCATTAAGCCCATGAGAGGATATTTAAAGTTCCCTTTCTTTAATTTCAAAAATATAAATTACTTCCCTACCTTAAAGAAAGCATAGCCATCCTATACCGAAGTCAGAAAAGAGGCCATTCATAAGCCATGGTTAGGTTGAAGGATATCATAAGGAAGGGAGAAGAGATAAATAGTGGCACCAACTAAAGAGGTTCCTTCTGAGTTGACTCTTTATAACGGGATTTGCTCTGTGTAACTATCTATCTAAGAACTGGGCGTGTCCAGAATGTCAAAAACCACCACATTTATAGCAACTACAAAAACTCCCAAGGCCCAAATGGGAAATCTCCGTCATCCCAGTGTTACGCACGCACTGCTCACACACGGCTTGTAAGGATCAGTGACCAGCTGGGGAGCTGTGGGGTAAGGTCACCTGGGCCCAAGCAAGAAGATTCAAGAGCGGGGTTCCCAACACCTGAACTTGAAGAAATGTTTGCTAACTTAGCAGCTCTACTTCCTGGGCCCACAGGTCAGTTATTGCTTCAGACACTTTGAATCTGGCTTCTTTCCCAGCTCCTAAAAGAGGGGTCTTTCCAGCCCCTGGGTCAGTAACTCAGGAACTTCAGTCTCAAACGTAACTTGTAGTTTTAACTTCTTTGTACCTTTAATCTGCCACAAACGACCCCCAAGCTTCATCCCATATGCATTCTAAAGGCCAAGCTGAGTAGGCCAAATCCTTATTTATGGAGTTTCCCCCTTTCTTCTATAGAATACCAGAGGGGAAAAACAATGACACTGCCCCTCTTTTCAACTGCAAGTTTTGCTACAGGTAAACAGGGAAGGAAGCATTTCTAGGTGCGTGGCTACAAAAGGTTCAAGGCAAATTGGAGAATATCAGTAGCAAAAACAAGACTTTGAAACACTGACCTGGTCCTTGTCAGAGAAGTGAGGAGTAAAATAATGAGATGTCATTTTTCACTCAAGATGACACAAAAGAAAGTGACCCGTCATATCCAGAGCTGGTGAGAATGTAGGGAAATCACACCCCTAGGTGGGAGTGAAAACTGATACAGCTTTTTTGGAGGGCGATGGTAGCTACTTTAGAAAAATACTGGCACTGGTATTCCTAGAGGCATCAGCAAGATACTGTTTTTGATAGAGACAAACTGGAGACACCAGAATGTCCATTAGGAGAGGACCTCTCCCATCATCACAGAGTAGGTAAGGGGAGTCAGCATATCTGGGCTTGCTTACACGGGAAATGCCCACACTATCTTAAGTGAAAACAATATAAATAAAGTACAATTCTGTCTGTTTGTATTTTTAAACATCATACCCTAAATCATACATTTTTATATGCACATGTATATATGCATTGAAGAAGGTTGGCAAAGATATGCATCAACATGATGATGGTTACTCCTAGGAGAAAAGGATTATGAGATACAGGGATTTTTGATTTTTTAGAATTGTTCTTATCATTACTTGCTATATTATTTTTAAAAAGAAGCAGGGTTGTGATGGCTGAACAATGCTGTAAGTATATTAAAGAGCACTGAATTGTACATTTGAAACAGGTTAATTTATAATATGTAAACTACATTTCAACAAAGCTATTGAAATAATTAAAAGATGATGATGATGGGGAAAAAGTATGGACTTCATGAAAGATAAGGAAAGACCAAGAAAATGTCACAGACAGGAAGCTAAGAAGACATGACAACGAAATGCACTGTGCTATTCTGATTGAATCCTTGAAGAGAAAAAAAGACATCAGTGGGAAAACTGGAATAAAGTTTGTAATTGTGTTAATGGTATTGTACCAATGTTAATTCCTTAGTTTTGATAACTATACTGTGGTTATATAAAATGTTATCGTTACAGGAAGCTGGGTATAGCAGAACCCTGTACTATCTTTGCAACTCTTCTGTAAATCTAAAATTATTTAGGAGTCCTAGCTGGTTTGGTTCAGTGGATAGTGTTGGCCTTGGAACTAAAGGGTCCAGGTTCGATTCCAGCCAAGGGCACATGCCCTAGTTGTGGGCTCGATCCCCCCAGTAGGGAGTATGCAGGAGGAAGCCAATCAATAATTCTCTCTCATCACTGATTTTTCTATCTCTCTCCCGTCCTCTCTGAAATAAAAAATATGTATTAAAATGTTTTAAAAATAAAATAAAATTATTTAGGAAAAAAAACAGAAGCATCAGTGGCAAATACACTGGCCCCAGATGTGTGGGTATCTCACATATCTCATTACCATTCACTGTCTTCTAGAAGAACCTGTTTTTTTTCTCTTAATCCTTTATCCATATGCTTTGAAAGTTGTCATTCCCCAACCCCCTCCCAAATTTTACCTAATTTTTTCCCCAAAGGCACAGCTGGCTGGCACAATACCTGTTTCCCACCAAGACAATGGCACAGAGGTCACCCTTCTGTACCTGAGGCAGACCAGCAGGGGGCACCACTATTCCCGGCAGCATCAAATCTGCAGCAAACAAAAGCATCACAATCTATGTTTTGCCTCCATCTAATTCCACGTTTTAACGTCATCATTTATTTATTCACTCAACAAACATTAATGTAATTATTAACTACATTATTCATAATGAAAATTAAAAATGGCAACCTGAATAGCAGACCTGTTCCCTTTGGGGGCCAGGGGCTAGTGGTCTTATCGAAGCACCAAGCTGAGGTTCCAGCTCCAGAGTCTATCTTATCCTAGTCTCCTAAGTTCAGCCTATTGACTTACAGTATAGCATATGGCAGTTCCAAAGGTACCTTCACATCACTTATCTTATTTAAACTTTACAAAAGGGTCAGAGGCCCAAAGGGCTCATGGAAGCAGCCAAGCGAGAGCCAAAATACACATGGTGGATAAAATCCATGTTTCAAACATATGCACGAATATAGGAAACAGGTACATTTCTTAAAATAGTTGCCCTTCCTAAGTAGGTTTCAGCCAAGAGCCAGAACATAGGAAAATCCTCTTACCTGCTCCCCCCACCAGTTTTTCGAGCACCAGAGGCCATGTTGTGAATGCTGGTAGAAGATCAGGATATGACCACAGGGTGTACACTGTCCAAAAACAGACCCAGAAAACACTGAACTGCCAAAGTCAATCCCCTGGGGAACTGGCAAAGTCAAACATTAAGGTTGGTTTAGTTAGGATACAGATAAAGCAAAAGCTATAGAGAAAGTTGCCAAAGAGATTTCATTCCTGAAGGAGGCAGAGACTTAAGAAACTGGATGTCACTTGAGATTTGGAGGCACCTATTGTTCCACCTGGACTGCAGCAGCAGCAAATGACCACAGTAGATAAAAGTGGGGACACAGACCCAACAGGATTCCATTTATTACCTCAGAAGCAAGTAATGTAAGAACAGGGCACCAGCTGAAGAAATGCTGAACTTCCCCATGTTTATTATTTTTATTCTGTTTCCATAGCGATTAGCCATTAAACCCTAGATCAGAAAGGGCCTGCAGTTGTACAGCAGCAAAGTGGGGTCGGGTAGGCGTGGCCTAAGGAGACTGCATTGCACTGTCTCAGCCAAGCTCCGAGGAAGAAAGCCTCAAGTGCCAAAGTAGGTGTCCGTAGCTATGGAGAACAAAAAAGGCCCTAGCTGGTTTGGCTTGTGGACTGATGGTCTCGGGTTTGATTCCAGTCAAGGGCACATGTCTGGGCTGTGGGCTCAATCCCCAGTAGGGGGCATGCAGGAGGCAGCCGATCAATGATTCTCACCATTGATGTTTCTCTCTCTCTCTCTCTCCCTCTCCCGTCCTCTCTGAAATCAATAAAAATATATTTAAAAAAAAAAAAAAAGAACAGAGTCTGAGAACTGTGACAACGAGAGAAGCACAGAATCCTGAGCCAGGCAGAGCCTAAGAAAGACTCCCAGTGAGGTATCTTCACGACTGATCACCAAGCCAGCCAGCATGCAGTTTGAATTAACCTAGCTTCTTTCCTACAATAGTATCTCTTCGGTACTTTACGAAAGTCCTGCTAGAGGTAGCTTTAAGAAACATTCATGCTCTGAGATTCACCTGTTTTCAAGACCTCTGCTCCATCCCTAAGTAACCTACTATACACTTTATCTCAGAATTTCCCTTGGCAACTACTCTTTTTCTGTGTTAACTCTTTTTTTTTTTCTCCCTCATATAGAAGTTTCTGCTCTTGAAAGACCCAATTCTAGGGATATTAGGTCCAAAAAAATCTTTAGGGATGGTACTGGGAGGTTTTCAACTTGTTTAAGAAAGACAGGTTACTGGAAGACATAAGGAGAAACAGATACTAGGCAAGGGCTATAATGATGGCCATCCCCATCCGACTGCCATACCTGTCGGGTACAGATTTTTCTCCAGCTCAAATAGGACGGGGTTACCACCACTCACGTACACAGTCACGGCATCCCCTCTGTGAGCATACAGCTTCACGATGCTGAGCTCTTCCTTCCCAGGCACCAACTCGGAGGCCTGGTCGGTCCCCAGGGCGGGGAAAGCAGCTGTCACATCAGCTCGAAGCTTTCTCCTGCAGAAAGCACACCAATGCTTGGGATGAACGCTGTCTGGGTGGACTTTAATAAATACTGAGGACGTACTATAAAATCACGAGGGCCGCCCTAACCGGTTTGGCTCAGTGGATAGCGCGTCGGCCTGCAGACTGAAGGGTCCCGGGTTCGATTCCAGTCAAGGGCATGTACCTTGGCTGCGGGCACATCCCCAGTGGGGGGTGTGCAGGAGGCAGCCAATTGATGTTTCTCTCTCATCGATGTTCCTAACTCTCTATCCCTCTCCCTTCCTCTCTGTAAAAAATCAATAAAATATATTTTTTAAAAAAAAATCACGAGGGCCAAGGAAAGACTGTAATTTATAATGCTGTATTCTCGCACACGCTTCCAAAACATCCTGGTCTGTTTCACACCAATGTCTCATCTATTTCCACATGTTCCTGGGCAAATCTTTCCGTTTTACAAAGAAAGAAAACAAAAAACAAAACAAGACCCAGTGAGCACCCCAAGTAAGCCTGAACTTGGACACTCAGCCCTGCCTCCTGACGCCCTGCCCAGCTCGGGGACCCACTCCCTGCTCGTATGCGCTGGGCGAACCTGCCAGCGTAGGATGAATCACTACACCAGGGCACCAAGAATAGCAACCACACAGCACTGGCTCCGGAAGCGCCAGCGTGCCATCTGCATCTGCGACACTGGACAGATCTGGTTCTTCCCATCCGCGCCGGGCGATCCTCCCCCTTCCCCTGCATCCGCCGCTCCGGCCAGAAGCACCGCCGCTCCGGCCAGAAGCACCGGGCACTTCTGCTTGTGCACCTGCAGCTCTCTGCGCCCGGGTCTCTAGCTCTTCGGAGGACAGGGACTCCGCACTCCTTCAGTTTTGCATCCTCCACACCATAGGCTGCATTTTATAAGCACTGACTGAATTATGTTTTCTTTTAAACTCACTAGAATATCCAAAAAGACAGCCTAGGTCCTAGGAGATATATGAGGCCCCCATCTTCACCGTCAAAATGTGTCTAACCCACACTTTGTCCCTGGAGTCCCTTTCCCGGGTGTACCCCGCGGCCTGAACCCGGGCCGGCTGACCCAACCCAAAGAGGGCTCTGGACCAAACCGGGCTGAGAAGTACTTGGGTGCCCTCATGGGCGGAGCGGGCCCCTTCTCCCCCTCACCTGTCCGATCCCTTGATGGCCGTGTTGGACCTGACCCGAAAGGCCTTGGCAAACATGTTTGCTGGAGTGGCCTGAGAAGTCGAGCACGGAAGCCAGAGGCTGTCAGGAAAACGAGAGCGCGGCGGCGTCTCCCCACCCCGCAGCCCTGGGCGCAGCCATGATGGAGCCTGGCCGGGAAAGGAGCCCAGCTGGGATATGGGCCCGGCTGGAAACCGCAGCCGCGCAGCTTCGCGGCCGCCCCTAGTGGCAGGGCCTGGGCGGGGCGGCGGGAAAGGCGGGGCGGACCCTGCACGCCCCTCCCCTCGCCACGCCCCTCCCCTCGCCACGCCCCTCCCCTCGGCCACGCCCCTCTGTGATTCTGCGCCTGCGCACACTCATACCGCATACCCGCCCCAACAGAGATTGCTATTCATCTCTTCATCGGCCTCGAAGTGTGCTGAGTAGGAGTCCTGCCAGCTCCCATTCCATTCAATTTAGTTCAATTCCACAAAATTAATTGAACTCTGGTATTTTATTAAACTTGCACGCCTCTTGAATGCTTTTCTTACGGGCTTTTGTTTACTGAATCTTTTCATTTTATTGCACACTAAAGGCCTCAGCTAGGATTTTCTCCAAGATTTTCTACTATGTTATGAGAAAATTTCTGTAAGTTATTATTATGGGGTGATAATAACAATAACAGGGAATCCACTCTTGTCCCAGACTTGCCCTTCATGTTACGAGAAAAAAAAAAACAACTACAAATGATTTTCAAATGTATTATTTTAAAGTATTTTGGGCTATTTGTAGTTTAACTTTTGGGTTCAGGCATTATTTGGGGAGTTTTGTTTCCAAAAAGTAATTATGTTACTTATGAGTTTTTAACTCATATTGCTTATTTTTAAAAATCTGTGAGACAGATTAGGATCAAATGATGGTTTGGCCCTTGCAGTTGTGATCATGGACCAATGGCTTATTCTTTCTGAAACTCTTGACTTCTCTGACATGTGGATGCCATAGCCACCTAGAACTTCCATGAGAAACAACTGAGTTAACATGTAAGATGTTGCACAGGGCTTTGCAAGTTAACAATAAATAGTTAATATTAGTTGAAAAAATCAGTCTCAGACAGAGGTGAGGGTTTGGGTTTCCCTGAGGGACAGCTGGGGGAGGGGGGGGGGGAGGCGGGGGGAGGTGTCTCTGGAGTCAAGGATTTAAACACCTGGGGTCTTGGCCCTACTAAATTAAATTTTTTATGTGAAAACTTCAGCACAGAATGTCCATCCACCAAGAAAAAAAAATCCTAATTGCTTTATTAGCTGACATAGTTGCACAAAGGAGAATTCCACATTGACTGCCCAAAGATTAGGCCCTGCACAGTGTCTGCCCACCACCATTCTTGGAAGGGCCCCTAATACAGCAGAGGGGCCAGACCCAGCTCAGGCTCCCCCTGCACTCTCACCCACCAGGCTCTTATTCTGAAGCACTGCAGCCAAAAGACAAAGTCAGAGGAGTCCAGAGGAGGGTAGCACTACAGAGCCCTGCCCCTTGTACCCTCACCTGGCCACACCGGTGGTGGGGGGTGGCGGGGAGAAGGCTCCCTCCAGCTCTGAGTAAGCTGCCTGACCCCACAAAAGCTTTCAAGTCTTCCAGCTAAGGCCCCAGCTATCAGGTGCCGGGAGCCGGTCCATCCTTGCTGTTTCAAGGGACCTGGCATATATGGCATACTGTTCTTAATATGTTTGCTCACCTTCTTGGTACTATGTGTTTTAACCAAGGTCACCTCTCTGAGAAAGGTTGTTTCCCCATGTAGGGATTTTCCCCTGAAGTTAGGGAGGGAATAAAACCCCTTAACTAAGTGCCAGGTGGGTAATCAATCACTTTAACTACGAACTATCATGCTTAAGCTACATAATCTTTACTCCCTAGAATGGAGATAAGAAACGCCCTAACCTTTGGAATAGAGATTGATAAGATTGGAATCAACTGGTATAAATACAGATGTAACAAGACAACAGGACACAGAACCTAGACAGAACCTAGAGACAGAACCTAGAGACAGAACATGGCGAAAGATCCTGGACAGAAACTGGCTACTGAACCTGGCTGGAGAACCTGGACAGAACCTGGCTGGAGAACCTAGCAAGAGAACATGGACACAGAACCTGGCTGGAGATCCTAACCAGAACTTCGCTGGAGATCCTGACCAGAACTTGGCTAGAGATCCTGGCTAGGCTGCTGATCAACTGAACGCTGTCTCCGTGTCATTCCTTCTTCGTAGACTCCGTCCACACCTTTGGGGACCCCTGGACCTGCTGGGGTTGGACCCCAGCAATCAGGGAACAGACACTAGCCATTTCACTATGCCTTGTCTGAGTACCTGATCCATAGAAACCATAAGATAGTAAGTAATTATTGTTGTTTTAAGCTGTGGAGCTTGGGGATGGTTTGTTATGCAGCAATGGAAACTAATAAAGAAACCCAAGCATTTCTCTGTCTCAGTGCATCCTGAAATAGCCAATTTGTTCATGTCACTGTGATGGAATCATAGCTATATGCAGTCCAACTCTTCTCCCAGAAAATTATCCACCACTAGCTATTTTGCTTACCATGCAAAAATTGGAATTTTGTTTAAACCTTTTATTATTTTTCAATTACAGTTGACATTCAATATTATATTAGTTTCAGGTGTAGAGCATAATGATTAGATGTTTATATAACTTATGAAGTGATCCCCTAATTAGTCTACTACGCACCTGGCACCATACACAGGTATTACACTATTATCCTATCCTATCTAATAAAAGAGAAACATGGTAATTGGCATATGACCGCTACCCTTCCCATTGGCTAATCAGCAAGATATGCAAATTAACTGCCAGCCAAGATGGCGGCCGGCAGCCAGGCAGCTTGAAACTAACATGAGGCTTGCTTGCTTGCTTCAGTGACGGAGGACTCCAACATTCCCCTCCTGCCGCTGCAGGCCTTTGAGCTGCAACTCTAAGCAACTATGTAACAAATATAGAAGCTAAGCAAAACCCCAGAAACCTGCTTTAGTCCACCGGGCTTCAGCCAGCAGGATCGCAACATTGTAAGCAAAGGCCAGAAACCTACTTTCAGCAGCGGAGACCTAAGAGCTGGAGCCAAGCCTCAAAGCTAAAGCTGGCCCAGAATAAAAAAAAAGAAAAAAGAAAAAAAGGAGCGGTTGGGAGCTTCAGTCACCTCCAGCCTGAAAACAGCCCTCAGCACCTCACCCAGACTGGCCAGGCACCCCAGTGGGGACTCCCACCCTGAAGGGTGTGTGACCAGCTGCAAACAGCCATCATCCCCTCACCCAGGCTGGCCAGGCACCCCAGTGGGGACCCCCACCCTGATCCAGGACACCCTTCAGGGCAAACCAGCCAGCACCCACCCATACACCAGGCTGGCGGGGGCTGGGGCCAAGGCAAGAGGTGGGATCGCTTCGCCCACCAAAAAGAGACACTGGGGCCCACTCCGTGTGTGATCGGCCGGCCGGCAGGCGGGGGCTGAGGACAAGGCAAGCGGTAGGGTAGCGATCGCTTCGCCTGCCTACCAGAGACACGGGGCCCATTCCTGTGTGCGACCCGGGGGTGGGCGGGGGATGGGCGGCGGCATTGCTTGCCTTAGCATGAGCCCCGCCCGCCCACTGGGAGCCATCCAGCCCAGGGCCAGGAAGGCAGGAGGCGACCCTGGAGCTCTGGAGCCACCTGGCTCTCCCAGCTGTCCGCGCTTCATGAATCCCTGCGAGAGGGCACAAGCCGGGCTGAGGGAGCCCCCCCCACACCAGTGCACGAATTCTGTGCACTGGGCCTCTAGTTGACTATACTACCTATTCTGTATTTTACATCCAACAAAAATTAAAAATTGAAAAGCCTAAGATGTTTGACTATTGCAAAGTTGGAGAGGTCTAGGGAAGGGAAGAGCTATAATCAGAAAAACCCTGTGCCAGGAAATCTGTGACTCTTTTATAAATGGGGAGATGCTACTGAACCCATAATATAAAAGGGGGACACATTAGGTAAAGGTCTTGCTCTTGCAAAACCAAACCTCAAGGCTGACTCTCAGAAGAAGGCAGAGTGTCACCATGTCCAACTCAGCACTGCCTGGTCTTCCTGGCTGGGGTGGGGCCAGCAAAGACCAGGGCACCCCATGTAAGAACAGAGGCACCCACGTCCTAGCCTTCCTGCCACACACCCAGGGAGATCCGAGCTACACACTGTTGAGGAGGGTGAAGACTTTCTTTGTGAGTAAGATGTTCTCTTGTCCTTTCTCTCTTCTTAGGACTGGCCAAACTAAATATTCTTCTAGGTTTTTTAATCTCCTTTCTTCTTCACAGCCTCCCCAACTCACACTTCCAAAAGCTAATAAATCTGGAGGATCCCAGATGAGGCCAGTAGGAGCCCTCAGACACTAGCAATTAGGCAGAAAAAGATCACATAGCTGCTCAGAAGTAAAACCTCCACATCTCAGAAAGTTATAGTTATTCTGGAAGGACTGATTTGAGGTAAAGATGTTCTCCACAGCCTGTGGCAGAAACCTGTCACTGGTGACTCTCAGAACCTAACGGACTCTGGGAAAACTCCACGAGTGACGGGATCCTTCACTTTTATAATACATTTATAATACATAAATGTATACATTTATAAACCTTCATAATGCATTTTCTTTAAGCAGCTATAATGGTTTTTTATTTCATTTTGTTTTTTAGCCATACCTGAGGATATGTTTCCATTGATGAGAGAGAGAGAGAAAGACATTGATCGATTGTCTCCCATACACACCCTGACCATGGATCAAACCTGCAACCTTTTGTTGTACGGGGATGACACTCCAACCAACTGAGCCACCGGGCCAGGGCTGTTGTGTGTGTGTTTCTTGATACTTGCAATACTTGTATAGTAGGTGATAGAGAACTGATTTCCTTGGCCCAGGTGCCATGAATAGAATAGGCTAGGTGGGTTTCCAAGGTCCAGTAGGACTTGGTCTCCGAGGTCTACTCTAGTGAATTCCAGACCTGGTGGGTGAAGAACAGCCACAACAGAAATATCAGTGGAGCCCCTAGAGAACCAAAATGGTGGTGTAGGTAAAAGCCTATACAGGCCATTTCCGACAATCACATCAAAATTACAACTAAAATGCAGAACCACCATCATTCAGAACCACCTGAAAGTTGGCTGAATGGAAGTCCTACAACTAGAGAAGTAAAGAAGAAAGCACATTGAGACTGGTAGGAGGGGCAGAGGTGCAGAACTGGATGGTCCATCACCCACGTGTGCCATTTCTTTTTAATTGAGAGGGAGATTGTCTCTGCAGAGGCTGCCTGTGAGGAGCAAGGGGGTCTCAGCACCACACCAGCCCCCCAGCCCAGGCTTTCAGAGCTGGGAAGAGAAGTCCCTGCAACTACGGGCTATAAAAACCAGCCTAGGAGATTAAAAATGGCAGCAGAGTAACTGGATGCTCCCAGGAACAAACTGGAATTACAACTAAAATACAGAAAAGCTTCCTAAATAATCAACAGAAGACTCGAAGTAGAGAACCCTGATTCCCAAGGACCAAAAGTGGAGACTGCACAGAGACTAGTAGGAGGGGTGGGGGCTGCCGGGTGCCCACAGATAGCAACTGAAGTTCCAGAGAGATATCTCAGCTGTGGTGGGATGGGGGGGGGGGGAAGTTTCCACTGAGAACTCTGGGATTGAATCCCCAAGCTGCCTGCGCCCCCCCCCACCCCCGCACCCCCAGCAGAAAACACCAGAACTGAGAAGGGTACCACATAACATCTGGCTGTGAAAAGCAGGGGTTGCTGTCTGCCAGGGAGTGATGGCTGAAAACTCAGGCACCCTCTTAAAGGGCCAATGCACAAAATTCCCTGTGGAACCACCCAATTTATACTCCAGCAGAGGGAGGGCGGAGTGCACTGGAGCTTTGTGAGCAGAAGCCAGGATTGGGGACTCAGGGGTTAGAGCTCAGAAGGCAGACACCCCCAGTTTCCTGTGCTGAGTCATTCCCTCACACAGTGGAGGACATCTTTTCCACACAGACATTTGCCTTGCGTGGGGGGAAGACAGTTGACACACCGTATTGGAAAACACCTTGCCCTGAAGCCACTTGAGAGATTAAAAATAACAATTAGCCTCCAGGCAGAAGCAACTGCCCCGCCCTGTTGAAAAAAACCTCTGCCACATCTTTGAATGACTGCCTGGGGCAATTCAAGTCAGAATCCTATCAGTCTGTAGGCAGAGGCTTCTCTGGAGGCTTTGAGTCTTTGCCTGACCTAACTATTCAGAAAACAGTGTTTGACACTGTCCTGCACTAGATTGAGAGGTGTAGAGGATCTACCTAACACATAGTCACAAACCCAGACAGCCAAAATGAGGAGACAAAGAAACAAACCCTAAATGAAAGAAAAAAGAGAATTCTCCAGAAGAAGAGATAAGTGAAGCAAAGATAAGAAATTTATCTGAAAGAGTTCAGAGTAATGATGGTAAAGATGCTCAACAGCATGAAAAAAGATATAGTAACTATGAAAAAAGAACAGGCTGAGATAAAGAATGACATAACACAAATAGAGAACACAATGGAAGGAATACACAGCAGATCAGGAGAAGCTGAGGAACGAATCAGTGAATTAGAAGACAGAGTTAAAAATATCAATCAGAGAACCAAAAATAAAAACCAATTAAAAACAGGAGGACAGCTTATGGGAGCTGTGGGACAATATGAAACATACCAATATTAGAATAGCAGGTGTGCCAAAAGAGGCAGAAAGGGAAAAATGGATAGAGACGGTGTTTGAAGAAATAATGGCAGAAAACTTCCCTAACCTGGTAAAGGGAAAAGTCATACAAGTTCAGGAGGCAAAGAGAACCCCAAGCAAGAAGAATCCAAACAGTCCCATGCCCAGACACATCATAATTAAAATGCCAAAAATTATATGTAATACTCTTTGTAATACTTTAAGCAATAAATAATTTTAAAAAATAAATAAATAAATAAAATGCCAAAAATTAAAGACAAAGAGAGAATCTTAAATGCAGCAAGATAAAAGCAAACTGTTACCTACAAAGGAGTTCCCATAAGGTTGATACCTGATTTCTCATCAGAAACTCTACAGGCCAGAAGGGAATGGCATGAAGTAATGAAGGTAATGGAAAGCAAGGATCTAAGACCAAGATCACTATATCCAGCAAGGCTATCATTCAAAATAGATGGTCAAATAAAGAGCTTCCCAGACAAAAAAAGGATAAAGGGGTACATCACAATCAAGCCAGCATTAGAAGAAATGTTAAAAGGGATTGCTGTAATGAGAGGAAGAAACAGAGAGAAACCTAGGCACACAGAATTAAAATGGCAATAAATAAGGCCCTATCAATAATAACCCTAAATGTAAATGGATTAAATGCTCCAATCAAAAGGCATAGGGTAGCTAAATGGATACAAAAATGACCCAACTATATACTGTCTACAAGAGACCCACATCAAAACAAAAGACACACACAGGAAGAGAATGAAGGGATGGAAAATAATTTTCCATACAAATAGGAAAAAATAGCTGGAGTAGCAATACACATATCCAACAAAATAAACTTTAAAATGAAGACCATCACAAGACAACAAAGGTCACCACATAAGGGATCGATCCAACACAAGGCTATAACCCCAGTAAACATATATGCACCCAATATAGGAACATCTAAATATATATATAAAAAAAACCTCTAGAGCAGTGGTTCTCAACCTTCCTAATGCCGCGACCCTTTAATACAGTTCCTCATGTTGTGGTGACCCCCAACCATAAAATTATTTTCGTTGCTACTTCATAACTGTAATTTTGCTACTGTTATGAATCATAATGTAAATATCTGATATGCAGGATGTATTTTCATTGTTACAAATTGAACATAATTAAAGCATAGTGCTTAATCACAAAAACAATATGCAATTATATATGTGTTTTCCGATGGTCTTAGGCGACCCCTGTGAAAGGGTCGTTCGATCCCCAAAGGGGTCACGACCCACAGTTTGAGAACCGCTGCTCTAGAGGACTTTAACGGAGAGATGGACAACAATACAGCCATAGTAGGGGATAACACCCCACTGACTTCACTGGATAGATCTTCCAGACAAAAACTTAACAAGGAAACAGTGACTCTAAAGGACACAGTGGATCAGATGGATTTAATTGACATTAATAGAACATTTCACCCCAAAAGCAACAGAACATACATTCTTCTCAAGTGCACATGGATCATTTACAAAGATAGACCACATGTTAGGACACAAAACAAGTCTCTACAAGTTCAAGAAGATTGAAATCATATCAAGCATCTTCTCAGATCTCAGTGGAATGAAACTAGAAATCAACTACAATAAAAACACCCCAAAACATACAAACACATGGAGGCTAAATAGCATGTTATTAAACAATGAATGGGTTACCAATGAGATCAAGAAAGAAATAAAAAACTTCCTGGAAATAAATGAAAATGAACACACAACCCAACATCTCTAGGGACACATCAAAAGCATCCTGAGGGGGAAGTTCATAGCACTCCAGGCATGCCTCAAAATAACAAGAAAAATCAGCATTAAACTTTCTAACTCTAAAAATTAAAGAACTAGAAAGAGAACAAT
Organism: Myotis myotis; assembly: GCF_014108235.1. NCBI lineage: Eukaryota > Metazoa > Chordata > Mammalia > Chiroptera > Vespertilionidae > Myotis > Myotis myotis. The sequence continues at coordinate 9,754,081 of NW_023416322.1, forward strand.
AAGAAAAGCCCAGAGTAAGTAGAAGGAAGGAAATAATAAAGATTAGAGCAGAAATAAATAGAGACTAAAAAAAAAAAACAAAAAAAAAACAAAAAAAAAAACACACACACAAAAAAATCAATGAAACCAAGAGCTGGTTCTTTGAAAGGATAAACAGAATTGATAAACCATTACCCAGACTCATCAAGAAAAAAAGAGATGACCCAAATAAATCAAATCAGAAACAAAAGTGGAGAAGTAACCACTGATATCACAGAAATACAAAGGATTGTAAGAAAATACTATGAACAACTATATGCCAACAAGCTGGACAATGTGGATGAAATGGGCAAATTCCTAGAAAAATAAAATCTCACAAGACTGAATCAGGAGGAATCAGAAAACCTGAATAGGCCAATAACAACTGATGAAATAGAAGCAGTAGTCAAGAAACTCCCGGCACACAAAAGCCCAAGTCCGGACGGCTTCACTGAGGAGTTTTACCAAACATTCAAAGGACTAACACCTATACTCCTCAAACTATTTCAGAAAATCCAAGAGGAAGTAACACTTCCAAACTCTTTTTATGAGGCCAGCATTATCCTAATTCCAAAACCAGATAAAGACACTACAAAGAAAGAGAATTGTAGGCCAATATCCCTGATGAACACAGATGCTAAAATCCTCAACAAAATATTAGCAAATCGCATCCAGCAGTATATTAAAAAGGTCATACACCATGACTAAGTGGGATTTATTCCAGGGATACAAGACTGGTACAATATTCACAAATCAATAAATGTGATGCATCACATAAACAAATGGAAAAACAAAAATCACTCATATCAAGCCCTTGTCGGTTTGGCCCAGTGGATGGAGCGTCGGCCTGCGAACTGAGGGGTCCCGGGTTCAATTCCGGTCAAGGGCATGTACCTTGGCTGTGGGCACATCCCCAGTTGGGGGTGTGCAGGAGGCAGCTGATCGATGTTTGTCTCTCATCAATGTTTCTAACTCTATCTCTCTCTCTTCCTCTCTGTAAAAAAATCAATAAAATATGTTTTAAAAAAAAATCACTCATATCAATAGATGCAGAAAAAGCATTAGACAAACTCCAACATCCATTTTTGATAAAAACCCTCAGCAAAGTGGGAATAGAGGGAGCATATCTCAACATGATAAAGGCCATATATGACAAACGTACAGCCAACATCATACTCAATGGGCAAAAATTAAACCATTTCTCCTAAGAACAGGAACAAGACAAGGATGTCCGCTTTCACCACTCTTATTCAACATAGTATTGGAAATCCTAGCCACAGCGATCAGACAAGAAGAAATAAAAGGCATCCAAATTGGAAAGGAGGAAGTAAAGCTCTCATTATTCACAGATGGCATGATATTATACATAGAAAACCTTAAAGACTCCACCAAAAAACTCCTAGATTTAATAAAGGAATTTGGCAATATAACAGGATACAAAATGAATACCTAGAAATTGATGGCATTTTTATTCACCAACTAGGGGCCCAGTGCACGAATTTGTGCACCTTGAAAGGAACTGTGGGCCGTGAGGCTGTGATGGGCACAGGGGCAGGTCTCAGCCCATCCTCCATACCCTGCCCAGCCCCTCCCACCGCAACCCGTGGTCCCCTGTCTGCCAGCAGCCCAGCTCCCGCCACCACCACTCCGACTTGCTGATAGCATAGAGAGATTGGGGCCAGTGCCAGCAGCGGGTGTGAGCAGGGCCGGTGCTGTCAGTGGGTGTGAGCAGAGGCTACTGCCCCGATTGCCCCTCAGGAGCAGGGGGAGGTCTAGAAGCCCTCAGGGGTGACTGGGACTGGCAGCCACTGCTCATACCTGCTGACAGCACCGAGCAATCGGGACCAGTGCCGGGCACTGGCAGCAGGTGCAAGAGGCGGCTCCAGCGCTGGCAATGGGTGCGAGTGGCGGCTCCACTGCCGGCAGCAGGTGAGAGCGGGGCCAGCACCAGCAGCAGGTGTGAGAGGCGCTGCCAGACCTGATCACCCCTCAGGAGCAGGGGAAGGTGGAGAAGCCCTGAGAGGCAATTGGGGCCAGCAGCTGCCGCTCACACCCCCTGATGGCACCAAGCGATCAGGGCTGGCGCTGGCAGCAGGTGCAAGCACTGGGGCAGGACCACAGTGTGTGGGAGCAAAGAATTTTCAGTAACCACCAGAGGCTCGCCCTGATGACATTGACCGGTGCCCCATCTTGATCTGGCGCCGCAGCTCACCTGCTCCACCATCCCGCCACGGCCAATGCCGGCCATGTTTCATGCTCTACTGCCTGCAGCTGACGCCCGCCATGTTCTGCATGTGCCCCCTGCTGGTCAGCGCACGTCATAGCGACTGGTTGTTTGGTTGTTCCACCATTTGGTCTATTTGCATATTAGGGTTTTATATAGAGAGATAATAAATTCTCAGAAAGAGAAACTAAAACAATCCCATTTATCATTGCAACAAAAAAATTAAGATACTTAGGAATAAACTTAACCAAGGAGGCAAAAGACCTGTACATGGAAAACTACAGGGGACTGAAAAAAGAGATAGAAGAAGATATAAACATGTGGAAGAATATACTGTGTTCATGGATTGGTAGAATCAGCATCATTAAAATGTCCCTACTACCCAAGGCAACCTACAAATTCAATGCAATCCCTATTAAAATACCAACGACATATTTCACAGAGCTAGAACAAACACTCCAAAAATTTATATGGAATCAAAAAAGACCCCAAATAGCTGCAGCAATTTTGAGAAAGAAAAACAAAGTTGGAAGGGAAATCAAGATGGCAGCATAGGTAAACACCGGAAATTGCTGCCTCTCACAACCACTTCAAAAATACAACTAAAAGACAAAACAGACATCATCCAGAACCACAGGAAGGCTGGCTGAGTGGAAAGTCTACAACTAAAAGGAAGGAGAAAAGCACACTGAGATTCAGAGGAGGTGCGGAAGTAAAGCGCAGAGGTACGGAGGCACACACAGAAAGGGCTGGCAACTGAGGACGTGGCGCATGTGGAAAGGAGTGGCAACTGAGGACACGGCGCACGTGGAAAGGGCTGGCAACTGAGGACACGGTTGTCTTTTTCAATCAGGAGGGCGTCTCAAGCTACCAACTGCTCTGAACTCCAGTTCCGGGTGAGTCTCTGGGGACCCAGACTCATACACTCATACGGGGAGAAACTGGACTGTCTGGCATCGGTCGGAACTCGAGGGCAGCTTTCTCTCAGAGGTACTTGCAGTGATTACCGGGACCCTGAGATGCGAGTCCTCTTAGGGTAGGACTGAGGAGCAGCCATAGCTGCTTGCTCCACCCTGTTCATCTCCAGAGACCCTGCCCCACCCAAGCTGTGCGCAGAGGCTTTTGCATATGAAAGGCCTGGCTCTTTGCAATCTGAAAAATTACCTAACAAACTGCAGCTGGGTCAGAGAGACCTAGAGCTTCCAAAAGAAGGCCCAAAGCCCCACAGCAGCTTGCACTGCTTCACAGCTGGGCCTCATCTGGGCACCTCCAAACTCCAAACAAAGAAGAGTAATCTGCAGATCTCTCCATAGCTCCTGCTGGGTGGCCTCAGGCAGAGGCTAAATTAGCACCTCCTTAGAGATCGAAGAGCCAGTGTACCCAGTGGTCAGAGTGGGACCACCCAGATTACAACTCCTCAGATCCATAAGGGACACACTCAGGGGGCAGACTCAATGAGCACCAAAGCCCCACTGAAGCAAGTCTTGCCCCAGAAGGGTGTCTCCAGCACAGAAGTTCTCCCACCGTAGACACAGCTGATTCTCACAGCCAATTGGCCTGGAGGTCAATTCCTCCCAGTGATACCTACAACAATCAAGGATTAACTACAACAAGACTGTGCACAAAGCCCACAAAGGGGTGCACCAAGAGTGTCCACCTCAGGTAATTGGGGAGGCTGAGCCACTGGGCCCTATAGGACACCTAGTACAGAAAGCCACTCTATCAACACAGGGAAGCATAAAAAATGCGGAGACAAAGAAACAGGTCACAAATGACAGAAATGGAGGAAAGCAAACTACTGGATATAGAGTTCAAAACCACACTTTTAAGGTTTTTCAAGAATTTTCCAGAAACCGTTGATAAATTTAGTGAGACCCTCGAGGTTATAAAAAAGGACCAACTGAAAATTAAGCATACACTGACTGAAATAAAGAATATTATACAGAGTTCCAAGAACAGACTAGAGGATTGCAAGAATCAAGTCAAAGATTTGAAATACGAAGAAGCAAAAAACACCCACCAGAAAAACAAAAAGAAAAAAGAATCCAAAAATATGAAGATAGTATAAGGAGCCTCTGGGACAACTTCAAGCGTACCAACATCTGAATTATAGGGGTGCCAGAAGAAGAGAGAGAGCAAGATATTGAAAACCTATTTGAAGAAATAATGACAGAAAACTTCCCCTACCTGGTGAAAGAAATATACTTACAAGTCCAGGAAGCGCAGAGAACCCCAAACAAAAGGAATCCAAAGAGGACCACACCAAGACACATCATAATAAAATGCCAAGAGCAAAAGACAAAGAGAGAGCCTTAAAAGCAGCAAGAGAAAAACAGTCAGTTACCTATAAGGGAGTACCCATACGACTGTCAGCTGATTTCTCAACAGAAACTATGCAGGCCAGAAGGGAGTGGCAAGAAATATTCAAAGTGATGAATAGCAAGAACCTACAACCAAGATTACTTTATCCAACAAAGCTATCGTTCAGAATTGAAGGTCAGATAAAGAGCTTCACAGATAAGAAAAAGCTAAAGGAGTTCACCACCACCAAACCAGTATTATATGAAATGCTGAAAGGTATCCTTTAAGAAGAGGAAGAAGAAGAAGAAGAAAAAGGTAAAGATAAAAATTATGAACAACAAATACACATCTATCAACAAGTGAATCTAAAAATCAAGTGAATAAATAATCTGATGAACAGAATAAACTGGTGAATATAATAGAATCAGGGGCATAGAAAGGGAGTGGACTGACTATTCTTGGGGGGGAAAGGGGTGCGGGGGGTGCGGGAAGATACTGGACAAAAATTGTACACCTATAGATGAGGACAGTGGCGGGGGCGGGTAAGGGCAGAGGGTGGGGTGGGAACCGGGTGGAGGGGAGCTATGGGGGGAAAAAAGAGGAACAACTATAATAAACTAAACAATAAAGATTTAATTAAAAAAAGAAAACAAAGCTGGAGAAATCACAATACCAGTTTTCAAGTTATACTACAAAGCCACCATAATCACAACAACCTAGTACTGGCACAAGAACAAGCATATAGATCAATGGAACAGAACAGAGAACCCAGAAATCGACCCAAGCCATTACACTTAATTAATATTTGACAAAAGAGGCAAGATCATACCATAGAGTCAAGAGAGTCTCTTCAATAAATGGTGTTGGGAAAATTGGACATGCAAAAAAATAAAACTAGACCACCAAATTACACCATACACAAGAATAAACTCAAAATGGATAAAAGACTTAAATTTAAGTCGTGAAACCATAAAAATCCTAGAAGAAACCATAGGCAGTAAAACCTCAGACATCTCTTATAGCAATATGTTTACCAATACATCTCTTATGGCAAAGGAAAACTAAGGGGAAAATAAATAAATGGGGCTACATCAAAATAAAAAGCTCTGCACAGCAAAAGAAACCATCAATAAAACAAAGAGAGCTCCCACTGTTTGGGAGAACATATTTGGAAAGGATACATCTGATAAAGGGTTAATATCGAAATATGTTAAGGAACTCAAACAACTTAACAAAAGGAGGGCAAACAATCCAATTAAAAATGGGCAAAGGATGTTAAATAGATACTTCTCCAAAGAGGACACACAGATGTCCAAGAGACATATGAAAAAATGCTCAAAGTCACTGATCATCAGTGCAAATTAAAATGGCAATCTCACACCTGTCAGAATGGCTACCATCAACAAATCAACAAATGACAAGTGCTGGCAAGAATGTGAAAAAAAGGGATCCCTAGTACATTGCTGGTGGAAATGCAGACTGGTGCAACCATTATGGAAAACAGCATGGAGTTTCCTCAAAAAATTAAATATGGAACTGCCATTTGACTCAGTGATCCCACTTCTAGGAATATATCCTAAGAAACCCAAAGCACCAATCAGAAAGAATGTATGCACCCCTATGTTCATAGCAGCACAATTCACAATAGCTATGATCTGGGAAGAGCCCAAGTGTCCATCAGTAGATAAATGGGTAAAAAAAGCTGTGGTACATTTATACCATGGAATACTATGCAGCAGTAAAAAGAAGAATCTCTTACCCTTTGAACAGCAAGGAGGGACCTGGAGAGTATCATGCTAAGTGAAATAAGTCAGTCAGAGAAAGACAAATATCACATGATCGCATTCATATGTGGAATCTAAGTAACAAAATAAACTGATGAAAGGAGTGTATCCAGAGACATGGAAGCATGGAACAGAGTGCAGAATCTCAGAGGAAAGGTGGGGGAGGGTGGTGAGTAGGTGGGAGGTAATCAACCAAAAACTTTGTATGCATATATAAATAAATCATGGACACAGACAATAGGGTGCTGAAAGCCTGGGGCGGGGGGGCGGGGGGGCTGGAGGGGGGAAGAAGGGGACATATGTAATACTTTCAACAATAAAGAATTATTTAAACAAAACAAAAAACCAGGCTGGATTGTGGCTGAGTGACAAGGAGGCTGCTGAAATCCCAGTGTTCCTCTTAAGGAGCCCACACACAAACTTACACATCCTGCTTCTTCTGAGCTCCAGTGCCAGGGGACCCAGACACACACGGGGAGGAACTGGCTTGTCTGGCATCAGGGCAGGAACTCAGGGATGGCTTTCTCCCAGATGGGGGTGCTCACAGGGGTCATTGTTCCAGTGCTGGGACCTCCCCTCTCACAGGGCTGACTGGCAGCATCTCTGAGTCTCTATCAGCCTGGAGCACACTGTTCTGCCCTGGGTATTCCCTGAGACTCACTCCATCCAATTTACAGGCCCACCCAAGCTGTTTGCAGCAGCTTTTCCATATGAATGGCCTGTCCTGTCTCAGGCTTCAGCCTTTGCGAAAGTCTCTTAAACAAGTTTCAGGTGGTGACAGCATGCCCCAAGACCTGGCACTAGCACCAGCCTGCCTTGCTTCATAGCTGGGCCTCACCTGGGCACCTCCAAGCCCAATACAAATAGCAAATAGCAGCCCTCTGCTGACCCCTCTGTGGCTCCTGCCAAGTGGCCCCAGGCAATGGCTGACTTTGCACCTCCCTGGAGGCCCTAGATCCAGTACACCTGGTGGACAGCTTCAGACCATAACAGATTACAACTCTACACATCCATAAGCGACACACTCAAGGGGCAGACTTAGTGAGCACCAAAGCCCCACTGAAGCAAGTCCTGTTCCATAGGAGTGTATCCTGCACAGCTGCTCACCCACTGTAGTCGCAGCTGGTCCTCACAGCCAATTGGCCTGGAGGTCAACGCCTCCTGGTGATGCCAACAACAATCAAGGCTTAACCACAAGACTGTGCACACAGCCCACACAGGGGTGCTCCTAGAGTGCCCAGCTCAGGTTACTGGGGAGGCTCGGCCACTGGGCCCTACAGGACACCTACTACACAAAGCCACTCTATCAATTCCAGGAGACATAGCGCTCTACCTAATACATAGAAACAAACACAGGGAAGCAACCAAAATGCAGAGACAAAGAAGCATGCCATAAATGAAAGAAATGGAAGCAAGCAAACTACTAGATACAGAGTTCAAAACCATGGTTATAAAGTTACTCAATGAACTTTCAAGGATCTTAGTGAGAATGTCAAAGACATGAAAAAGGACCAGTCAAAAATTAACATACACTAACTGAAATAAAGAATAATTTATACTCAACAATACAGTAGATGGAAAAAAATAACGACAGAAAACTTCCCCTACCTGGTGAAAGAAATAGACTTGCAAGTCCAGGAAGCACAGAGAGTCCTACACAAGAGGAACCCAAAGAGGCCCACACTAAGACACATCATAATTAAAATCCAAGGGTTAAAGACAAAGAGAGAATCTTAACAGCAACAAGAGAAAAGCAGTTAGTTACCTACAAGAGAGTGCCCGTATGACCATCAGCTGATTTCTCAACAGAAACTTTGCAGGCCAGAAGGGGGTGACAAGAAATACTCAAAGTGATGAATAGCAATGACCTACAACCAAGATTACTCTATCCAGCAAAGCTCTCATTTAGAATTGAGGGTCAGATAAAGAGCTTCACAAACAAGAAAAAGTTAAAGGAGTTCAACACCAACCAAACCAGTATTACATGTAATGTTGAAGGGTATTCTTTAAGAAGAGGAGGAGGAAAAAGAAGAGGAGGAGGAAGAAAAGAAGAAGAGAAGGAAGGAGGAGGAGGAGGAGGAGGAGAAGGAATAAAATATATGAACACTAAAATGTCAACAAATACATACCAATAATCGAATCTAAAAATCAAAATAAATGAACAAGAAATCTAATGAACAAAATAAACTGGTGAATAAAATAGAATCAAAGGCAAAAAGCATGGTACAGACTAACAAATCTCAGAGGGAAGGGGGGAGGGGGCAGGAAGAGATTAACCAAAGATCTTACCTATAGACACAGACAATAGGGTGGTGAAGGCCTGGGGTGGGGTGGGGTGGGAACCAGGTAGAGGGATGCAATGGGGGGGGGAAGGGGGATATCTGTAATACTCTCAACAATAAAGATTTAAAAATATATATCACTGGAGCCCCTTATCAAGAAATTCTTCATCATTAGATTAGATCTGGAGGGATTCGAGGGTAGGTCAGAATGGATATTTTTCAAAAGTACCGGTATTTATTTATTGCAGCACCCCAAAATTTAGTGGCTTAAAATAATCATTTTATTTGCTCACAGTTCTCGAGGGTCTGCTGACTTGGTTCTTCTGCTGGCTTTGCTTGGGATCCTCATGTGAATGCTGTCATCTGGCAACACAACTCTGCTGGATGGCCTCTCTCACCCGTCTGGCTGAGGATTCTCCACCAATCTAGTTCAGATTTGTCCACATGGTGGCAGCATCTAAGAGCATAAGAGAGAACCTGTAAGGTCTTGAGGCTTAGACTCCTAATCACACAATTCTGTCAGTTTCTATTGGTCAAAGCAACTCATATGGCTGGCCAGACTCAAGAACTGGGAAAATAGCCCGGCAGGAGTGGCTCAGTAGTTGAGCGTCGACCTATGAACCAGGAGGTCACAGCTCAATTCCAGTCAGGGCACATGCCCACGTTTTGGGCTCGATCCCCAGTAGGGGACATGCAGGAGGCAGCCAACTGATGATTCTCTCTCATCATTGATGTTTCTCTCTCTCCTCCTTCCTCTAAAATCAATAAAAAACATTTTTAAAAAAGAACTGGTAAAATAGTCTTCATTACTTTAGGGGAGCAGCTGCAAAGAACGTGTGAGGCTTTGGAGGGGAAGAAAGGGTGTGAATGGTGAGGAGCTGCTTCAGTGGGGGGACTTTAACCCAGCCAACTGTTAAATCAGGGCCTCTTGGAAGAAATCCTGCAAAGTACTTGGGTCACTAAAGTTAGAGATTTATGAGGCTCTAGCCACCTCAAGGAATCCTCCCCACCCCTTGACCATGGGAACAATAGCGGCAAGATAAAGGACTGGTGTTTTCTGTCTCAGGGGAGGATGGGAGCAGGGATGCTTCAGGTTGGCTCACAGAGGTACGCCTGGAACACAGACGGAGACCCAATCCTCTCAAAGCAGTGATTCAGAATGAGGTAATAACAAAACTTGTGGGGCAAGTCCCATGCCAAGCGGTCTGAGGTGTCCACACATCGGTACCAAGGACAGTGATTATTAATAATAGGATTTTGCCATCTTAGAGCCGAAAGGGGCCTCAGCAACAATCTAGCTCAAACCTTTGTTGCCATGGGATTTTGTTTAAACAAAGGTTTCCACTGGAGCCCAAATACAAACCTATAAGAAAACAGGATTGCTCTGGGGGTGGGAAGCAAAAAAAACTTCTTTATAAAATTGGAAACATTTCTTAAAGCATCATGGAAGACAACATTTTCAATTATATGTACATCAGAGGCTAAAGCAACATTGATCACAAAGAATAAAATTCCCCCAAACGAATACATTCTTAATTTAATAAGTGAAGAGCCTTTGGATTTTAAGGGCATGTTTACTTGGAAACATGAAAGCCAGAAATATGACTTTTAGTCACACGCAAATGAGCCTTGGATGGACCTTTTTTTCAACTTACGGACTAGCCGCAGTTCTCAACCTGCGGGTCGCGAACAATGAAAATACATCCTGCATATCAGATATTTACATTACGATTCATAACAGTAGCAAAATTACAGTTACGAAGTAGCAACGAAAATAATTTTATGGTTGGGGGTCACCACAACATGAGGAACTGTATTAAAGGGTCGCGGCATTAGGAAGGTTGAGAACCACTGGTTGGGTCAACGAGTCCCCCAAACCCCACCAGGTGGCGCCCATGTTCGGCATTTGCTGAACACAGCAGCGTTCTGCTCTTTGCATGAGGGTCAGGTGGCCTCGCGCGGGGCAGGTTTGGAAAATCCGATTAGATGCTCAAGAAAACACCCACTTGTGCTCTTCTATTTTAACGTCTTTTCCTCTCACTTTCGTCTCAACTACCAAAAATCCGTCTGACACTGACTCCACACACACATTCCAAAGAAAAGGACAGGAAAAGCCTGTTTCCAAGGGGCAGCGGGAGGAAGGCTGGGGAACTCGCACACTTAGCTAGTTCAGGTTTTGCCAATTAGACTCTAATCAATAAAAAATTATTATTAGAAGATCCTGGGGCGCACGGCTCCTCCGGCCTCCGTCTCCTCGACCCCAGAAGGGCTCTTGGAGACCTACCATCCGTAGCGTCCCACTGCAGGGCACTCAGTCCTCGGTTTACGTTCTGGGAAAGAGCGCCGAAAGCTGTCCAAGGGGGCTGTCCTCTGGTCTGGTTACTGAGATGAAAGAAAAACAATATAACGTTCGAAAGCACCGGCAGCGTCACGAACTGGGCTTATTATCGCTCTCCTACGTAACTTACTGGCCCGTGTGGGGGGAGGGGTGGCCGCTCCGTAGGGAAGTCTACAAAAATTACACATTTTTTAAAAATTCACGTTCCAGAGAAGGTTTTGGAACTCCAGGCTGCAACATGTTAAGGGCCAGCAGACTTCTGAGTCAGAAGTGGAACCCAGAGGTACTTGCACAACCCTCCACCTTCCTCACCTCCGGGCCGCCGCCCTCCGCTCGCCGCCAGCAGAACCTGTCCGCCCGGCGGCCCCGCGCGGCGAACCTCCCCCGGACGGCGCCTGCGCGGTGGGCAGAGGCCTCGGGCCCCGCCCCCGCGCGTCACGCGTCTTTGCGCAGAGGCGTGTCCCGGGGCGTGCCCGGTTGCTAGGCGACCACACTGCTGCCCCGCCCGCCTGCCTCTCCTCTCCTCCCTCCCCTGCCCGGCCAGTCGCGAGCCAAGGCGCGTGGAGCTGCAGTGTCTGCACGAGAGTCCCCGGGGAGGCATCGTGGCCCGGGAGGCGGCTGTCCCAGCGCAGGTGGACGCCGCCCGTCGGGCCCTCCAACCGCCGCCCCTCCCCCCGGGGGTCCCGAGCTAGCCGATGGGAGGCTCGGCTCGCGGGCCCGGGCGGAAGGATGCGGGGCCGCCTGGAGCCGGACTCCCGCCCCAGCAGCGGAGGTAACGGCGCCGCTGGGTAACGGGCTGGGGGCGCCCGATCGAGCGGCTGGCGCTGGCTGGCGAGGCCGGGGGGCGGGGAAGGCCTGGACCCCAGCGGGAGGGACGAAGGAAGGGATCTGACCCACCCCCAGGAGCCGGCCCACCCTCTTCCTCTTCTGCTCCCATCCCCCCAGCCCCCCCGAGAGCCGGGGAGGGAGCTGGAGCGGATTTAGGGCAAGAGGAATTCCCACCCTCGGGATTATCTCTGAAGCCCTCGGGGGCTATATGGTAAGGAACTCTGAGAAGCCCGGACTTTTTAGCCAACTGGGGGAGACAGGGAGCATTCGCTTTCAGAGAAGCCCTGTTGCTCAGAGCAGATCACCAAGGGCTGAACTCTTGGGGCTTTGAGGGGAGGGGTGCGGTTGGCTTTGGATCTGCAGGTGAGGGGCTCTGCTGCCTGGACTTCAGGGATCCTATTTTGAGAGATACTCCACCTTGCATGGTATGTTACACCTAAACGGGCAGAGGGCCCCCTGGTCGCTTCATTTGCATGGAGACTTCCTTTGGGTAATTTCCTCTGGGGATTTATGAGAAATCTGCAGATCTTCTGTATCTTTTTTCTTTTTTAAACGTGGACGTCTGTCCCGTTTTGTTGGTTTTATGCATTCTGTTGGCAGACGGAGTCACATCCAGAATTTTTGGTTTTTGTCGGTGAAGCAGTTTTCGTTAAAGATACAAGTGCTTCTGTCAGAAGGCGAGCATGTTTTAAAAAGAACATTTCAAAAATATTTGTAGTGTTTTCTGTTTTATTTTTTTTTACTGTGTATATTCTTACAACATCAATTAAGAAAACCCTAGAATGAATTTTTACAAAACAGTTTTTAAAGGCAACGGAAATATTCTGGCATATTTTAAAGATTTAAAAAAAAAAAAAGCCTTTTCCCTGCATCCCGGTCATCATCATTGTAAAGCATATAAAAATGAAATGCTGGGAAATCCATGAAACTGGGAAATCCATGTTCTTGGTGGCAGATGAAATACATTAATCAGGGCCATCTTGTGGATTAAATAAATCCCTTTTCATCTTTTGTGTTTCCTTACGGTGGTGTAGGCGCAGTGTTAAAGAAGAGACGATCCTTAATCATTTAGCATTTAGCGTCCACCATCCACCAGAAAATGGAGTGGATAAAAAGAAGTGAAATTTTAGTACATTTTGTGATTTAGAGGATTTTTTTGCTGTATTTTTCTACAAGTTAAGTAGATGCTACATAGGTACGTTAAAAAAAAAAACAGCCCTAAGAAGGCCTTTTATTTCTTACCTGTAAGACCCGGACGGTGTAGACTAGAATTATTCTTCCCATTGAGGCATGTGGAAAACTGGCTCAGGAGGGATGCAGTGCAGCCAGTGGTAGAGCTGAGATTAGAATCCAAGTCTTGGAAATTCAGTAACTTTTGTCTTTTATTTTATTTTATTTTTTTATGTTCTGGTTAGTTTTTAGGCTCAGAATGTAATTAAGTAGTAAGTTACATAAAATCTTTTTTTAAAAATATATTTTATTGACTTTTTACAGAGAGGAAGGGAGAGGGATAGAGAGTCAGAAACATCAATGAGAGAGAAACATCGATCAGCCGCCCCCTGCACACCTCCCAGTGGGGATGTGCCGGCAACCAAGGTACATGCCCCTGACCGGAATCGAACCCGGCACCCTTCAGTCCGCAGGCCGACGCTCTATCCACTGAGCCAAACCGGTTAGGGCTATGAAATCTTTTTGATAGTCCCTCTTTTTAACAGCATTCAGAAAGTAAGACTTGTTTTAACAATTTCAAAATACAAACCTAGAAATGCTCTACTTGTAAAATGTAGGTTTTCTTTCTTCCTCTGCCAAACACCCCAGTGCAATGTAGACAGTTATGTGTATTCATTATTCTTGTGGCAGATGTGAAGCAGTTAAGACACAGGATGTTTTGGAAATAAAAATTTGCGTACTTCAGTTACTAACAGATCTTATCTGCAATCCTTTCAACTAGATTGGGGGATGGTGTCTATGATACCTTCATGATGATAGATGAAACCAAATGCCCACCCTGTTCAAATGTTCTCTGCAATCCTTCTGAGCCACCTCTACCCAGAAGACTAAATGTAAGTCAATGAGGTCATTCTTTGTGCTGTAATTAATTGTCTTGGAAAGGAGGAAGTGCTACTTAATGCCCAAGGTACAGTTACATCTCACTGGCAACCCAGACTTTGTTTCCTTTTGGCTTTCTCTTGACTTTGGAATAATAACTTCTGTTATTCACCCATTCCTTTCAATCACTGGGATACAGACATGGTCTTAGGAAGAAAATTATATGCTGCTTTTATCTAGGGAATGTTTGTTTTGTTATGACATGATATACGCTGTATTCAAAGGCTCCATTTAACAAAAACAAGGAATAGAAAATATCCCTGAATTCAAAGATCTACAGGTTTTCCCTCTACGCTGTAGAAATGTGGTTTTAGCTTATTAGTATGCTAAAGAGAACCATATAAATTTATATAACTTACAAAGTAATAAAAGTCCAGTATCCACCTGGCACCATGCATAGTTATGATATTGACTATGTTCCCTTTTCATCGCATGACTTGTTTTATAATTGGAAGTTTGTGCTTAATTTCCTTCCCCTTTCCTACCCCTCTGGCAGCCATCAGTTTGAAGACACCCATTTTATAGCTCATAAATAAAACATAACAGCACAGTTTGGTTTTTTGAGGCATTTAATTATTTTGGAGACTGCAGAAATTTAGCTTTGGACACTATTTTACTTAAGATAATAAAAAAATTAATTCATATTCCCTCAGTATAGCAAGGAGAGCAGGGTTTGGACAAGTTCCATGATAGGGAGAAGCTATCCTATGACTTTAAAATTTGCTACATCTAATGAACAAATTGAATAATTGAAAAGACTAATTTGTAATATTTCTCCTTCATATTTCTGTGTTGAAGACCTAAAATTGTTTCTATATGAAAAAAATTACTTGTATTTTTCCTAGTCCTTCCCAATTTTTTTTGTCAGCTTTTGCTGATCAACCTTTTCAGTACTTTCAAAGCTAATAATAATACAAAGTATGGGCTAAATATATTTGGAAGGCTGGTCACCCTATTTTTAAACTCTCTCTGGAGTGAAGTAAGGTTCCTTTCCATTCTCTGTAAGTTTATTTCTTTAATATGTAAAAACCTCTGAGAAGCCCAGAACCACATATTCCTTGTGTTGACCCTCCGATTTCTTGATGACTTGCTGCCAATTAGCACCGTTCTATAGGAGGCCGATACATTACCATTTGACTTAAAATTCATTGTAACTTTAATTCAGGGTCCACTAATGCTAATCATCTTCCAGTAGGTCAGTTACATTGTATGTGTCAGGACCAAAATTAACTTCTTACTGTATGGTATTCAGAGTAACAATTTTGGGGAAACACAAGATTTTAGATTCTAACCCAATGTCTTTGCAAATTTTGCAGAAAAATGCTTTTTGGCTTCTTGGTTACACTTATAGTTCATGATGCCATGAATCTGTCTCAACAGCCTATTGCTATTTTCACAAAGTCTTTTAGCATCCTTATTTATCCAAGATGTGCTTGCATCCTCATTGTAAACTGCACATTATCTGCTCATGGGCTTTTATTGGGTTAAGTGTTGGGTTGCAGAGATTTTAGGTCAAGAACTTAGGAAGGGTAGTGTTTTCTATATGGGTGAGAAGGCTAATTTTTTCTGAATTTCTCAACAAGATCTTTAAGACTTGAAATGTCAAGAGACCTCCCCATTAATAGTATATATGAAGCATTCTTAAATAAAACATAATTCATCTGGCATTATCTGTTTCTCTGGATATAATTACATAGTTAAGATAGTCGATATAGGTGATCATGCACATTACTTGTTTATTGTGATTATAAACCCAAGACCAGGGATATACAATGGTTTAAAACTGTTATACTGTAACACGTGTGAAAACTCGAAGAGTCTCCTAGAACAATGGAAGGGAGATTTTATTTATAGCACAGCAGACTTGATACATAATTGATTCAGGCCCGTATTTGAGATATTTACAGGAAAAGAAAGCAAGCTAAGGAGAAAACCCCTCCCTGTATGGAAAAATTCCTTCCTGGAATTCTTCAGATTCACTGGAGATTGGAACCTTGGTAATCCGTAGGGAACTACACCTGAGGGATCATGTTCTGTTCTGGGAGCTACACTTGAAGAGAGACATAAAGTGCAGCCTGTATTGAGAATATGAATAGGATAGTAAGGGAATCTGACACAGCCGTGGGAGGTAGAGAATGTCATGGGGATGACGTTCTAATGTCATAGAAAAAACTGGTGGGGGGCAGGGCAGCCCCTTGTAGGTATCTAAGAGCATTTACATGAAATTTGGATGCTTCTATATAGTTCCAGAGAGCAAAACAAGGCTTAATTTTGAGGGGGGAGAGACTTAGGCTCACTATTAGGGAAAACCACGAGTCAGGACATCAAAATGATCTTTTTAAATCTTATTGTAATAATTCTATGGAAATTAAATTTCTGTTTTATATCTGTTCTTATTCATGTTCTGAACCTGAGACCCTCTCTTTATCGCAAACAGAGACGAAGACCTGCAGAGCCAGCGCAGCCTTACATGTAGGCAGAGTAGGTGAGATGCCCAGGGGTGGGCCCTGGACCACAAATCCCTTTCCCACCAGCTGGTCACTGATGGCTGCAGTTCCTAGAGAGGCATTCCTTTGAGTTAAGGCATTGATCTTCCGTTAAAGTTCAAATATCTCTGGAGAGGTAACACATTCAATTGTATAGCAAGTTGAAAGCAGGTTTTATGTGGGGGAGACAGTGGGTGAGGTGATTCTGTGCATCCTAAGGGAAGGCCTGTTTGGGGGGTTTGATGGAGCAGGAGGCATGTTAGTGCAGACGTCTAGTGGAGGGAGACTGGCAATACGGAAGAAGGTCCCCCAGAGAGAAGAGATAAACTGAAAGGGGGAAGGGAGAGTGTTTAGGGGTTTAAATCTTATATATTGAGCATTATTGTTACCAGTATTTTTTAAATGTTTTCTAGTTTGTGAGAGCCTTTCACGTATGTTATCATCATCATTTGATTCACACAACATCAGGCATTACTGCCCACATTCTACAGATAAACTGAAGCCAAGAAACTGGGCTAAAGGTTAAGCAACCTGCCCGGGGACTTACAGCTTTGAAGCAGTGTAGACAGGACCCCAACCCAAGCCTTCTGACTTCACATTGCTTCAGAATGGGTTCCCCAGGACTAGCGGTCAATATTCAGATGCATTTAAGTTAGAGAGTAAAAATTTTAAAGAAAACTGGCTGAGATGTACGCCAATGTTCATTTTGTTATGTAAATCTACCTAAAGCAAAACATGTATAATTCCCTAGTTCAACGGAAGTCCCTCCTAATAGATTGTCGTTCCTTGAGAACATGTGTTTTTTCGTAGCATTTGTAATAGTGAACAATAAATGTTCATGTGAATGTTGGATGGAGAGATAGGACCCTCTTCTATTTTTCATCCTTAAAAACAGGAATAGTTATTTGACTTAATTACTGATGAGAAAAAACCTTGCACTATATTTTCTATCGTAGCAAGGTATTTAGGTTCTGTCTGCAGGCCTATTTTAGTTGTTTGTTTGTTTGTTTTTTAATATATTTTACTGATTTTTTACAGAGAGGAAGGGAGAGGGATAGAGAGTTAGAAACATCAATGAGAGAGAAACATCGATTAGCTGCCTCCTGCACACTCCCTACTGGGGATGTGCCCGCAACCAAGGTACATGCCCTTGACCGGAATCGAACCTGGGATCCTTGAGTCCGCAGGCTGACGCTCTATCCACTGAGCCAAACCAGTTAGGGCCCTATTTTAGTTTTTTGACCAGTGATAGTTATCTACTTAGGTATAAGGGAGATTTTTTTCTGGTCCATATCTCACCTCCTTACTTCAAAACTAAGTACCAAAGTGTGGCTGTAGTTGTTCAGGCTGCTTTTGTGTAAGATTGTGTAACACCTCATTTCTTAACTGTAGTACTCTGGGAATGTTTCAGTTGATTAAAAAATCTAAAAGGAGGAGGCAAGAATGAATATTTTGCTTTTATAACTTAGATTGGGAGCTGTCTTTAAAAGAGTATGTCAACACTTGAATACTTTCATCCTTTTTTTGTTGTTTATATTTTCATCTTTTGTATTTTATTTATTCAAGGTAATAGGCCAGGTGTTACTTGTTTAGTTTATATTAAAGTTCTGTTTTTTAAAGGCTTGGCCGTTTTATGTCACTACCTTTACATTTCATCATATTTTGGGGGGATTGCGACTATAGTTAAGAGCTCCCCTGAAATTACCTATCCTTGATCATAGAGGCGGTCAGAAATTATCAAACGATTGGGAGTACAGCTCTTCGGGGTTGATTAAGAAAAACAGAAGTCCTTTGAAGTGTCCCATCATTTTTTTAACGACAAAGTTAACTTTTTTTTTTCTTCTTCTAGCACCTTTTTACATTTTTCATATTTTTTTTATTTTGTTTTTTAGTGTTTGAATTTTTTGCTTTTCTTCCATCTAATTTCAAAGAATCTTGTCTCATTTCAGAGGAGTAAGTAGAGCTTTCTTTTGTGGGTTACTGTTTTTTGAAGGCAAAGGTTAAGCAAAATCACGTGAAAAGAGTAGTGATATGTCTTCATCGCCGAGGCTCATGCTGAGGAATAGTGGTGTATGTGTATATGAGCGAGAGAGGCCCTGCATCTCTTCGGGAGGGTGACAAGAAGCACTGGGGCGCTGGTTTCTCACTCCTACTCAGGCGCATGAAGAATTGGCCTGGATGGTCTCAAGAGTTCCCTTTGGCTTAGAACTTTTGTGATTCAGTGAGCTGGGCTAGGAGGCTGCAATAACTTACTTAGGGACCTAGGAGTAGATGAGGAGGCCTTGGCTGGTTCCAGACCATGGTCAGCATCCAGCCCTACTGGGGAGCAGTAGAACAGGCAGTAGGAGAACCTGGTCCCAAGTTATGTTAATGGGAAGGGCACTGCAGATAGTCAGAAGACCTGGGTTCAAATCCTGCCTCTATTCTTTAATAATACGTTGTTATTTACAGAACACTTGCATGTACATTGTTTTGATCCTGCTTATATGCCTTTAACATTTGGGAAGGTACTTGAAACCATTAGTAAAAAATATAAGACAGTTGTGTGTGTGTGTGTGTGTGTGTGTGTGTGTGTGTGTATATATATATATATATATATTTATATATATAAAATCAAGCGCCAGATTTTGTGGTACAGACTGGGAAAGCTGTACGGTTATTTAGTATGGGCTTGGAGTAGTTCTAAGTGGGAGAGAGAGGACTTGAATTGGGCTTGAAAGACTGTAGGATTTGAGTGATTAGGGTGAAAGGACTCTCAGTAGAAAGACATACCTATTAGAAGGAACTAGAATGCTTAGGGTATGGTAAGAAGACCTGTCTTGAACAGAGCAAGGCACATAGAGGCGCTAGGGGTGGCTAGAATCCTCAGGGAGTCTGAAGATTAATGTAACAGTTTCCAGAGACTCCTGCTGTCCTTACCTCACTTCTGGGTTATTTTCTCAGACTGGATATGTTCTGTTGTGTCAGGGAGGATTCTTTCATCCTTCCCCTGTTTCTGTGTGACTCTCACATTATATTCATTTTCCTTCTCCGTAGATCACCACTGAGCAGTTAACAAGAGAGAATACCCAGCACTTTCTGAATGGAGGTGAAATGAAGGTAGAAGAGCTGTTTCAAGAATTTGGCAACCGAAGATCTGACACTTTCCAGTTAGATGGCATTCACGACTCGGAAAAGTGCTCTCCTGTTTCTCAGGGTAAAAGTTCAGACAGCCTGAATACGGTCAAGTCCGGCAGTTCACCCAAAGCTTCCCGAGTGGTGCCCCTGACCCCGGAGCAGGCACTGAAGCAATACAAGCACCTGCTCACCGGTTACGAGAAGCTGGAAATCCTCAATTATCCAGAAATTTACTTTGTGGGTCCAAATGCCAAAAAAAGACATGGAGTCCTTGGTGGTCCCAATAATGGGGGGTATGACGATGCAGAAGGGGCCTATATTCATGTACCTCGAGACCACCTCGCGTATCGATACGAGGTGCTGAAAATTATTGGCAAGGGGAGTTTTGGACAGGTAGCCCGGGTCTATGATCACAAACTTCGACAGTACGTGGCCCTGAAGATGGTGCGCAATGAGAAGCGTTTCCATCGGCAAGCCGCCGAGGAGATCCGGATTCTGGAGCACCTCAGGAAGCAGGACAAAAACGGCAGCATGAATGTTATCCACATGCTGGAGAGCTTCACGTTCCGGAACCATGTCTGCATGGCCTTCGAATTGCTGAGCATAGACCTGTACGAGCTCATTAAAAAAAACAAGTTCCAGGGCTTTAGCGTCCAGCTCGTGCGAAAGTTTGCCCAGTCCATTTTGCAATCCTTGGACGCGCTCCACAAAAATAAGATCATTCACTGTGACCTGAAGCCCGAAAACATTCTCCTGAAACACCACGGGCGCAGCGCGACCAAGGTCATTGACTTCGGGTCCAGCTGTTTCGAGTACCAGAAGCTTTACACGTATATCCAGTCCCGCTTCTACAGAGCCCCAGAGATCATCCTAGGAGGCCGCTACAGCACTCCTATCGACATGTGGAGCTTTGGCTGCATCCTTGCAGAGCTTCTCACAGGACAGCCCCTCTTCCCCGGGGAGGACGAAGGGGACCAGCTGGCTTGTATGATGGAGCTGCTAGGGATGCCGCCCCCCAAACTTCTGGAGCAGTCCAAACGGGCCAAGTACTTTATCAACTCCAAGGGCCTCCCTCGCTACTGCTCTGTGACGACGCAGGCAGATGGGAGGGTGGTGCTTGGGGCGGGTCGCTCACGCAGGGGTAAAAAGCGGGGTCCTCCAGGCAGCAAAGACTGGGTGACAGCACTGAAAGGGTGTGATGACTACTTGTTTATAGAGTTTTTGAAAAGGTGTCTTCAGTGGGACCCCACTGCCCGCCTGACCCCCGCTCAAGCGTTAAGACACCCTTGGATTAGCAAGTCTGTACCCAAACCTCTCACCGTGGAGAAGGTGTCAGGGAAACGGGTAGTAAATTCTGCAAATGCTTTCCAGGGCCTGGGTTCCAAGCTGCCTCCGGTGGTTGGCATAGCCAATAAGCTTAAAGCTAACTTGATGTCAGAAACCAATGGTGGTATACCTCTGTGCAGTGTGTTGCCAAAACTGATTAGCTAATGGACAGTGATATGCTCAGAGATGCACATGTATGTATTTTTAACTATCTTGCAAACCTAAAAAAAATGGGAAAAAAATACAAGCCATTGGTGGATATGTTTTTCTTAGACTAGATTTCTTTTTTTTTAACAAGGCAAAGCATTTTTATATAACTAAAAAGAACTCTTCAAGGGCTAATTACCTAACCAGCTTGTATTGGCCATCCTGGAATATACATTAAATGACTTTTTATAGGTCAATGCGTCTCTGTTATTATTGTCAGATGTACATCAACCTGTGTGTTGTATTGGTTTAAATCTTTTCTCTCTAGATAGAAGGTATCCCAAAAAATCTATTCTGACTATTCCTCTTTTAGTCTCCCTCCACATCTGTTCCGGAAGGGTAACCTGGGACATGGCCGCAGTTATGGATGGGAGCCAAAGCTAGACCTCTTGCCCCAGCAGGCCCTTCTGGGGCCATTCTAGGTGAAAGGACTCACAGCAGAGTACAGGATCAAGGAAGCTCCCGGTAGCTGTTGGTTACCTGGGGAACTGGTGTTTCTGCTTCTCAATGACTCATTTCGATTTTGTGATGTGCAGCTTATTTATCCTCCTCATTCGAGGCTATTCTTCCATTGATTTTTTTTTTTTTTTTTTTTTTTTTTTTTTTTTTTAGAGAGGAAGAGGGGCAGAAAGACAGAGAGAGAAACGTCGATGTGTGAGAGACACATTAGTAGTTGCCTCCCTCACACACCCCTGTGGGGCCTGGGAATCGAACCTGCAACTCAGGTACATGTCCTTGACTGGGGATTGAACCCGCATCTTTTCGGGTCATGGTCCGGTGCTCTAACCACAGCCGTACCGACCAGAGCTTTATTTTATGTGTTATTATTACTTACTTTTTTTCTTCTTTTTGCCTCTGATTTGTTTCCTGGGCACTCGAAGCATTTTGCAGACAGCTTACCCTTTACCGAGTACTGGTGTTAGGACGAGTCCGATGCCTCCTGCCCCTGGTCTCTAAGGAAGATGATGCAGCTGCTTTGCCCCAGGTGACCCCGATGCTAAGGTGGAGTCGGCGTGCAATCTGCAGTTCCCTCATTGTTAGAGCCCCAGGACCAGCCTCCTTGCTGCATTTTCATGGACTCTCCCTTATAAAAGTGATCCCTTTCAGGTAAACCTAACTTTGGTTTCGTTGCTTTCTTCCTCTTTTCCCAGCTACGTGCTATAGTCATTCCACTTGCCATTTACACCGCAGACTAGTCCCTAGATTCTGAATGAACTTCGGTTATAAGAAGAAAATCAGGAACGTCATAACCCAGTTCCTTTCTCTTCAACATCCTTCCTTTTCCCTAAGATTTGAACAGTGAGGACTAGTAATGAACTAATTGCTAACGAAATGTCTTACTAAGAAGGATGGAGAGAGTCAGTGACCAGGTAACACTGCTGCTTTCCTCCCTGCCCTTCCTCTGCTTCCACTTCCTCCGAAACAAGCGTGTGCCTTGGAGGACACCGCTGCTTCCTACAGCTTCGCTCTCAGGAGGAGCCAATTCCCTTTTTATTCTAGGATTCAGTCTGCAAACTCCCTAAGAGCAGGAGGCTCCTTTCGTTGGACAACTCAGTATACAAAGGAGGAAAATGTCAGCCTGGCCAGGCAGCTCCACTGGTTAGAACATTGTCCTGATACACCAGGTTCATTTCCTGGTCAGGGCACATGCAAGAAGCAACCAATGAATGCATAAGTAAGTGGAACAACAAATCAATGTTTCTCCCTAAGAATCAATCAAATATATATGGAAAGAGAGAGAGGGAGGAAAGGAGGAAGGAAGGAAGGAAGGAAGGAAGGAAGGAAGGAAGGAAGGAAGGAAGGAAGGAAGATTATTGAAGAACTTTTGCCTTATCCAAAAAGTGTCCCTGATTGCCACAGCACAGGCTATGAAAACAATGAGCAAATGACCAGAGAGGGGCCTTAGCCCCATGGCAGGGAAGAGTTCAGACTGAGGCTCAGCCCCTAAAAGAGGATGTCCTGGTACTTTTGGTGACTGCAACTGGACTTACAACCTTCACAACTTCCTTTGCTCCTGGTTTACAAAAGGCAATGGGATATAGACCTCCCCTCGGTCCCTCTAACTCAGTGGTTCTCAACCTTCTGGCCCTTTAAATACAGTTCCTCATGTGGTGACCCAACCATAAAATTATTTTCGTTGCTACTTCATCACTGTAATGTTGCTACTGTTATGAATCGTCATGTAAATATCTGATATGCAGGACGGTCTTAGGCGACCCCTGTGTGAAAGGGTCGTTCGACCGCCAAAGGGGTCGCGACCCACAGGTTGAGAACCGCTGCTCTAACTCCTGCTGAGTTCTCCAACGTAAGGAGAAGCTGGGTGAAATCTCCCGTGTTATCTGGGCAGAGCATATGTGGAGGTGGTTTTGCCGGTTGTTATCGGTGTGGTAGACTTGCTCTTTTAAGAAACCTGTTTCAAGAACTCTGCCGTAAACACCTGAGGGGCCCTGGAGGGCTCGCGATCCCCATGATGGTGTTTTTAGTGAGCGGTCTCCTTGGTCAGTCAAGCACTGTGTGCGCCGGGGGAGAGAAGCGAGCCTGTGGCTGAGGTTGGCACGTGGTCTGGATCTGCGTGTGGAATGGACTGTGAGGTTATTGAAATTGGGTCGAGTGACAGGATAGAGACAACCCGTGACACGAGACAAATTCTAGAAAGCCCCAAGCATTTTGAAAACACGCAGTATCTGACTCTTCCGTCGGGGGCACTGACCTCTCTTCCCTTAGGTTGTCAAGTACAAAGGCGCATGGTGTGTTTGCCTGCATTTGGCAAGCTGGGGAGTGACGCAGGGCAGAGTCACCCCAGTTGGCAAGTCTCTGTGGGCTGGTTCGAGTTTGGGGGGAGTGGGCTGCTTTCATGCGTGGCGGTGGTTGTGGAGATGGATTTGGGGAGGTTTGTGAGTGGGTTTCAAGTCTAGGGACAAGTTGTGGTTTTTGGAGGCTGTCACCCTGTGCCCCCTTTTCTCGGCTGCTTAAATTTTTGCTTGGATCTCTTCCCAGCCAAAGCAGTGAGCGACCGAATCAGACCAAGAGTTAGGCAGAGGTTCAAACTGTGTCATACAGTTATTATTAGGTTCTTTAGCCATTTTTGTTCTCCAGGTCATTTCAATAAACTGACTTCTTTTACTCATTTTGAAATTGACAAAAATCAGCTGAGTTTCCAAAGTCCCATGGACACGAATTTGGAGAGAAATTTTTGTTTTACTTCATTCCCCAAACTATTTTTGCCTCTTAACGTGGGGAATTGGCTGATGTCCCTAATACCTGCTCATCTTATTGACTCTGTCCTACCTTCTGCCCTCCCAATGACTGAGCTGTTTGTTTGTCGTGTGCAATCACGATTCCTCCTTCTATGAGAATGTAAGCTTCAGCCCTCACCGGTTTGCCTCAGTGGATAGAGCGTCGACCTGCACACTGAAGGGTCCCAGGTTCGATTCCAGTCAAGGGCACATGCCCGGGTTGCGGGCTTGATCCCCCAATAGGGGGTGTGCAGGAGGCAGCCGATCAATGATTCTTTCTCCTCATTGCTGTTCCTATCTCTCTCTCCCTCTCCCTTTCTCTCTGAAATCAATAAAAATATATTTTAAAAAAACAAATGTAAACTTCAGATAGGCAGGCCCATGACTTCATGATGCTCCAAGTCAGCGATTCCCAACCTGTGTGCCGTGGCAGGCACACTGGTGTGCCCCAAGGATTCTGAGAACATGTGATACCTGGCTATTTAGTCAGGGGCACTCACTTCTTTTCCCTTAGATTGTCAAGTTAAAAAATGACAACAGCCAACACAACAATAGCTGTCCGGTGTGAATGAATCAAAATTATACCTTTTTTTTTTTTGTCAAATCAGCAAAAAAAACATGTTTTGATGCACCACAGAATTTTGGTGATTTATGTGCCGTGAGATGAAAAAAGTTGAAAATGGCGGCTCTGAGTGAACCGGTCGTGGTGCTTCTGGTCATGGGCAGGTGATGGAGGTTCTGCCTCCCATGCACCAGGAGTGTGCTCACCTCTTGTCTTCTTTTTTTTTTTTTTAGATATTTTATTGAACTTTTACAGAGAGGAAGGGAGAGAGATAGAGAGTTAGAAACATCGATGAGAGAGAAACATCGATCAGCTGCCTCCTGCACATCCCCCACTGGGGATGTGCCTGCAACCCAGGCACATGCCCCTGATCGGAACCGAACCCGGGACCCCCCAGTCCACAGGCTGACGCTCTATCCACTGAGCCAAACCGGTTTCAGCAGCTCTTGTCTTCTTTTAAAGTGACCCACACAGTTACTCTCCGATCTCTTTTGGAGAAAAGATAATTGGATGAAGGTGCTATGAGACCACCTTCTTCCGGTCCAGTGTTTGACACCTTGATAATAAGGAAAAGAAAAATGCAACCGGAACCTCACTGACAAAGGTCTGCTGCTGGCCCGGAGGGGCTCCGTGAAAGAGGCGAGAGACCAGCCGGATGCTCTTCCCACAGGAAACGACATGACTAGAGTAGGAGGATTTTAAGGGGGTTTGGGACAGACAGGTGAGCTGGCCAGTGTCGTTATATTTTACTGTTTATAACATTTAATCTATAAAGAATGGGGCTTATTGTATGATCATAAACATAAAACAGAACAAAAGATTAAATAAAATTTTCGACTGTGAAGCAGTTGGGATCTGGAGCAGCTGGTCGTGTTGAAACTTTCTTCTTTTGCTTAATTCCGAACGAGGCATAATGAAGTCAGATGCTAAACTTCAGGTAGCAGCTAATAAACGGTGCTGAGCTTTTCTGACTAACAGAACACTCCTGCCACTTTAGTGAATCATGGAAAACTCTCATGTATTTTTAATTATTTCTCTGGCATCTGTCACTTGATGTCATCAGCACGGAAGTTGGAAAGGTGACAATGATTGTTCCAGACTGTGCCGGGATGTCTGGTCTCCCCTGCGAACTGCGGATAAGCACTTGTCCTTCGAACCAGGTGGACCTGCCAGAACATGTTTTCCGCGTCGATTCAGGCTGGCCAGAGGGGCCCCTCTCGTGTGCTAGAACTTACTCTCCACAGAGCAGCTGCAGACACCCATCAGATGTACAGGGAGTGGCAGATCAAGGAAGGACTGTCCTGTGCCAGGGATCAGCCCCCCAGTTTTTAACATTTTAATTTTGTATATTTTTAATCCTCACCCAACAATGTGTTTTTATTGATTTTAGAGAAATAGGAAGGGAGAGAGATAAACATCGATGTGAGGGAGACATTGATCGGTTGCCTACCCTAGGCACCCCTACCAGGGATCGAACCCACCAGGGCACCAGGTATGTGCCGCAACCGGAGAGTCGAACCCACAACATTTTGGTGTATGGGACGCTGCTCCAGCCAACCAAGCCACCCAGCCAGGGCAGCCTCTCCGTTTTAAATAACGTTTTTAATATCCTCTTTCCAACATGTACCACTTTCATCTTCAACCTATACTTCCGAAAGCCCAAGATTTTAAAGAGAATTTCCTTCCAAACCTGGCCTTCAACCAAATCTAGGGGTGATCCTCTCCCAGTGTCTGTCAAAGGAACGCCTGCTAATTTCAGGGGGACGGTTTTCAGAGTCGCGGCGAACCCATCCATGTAAGGGCTGAAAGCTCTCCGGTCCCTGAATCCATAACCCCTGAGATAAGCCAGAGCTACAAATACACTGTCTAGACTTTGAAGGAGAGGATCTGATTCTTAATATAGCTCACCAAGCACCCATGGAGCCTCGACTCTCTTGATGTCCCAAAACAGGAGAACTGCCTGCCTGTGGACTAGAAAGTCTCACCTTCCGCCACCACAAATAACTAAAAGGAAAGCGCCCGCCCCAAAGCCGGCCAGATGGTGCCCCGTGGCTATTTCAGCTCAGGATGTCAGCCTCGAAGCATGAGGGGGGGGTCATGTTGGTGCCGTGGGATTCTCTCTCCGTTCGTGTGAACCTGCTGACTCGCTTCCCCTGGAAAGCACATGTCGGTGTGGATGACTCAGCGTTGTTGTTTTATTTTGGGGTGTTTGTTTTTTAAAAAGTAAGGGTGACATGCTCTGAGCATTTTTCAGCCTCTCATGCTTGTTTCCAAACCAGAGCTGGGAACTTTCCCCAGCCCGGCCCTGCGTGCTGTGCCTGCAATGTCCCCAGTGTGTGTGTGTGTGTGTGTGTGTGTGTGTGTGTGTGTGTGTGTGTGCAGGGGGGGTGGGGGGGGGAGGGGTGTTGCCACCCACAGGGAGCATGGGCTCCGCTGTGCTGCCGGTACAGCCTCTCAACCATGGGCAGCAATAGAGGAAGAAAAGGCTTGAAAAAGCAAACCCTGGGGCGGAAGAAGGAGCAGGCCGAGAAACTGCCTTACAGAGACTCCCCTGTAACACCCTCTCAGTTCCCAGGGCTTCGGTGTAAGCCCCGCTCTGGTGTGAAGAAGGGAGCTGGGAAACACGAGGTGGGGAGGCGGGGGGTGCTCAGGGGTGGCCCTCCTCCCGGGAGCCTGACTGTCAGCTCCCCTCGGCTGTGCCCACGTTTCCATGGCTGAGTGAGGCCCAAGGTGGGCTCCAGGATGCAGCCTGGCACTCAGCTCATTTGAGAAGTTGCGCTGTGTTTCTTAGGCCCAGGCCTTGGTCCGGGGGATAATATAAAACCAGAGGGAACCAAGCCAAAGAATGAAAGGGAAACATATTCTCAGGGGCCCTTGGGCAACTTCCCTCCTGCCGGCTTCGGGTCTGGCCCGGGGCCCTCAGTGCCTGGCCACTGGAGCTAAGTGGGCACGGACCCAGGGACTGCTTTCTGTCCCTAACAGGCTTTCCATGGCCTGTGGCTGCCGATGGCGGCCTGGCCTACAGCTAGAGAAGGGCCTCCTGGTGTTCATGAAGCAGCTGTGTGTTTGAGACCAGCTGCTAGAGAAGCTGCAGACTAGGGGAACGTACAAGAGCACCCGCCTTCAACAAAGTTATTTACATTTCCCCATGATCTAGTGCACCCTGATCCAGGACACACCAGTGGCTTTAAAAAAAAAAAAAAAATATATATATATATATATATATATATATATATATATTTCTTTTTTTAATTGATTTCAGAAAGGAAGGGAGAGGGAGGGAGAGATAGAAACATCAATGATGAGAGAGAATCATTGATTGACTGCCTCCTGCACGCCCCCACTGGGGATGGAGCCCACAACCCCGGGGCTTGACCGGAATTGAACCTGGGACCCTTCAGTCTGCAGGCCGACACTCTATCCACTGAGCCAAGCCAGCCAGGCATGCCCGTGGTTTTTTATGCATGTAGGGCAAAAACTCCCAGAACTTAGGAAAGGCAGTGAAATGGCGATGAGGGCTAGAGGTGTGCCGTCCATCGCTTGTCCATCTCCAGGAAGGAATTTCTGTCCAGAGGCAGAAAACTGAAGTGACTGCAGCTAGACTGAGCCGGTGCTGAGATGGGACCGCGGCCTTTCTGTTGCATGAAACTGGGCACAGGGTGGCCTTGTTTGCAGAGGCTGCCCGGCCCTGCCTTTGCGTCTGGCTGCTGACCAGCTCCTGACGAAGGAGCAGACCAGGATGTCCAGCCTGAACCGCTGCGGAGAATTCTCGATCGTTCCCAGGGTGGAGCGCTGGCCCGCGGGCTCACCTCTGCCCTCCTGGGGCATGTCCATGCAGGCCTTCCTGGGTGCATTTATTCTTTCAACAGTGACTTATTGAGCAATTGTGGTGTGAAAAGCACTCTGGTGGCACTTGCCAGGGACGGGTGGCAGCGACAGCATTCAGGCCATATGCCCGGAATTTGACAGAAGGCAGGCGGTGGGCCTCTAGACTCTAGAGGAAACGCCAAGTCTGCACTCAGCCTTGGTTTTAAAATGTGTCTCAACCTGCAACTGAATGGGGTGAGAAGGGGAGATCCTTTCAGAAGAGAGTGTGCTGGGTCTCTGAGGCTTGTGTTCTGAGCTAAAAGAGGAGGAGAAAAGAGGGCAGAGAAGGAAGACGTGCTGTGCTGTAGAAAAGTGACTACGAAACTTTCCAGCGGCTCTCAACCTGTGGGTCGCAACCCCTTTGGCAGTCAAACGACCCTTTCACAGGGGTCGCCTAAGACCATCCTGCATATCAGATATTTACATGACGATTCATCACAGTAGCAACATTACAGTGATGAAGTAGCCACGAAAATAATTGTATGGTTGGGTCACACCATGAGGAACTATATTTAAAGGGCCAGAAGGTTGAGAACCACTGCTTTAGACAATTAAAAAAAAAAAATGTTCCTAAAGTAAAAAACAAAACAAAGAAAAAGAAAAATGACTACGATCCTCGCTCTCGCTGCCCTCAGTCGGACCTGGAAGATGAGGTGGGGACCCCCTGGAGTTGCTCTGACTTGATTTCAGGTCAGGGCATTGACTTCTGCGGTCCCTCCTCAAACATCAACCTACCCACATCAGCCACCCAGGCGGAGCGACCTCCGGGAGGAGGCCAGCGGGCACCGGGTCCCCTGCCTCTGCTCTCTCCCTTTCTCCCCTCTACAATAGCTGGCTTGGCTTGCTGTTTCTCTGGTTGCCAAATCAACATCATTTATTTCTGTCCCATCATCAAACCTGGTTGGAGCCCAAGACGCAGGCGATTACACAGGATGGATCCGGGAGCTTCATCCCCCAGATCTTTCCCTACAGTTCCGAGCAGCTGCCCCACCTTGTCCTGGGTCCAGTCCCCTCTCCGGCAGCCGTCTCCATTCAAGAACCCTTCCTCTCCTTTGGAACCCAAAGTCACGATCTACTTCAAAAGGCCAGAGAGACATTTGGGCCAGGCCGAGGAGGCCAGGGGGCCTCAGAGGGGAGCCAAGGGACGGGGGGGGGGGGGGGGGGGGGACCACACAGGTGCTTCCCCCAATTCTGCTGAAAGAACAGGGCCCAAGCTTCCGTGGTCGGCTTCCTGCAGGAACAACTGCTTCCTAACTGCTGTGACACACACTCCACCCCTTCTGCCCCTCCAGCCCCACCTGGCCCCAGGCAGCTGCAGTTCAAAGAGAGAGAGTAATCCCTGGGTTCTTTGTTCCCCCAGGAGAAAGGTGCAGCTTCAGCTGGGAAAGCCGGGGGTGGGGTGGGTGGGGTGGGTGTGGGGGTAGAAGAGGGCTGGAGGAGGAGACCACAGGGT
This sequence comes from Myotis myotis, assembly GCF_014108235.1. Classification (NCBI taxonomy): domain Eukaryota; kingdom Metazoa; phylum Chordata; class Mammalia; order Chiroptera; family Vespertilionidae; genus Myotis; species Myotis myotis. Next base: position 9,784,219 of record NW_023416322.1, read on the forward strand.
GTTTAGCATCGGGGCAGGGCTGGGAACCACTGCCAGAGCCTCCCCTACTCACCCCCAACTGCGAGTTCTGCAGGCTCCCCCAGGGGGCGGCTGGGCCCGCCCTACCCTGCGGGCCTTCTCTTCCTTCTGTAGCTAAGTGCCCGCATCTCCTGTGCCCCAGGTGCCGTGCCCAGCAATCCCAATGTGAATGTAGTGGGTAAAGAATTGAAATACAATGGCATACGCGGGGCAGGGGTGGTGGGGGGACAGAGCATGGACTACATGCCCTAGGCACAGTGGTCGGCAAACTCATTAGTCAACAGAGCCAAATATCCACAGTACCTCTTCAAAATAGACTGGCCCAGGCCGAAAACCGACTTCTGCGCATGGGCCACGAAGTTCGTGGTATTTTGTGGAAGAGCCACACTCAAGGGGCCAAAAAGCCGCATGTGGCTCTCGAGCCGCAGTTTGCCGACCACGGCCTAGGGGTCCGCAGAAACCAAGGTGAGGGCAGGGGATGGAGGGCCACAAAGGCTGTTTGTGGCGATTGCCCCTGTCCTTCACTGGCATGACCGTTTGCCCCTGACCACCCATTAGGCACCATGCCTCCTGCCTCGGGGCTCCTCCCAACTGAAAAAGCCAGCGGGAGACGGAGGCCCAATGCGGAGACAACAAACACCCTCGTCCCTTTGGTGGGTAGCAGAGCCAAGGTCTGTAGCCAGATTCTCCTCTGCTACCCAAAAAAGTGCCCCATTCAACACCCCCCCGCCCGATGCACGAAAAGGGGGGGCAGTTATTTTTACCTCCAGGGTTGGGAAAGGGGCAAAGGCTGAGGCTGGGGCAATTCAGTGGCGCCAGCTGAAACTTAAATACAATGAGGAAGCCCCACCCCACCAGCTCTGCCCACGGAGAACCGGGCAGGAAATAAATAGCACTGTGTGCCCCGCCTGGAGGGCTGGCTGCGTGTGTCTGCCTGGACCCCTGCCAGTCACATGAGCCCGGCTGGTTAAAAAGAGCTCCGGTAATCGCCCAGCTCCAGTGTCTCATCTGGCACCCAGAGCTGCGTGGGCGAGGGTGCCAGCCCTTCTCTATGGGGCCTCGATGGAAGGGAGGAGCAGTGGGAAGGGGCAACTGGGGCTAGGGAGCGAGCCAGCCAGTCGGACTTTACTCCGGGCAAGACTGTCTGTCCCCGGGTCCTGGCACTGGGCAACGGTGGTAACTCTGGGGAGGGCAGTGTGGGCACAGGCGTTGAAGCGAGAAACAGCTCGGCCAAAGTCCCATGACCAATCTTAATTCAGCCAGAGCTGTTGTTTCCCCGCATACCCCCTGCCCCCTGCGGGTGCAAACTCACTCTCTCTCTCACACACACACACACACACACACACACACACACACACACACACACACCACTCCTATCTTCTCTTTCTCGGAGCTTTGTTCCAAGCCTCCCAGCTCAGAATGCCAGCATATGTCTACCTTTTTAAAAAATATATTTTGGGATAGACAGACAGAAACATTGATGAGAGAGAAACATCATGGATAGGCTGCCTCCTGCCCCCCCTCCCACTGGGGACCGAGCCCACACCCCGGGCATCGAACCAGTGACCTCTTGGTTCCTAGGTTGACACTCAACCACTGAGCCACACCAGCCAGGCGCATCTGCCTGCCTTCTGCAGTGCCCCTGACCCCACTCCCTCCTCCTGCTCAGCCTCTCCTGTGACTCAGGGCAGTGGCTGCTTCTCTCTAGGCCTCAGTTTCCCTTCAGGAGGCATGTTCCAGATCTGACACTCAGGGTCCTCCCTCCGGGCAATCTAGGGCAGCAGACAGAGAGGCGCTCCTGGGAGGAGGGTATATACGCTGAACTAATCTGTCTCCTGAGGTGCCAGCACCGGTGGAATGATTCAGCAGCGGAGGCTCTCGCTCAGGCCTGCGTGTCCTGAGATGTCGGGGAACCTTCAGCTGAGACGCTCATTTTCTTGGATCCTCCCGGTGAGAACATGTCACCTGTATTAGGGGTGGAAGGGTGCAGTGCCAACCCGCTCGCTGCGCTGGGGGGCTGGCGAACAGTTCTGGGGATCACGAGGAATCAGAAACCCTCCTGTCTGTGGGATGGCACGATGCTATGGAGTGTGTGTGTTAGGGAGGGGGAGGGGGGCAGGGGCTGTTGGAGGAACTGGGGAGATGGCCCTGGGTGGGGAGGCAGAGCACGTTCAACAGTCAAGAGCACTGACTAGGTCAGCCTTGGGCAAACTACGGCCTGCGGGCCGGATCCGGCCCGTTTGAAATGAATAAAACAAACAAAAAAAAGACCATACCCTTTTATGTAATGATGTTTACTTTGAATTTATATTAGTTCACACAAACACTCCATCCATGCTTTTGTTCCGGCCCTCCGGTCCAGTTTAAGAACCTGTTGTGGTCCTCGAATCAAAAAGTTTGCCCACCCCTGGACTAGGTGGTTGGTGGTTTAAGGGAGAAATTGGCATCCCCCCCAAAAAAAACATACCTCCCCCCCCACCAAAGAAACACTCCACATTTGCATATCTAAGTGGTCCAAAAAACACTAAATATATAGGGAGGGGGCAGGATTATTTGTGGTTCCAAGAGCTATTATGAACTCCAAACTCCATGGACATTACTCCTAAGGTTGACAAGAAATGCCCATTTTTCTCTGATTGGAAAATGTAAGGAATCACAGGGGACTGGGACACATACAGAACATCTGAGATCCTGAAATGTGATTCTCAAATGTGGAGCAGGCAGCTGAGAACCCCGACAGGCTCCGAGTTGGACTCAAGAGTCACAAGGTTCCTATGGATGCGGTGTCTAACCCTCACTCAGAATGGAGTAATGGGAGAGTCTGATGAGGCGGCCATTTACCAAGCGTGGGCAGTTACAGGAAACCATTAAGGGACAGGGAGGCCCACAGGGATAGGCACTGGGGCCAGGGAAGGGAGTGGTTGCTGCCACCTTTAAGAGCATGGCTGTGGGTGAGCCTGCAGGAGAGGGTCGCCCCCCAGAAGCTGTGGCCTTTGGTAGGCGAAGGCAGGCACTCCACCTCTGGCCAACGGGCGGAACCAAGGGGATAGGTATGCCGCCATCTCCTCTTCCTCCCAGGCCTCCCACGGGCCACACCTATAGCCAAAAGCCAGAAGACAGGAGAGGCTGGCTGGTGCCGTCCCCAAAGGCCAACCTCCTGGGGCACAGAGCACGGTGGAGAAGGGTGGGGAGTGGATCCAGAGTGGGTACAGCACAGACTCTGTGATCTTGTGATCTTAGGCAGGCAATGTTACCAGCATCAATAAACCTTCTTTTGGAGCACAAAGTACACTACACACCAGCATTGTGTTGTCCACCAGGATAAAACTTCGGGAATCGGGGATTCCAGCTGGGGACACTGGAGCAGGAGAGCTCAGGGAGGCCTTCTTGGAGGAAGTGGGAATGTGAGATGGAGCTCAGAGGACAGATGAGAGAAAGGCTGGGCGTACTCTCTTCCCTGGAGCGGAATGCCACTTAGCAACTGGATCTACCACAAGGTCACATTTCAGATCTGTCTCTGAGATTTTACGTAATAGCCATGGCCAGAAACGCCCTTCGGATGCTAGCTGTCTGACTCCACGAAATACTTCTCACCTCACCTGAGAGGAGCAACTTGCCAAACTGCCTGTATCCTCTCTGGAGGTCAGGTTTCTCCCAGCAATTCACCAATAAAAACTCCCCGAACTTCACGCTGGGAATTCGGGCTATACGAATGATTAAATACGCTCCTTGCTCTCAGGGAGTCCACATTTTACACAGGACTGACATGTTTTGCAGGAGGTGTGCTGGAGATAGGATCAAAGTTCCGGGGAAGCACAGTGGAGAGTGACTAATTCCCAGAGGTGTTAGGACGGCTTCAGAGGGTAATGTTTGCAGTGCAAGCCCATGAATGGGTAGGATTTGCCAGGTAGAAGGGAATTCCTGGAGGAGGACTTGAAATGTGTGGAACGGCAAGAGGTGGAAGGGGCGGTGAGCAATGCCAGACTAGGAACTGAACCTGGTGAGAATGGTTTGGGCCACTTTATCTTTTTATTATTATTATTATTATTATTATTATTATTGTCATTTAATATATTTTTATTGATTTCAGAGAGGAAGGGAGAGGGAGAGATATAGAAACATCCGTGATCAGCTGCTGCCTGCATGCCTCCCCACTGGGGATTGAGACCACAACCTGGGGATGTGCCCTGACTGGGAATCGATCCATGATCTCCTGGTTCATACGTTGATGCTCAACCACTGAGCCACACTGCCTGGGCTGGGCCACTTTAAAGGGGCACTGTAGGTCTATTTAAGGGGTTTGTCAGCTGAGCACAGAAACAAGGCACCAAAGGATTTTTTTTTAAACCAGGGCAGTAACATGAGTTTTCTTTTTGAAAAGAAAGTGATTTTCTGGGAGGAAACAATATTTCTTCAAGTGTGAGTAATGGAGGCTGAGATTGGGACCTGCCCCTCTGCGCCACCCCTGCCCCCGACCCCACCCTCCACACCCTGCTGCTCCTGCCACCTTTCTCCAGAGAACAATTCTTATTCCCAGACTGTGGCTGCTCTGACTTTGCAGCAAATAACAAGGCAAAATAAACGAGTTTGTTCCTTCTTCTAGGATGATGTGGACTGAGACCACCCAGGAGGGTATTTCCCTTCCAGTTTACTAGTAAACCCCACCCTCACATTTGACAGAAAGGAATAGAACCTTAAGTGACCAGCCAGCCTATAGGACTTCGGAGCTGCCAATCCTAGAATAGCCACCAATCAGAGCTTTTCAGTCTGGGGTCGGGGGAGGTTCTTTCCACAAGTGGTGACTATGCCTCCAGGTCTTCTCTGAGAAACACCCAAAATAGGCCAGCTCTTTTTAATTTAATTAGCCACTCCTCTGAGGGCAGCAGATGGAATGAAGCAAAGACAGATGCATTGGGGGCAAGAAGGGGTGGGAGCACATTCTAAATGGGGCTGTCTGATGCGCCCACGCTCATCTCCACACGGAGTGTCGCTTAGAGCAAGGGCTCAAGAGGCAGAGGAAGGGCTGCAGCCCTTGGGCTCCCAGGCCAGGGCTCTGCCTGCTGCTCTCAGCATGGTCTGAGGGGGCCAGAAGGACGGAAGCAAGTACCCGGGGCTGCTGGGCAGGAGATGAAACCCCTGCTCCCTCCACAGGGGCTGATGCACAGTTACCAGGGTGGGGTGGGGGTGGGGTATCTGCCCTCACTTGGCTCTCGTCTCTGGGGCTGTGGGCAACCAGCAGCCCAAACTGACAGCCTGTGGCAGCAGCCAAGCGAGGTGCGAGGATCTATTTCTGGAGCCCTTTAAGAGTGGGGAACAGCCAGCTGCCTGGGGCCAGATGATCCCCCAGAGCCTTCCTTATCTACAGTAGAGTGACAGTTGTAAGTACCTGACAGGCGGTGCTTGGGTAGGGGAGAGCTAAAAGGACACGTATGGCCTTAGGGGGTCTCTCACCCTTAGCAAGTACCTGCTCCGCGCTGCAGAAAGACCACCGATGTGGAGCAACGGCCCCCTCTGGTGGTGAGTATCAGGATAAAGTTACACGGGGGCAGCTTCTCCACCCTCTAGAGACCTTACTGGGTCCGTGGCAGTTTCTCCCCCAAAGCTCCAAAAAGGAGATGACTGTGAGTCCAGGCTTCCAGCTTCCCCCTTTTTCTCCCGACTGCAGCTCTGGTCCTTAGCCAGGAGCTCCTTTCAATGATATGGATGGACTCATTACAGTGGAAACAGCACTAGAGCTATGCTCTGAACAGGAGCCTGGTTCCAAGGAGAACATCGCGTGAGTCACTTCTCCTTTTTGCTCTACGGAAGAAAAGCAACGACCTGTTTGAGTATCTTCTTTTTTAAAAAATATATTTTATTGATTTTTTACAGAGAGGAAGGGAGAGGGATAGTGAGTTAGAAACATTCATGAGAGAGAAGCATCGATCAGCTGCCTCCTGCACACCCCCCACTGGGGATGTGCCCTCTACCAAGGTACATGCCCTTGACCGGAATCAAACCCGGGACCCTTCAGTCCCCAGGCCGACGCTCTATCCAGTGAGCCAAACCAGCTAGGGCAGTGTTTGAGTATCTTTATTCAAGTCTAGCCGTTTCCATATATGTAACGTGGAGATGACAGGCACTGCCTGCCTCAGTGCTGTGGGTGGGCAGTCCAGACTTGGAATGGGGAGCATCTGGATGCATGGGGAAGTGCAGGGGGTGGGGAGGACGGGGGAGGACGGGGGGGGGGGGTGCAGCTCCTGGTCCTGGGACCCAGTTAGTCTCATTGCTGGGGCTGTTTTCCCTGTTGAAAGCTGGCATCACTGTCTCTCATGCCTGGGCATGAGAAACCCCACAGGGCTCAGGCGGCTGCCAGGCTCCTTCCAGCTTGGCCAGGGGGGAAGTCACCTTTTCAGCGCCCAGGGAAGATCAGAATGACTGTGGCCCTCAGGCTGGGAAGACATAGTGCTGGGCCTATTTTCTTGTTGCTGTTCTCAATTAACAGTCTTATTTATTGATTGATTTTTATTGATTGATTTGAGAGAGAGAGAGAGAGAGAGAGAGAGAAACATCAATTTGTTGTTCCCCTTGTTTATGCATTATGCATTCATTGGTTGCTTCTTGTGTGTGCCCTGACTGGGGATCAAACCTGAAACCTTGGTGCATCAGGTCAATCAATGCTCTGACCAACTGAGCTACCCAGCCAGGACTTCTTTTATATTTTAATTTCTTTTTAGACACCTTACCGGAAAGTCCTTTTATGTGCACAGTGACTCTATCCAGCACAGGATGCTACCGGCGGGAAGCAAGTCACAAGAACAAATTCTTGTTCTTCGTTAGGGAGACAGTTCAAACATGGCCGTGACTCTTTCCACACATGAGTTAAGGGAGCTTTTCCTTCTCTTCTTCCTTGTCTCCTGCCTTCCTTTCTCTTTTGTGCTGACAGCTCAAAAACAAAATGAACTGAATTGTCTCCATGGCCTGAACAGTTAGTTCTCTGGGTAGGTGTACATTTGGGAGCAGTGTTGTACGGTGTGTTGCAAAATTGTTTTCAAGAGTTCATGCTGCTAAGTGTACCTTTATTTTTTTAATTGTGCTGGAATATATATAATATGGTATTTGCCATGTTAATCATTTTTAAGTGTATAATTCCATGGTGTAAAATACATTCACAATGTTATGCAACCATCACACCAACCATCTCCAGAACTTTTCATCATCCCCAGCAGAAACCCTAGGTTGGGCTCATTTTTAACACAGGACCCTGAGAGAGACTGCTGGAGTCCATTTTGACCCTCAGACTTCCTGCTGGCTTTCCCTCTGCCCTCCCTGGCCTGGGCAACAGGGAGCTGTGGCTGCCTTGGTTTCTTACAGTGGCTAATTCTGTAGCTATAAGGGACCTCTAGGGACCCTTTGAATACCCATCTACAAAACATTAGAATCACAGCTAATCCTGACATATAATAGACATTAATTACGATTTGTTTAATGAGACCTGGCTGGGTAGCTCAGTTGGTTGCAACAGTAACCCGATATGCCATGGTTGTGGGTTCGGTCTCTGCTCAGGGCACATTCAAGAAGCAACTAATGGCCCTGGCTAGTTTTGCTCAGTGGATAGAGCGTCAGCTTGCGGACTGAAGGGCACATGCCCGGGTTGCAGGCGTGATCCCCAATAGGGGGCCTGCAGGAGGCAGCCAATCAATGATTCTCTCTCATCAGTGACGTTTTTCTCTCTCTCTCGCCCTGTCCCTTCCTCTCAGAAATCAATAAAAATATATTTTTTAAAAAGAAAAAAAAGCAACTAATGAATGCATAAATAAGTGGAACAACAGAAGCATATTTCTGTCTGTCTGTCTATCTCCCTTCCTCTTTTTTTCCTCTAAAATCAATCAATAAAAATTGTTTAATGAATGAATGAATCTGGACAGAGAGATCACTATTCCTGGGAAGGGAGGCGTTCTGGCTGGCTGCTCATGGTCATAGGGAGGTGACAAGGATGTGCTTTGGGGTCAGACAGATCTCTGGGTTTAAGTTCTGGCTCTGTTGCTTACTGTATATGTGGCAGGTTTTTCTTTGTTAATACACAGGATGGGAACAATAATCCTTACCTTATGGTGTGAAATTTTGAATGAGGCAACGTACCTGAGGCACTTCACCTTGGAAGTCCACTTATGCGAGGTCTCTCTCCCTTCCACCTGCTACAGAATCTCACAGATGCATCCCTAGAAATTGCTTTCTCCTTTTCAACTCCAGTTCCCTTTCCTATTGCCTTTTTTTTTTTTTTTTGGTCCAGTCCTAAGACAGAGGATCTTTCCCATTGTCTGAGCTCTGACCTTGGCCTTCTGAAGTTGGGATTCTAACACAGAGAAATGTGAAAGGGGAATGCTACTTGGCCTTTATCTGAAACCGAGCCTTCCTATTTCTACTTCTTGAATGTGGTCTTGGGATTGGTTTATTAATGTTATGTGCCCCCTCCCTCCTTTCCTTTCCCACCCAATACAGATGGGCCACACCTCTCATTTTCTAAACTGGTTTGCATGTGTCTTAATATTTCCCAATCCAAGAACTTGGCTGCATTCCCCTGGGCCAGAGGACATCCAGAGGACCTAGGACTTACTGTGTGCATCCAAATTTTAATAGTAACCAGGTTCTATCAATCATTCCCCACAAAGGCCTTTCATCCACCCCTTCATTCCAACTACTTGGTACATTTATTCCCAACTCCAAATTCTAAGGTAAGGCCATGGGGTAAGTAATTTGTGGAAATCTATGGGCTGAGGCCTATGGGCTGTATGACCCTGTCTATCATGTTAAGGAGTTGGAAAAGTTAAAACCCAAAGAAAAATAATACACTTCAATTTCAAACCAATATATATTCATTGAGCATGTGTACATTCAAGGAGTCTGGGGGCAATATGGGCTTACCAAATCTACACACCTGAGGGAGAGATTTAGAAACAGTATTTTAGGCCTCGCCATTGTGGCTCAGTGGTTGAGCGCTGACCTATGAACCAGGAGGTCACGGTTTGATTCCCAGTCAAGGCATATGCCCAGGTTGTGGGCTCGATCCCCATTGGGGGCGGGGTGCAGGAGGCAGCTGATGGGTCATTCTCTGTCATCATCGATGTTTCTGTCTCTCTCTCTCTCCTCTCCTCTCTGAAATCAATAAAAATATATTTAAACATAAAAATAATAAAAACAGGATTTTAGAATAGTCTCTTCACTAATTTCTCTGTCCCCACCCATCCCCTCTTCTATCTAACCTACACAACACTTACAGATTAAACTTTTAAAGGCAGTGCTCATGACTTTGGGACCAAGATGGTAATGATCCCATGTGCTGTACTAGGGAATTTGGCCCATTTCTCTAGGCTCTGAGGAGCCAAGGTCTAGAGTAATGTGATCAGATTTGCATTTAAAAAAAGCTATTGGGGCAACATTGGGAGAATGGGTTGGGAAAAGGAAGACCAGAAGCCAGGTAAGAGCCTGTGCCATAATTCATATGAAAGATGACGAGTGCCTAAAGCAGGGAAGAAGCATGAGAATGGAGAGGAAGGAAACTGACAGTGGGGAGGTGGGATTAGCAGGAATTGGCCACTGATTGAGCATTGGGGTTTAGAGACAGGGAGGAGTCGAGGGTAACTACCAGCATCGGTCTTTGTCAACCAGACAGATAGTGGTACCTTCTCTGAGCAGCTGAGTGAAGTGGTGTGTGTGTGTGTGTGTGTGTGTGTGTGTGTGTGCGCATGTGTGTCCACGCATGCATGTAATGAAGTCAGTTTTGTAGATGATGACTTTAAGGTGTCTGGGAATACCTAGTAATGGAATCCTCCGTAGGTATGGATCCAAGAGAAATGTTTGGGTTGGACTTGTAGAATTGGGGGTCATAGGTTTAGAGTTAGCTGGCAGTTGAAACCTGGGAAGTAGTAGAGAAGACTGTCAAAAGACAGTCAAAGGAGGGGCCTTAGAATGCCCTAACATTTTAGGGTCAGGCTGAGAAGAGCCATTGAGGGAAACTGAGAAGTGGGCAGGGATGTGGACATAGAATTCGGGCTGTGATGTCCTGAGAACAAGGTGAGAAGGAGTTCTGAGGAAAAGGGGATGGTGCACCATGTCAAACCCAGTAGAGGGATCTAACTGAGGGAGTGAGCCAAGACAAGAAACAGATGGAGGAGTGGCAGAGACAAAAGCCTGACTTCGGTCAAGTGTAGGAGTTTAGGAGCGATGAGGAGGTGAAGCCCTGGAGGTAGACAATGCAGTCACACAGCCCCTGCAGCGAGCTTGCTAGGGAAGGGAAGAGGAGAAACGGGTAAATGTGGGAAGAGGCAGGATGGAGGGCCAGGGATGCTTAAACATGTTACAAGGTCAGGGGAAGAGTCAGTTGAGTGGGAGTGGGACATGCTGTCACTTACCCACTTGAAAACCATCAGCCTCCTCTTTCCTGTGTGTTAAGTTCCTCCCCGCCTCAGGGGACAAGTCCTGGGAATCCCATTTCCTTCATCCCAGGATTGGTTTTGGATGGGCCTAGGGCAGGGGTGGGCAACCTTTTTGTGAGTGCGTGCCAAAATCAGCAAAATCTCTGACTCAAATTCTTCTGTGTGCCAACCCTAATTTTTGAGAACATGTTACGCCTACTTGATATATCTTAAGGTGTATGTATGTGAAGAACCATGAAGAAATAATAAAATTCATTCGAGTGACAAAAACACAGTATATGATGAAAAATACGTTTATTTTTTAATGTATACATGTACACTGATAGTCCGACAGAAAACTTTATGACTCTGTTTGATATTATCAGTGGGGCTTTTGCTGCTGCATCACTGATGACAGAGATTTTACATCAGGTTTCTATTTCATGACCTTCAGAGATATGCACGAGCTACTACTTTCATCCGTCAGGCTACTCCTATTACGAGACTTAACAAAATTCATCACTGAGAACAAAGATTCACAAGCGTATGTGGATGAAACCAAAACACTGGTCGGATCTAGGAAGGCAGGAAGAGTTAAGGCAGAGGCATAGAAATTGCTCTTCCCCTCTCTCGTCAATCCATGTCTATGGTCTTTAAGATAACTTGTTATGTAAAATTATTTATTTATCTAAGATGCATCTACACTGAATTTATCTGAAAAATAAAAAAGTCAATATTAAGAAAAAAATTGTAAATGGAAGATTATAAGAGAGGGTTTCGTGTGCCAGCAAAAGTTACTGACGTGCCATGTTTGGCACGTGTGCCAGGAGTTGCCCACCCCTGGCCTAGGGCCTCTTGATGGCCAGTGAGACACGAGGGGAAATCTGTGAAGGTTCTCTGGGAAATATGTTTTCTCTTGGTAAATAAGATAGTCATGGGAGAAAATACGTCCTTAGAATGTCAAGTTCTGTTTGGATTCTTTGTTTTACACTTGACTTTTCCTCTGCTCTGTTGAACCATGTTGTTGGGGGAGGTGAAGCTTAGAGCTGCTCCAGTCTCCCTGCCACAGGGAAGGGATGAGCTGAGCTGGAAGGTGAGGTCCAGCCTGCTGTGAGGATGGCAAGACCTGGATCCTCGTTGGGACCTGATGACTTCACTGAGCTGCCGGCCAACCTGAGATCACCTTCCTTCAGTCTCATGATGCAACGGTTAGCTTCTTTCCGGTTTAAGTCACTGCTGGCTCCTGGCGGAACGCATCCTCGCCGAGGTGGGCGGTTGCCATATCCTGGACCCAAGGTAATTGAGTTTGTTCTTCAAATGAGGTCAGAGCATCACAAAGACTTTGAAAACTGTCAAGCTCAAGCATCTCTGCTTGGGGCTTCTTTCCTGAAGCAGCAAGTCAAGGCCATCTCTTTAAAACAAGACCCTGAGCTGCCGGCCACTTTGTGATGGGCACTGACAGTTATGGACGTTGAGTCTCTCCGCCTTTCTGAAGTCGGGCCAAGTAAGCCCACGCCTACAGTGCCAAGCAAGACCCCAGCTCCTCACCGTTACCACCCCTATTGGTTCCTGGGCAGGCAGGTCTTCCTGTCTTTCCACTGGGCCATATTTTGGATGTCATACTTTCCTCTGGAATTTCAATAGAAGAACAGTGTACTCTTTTTTAAAAAAATATGTTTTTATTGACTTCAGAGAAGAAGGGAGAGGGAGAGAGATAGACACATAAATGATGAGAGAGAGTCATTGAGCAGCGGTCTCCTGCATGGCCCACACTGGGGGCGCTCAAGCCCACGACCCTGGCATTTGCCCAGACTGGGAATCAAAGTGTGACCTCCTGGTTCATGGATTGCCCCTCAACCACTGAGCCACCCTGGCTGGGCTATGTGCTCTCTTGATCGAGACTCCCAGAGGCTGGGCCTGAAGGAAAAGGGGAGATGTACAAAGGAGGCATTGCAGATGTACCCACAAGGCCCACACTGCTCTTCTCCGGGCTAGTGAGGAATGCACGGGAGACTGGGAATAGAGCGCCCACCTGGAGGAGCTTACAATCGGGGGAGAGAAAGCCCTGGAACAAGCTAATAAAAGCCTAAGTGTGGCGAGCAGAGCGAAGGACTGATTTGGACACTCTGGGGTTGAAAGCAAGGAACCTGTTAGCCAGTTATTGGAATATTCTAGGTGAGAGAAAACTAGGGCAGTGGCAGGGAGACGCTAAAGAGGGGAGGATACGGGAGGCCGTGCTGAGCTAGAATCAGCAGGATGGCCAGCCAGTCAGATGTGGGCCGTGAGGAGAGGGATGGGTGAAAGGACCGCTCTCTTCTGCCCAAGGAACCCTGCATTTTCATTTTGCACTGGGTCCTGCAAATTATGTAGCCAGGCCTGGGCCCCGCTGCTGCTGGGAAGAGAGGCAGAGGTGAGTGGCTAAACATCTATCCCTCCCATAGGCCCCGGAATGCCAGGACAGGGTTGAAACGAATAGGAATGATAATCTCCTGGTCGCAGCAGCCTGTTTCCCAGGGTTCCTGTGGGCATGAGCTGAGCAAGTATATATGAAGGGTGTTGACCAGGGTCTGGCACATAGGGATTGCTATGTAAGCGTTTGATATTATTCTTATTCCACCCCCTGCACTGACGCAAGACCTGACAGCCCGAGGCTGATTTTTCACAGGATCACAGTTCACTTTTCATTTTCACATTTCTAACCCGTCACTCACCATGCAGGCCCAGGCTTATGATTGCACTTTAGGGGAAAAAAATTCAACAATAATAAATATCACAATGAATGAAGGTGTGAGATCACATCCTCTCATCCTCCATATAGCTAGACAATGCTTCAGGGTGTGTGTGTGTGTGTGTGTGTGTGTGTCTTTGTGCCTGAGAGGAAGGTTTTCTTTTCTGTTAAAAATTTTTTTAAACTCAATTAATTAGGGTCTCTCTGGGGTGGTTTTCTTTTCTTTTCCTGCCTTCTTTGTTCCTGTAGACCTCCCTCCCTCCCCTTCTCCTCAGACCCCCAAGGGCAGGGCAGGATCGACAGGAAGACTGCCACTCTGGACATCAGGATAATGGCTCCCTCCCCCACTTCCCTCCACTCCCTTCTGAGTCCCCAGAGCCTGTGGAGGGCTCACCTTTGTCCCTCGAGTACAGCTGGTCACTGGCGATTAAAAGAATGAAAATACCGGCTTGACACCTCCATTCCGTGAACCCTTGTTCCTGACCAAAGTCTGGAGGTTGGAGGCGGCTCCTCCTACCCCCTCTTAATCTGAGATCCTAATCCCAGCACATTCTCAGAAAGAGCGAACTCTCTCTCATTGTCCTCGGGTTTGCAGTCTGCAGGGACTGCATATTTTTTCCTTAGCAGAAATAGTTGTGGTTTTTCCTAACTACTTTGCAAGTTCCCCCATGCAATTGGAAATTCCCTTCTTGGTTACAACCCTGAAAGGTTGCAGCAGAAGCCTGGCCTGGTTCTACGTTTCCTGTTGACCTGCTGTGGGACTCTAGGAAATTACCCCTAAACCTTCTGGGCCTCGAATCACAAGGACTTCCTTGATTGGGGCAGGTTGGAGGATGGAAAGGTCTTGGGAGGATTTATTTTTGGAGGACCTTGAGGGGTGAGATATGCAAACATCCGTAGGGTGAGCACACCCATTTGGGGGAAACTACCAACCCATTTAGATTCCCCCTCTTGGAAAAAACTATGAGGTTAATAATTTCCATTGTTAATTCCTATCCCCCACCGTCACCTCCATGCCTGTCTCCACCCCCAGCTGTTGACTGATAGAATAGATAAACTGCACTGTCCCCCTCCCACTTTGTGCACTCACACACACTTCTGGGAGGCCCTAGATAAATAGGAGGCAAAGGCAAGGCAGTGGCATTATTATTATCATGATGATGATTACTATGCTTTCAGCATGAGAAACAGGAAGTGAAATGGACTAAAAGGCCCAGTGATAATGCCTGGCCCCAGCCCCTCAGCCAGGCCTAAAGGCGAAGAAGCCAGCCAAAGAAAACTGTGTGTTCACGCGTGTGTGTTCACGTGCGTGCATGCATGTGGCACACATGTGCGTGTGTGTGTGTTTTACAAATGCCCTTAAATAGCTAGTTTCCAGGACCTGTGATCATTCAACCTGACTCTAATGCCATGCTTCCTCCTCCATGTGACAGCCTCCGGGTCCTTCCTTTCTGCTTCCTTCCCCCTTTCCTGAAGAGAGCTTCCTTGGCTGTCAGCAGCCAGTGATGAATGGCTTCCTCTCCACACACCTATCTGCAGGGGCCAGGCCCGGCCTCCACATCTCCTCTGGAGCCCGTTTTGTCCCTGTCCCCTGGACCAGCGGCCTTTCTTCCCTCTCCCTTCAGGGGAGCCGTGTGTTCCCTTCTGGCCCGGCCTCCTGACACTCCGTCCGCTGGGCTGATTATTCACAACCTTTGTCTTTCTCAGGAATTGATGACGGGTAAGTGGTAGTCAGACCACAGGCATCAGGGCCAGAGTAATGATCCCACGTGGGCATTTATTTCCATCCGCAGCACCTCGGGCCTCTGGAAACTCTGAAAGGCAGCGAACCGGCCTGATTGTCCTACGACCTTGCCAGCTCCACGTCCCAGGAAGAAAGGAGCCAAGCGGGTGTTTCCGAAATGCCTCCTCACGGGGACACTGTTCTGAAAGACACAGAGGGGACAGGAGAGGAAAAGGCATCACGGAGGGACAGCAAAGAGAGGTAGCGTGGGAGGTTGGGCTCTTGTCCTGGTCCCCTGCCTTTCTGTGGCTTTCAGGCCAAGATCTTGAGCCAAATTCATAGGTGATTGGAATTTTGGTTTGGGAAAAGCCTAACCTTGTCTGTCTCATTATGATATTTCGGAGCCTAGAATCGGGGTCCAGTGCAGCCCCCCAGGGGTTGGGATGGCGATGAGATCACCACCGGGTGATTGATGGAAGAAGAAAGACTCGAAGACAGAGCTTTATTCCACGCGGCAGCAGCTGACTGCCTTTGGGTGGTCCCTTTCCAGCTGGCCCTGCTCCCTGCTCAGGAGAGCATGGCGCCTGAGAAGACAGGGTTGGGTCCTAGCTTCCTGCATTTATTTATTTTATTTTTAAAAAACATTTTTATTGATTTCAGAGAGGAAGGGAGAGGGAGAGAGAGATGGAAACTTCAATGATGAGAGAGAATCACTGATTGGCTGCCTCCTGCACTCCACCTACTGGGGATCAAGCCCACAATCCGGGTATGTGCCCTTGACCAGAATTGAACCCGGGACCCTTCAGTCCGCAGGCTGTCGCTCTATCCACGGAGCCAAACTGTTCAGGACCCAGCTCCCTGCATTTAAATCCCCACCCCAGTCCTTACTTCAAGTTCCTTAAATTCACACTGTGCCTCAGTTTCCTTGTCTGGACGCCTGGAAATGTGTTAGTAGCACCTACCTTGTAGAGTTGTCATGGGGACTGATTGAGTTAACACATGGGAAGCACTTAGAACCATGTCAGGAACATAATAGATGCTCAATTAGTGGGAGCTGGTATCATGAGTTTTATTTCTCTTTCTCTGGGTGCCATCTGCCATCCTCCAACCCATCTATTCAGCAGAACTATGTCAAAACGATGTGTCATATGCTGTGACAGACATTGGGCAAGTTGCTCGGGCTGGATACAACATTTGCAAAACATAAATCTCCTCAGAGGCTGAATTCACTCCCTGCCCAGGTTTCTCTGATTTCTTAACACTGCGCAGAGCACACAAGAATCCCATTCATTCTGGTCCCTGAGCTATTCCCGGCCTGTTCTCCTCCATATGCTTTTCTGCTACCCTGTCCTTCCTCCTCCCAACTTTCTAGGAAGGCATGTCCCAGGTGTGCTGGGAGTCCCAGCAGGTCCTTCTCCTTCTCCTTCTCCAATTTGTCCTGGCGAGGGAGCCTGGGAGGGGCAGGGTCCCGGAAGCTGCTGGCCTTCCCACTCAGCGCTCCCCCTTCCCAGCGCTGGGCTCCTCCCCATGCTCTCCGGGGAAGCTGGAGGGGGGCCACTAGCTCTGTAATAACCGCACCGCTTCGTAGTAAACAAGAACCAGATTCCTGGGGAGTGACGTGGGTGAGAGCGCTGCGGCCGGCAGCTGTGATTACACCAACACTGAAGAAACTGCTCTGCTCAGCCCTGACCTGTCAGGGGAGGCCGGGAAGGCTGCCTGCACGCCCCCCTGTGCTACCTTTCCGGCATTCTCCGCCTGGGTTACAGGGCCTTTGCAGACACAAGCGAGCTGCCAGCCCGCCCCAGATTCAACCTCCTGGTTCACACTCAGCCAGGGAGCATCTGCCCCCATCTCTCCTTTTTTAGGATTTGTCCCACTCTCTTCCCTACTCCTGCATCCAGCTCCCACCCTTAGCTGTCAGCTCCCACTTTCCATCGCTCCGTGAGGAACTCTATGCTTCCCTCACAGGTGCCAGGGGAAGCAAAAGCCTCACACTCCTGGGATGCAGGACACCTGCATGCCAGGCACCAAGAGCAAAGGATGAACTAGAGGTTGGAGCTGGCCCATGGACTGACATCGTGTGGCATGGCTAGTCCAGGGCCTCTGTCTTCCTCCTCCTCCTCCTCCTCCCCTCTTCCTCCTCCCTCCTCCTCCTCCTCCTCTTCCTCCTCCTCCTCCTCCTCCTCCTCCTCCTCCTCCTCCTCCTCTTCCTCCTCCTCCTCCTCCTTCCCCCCTCTTCCTCCTCTCTCCTCCTCCTCCTCCTCCTCTTCCTCCTCCCTCCTCCTCCTCCTCCTCCTCTTTCTCCTCCCTCCTCCTCCTCCTCCTCCTCCTCCTCCTCCTCCTTCCCCCTCTTCCTCCTCTCTCCTCCTCCTCCTCCTCCTCCCCCCTCTTCCTCCTCTCTCCTCCTCCTCCTCCTCCTCCTCCTCCTCCTCCTCCTCCTCCTCCTCCTCCTCCTCCTCTCTTCTTCTTCTTCTTCTTCTTCTTCTTCTTCTTCTTCTTCTTCTTCTTCTTCTTCTCAATACATTTTTATTGATTTCAGAGAGGAAAGGAGAGGGAGAGAGAGATAGAGCTATCAGCAATGGGAGAGAATCGTTGATCAGCTGCCTCCTGCAAGCCCTCTACTGGGGATTGAGCCCGCAACCCAGGCATATGGCCTGACCCGGAATCAAACCATGACCTCCTGGTTCATAGATCCACGCTCAACCACTGAGCCACGCTGACCAGGCCAGGACTTTCCTCTTGACAGCAGGCCTCCTAAGTTTAGGATCTGATATCCTGGGATTGAGCCCAAACCCAGTCCCTGCTGGTTTGGAGATGAGAGGTTGGGCTGGCTGGGATACCTCTAGAAGTTACATGAGGACTGGGTGGCGGGGGGGTTAGGGCGGGAGGGAGCAGTTTCCTGTATCTCCTTTGGGCTATTGCATTTTGTATCATGTGAATGTGTTAAAGGTTCAAAAAAAAAAAAAAAGAATTCTATGACCTTGTCAATCTCCTACATGTTAACATAGAGAAGAGTCCTTTGTCCCTCTCCTTACGGCAGAAGGGACAGTGAGACATCTGTATTGGGGAGGCCTCGCTGGGGCCTGACTTCAGGCTTAGAAGCGGCTGTCAGAGGCAGGTGGCTGCTCGGGGTTGAGATTTCCCCTGTGTCTCAGTGACTCAGGTTCTTGCACTAGGAGGGCACACACTGGTGAGTGCAATGGTCCAGGAGGGATTAGGATGGCCCTGCTGCCCTGTGGGGTCCCTCTCATCTAATGAACAGCAGGAGCCCCCCTGGCCCCTGAAACACACGCACACACACACTGCAGAGGTCAACGGGAGCAGGCCACCTGTGTTGCTTGGTTGCCTGTGTATTTGGGAGCCAGTAGGAAGGAAGTGAGCCAGGGTCAGCACCCTGGGGACCCAGCACCCTCCCTGGAAGCTGCCAGAAGCTGCCTCCATTGTCCAGGCATTGTGTATTGCTCTGTAGCACCTTTGTTTTTGGAAACACATCTCTCTCTTTTTCATTCTAAAGTCTTACATGTATGCTCTATGTTGAAGTTTGCCAGGCACATTCGCATACATTACCCATGGTTCCCTAATGCCCAAAGGCCGAGGCCTTAGTGGAATTTCTAGTCCTGAAGTCTGCCTCTTGCCTCACATCTTGACACTTTTCCCTACACACCCTACATTCCGCCCATGCTGACTCCCTGCTGCCTCTAAACAGGCCATGCCCTTCCTCAGCTCGCTCCATTCCTCACTCATTGTTACCTCTGTCTCCTCTGCCTGGAGGGTTCCTGCCCATCTTTAGATGTCTGTGCCGAATGTCTGTAGTGGGGCTGGACTTTCTGATGAATCTTCTCTGTTTCTGAGCCCTGGAACACCAGGCTTACACCCTCTCAAGGCTACACCATTAGGATGGCTATTACCAAAACCAACAAACCAAAAAAAAAAAACACCTGGAAATAACAAGTGTTAGCTAAAATGTGGAGAAGGCCCCACCGGCGAGGTTCAGCGGTTGAGTGACGTCCTATGAACCAGGAGGTCATGGTTCAATTCCCTGTTGGGGGCACCCAGGTTGTGGGCTCGATCCCCAGTGTGGGGCATGCAAGAGGCAGCCAGTCAACGATTCTCTCTCATCATTGATGTTTCGATCTCTCTCCCCCTCTCCCCTTCTCTCTGAAATCAATAAAAATATATTTTTTTAAAAAGGACAAATATTGTATGACTCCACATGCATGAGTTTCCTAGAGGAGTCAGATGTATAAAGACAGAAAGTAGAATAGTGGGTGCCAGGGGCTGGGGGGGAGGGGGTGGTGGTGAAGGTGGGCGTGGGGAGTTATGTTTAATGGATACAGAGTATCAGTGTGGGAAGATGGAAAGGTCTGGACATGGCTATGGTGATGATTGTACAACAATGCAAATGTGCTTAATGCCACTGAACTGTACACTTAAAAACGATGAAAAAGACAAAATGGACGTTATGTATATAAGGCACTCAAGCCCAGGGGGCCGCGGGTCTTTCCACACGAGCACAG
The DNA here is from genome assembly GCF_014108235.1 of Myotis myotis. Taxonomy (NCBI): domain Eukaryota; kingdom Metazoa; phylum Chordata; class Mammalia; order Chiroptera; family Vespertilionidae; genus Myotis; species Myotis myotis. The sequence continues at coordinate 9,803,599 of NW_023416322.1, forward strand.
TACTTGGTGCTAATTGGTGCTCAGTCCATGTTGGTTGATATAAAAGGGGGCACAAGGTGGATGGTGGGGAGGCATGTGCAGGTCTCAGGCTGGCCCCATGCCAACCTCTCTCTTTCAATACATCCAACTCTCCCCTGTACCTACGGCCCTGCTGGAGGGGGCTGCAGACACCTACCCAGCACTGTGGGCTGACCCCTCACCAGCATCACCGAGCGAGCTTTCAGAATGACAGGCGCGTACTTGCCTGCATCCTGTGTTATATGGGTCACACAAAGGAAGAACTTCCTCTGTGCGGTGAGGCCCTGGAAGGTCTGAGAGTCTCAGGTTTTAAGGCCACGCACCTACCAGCTGTACAATGAGGTGGGCGTGGTGTTTGGAGGAAGGAGAGAGAGCAGTGGTTTGCACAGGTCCTTTCCCTCTCTACAAGGTAACAGCGTTCATCACCTGATGAGGAATGTAGGGGGAAATACTGGTTCCTACCCCTGCCGTGGAATGAGCAAAAGCAAAAACGTAACATGTACCACAGATGCCTTCCATGTTTAGGTCCTTTCCTCAAAAGCTTATGCATGCTGGGGTCCCAGCTACGAATGCTAACAGAATCTCAGTCATGGCCTTGAACTCTCTGAGCGAATCTTTGGAAACCGGGTAAGCTGCAGGTCACAGTCTGTTTGCTTCTTTCTCCCCAGCCACGCGCACAGGCTGGGATGGGCTCGTACAAGGGCACTTAAGAACATGAACTCTGACGTGTGGAAAAAACCAGGGTCTGAATTCCAGCTCTTCCCACCCCCGTGTGATGACTCCGGCCAGGCATGCAACCTTTGTGAGGAAAAGTGTTTTCAAGGACCAGAATAGCAGAAATAACGTTACTTATAGCCTTGTGGAGGAGATGGAAGAAGATTGGTTTGAAAGTACCTATTATGTAATAACAGCTCACATTTGCAGAGGCCAATGACTATGTATCGTTAACCGTGCAAACTGTCGCCTGTGCATTGAATCTAGGGAATAGCATCGCCCCTCCATTACAGAAAGGGAAGGCTGCGTTGCAGTGATAAGTGGTGGAGAAGGAATTTGAACTCAGGGGTTGATTTCACCATGCTCTGCTGCCTCAAAATTATATTCTCATAGGAAGCTGTTTATCATTATACCCTTAGGGAATCACTACCCATTCCACACACACACTCTACACATACTACACCTTTTCTCTAGCTTTCCTACCCTCCCATTTACTTAAGTGATGAAGGGGGGAAAAATCCAACGGTCACTAGGTCACCAGGCAAAGACCGAATGACCCTTCCCGTTGTGTTCCTGGAGGCAAGTCCCCCTTCCCCTTTCCCCCTTCCCCAATTCACTCTCCAGGCTGAAGACTCATCTGAGTTGCAATGGCCATGGCAGGTATAGGCTGGACGGGAGGGACAGAGCTTTTAAACAGGGACAGTAACCTTGGGCCAGCTTAGCTATGGCGGAGTACTTCTTTCTTTTCCCTCTGGTTCCCATCCTAAGCCACAGAATTTATGATTAGGCATGTTATAGTCCTAAGAGTCCCATCTTGTAGTCCCTTTGGACCAAGTTATGTCTGTTGATGTGCTGAGGCTAAGTTTCTGTTCCCCTTTGGGTACTTCCTTCTTTCTCTTTCCATTCCCATTCTTCCCCATTGTTCCAGCTGCTCCCCGCTGTGGTATTACATGGTCAAAGGATGGGGTGCAGAAAGGGCATTGAGGCTGGGGTGGGGTGGGGCGGGGGCGGAGCACGGTCCTCTTGGTTGTGCATTGCTGACAGCACCTGCGTTGAGGAGAATTTCTTCCTATGGATCAGACCTTAGCACTTGCAGAGATTTCAGAAATGTTTGTGACCAATGGTCCTTATATAGCTGTCATTCTTGTTTTGGAGAATTTCTCATGTCATGAAAGAATCATTAGTGTATGACATGAAGGCTGCTTCTCTCTCCTCGGCCTAAAGTCATCTTTCTTTCCAAGTGTGAGTTTTCAGTGGACAGAGTTTTCCCGTGACTCATGGTCTCTTCTGCATCGTTTTGTTTGCTGTAGCAGCAGTAGATACAAAGACCGCCCTCTCTGTGTGCAAATGCATATCCAACAGCCTATGGATAACCCTATCTCATCAAGGGTACGCCATCTGAAAACTTCCAGGAAGTTCACCTCAGGAGAGTTCTAGCCTCTGTCATCATTCATAAGGTCTGATCACAGTAAAACAGAACCTTTTCACTGCCTGATGGTGCAAAGCCAGGGTGGGGAAAATTTCGAGAAGAGAGGTTGTCATGGGTTGGTGATTTGTCCTACAATATAACCCAGACATTCAAATCAACATAGGCTTCTACTTGAGGATTAATGGAAATTGGGATGTAGGAGATTTAAAGTTTATCTAAAATGAAAGTATAGCTCATAGCTCTTTAGGCTATTTCTGCCCAGAAACGGCGCATACTATACTTCTGACGTCAAGAAGAATAGGTGGGTATATGTCTGCTCAGGATTCAGAGTGGGGGGCATGAGCATGGACTTTGGGTCAGCAAGAACTGGGTCCTGTCCTTTGCTAGCTGTGTGACCCTAGGAAAACTATTTAATTTCTCCAGGACTTGGTTTTCTCATTAATAAAAGAGATACATGAAGATAACAGTACATACTTCACAAGGTTGTGTACAGTAAGGATAAGGTTTGTCTGTGAATGATGCAAAAAAGTACATCAGTTACTGTAACAAGGAGATTTATTTCTCTTTCTTAAAAGTCTGGGTAAGTGGTTTAGGGCTGATAAGATGAATGCATGCTCCCTAGGACAAGCTCCTTCTATTCTTTTGCTCGACATCCTCAATTTGTGGCCTCCACTTCATGAACCAAGATAGCTGCTCAAGCTCCAGCCATTACATTTTCATTCCAGCCGGCAGGAAAGAGAAGAGAGGAGGTGAAGAAGGCCCTACCTCTCCCCTTCAGCCACTTCCATCTACAAATCATGAGCTTGAACTTAAGCTTATGAGCACAGTTAGCTGCGACGGAGGCTGGGAAATGTCATTTTTATTCCAGTCACATGCTTAGTTAAATATCGGAGCTTCTTTACTATCAAAGAGGAGGAAATGGGGATTGGCGCAAACAACTAGCAATCTGCCACAGTTCTTTTGAGATTTAAATGAGATGATGCAGATGGAGGGCTGAGCACAGTGTTGGTTTCAGAGTAGGCATTCAACGCTCATTGTCATCATCATCATCATCCCCACCATGAGAAGGTGGGGAATACTCTGAAACTTTGACAAGATATTTCCTTATTTGAACTTCATCTTGCTGCTAAAGTCACCCTTATCCAGTTCTCTTTTCAGACACTGTGACTTTCATCTCTCATGAACGTCAGACACCTATGCCTTTAATGTGCCCTTACGAAACAAAACTATGTCAAAGGAAAGCAAGGGGCCTGGCCAGCGTGGCTCAGTGGTTGAGTGTTGACCTATGAACCAAGAGGTCACGGTTTAATTCCTGGTCAGGGCATATGCCCTGGGTTGTGGGCTCGATCCCCAGTGGGGGGCATGCAGGAGGCAGCCAATCAATGATTCTCTCTCATTATTGATGTTTTTTTATCTCCTTCTCTTTAAAATCAATAAAAATATATTTTAAAAAAAGAAAAGAAAATGCAGAAATGCAAACATTAGCAAAATAAAAGGAAAGCAAGAGAATGGTGACTTTAATTTTAGGTAGTGGATTTGCAGATGATTATTGCATTATTAACAATAACTAATAAATAAAAGCAGAGATAGATGGGCCAGTGATCCAATGATGAGAGTGTGTCATGAATCAAGGATTATAATTCACCCAATACTATGTACTTTAGGTCTTTAAGTTGTCTTTATGTGTACAATTTTGCATGACATATGTGTTTGCATGCAAATAACAGACAAAAATAGCATTTTCTATTTTCATAGACTTTTAACTTTTCAAGGGCTTCTGCACATATCCAGAAAAACTGTCCAAGTAGCTCATTACAGATGGTTGAGTTTGATGTTCCAGGACTTTGGACTTCTGTGTCCTGAGGGAAAATATTTCATTTAATCCTTCCGGTAGCTCTGCGAGGTAGGCAGGACAAATGTTATTATCACTGTTTTGCAGATGACAAAGGGGGAACTGAGAGGGCAAGGGGCTTTCGTAAGGTTTCATAGCTAATTAGTCCTGGAATGGAACTTAAGACTCTGCATCTCCTGCCTAGTGCTTCTTTCTTTCGTCCATCTCACTCCCCAGTTATTCATCCATTACACACTTATTCCGTGTCTGTCACATGTCAGTAACATTGCGCTTATGTATTTGTGTTTATACATGTGTGTGTTTTCTGAGCCTGACGTGCAGTTTATGTCATCTCTATACAAGCCCTTAGAGTCCTTGTATGCCCGCAGGCCTGACCAGCCCATGTAACTCCAGGAGAAATCCCCAGCTGGGGTTTCAGCTATCTTGTTATTCCTAAGTCACTGGGCTTCAGCACATTTCCTAGAGCCGCAGCGAGGTAGGCAGGCAGCTTTGGTATCAGGGACAGATCCCCAGGCAGTGGGCACAGAACGGAAGAGCAAGCCAGCAATGCCTCGGTAATGATAATGACTGTTTCATGATACTTTATAGTTTATGAAGGGGTCTTATAAACACCATCTCGTTTCATTCTCACTCAGCCCTAAAACAGATTTTATTATTTTTCTTTCTCTCTTTTTTTTAGGTGCGAAGAAAGAATAAATGACTTGCTCACAGTTACTCAATTTGAGGACAGACTTGAATTTAGGTCATTTGTCTCTACATTCTGTTCTCTTTCCATGGTGCCCGGCCGCCTCTGTAAAAGCAAAAAGAGCTTATTGTCTTTCTAGCCCTGTGAAGAGAAGCAGGTGACAGCTCAGTGGCAAGCAGCAGGAAGCCCCCAGTGACCCTCTGCAGAGGGAAAAGACCAACTCAGAGCCCTGAGCGGCCTCCTATCAGCCGAGAAAGACAACGGCGCAGTTGGAGGTTTCCACCCTCCCCCATCCCTGCGTCCTCCCTTATCTCAGTCCGTGGGCATCTCCCCAGTGTCCTTGGGGAGGTGACAGCAATACACAGCACCAGGCAAAGGTGTCTTCCAATCTCTATGGCCTCTGGCAGTCTCTGTGTCTTTGAAGAGTCAGGGTTTGGGGAACTGTCTAACCGCATCCATCCTCTTGCACAGGAGGAAGCTCCGGTTCCTGCTGCCAGGGGCGAACCCCTCGGCCTGGTCTCCCAGACCTGTGTCTGTGCCCCTCTCCCGATGCTGTCCGCTTCTCCCTGTCTGTCTTCTTCCCCGCAGATTAACGCCCCCCCACCCCCCGCCCCCACCAGGCTGAGCGTGGCACCTTGTCCTCAGTCAATGTGTGCACCACATGAACTCTGCCTGAAAAGAGCAAATATCTGTGTCAGGGGAGCTGTTTCTCTCCTTGGCCCACGGAGGGAGTCCTGTTCAGTCCACCCTTCACTACTTCCTGCCTTGCCTCAGCCTCGAGGGGCCCCTATTTTCCGGATGTCCCCTTTTCTCTTTCTTCCTAAGCAGGGCCTCCCTGGACAAGGGGGCTCCATAGTGTCGGGGGTGGGGGTGGGGGATATGAAAGACCAAGTGTGGTCCTAGGTCATGCTCTGTTCTCTAATTTGGCCTTATCAGTAATTAATATCAGGTTTTTGTCGTCACCCGTCTGGTTCCTTTGTCTTATTTCTCAACTGTTATACCGGTCAGAGGAGGGAGTGGGTCAGTAGGGATGTATTTAATGAGCATCTGCAAACTCCACCAGAAATGTGTACAGAGGCCTTCTGGCCGTTATGGCCTCCCCAGTCCCTTCCCACACACTACAGGCCCAGCTAGATCCTCATTCTCTTCCCCAGAGATATAGGGCTAGCCTGGACTGGAACGCCCCTTCTTCAAAAACACCCTCTTCTCCTCAGGGCTGTAAGGTTCAGGGTCTAAGTTTTCCACATTGGACATTAGAACCCATTCACTGCACCTTCCCATTTGTTACACTTGTCTTCTAATTCTCTCTGCAGCCCTATGACAAGGTGTTGCTATATTGCTCAGTTTCACACAGTCCTGGTAAAGCTCCCTGGATTCAGGCCGTCTGCTTCTCAAGACATCCTCTTCCCACCCTGTCATATATATATTTTTTAATTGATTTCAGAGAGGAAGGGAGAGAGAGAGAGAGATAGAACATTAATGATGAGAGAGAATCATTGATTGGCTGCCTCCCGCACGCCCCCTACAGGGTGGTGGCGGTGGCGGTGGGGGATTGAGCCCTCAACCGGGGCATGTGCCCTTGGCCGGAATCGAACCTGGGACCCTTCTGTCCGCAGGCCGACGCTCTATCCACTGAGCCAAACCGGCTAGGGCTAAAGCGAATTGCCATGAAACAAATGTTCAAAGGAATAATTACTAAATTGTTCAACATTACTTAAATATTTACGGATAAACAATACATGCATGAGGAAAGAAATGCAAAAAATCAGAGGACATAGCAAAACAAGTGCAAAATTCAGAGTGAAGATTTGCTGCACACCTCTTCCTACGAGGAATGGCCTCCAGCCCTGAGGTCGCATCCAGCCCATGTTTCCTAGTCATCCTTCGCCTTCAAAATACACCCCCATCTCCCAACTGGCTGCTGCCAAGAGCCAGACAATGGGAGAAAAGTGGGTTTTCTATCTGGACTGTGCAGCTACTTTCGTACGCCTCCCTCTTCCCTTTGCGTGGCCCAGATTAATGAAGAACCAGGATGTCTCGGTCTCCCACTCCCAGGCTCCGGTCCCCCAGCTCCCAGCTCCCAGCTCCCAGCTCCCAGCTCCCAGCTCCCAGCTCCCAGCTCCCAGCTCCCAGCTCCCAGCTCCCAGCCCCGCCCTCCCCGCTTCGGAGGCCTCCTGTCCTTCCCTTTAAGGCCAGCCCCTCCCCCACCGGCCCCGCCCCTCCGCCCCCAGCCCCGCCCCTCCGACCCTCCCCTTTAAGGACCGGCCCCGGACGTAGACAAGCCTGTGACGCGGCCGCGGGCCCCCGGGCAGGGTAGTCTGTCGCGCGGCCGCTTCCCCCCCGGCTGGGCCCCCGCCGTCCCGCGTTCCACCGAGCGCCAGGCCCCCGGGGGGAGGGTGGGAGCAGGGCCGGTGGGCGCCAGCGGAGCACGGCGGGACCCACGGAGCCCCGCGACCCGCCGAGCCTGGAGCCGGGCCCGGCCGGGGAAGCCGGCTCCAGCCCGGAGCAAACTTTGTCGCCGGGCGGGGGGTGGCGGGGACCCCGTCCGGAGCCGGAGGAGGGGGCGGCCGGGGGCCCTCCCGCCCCTGCGCCCGCGTCTCCCGGCACCATGCTGTCCAACTCGCAGGGCCAGACCCCGCCGGTGCTGTTCCCCACCCCGCCGCCGCCGCCGCCGCCGCCGCAGCCCCCCGCCCCATCCCAGCCGCCGCCGCCGCCGCAGCCCCCGCAGCAGTTTCCCCAGTTCCACGTCAAGTCGAGCCTGCAGATCAAGAAGAACGCCATCATCGACGACTACAAGGTCACCACGCAGGTCCTGGGGCTGGGCATCAACGGGAAAGTTTTGCAGATCTTCAACAAGAGGACGCAGGAGAAATTCGCCCTGAAAGTAGGTTCGGGGGCCGCGGGAGGGGCGGGCCGGCGCGGGGGGAGCTCCCCGGGACCCGCCCCGGGGCCGGGAGCGGCCGCGGCGCAGGATCGCTCAGCGTTGATCGCGCCGACCCTGTCCCGGGCCGGGCGTCCGGGCCTCGCGCCGGGCGGTGGGTCGGGGCGCCGGGGGCGCCGAGGGCGCCGAGCGCGCGGCCAGGGCGCCGGCAGCGGGAAGGTCAGGTCTGATGAGCCGACCGCGCTGCCGGCCCCGCGTTTCCGGTCACTCCGGGTGTGAGCGGCGGGGGGACTCGACGGGACTCCCGGGGACTCTGCCATTTTGGGGTTGGAGCGGGATCCAGCCGGGGCTGAACGGTTGGCGTCGGGACCACTTCTGCTAAATTCTCACCGCGCCTCGAGGAAGTGATTTCCCGGGGTGGCGGTTCCCCATCCTCTCCTCCCTCCTTCCTTTCTTTCCGCGGGCACAAAAGACCCATTACTCATTGAGCCGGTTGGTCGGTTGGTTTGGAGAAGTCGGAGCTCGGAGGTTTGTTTAGCCTCGCTCCTTATTTGGGAGCCGGAATGTGTGATTTCATTTCCCTGGGCCTCGCGAGCGCGGCCGGGAGGTCGTGCGAGGCTGGGGATTCCGCGGGGCCACCTCCCGCCCCCCTGGCCCGCCCCCCCCGCCCTTCGCCCCCCCCCCCCCCCCCGGGGAAGGAGGGATTGTTTTGATCCGAGAGCAGGCGCCCTCCTACCCTACCTTCCGCGCCTGTGAGGCTCCAGATGGGAGGCCAGCAGGCTCGGCGCGGCGTCGGCTGTTTCCATAGCGTCATTGATCTTTGCAGACCGGGTTTGGAAACCACGCTTGGCCCCGTACCGATACCGCACATCGGATCGGAGGTGGCCCCTCGAGTCCTGGACATGGGCCATCGGTGGGCAGTGGGAGGGAGCGTTATCCTTGAACTGGGGAAACCCAACCTCTTTTTTTTTTCTTTTTTGAGGGGGTGTGGTAGGAGGAAAATGGGGATTTCAGAGAGCATACCGACTTCAGAAGTTAACCAGAATGGACTTGGGGGTCTGGGGAGATGGATGAGTCCCCAGTGTCGTCCCAGTGCAGTGGGAGCCAGTGTTCAGAGGCATTTAAAAGGTCTGCTCAGAGGGTTTTCATATCAAACCGCATCTCTAAGGTGACACATCACCCCGACTTCCCCTGGGGGGGTGTTAGTGATTGGAGGAGAAAATTACTTCCTGTGTTATATTTATCTTTTCCTCCTCACCCCCCCCTCCCACACACACTGCTAGCTGCATTTCAGCTATTAATACAAAACTCAGATGTGTATGTGTTAAGGGTGGGACTGTTGGAATATATAATTAGATGTAATAGAATCCTGGTATGTACTTGACGATTGGAGCGGGCAAGAATGTCCAATTTCCAGATTTTAGGCCTCTATAAATTATTTTTTCTTGCTCCTTTCATCCTCCTTTTTGGGGGAGAGCTTTCAACAAGCTCAACACTGTCAAGATTTCTTTGGTTTCTACTTGAAGGTGGTGTTGTGGGCTTCCGAAGGTTGTTTGGAGTTGAACGGTGGGAGAAGGAACATATCAGCACCATGGACACTTGAGTACTTTTTGTGCCTTAGACCACTCTTTCCATTCTCATAACTGGGGCTGGGAGGGGAGGGGTTGTTTGACCATGGCTCTGACCTTGGGGAGTCCAGTTGAGTGAATACTGTTTGACCACATTTAACCTGTACCATTGAGGAAGTGACAGAGGGTTCTTTCCAGCAAAGTTTTGTCTCCTCTGAGATGCCATCTGCCTTCCCCCATCAGCAGTTTGTGGACACTGGCTGCTCATTTTCTTGGAAAGTTGGACTATTGTATGGAGACTTTAGAACAAAAGCTCTCAATTTCTGCTCCTTTTTCTATTTAATGGGCACACACAACCATCCTCTAAAATGCTTTTGGGTGGCAATTAAGATTTCTGTTGTAATTAACAGGAGAGGGATTTGGACATTGACCCTCTTTGAATAGCTCTGAAAGAAAGGGACAATCCAGCAGTTAAATAACACTCGTCGTTTACCTTCTCGGGTTCAGAAGGGGTGAAGATTGAAGTCAGTCTGTTTTGACAGGTAGTCTGCTCCCAGATCTTACAAGTTGACTCAACTGTTAAATTGTAGATTTCCCACACATCTTTGTGAAAAGCTTAATAACAGAGGAAGAAAGCAGGGATGAGGCATTCAGAGACTGACAGCAGTGTCAACAGCACTTCCATATCCAAATATTGGCCAACACATAATTACAGCTGTGGGGGAATTTGGTTCAAAGCATCCTGTGCCAGACATACACCAAAGAGATTTCTAGATCTTGACTCTTGATTAACTCAACCTTAGGTGCTGAGTAGTGAAGTGATTTTCAAAAGCAGGAGTGTTTTGATTATATAGCAAGGGAGGAAGATGGGGGTGGGGCAGGGGCAGGAGGGGTTGCCCCATGGGGATGGTGCCTACAGAAAAAGGGAAAGACCTGTACCCTGCACAGCGTGTCACACCGTTCCTGGGGACTTGGGGCAGAGAGCAGGGCCTCTGATGAAGGTTCTGACGCCTGAGAATTGACGGGAGGGAGGTGGTGGCTGTCCAGATGCCCTATTCCCTGTCTGTGGTCTGTGACCTCTTAGCCTGATTAAGTGAACTCACTGCTTAAAATGTAAGTCTCGACTTGCCCGCCCTGCTGCTTCTCTCTCCACCCGAGGGATCTAACATGTAAAAGCTTTTGGTGGGTGTTATGATCTCACCTCACCCTGTCTCCTGGCTGCTTCTGCTGAGTTCAGAGTCAGAGGGAATTTAGAGGTCATCTCATCTGACCCCCTCATTTTGCAGATGAGAAAAGTAAGGCCCAGAGCAAAGAGGTGCTTGAGGTAAGGTAGCCATGCACCTGGCCAGAGTCAGGGTTAGAACCCAGGACACCTGACTCTGGGTCTCAGGCCTTTTCACACTTTGTAACTGTAGTGCCCTCAGCAGGCCAGTACCTGGGACTGTCTGCTGCCCCATGAGGAGCTACACTGTCACCCAGGACCTGCTGGACTGGGTGAGGGGGTGCTGGGTGGGTATTTCTCAGCAGTCATCCCTGAAGTTGGAGTTTATAAACCAACTCAGCAGCTCCATGAGTTTTGAATCTATGGTAACAAGCACTTTCACCACTCCCTTCCTTTTTTAGGGAGTGTTCGATAAAAATCTTATTATTATTTTTTTTTGTACAAGAATATGGGAATCCTATGAACTGTTTCTTTGATAGGGACACCTGGTCTCAAGCCACCTGAGTAGTAATTGGTTGTATTCCCTGTGCAGTTCCTCAGCTGCTTCCTGCTTCCCTGTGTCATGGTGACTCTTGGTTATTAGCTGAACAAATTTAATTAAAGCTGGCATTGTTGTCCCTCTCTGCTGTGGCTCAGATTAGGTGAAACATGTTATTGCTTAAAAAAATATAGGATGCTGTCGTAACTTATCTCTGTTTACCTTTCCACTGCACGGGTTAAAGAGGTTCTCAACCTGTGGGTCTCGACCCCTTTGGCGGTCGAACGACCCTTTCACAGGGGTCGCCTAAGACCATCCTGCATATCAGATATTTACATTACGATTCATAACAGTAGCAACATTACAGTTATGAAGTAGCAACGAAAATAATTTTACGGTTGGGTCACAACATGAGGAACTGTATTTAAAGGGCCAGAAGGTTGAGAACCACTGGGTTAGAGAAAACAGGGCGCTTGGTGTGTCTTCTTTCCTTTCTCCAGCATCCTTTCACCCCGGATCGCGTAGGGCAGCAACGTGGCTGCCTTTGGTGTTCTGGAGGGGAGCTGAGTGAACCTGTCATGGCTGGTCTGCATACTGTCAGAGGGAAGGCCAGAGCTCCCACATCCCCACCGTACAGGGAGATCTTACCCAGCACACCTCATGCGTACCTGTTGGGGAGCAAGATGGGAGTGTGGCTGGGTGATGGGCAGAGTCCAGACGGGTTTGCTGGATAGGATCAGAAGGTGAGGCAAGTTTCATTGACCAGATCAGCCTCTTACATTCACGATGGTTACAGGTAGTTCATAGTTCACTGAGCATCCTCCTATGTGCTGTATGGAGGACACAGACATATCAAGTGGCCTTAAAATTGGGGGGGAGGGTCGAGAAACTGATTTGGAGAAGGTGAAACTAACAAACGAAGTCTAGGGTATTATTGTCCAATGTGGTAACCAATTGCCAAGCATGGCTATTAAAATTAGAATTAATTAAACTCAATTAAATTAAACAAATTAGTTGCTAGCCACCTTTCCAGTGTTCAGGAGCTACATGTGGCCAGTGGCTACTGAATTGAACGGTTCCGAAGAACATTTTTATCCCCGCAGAAAGTCCCACTGCACTTTGCTGGTCTAGGCGTTAAATCGTGTGCTTGGGAATAGAGGAGCTTTGACACGGGTATCTGTGAGGATCGGGAATCTGAGGATCGGAAGAGCTGAGAACAGCTCATTACTGGGCCCCTGGGGAAGGAGTAGACCTGCAGGAGGTGATGGTGATGTTGGCTCTGGGTAGTGGAGTTGAGGGGAGAGCAGAAGGTCCAGATGGTAGGGAGCAAGTGGGGCTGGTGTCTCAGAATTGAACCTAAGCGCCATCTTGTTATTAAAAGCAGGTTTTAAAGTGTTTGAGGGTCATGAAGTAAGTGAGCAGGATGTTATAAAGAAAGGTTAGGAATTGGCTGAGGTTGGGGCTTGGGGCTTTTTTCGAGGGCAGGTTTCAGAGACCCTGTTCCTCTGCTGGGGCTCTGGCCCCCTGTAGACTGCAGCAGGGCGCTTGGCATCCACTGAGCAGGATCAAAGCTGGTTGACTCATGGTCCTTTTTCACTTGTGAATTCTGGGCTTTGATGGAGCTTGAACATAATCTTCAGCTGAGGTCTGGGATCAGGGGCTTACGGAAGGAGGAGGGTGGAGCAAAGCCCCAGGCCTCGGGACCAGGTGTTGGTGGGTGTCTGGGAAATGTAGGGGCTCCTCTTCAGGAGGGTGGAGGGATTGGTATTCGTGATGACCATGTTTTGACTGCTTGGGATCGGAGGAGTTGGGCCATCATCAGGTGATGGTTTCACTTAAGAAGCAGGTGCTGGGGATTCAGGGTGAGGCCTGGAGGAGCCAAACTTCAGGACTCCTGGAGGCAGACTTAATCCCTGGCCCAATCCTGGGTTGGGGGAGGGGCCAAAGCTCTGCTCATTATGGAGTCTGTGCCAGGAGGAATGTCAGCCACAGAGGGGAGGACAGCATGGGCATCTGATTCTGAGCCCTTGCACGATTCCCAGGTGCCCTCCCCCCACCCCCCGTGGTCTGACCCAGGATTCTCCCCGTGGTTTCATGTCTGTGGCAGAGCCTTCCTTTCCTGCTCCCTCTCCTCTTCATGCCCTTCCAAGGGCCAAGTGAGCTCTCTTTCCCCTCCTCCCTATACCGCGTTTTCCTAGGTGCCCCAGAGTGGGTGGGCGGGCAGGGCAGAGCAGAATTGTTCTTTGTGTTTGAAGGGGCTGCAGCCACTCTTGGTAATGATTTAAGGCCCAGTGCTGAAGGGACCCATACCTTGAAGCACCTTAGAGCTGACTGCCCTGTCATCTTTCTTGACTCGTTCCATCTCATGGAGGAAGAGGCTGGACCAGTCCACAAGGATTGAGTGGTATGTCCAAGGTCTTACCTGGTGTCAGGGTAAGAGCCAGGTCTTGGGACCTCTGCTTGACCAGCTAAAGGCAGTATTGCTGGGGTTGTAGACCTGACAGTGCAAAACCGAGCTCCACTGACAGTCACTGGGATCTTTCAACGCAGGTCACCTTATAAATGGGGACACTGGTAAAGAGAAGGGACCACAGCTGTGGCAGCTTGATGCACACCAAATCAGATCTCCTGGTTTTTAGGGGAATACTGATATTTTATATTTTAAGGTATGGATGGATGGAAATATCCAGAGATGAGCCCATTGTGATGGGTTATGTGCTAGCTTAGGAAGGGGGGAAAAATAGACCTTGTCATTGTGTCCTGCTAGCTAGTTATGTGACCTTGAGCAGGTCAGTTAAACTTTCCAGGCCTCAGTGCACATGTCAGCGTATCAGGCAGGCTGTCAGTGGCTCCTTGAGCACTTGGCATTGTGGGACAGTGGACGGCTGCCCTGGAAGAAGAGGCTGAGGGCGGGCAGGATAGCTTGCTGACATGCCGGGCCGTCAGCAGTATGTGGGCCAGCATGGATGCCTTTTTGATAGGACAGCCTGTGTCCAGTTAGTTACCCTCACTGAGCAGCTGGTAAAGGGACCCATACCTGGCCGTGTGAACACTCAGAAGTGTTTCAGTAAGAGAGGATGGGCTGTGTAAGTCCCTGGGGTGTGAATCTACTTCCTTGACATCAGAAGGATCGTTGTGCGCTGGTGGAGAAGGGAATTTTTTTCTTCCTGTCTGAAACCCTTTTCCCATTTGAAGTCATGGGGCCAAACATGGCTCTGTGATGGGTGGTGCAGGGGCACCTGCTGAGGGAGGGAGTGAGGCTGTAATCTAGCACAGTGTCCTGTCAGGCTTTGCCTCCGGGTGGCTGCATCCATCCATATGTGTGTCTTCTGTTTCACTCAGAGATACAGCAGGGACTAGGCCTGTTCTGAGGTGAGAGTTGAAGACTGATTCCCAGAGCTGATGGGAAGTTGGGATTTACATTCAGATGCCACTCCTTCCCGAAGGACTGGGTAAGAGTGAGATCAGGAGTCTGAAGAAGGAAGAGGAGAGGCGGGTGCCTGGTGAGTTGTGTTCAAGGCTAAGCAGTAGTTTCAGGCCTGGAGCTCTGGACTGTTGGGTCCTGTGTGCGGGGCCATCAGATTTGGTGGGAGGAAGAAGAGACACAGTGGAAAGGCGAGGTTGTGCTCAGCCGGGCAGTACAGAATTCTTGAGATCTTCATGACCCAGGAAACACCTTTGTGTGCCACTGCGCCATCCAGCAGGTAGGAGAGGCTGGGACATGGCCTCAAGGTCAGTCCCTGTCTGTAACTGATCTTCCCTCCCAGACCAGCCGGGCTGTGTGTTTGTTCCACTAGGAACCCGAGCTTCCCAAAGAGCTAGAAGGAAGGGTATCTTACTTTTAAGGGGTGTTTCCAGGCGTCTCTGGTGCCCTCCAGGGCGTGTCTGAGGTGCAGAGTGGTGACCAAAGGCTCAGCTTCATGGCCACCCTTGGAAGCTTTATTTGCCTCCGAAAAGATGAAGGGAACCAAGGGAACTGCTCTGGCCAGGCCTTCTCTCTGTTTAGCTTTTCTCTATGAAGATGCTTCTTTTGAACCGGAAGCAGAGGTGAACTCTTTCTAGTCTCAGATGGGGGAGGGGAGGTCTCCTGCTGGCAATACACCTGCCAGCTCTTCCAGCTTTGTGTTCCTGGGGGCTCCTTCTGCACCCCTCCACTTCCTCAGGCAGGTGACTGAGTTGGTCACTTGGCTGCCATTATGATTATCCATATTGTTCCAAGGCAACCAGGACTCTGGCCCTGGATTCAGCCCCTCTGTCCCAGCAGCTAAAAATAAACCTGCCACTGCTGCAGTCTACCCTCATGCCAGGCCCTGGTGTCTGTCCCAGGTCTTCCTGCCACGCTGAACTTCTCTCTTGTCACTCTCGTCCTCCCCATTTGCCGCTTGGCTCCCAGCCTGAGCTGGGTAGGAAGTTTGGGAGCAGACCGTGGTCTGAATGCTGGGAGTGAGCCGTGGCTGGTGCTTGTCCAGGTAGCGAACTGTATGCATGTGCACAAGGGCTCTGGGGAGCCGCCTTGCTTGCTCCCCACTAGGGGAAGGGTGAGACACGGAGGCGGGTGGACGAGTTCATCAGAGTTCATCAGACTTTCCGCTGTTTGCCTATAGCTCTGGCTCCCTCCAAGCTCCACCTGCAAACAGCTCCCTGCCAGCAGGTGTGTGGGGATGAGGCGGAGAGGCCTGCCTGTGGCTGTCCCCGGCCCTCACTGCTGCCCTGGACTGAGCCTGCTACCTGCCCTAGGACTCCTGACCGTTGCTAAGCGATACTCTCCACCTCTGCAGCGCTGGGGCTTCCAGTTACCACATTCACAAGTGTGACCTCATCTCCTTAGCTTCCAAGAATAGAGGCCCTGGCTGGGCCTCCTTCCTGCGTCAGGCCATGACCTCCTGGCTCTCCCAGCTCAGCCACCTGCAGGGGTTCCAGAGAGCATGGGTCTCATCTTCCTCCTGACGGTGGTAATGGGGATTGGTGATCTGTTCCATTGAGGTCTATCAAGGTGACCTCTTCCCTTGGCACCCATGGGTCCTAGGGACCTAGAGCAGGAGGTGAGGAAAGGGGCTCAGGTGGCTGGGACACCTGTTCAACGGGTAGGTGGATACTGGGCAGAATGTTTGCCTTGGGAATTCTCTTCTTTCTGATTTTTCTAATCCTTGGACAGGTGTTGGTGCTAACCATAGCACAGGAGGGGGAGGGTCTGTGTCTGTGTTCTGAGATGAGGGTTTATTTGGGAGAAGGGTGAGTGGGGAGAGAGACAGAAGCCAAGGTAGGACTTTTGCCTTCAGCTAGAGTTACATGGCCAGACCATGTCTCCATGTCTGCCTCCTCCTGTCTGTCCACCTTTCCTCCGCAGGGAGAGATCTGTTTGCCAAGGCCCATTGGCCTCTGTAGAGGAGGAGTTGGGTGTAAATTGCTAAGAGTTTATTTTTAACTCTGACAGACGGAGCCCCTGTCCTTGGGTAGCTGTGCTGTTCCTCTCCTCTCTCCTCCCTACCCCAGGCCTGGGCCTCCTTTCCTGGCGGCTGTAATTCTTAGAGGAAGGCTGGTAGGTTCTGAAGGCCGGCCTCCAGGAACCTGGGAGGGAATCCCCTCTAAGTGAGGAATCTCCAGAGCTCTAGGGCCATGGGGCTGGTCAGGGAGAGGGTAGCCCTGTGCCTTTGAGGCCACATGTGGAACTTAGAGCATTCCAGGAATGCAGGTGACGGGGAAGAGACTGTGTGTCTTAGAGCTGGGAGCTCTGTGCTCTGTTGTGCTGGTGAGGGCAGCAAGGGGTCATCTTGTACCTTCCGCCCTCTCTCCTTACAGCACCTCTCTCCTTACAGCACCTATATCGGAAGGCCACAGGGACTCACTGAGCATGTGTAGTAGCCTGCTTTGTAAAGGCTTAGGTTTATACTATTCCCTCTGGCTGCCAGGCTCACAAGCATCGCATTCTTTTCACAGGACCTGTGGGATTCTCAGGGACTTCATGCTCTGCGTGTCCCCTACCCCGGGCTGTGCTCTTAGGGAGGAAGAAGAGGGGCATGGGTGCTCCTTGCATGTGCCCCCTGATTTCATACAGTTATTTTGGTTACTTTGCCTTCGTTGCTTTCAAAAGAGCACAAAACTGGGTTTGAAATGTAATTGGAGAAAGACGGAATAGAGAATAGTGGGGTGGGGGTGGGGACCCTCAGCCATGGAAGGAAGGTTTTGGCCCTCAATTCCTTGGGGTACATGGAGGATTAGTTTGCCAAAAGCCCAGCTCTGATCATGTAGCTTCCCAGCTTAAACCCTTCAGTGGGTTCCCTTTGCCTGAAGAATACAGGAAATTTCCAAATCCTTCCCTGATCTGACCTCGATTTAAAGAAAAAAAAAAAAAATTAAGGGGCTTACCTATGCTGTTTCCTTAATAGGATTCTCTTCCCTAGCCCCTCCCCTTTGCCATAGTGTGTATCCCATCTGTCCATCTGTAGCTCATTTGCCTCTGCGCCCCAGCCCCATCTGTATCTCCCTATTCTCTCCCTATCTTCGTGATGCTGCTGCTTTCCCGAAGCCTTTCACTCCGGAAGCGGGTCCCCCACCCCTCCCTGCCAAACTGACCAGGACACTGGAAACCTTCATTGCACGTGTTCAGTGTCTTTCTCCATGTGCAAGGGGCTCCGCTAGACATGGGATTCTGCATTCCTTGAAGACCTCCCTCTTCATTACATTTGTATCCTCTTATTTCCATGTCGTGACTGAATGCCATTATTAAATTCATAGAGGACTTTGGCTCTGAGCATTATACCTGCTGCCTCATAAAGGCGTGATAACTGACTAGCAGTGGATGCTCCCTACACAAATATAAGGTACTAGCCCCGATCCTCAGGGTGAAGAGGAGGTTCTGGGAAAAGGACAATATTAGGCCGGACTCTGTGCGACTGACTCTGGTGTATATTAAGGTCCCCGGGAGTGTCTGTCCCTGTTATTCCTCCTGTCCACTAAAAAGCCACTCTCAGAAGAGACTTCTGGGCATTTCTTCCCTCCACCCACTCGGATCTGCTGACTCAAGCTGGCACCTTCTGCTTCTGCTAACAGAGTTCTCGTTCTTGTAAGGGCCCTGACCCCATTTCCCATTGATGCCTCTTCTCCTCTCCTCCTTGTTCCAGAGCCCCTCCTTTTCCTGTTCTACTGTGGAGATGAACCCTTCTGCCTCTCAGGAAATTTAGACCAAGGGAGGAACAGCTGTGGAGCTTGCCAGCTTTCCCTCAGCTCTTGGCATCTCTCTTAGCTAGCTTCAGACACAGCAGAGACACACAGATGCAGTCCACAGTGATCTGTCTGCTGGCCTTTCCGTGTGTTGCAAGAGGACCAGCGTTGCACACCAAGTTGCCGGGACTGAGATTAGAGGTTTGAACCTCGTGGGGCCACCTCAACTCCATGCCCCAGATTTCCAGGGGAAACAGAACTGAGAGATCTGGCGGCGTGGTCCTCAGGAAGTCCTAGAACCTGTCTGGGCCCACTCCGTTTCCTCATTTGTAAATGAAAGGACAGACTTGATCCGGATGGACCCCAAATTGAAGAGCTTTCTTCAGTTATTGTTGCAACCCCACTACTGGGAAGACAACCAGATGCTGTGAAAGAGGTGATCAGCCAGGTTCCAGGGAGCCTGGGGCCTGGGAGCCCTCCTCTCTGTGCTGCTGTCTGCAGGCCACTGTTCTTTCACCCTCCTCCTGGCTGTAGTAGTTTTATTCATTCAGCCATTCAAGCAGTGTTTACAAACGTGTTCTCCTCCTTGCCTGCCTCCTGTCTTCCCTGCTGACTGGCCATCAGGAGGCTCAGATGGCAGGATTGGCCTAGCATGGGCTCCCTTAATTCTTCTGCTATTTGAGATGAGAGGAATTTTTTGAATAATGGGGGTTGATTTCTAGCAGCTTAGACTAGACCTCCCACTATTCTAAGCAGGATTTGCCTTATGTGTCTTTTAGCCCTCTGAGAGCCAAAGCAACTTATACTCAAGAAAATCAGTTAGCAGAGCCAAGACTGACTTTTACAGCCTCCCTCCCTAAGGATAGATCAGAACAGCAGGTTGACTTGGATACATATAACAGCCTTCTGTCTTCTGCCTCATTAGATCACTATTGAAAGTTTAGCAACACTGTAAAAGGCTTCCCAGATGAACAACAAGGCTTTATTGAGCAGATACCACGTATCAGGCATTGTGGTAGGTGTTTTACTTACACTCTGTTGCTCATCCTTAAAAATAATACTACAAAGTAAAAGTCTTGAGGAAACATTCAGAATAATTCACTCATTAGCAATTATTTATTGAGCACCTACTAAGAATTATTTTAGGCTCTGGGCATATATCACTGTACCAAACAGGCCAGAAAAACAAAACAGAATACAAATCCTACCTGCATGGAGCTTATCCTCTAGCAGAGAGAGACATACAAACCAGTCAGTTCAGTGACACAGCTTATTGGGTGGTGATAGGTATAAAGGAGAAGATAAAGCAGAGGAGGAGGCCCTGGAATGCTGGGAGTGTGTGTGTGTGTGTGTCACGTGCTGACATTTTAAATAGGGGCTCAGGCCGGGCTTCACTACAAAGGTGACATTTGAGTGAGCCTTGGAAATATTTGGAGGGGGAGGGTCTGCAGGCAGACACAACAGCCAGTCCAGAGCCCTGAGGCTGCTACTGATGGAAGTATCTAACTCTAAAAGGGGCTCCTTACAGCTTGTAGAGCTGCCTCTAATAGTTCCTCCGTGGCTGCGTTATAATTCAGTACTTAGTTGACCTAGCAATTTATGTTTTACCATCAAATATTTATGGATGCTTATTTTGTGCACATTGCTACAGTGATAAATGTAGGCCCTGCCTTTGGGAAGTTAGAGTTTAGAGGAGGAGAGAACACCTATGTGTGTGTATAAGGAACGAGAGGAGTGAAGAAGACTGCCTCCTAAATCGGGGCTGTGCCCTTCACACAGGCTCCCACTTGACACGCTGACAGGGGTACAGCAGGTCCTCGAATAATCATGTCGTTCCATCATGACATTGATAAGATGCTGCTGTGGAACTGAACTCTTGTTTATATATCAGCCTACGCTAAAATTGGTTTCATTATCCATTGTTTCACTTAAAGTCGCCGAACCTACCACCGACAGCGTTGAGGACTGACTTTACCTCTGGTAGGTAGGCCAGGTGGTCAGTTCCAGGTTTTACATACGAAGAAAGAAGTTCAGGGAGGTGGTGTTGGGAAGTGATGAAGCAGGCAACAGATTGGCCACGAAGGATACAGAGTCTTGGGATGGCTCCCTGAGGCTGGAGGGGTGAGAGGTGGGATCACTTTAGCCTGGCACTGACAGGGACACTTCGTGGACTCACCCGTGACACCCAGGAGATCGTGCGGACAAAAGTTAGGCCAACAGAGGCACAGAGGCACGCCACTGGGAGCTCTCACCTTGTGGCCAAGGAGGAAAGAGGCTTGTCTCCCCATGGGTCTTCTGCTGATAGGACATGCTGGGATGGGGTGTTGCCTGCCATTGCTCAGAGCCAGGGTGGGAGGGGGCAATGACAGGAAATGGCCAGGCTGACCCAGTGGCAGGGTAAAGTTTTACTCCCCTTTGGGCCCTCACAGGGCTTCTCTCTTGCTCTGAAGAGTCACATCCTTTGTGTGTTTACCTCCCGGGTGGAGGAGTGGCAGGAGGCAGGCAGGTGCCAGAAGGCTCTCCGCTCCTGTCTCTCAGGAGCTGGGCGAGCAGAAGTGGGGGCTCAGGATGGGGCGATTGACCGTTAGTGCAGATGGGAAAGTGAAGCAATGGGTCGGGCCTGTTTTTTCCTGAGCATGTGCGGTGACAAAGGAAGTTGCAACATGTTGTTTTTTCTTCTTCTTTCTTTCTTTCTTTTTATAGAGCAAGAAAGAGGGGAAAACTTCCAGTAAACTTCAGCAAAAGTACCTAGTCTTTGATGGATGGTTATGGCCCTCCCCCACAGTGCTTTCTGTCCCTCGCCTTTCTTCCAGCCCTCCTCCCGCTGCGTGCTTTCCCGTGTCCCTCTCCTCTGAGGATGGTCTCTGCAGCAGGCCAGCTGCCTCCCCAAAGAGAAAGCGTCCATGGCCTGGGCCCAGGGAGCCTTGAGACGCATCTTGTCTGCTGTCCTCCAGGTGAGACAGGCTGCGTCTCCTGGACAGTGACAGCCGTTTAACTATGACGCCCACCCGGCCGCACTTGCTGCTGCGTGGGTCTGTGCTCATTTGGCATCGCAGAAGGTTGAGGCAGTCCTTGTCTCTCGGCTCAGAGAACCTCCCTCTTTGGTAGACACTTCAGAGCACGTGTCTTGGCAGATGCTGGGGAAAGGGGCCTGAGAAGTGGGAGGCAGGAGTCCAGGCTGGAGACCACACATGTGAATCTGGAGTCCTCGGTCAGGTTTGAATCTGGCCTTTGTGCTGTACCTGGGCAGGGAGCCAGTTGTGTTTGGAAGTGTTCAGAAGATATAGTTCCCTGATGAAAACTTTTGAGGTCTGGAACTTTCTCTGGTGAGATTCCTTTCCTCTCTCTTGGATTTCTATGCCCCAGTACAGCCAAAAAGCGTCAGTGCAAACCTGCTTTGAGACCCCAGCTTTTGTGCCCTGGGGGACGAGGCGGTCCCTGAGGATGAGGTCTGGTCTGCTTGCTGCAAGGAAGCTGTGGTGATGGCTGCGGGGGCTCCTGGTGTTACTGCTTCATTGGCAGAGCAGGACCAAGCCCCCGGGGCTGAGCTTCTGTTCAGGCTCTTTGTTCTCTTACCTGCTTCCTCTGGCACAGCCGACACAGAGCTCCCCCTTCCTGCTATTCTCTTTGCATTGCATCTCCCTGTCAGGTGGTCTCCTCAGGCTGAGATGAGCTCCAGGCCGGGTGGTGGAGGGAATGGAGTCAGGATGTGCGCATTTGCCTGGACCCCACAGTGAATGTGGACGGGCGTTCACAGAAGCTGCACTGGCCAATATGATAACTATAGCCACATGTGGCTATTTAAAGTGAAATAAAATGAAATTAGTACCTCTGTGGCACTAGGCACCTTTCAGGTGCTCAGTCGTCACCGTTTTGGGCAGCACAGGCAGAGAACATTCCATCATCTTAGAAGGCTCTTAGTGCTGACTCTGAAGGAGATCGTTCTGCATCTGGGAAAGGCTTCCCTGAGCTGGAGTAGGATTTGTAGAAGAGCCTGAGGGAGATTTTGAGATTCAGGCCAGAGGATCAAGAGAAAGGGACCTTAAATAGTATTTAGTTTGTCTCCTTTATGGCCGATGGCCATCTAGCCCAGTGACTCCCAAACCAGGACGATTGTCAGCATCTCCTTGGCAAACATTTGAAAATACAGATTCTGGGCTCCACTCTTTGTATGTTAATTGAGTTCAAGACTCTACAGGGTGGTATTCAGGAAGGCGTATTTTTACCTGACAATGATCAGGGTTTGGCCACCTCTGATCTATGGAACCTGTGCTTAAATCCCTTCAGTGATGGGGAGCTTCCTTCTTTTTAGAAACTTACCATCACAAAAATTCCTCTTGTTAAAGATCCATGTTTATTAAGTTCCAGATTTAGTTTCCAGCTCTTGTAATATCACTCATCGCTCACTGTTGTTCCCGAGCCTCACAGATGCTTGGGCACAGCCGTGTGCGCTCCCTGCCACCCGGTGTCACGGCACATTTTCAGAGCGCACAGCCTGCCACGGGCTCTCAAGAGATGCAGAGATGGGACCCCGCCCCCAGGCTCCTCCTGACGGTCAGGCCTGGCCGAGAGATGGGAAAGGTGCACCTCTCGTCGACCCTGACAGGGAGCCCCAGGGAGTGTCCGTCTGCTGGGGAGCACATGTGCCTGCCACCTCTCTGAGCTGGCCCTGATTCTCTTCCCCGCACTTGCTTTTCAAGGGCACTGGTCTGGTTTTCTTCAGAGACTCCACCATCCTTCCCAGTCAGATAGGACCATAAACTCCACTTCTGTTTAGAGACCTTCGTAGCCTCCCCTCCCCTCCAGCGAAGGGCTCCGACTTCTAAACATGGTATTCAAGTAAGCTGGTGTTGGCCTTCCTTTCCACCTATACCTCATCGCGCACCAACGCTCGCCCTGCCAGGAGATGCCTGCTGCCCCCTCTGCAGTGTGTTCTAGGCTCCCATCACCTCCTGGGCCTTGCATTTGTGCATCCTTTTATGTCCTGGTAGCACTGAGCTGTCCTTCAAGGCTTAGGTTTCACCCTCCACTCTAGGCAGGATACCTAACAACCTTTCTTACCTAGTGGTGTTGATACTCGCTGTACGACTGCCATGCATGTGACTTCAGTCACTCTCATGTCCTCTCCTGCTGGACTCTGAGCTCCTGAGGCCAAGGCCTGGCTTGCTGGGATCTCCCGGTGCCAGTGCAGGCCTGGGTGTTCAGCTGGGGTGCAGCGCCTGTCCACAGGAGTGGGTCAGGGTCCTTCCTGTTTGCTGCTTTGGCACTCTGCTGAGACTGCCACCGGGCCCCTTTCCAGCACCAGCATTGTATCCCCAGTGGCCTCCGCCTCATCAGCTCTGATGAGAAAGTGACGAGAAAAGTGCTGTTTAGCAGCTGATAATTAACAAGCAGGCATGGGGCCTTGGCTGCCTCAGAGGCAAACTGGTGTTTAAACAATAAAGTTTTTAAAATCAAGAATTAAAGTGTCAGCTGCAGAAGCAGCTACGTCCAAACGCAACCTGCCCTTCCCCCAGTTAGAGGAGGCGAGTGGGATAATGAGTGAAAGCAAAGGATTCTCTGGCCCTGAGACGTCCAGGGTAAGAGGCTGGGTGGTGGGAGCCGCGGCCGGGAAAGAGACTTGTGCTTCTGTCTCTGGGGTGGGGCCTGGGGCTGCGTGGGGACTGGGGAGGGGCTTGTCTGGACAGGACAGGACTGTCCATGTTCCCTTTCACTTCCGGTTCCTATAGGGTGACTAATTTTTGCCAGGTGGACAAGAAGAGAAATTCAGTAGGAATCAACGTGGCTGTTTCCCAAGGTGGTAAAGCACACAGTTTGTGTGCAGCGATGAATAGAGGTAGTTGGGTGCTGCCTGGTGGAATGCCATCTTGTTTTCTTCCGATGCTGCTGGGTGGGAGGAGAGCTGATATCAGGCCTCCTCCCCTCCTAGGTCAGAACCAGAGCAGGAGGAATTCCCCGGCCTCTTGGTGGTGTCCGGACGCTAACCACAGCCTCCCTCTCTGCTGAAGGTGTTCTAAGAAATCTCACTGTGTGCCAGGAACAGGCTGTGGCTGCAGAGCAAGGGCAGCTGCGCGAGAGGCAGAGACTTCCTGTGGGGGCCCTGCCTCTCACTGCAGAGGTCAGCGGGGGACACCCTTCCAGAGTCTCCTTCTTTCCCAAAGACTAGGGAGCCCGTGGTAGGAAAACAGGCTGCCGAAGGGTCTTCCCCAAGTACACTCCGGCACACGCCTATTTCCAACCCAAAGGAAAGTCAGTCTGAGAAACAACTTTTTTGGAGGTGGGGGCCTACCATCAGATCTAAGAGATGCCTGAGAGATGTAGCTTGAATATGCAAAGCCTGGACCCTGGGAAATGTTGACCATCGATGCCAGTGGTTCTCAACCTTCTGGCCCTTTAAATACAGTCCCTCATGGTGTGACCCAACCATAAAATTATTTTTGTTGCTACTTCATCACTGTAATGTTGCTACTGTGATGAATCGTAATGTAAATATCTGATAGGCAGGATGGTCTTAGGCGACCCTTGTGAAAGGGTCGTTCCACCGCCAAAGGAGTCGCGACCCACAGGTTGAGAACCCCTGATCGATGCCGTATCTGAGTGTCATTGTTACCTGCCCACTGGTGTCTGGCCCTGATGGGAGGAGGGTTGAGTGAGAATCTTCGCTGGTCAAGCTTGGTCAGCCTGTACTCCTTCTAGGTTTCTCTGTTGGAATTAGTGGTACTGGTGCCTGAGCTCACTCAGACCTTGTGTGACATTTATGGCGGTGACCTCTCCCCGACCACAGGTGTGTACATCGACTGCGGTCACCCAGTTACCCTTCTGGCCAAATGCAAAACAGTGGGGAAGTCTAGGGGGAGACTTGGTGAGGGAATGAACCAGCTGGCTCCTCTGGGACAGAACCCTTGTCCTTGGTGACATAGCACAGGCGATTCACAGTCGAGGTTGTCTGGAGTGTGTGCAGAGGTTGAGTATCTTGTATGAAGTTCCGATGGTCCTGGCAGAAACTTCACTCCGGTTGATTTGAGTGGTGAGGATACCACCAATGTGTGTGCGCTCATGAACCTGTTCATTCATCTGTTCCCTGGAAGCTTACTGAGGGGAAAAGTATTTCTTATTTGCTCCACATGGTAGAAGAGCAATGTACCGAGAGTTGGTGAACATGGAGGAAAGACACTGCAGTCTTGGACTGTGTTGGTGGAATGCCAATTCTGAGGTGCTCTGTGATCAGGTAAATCTGGAAAACATTCTGCAATGCACTTTAACATTTTAAAGGCTCTGAGAAGTCCTGTAGTAAAAGAATCTATTTGACTTTGTATAACCTAGTGCTTGTGGCATATACAGGACCCCCCTTTTTGGCTTATCAGTTGTTAACATCCTACAGAAAAGGTCTGAGAAATGGCAGTACAATCCCCCTGCTCTAGAATAACTGTCCAGTGGTTCAGAGAATTCACCTGACTGCAGGTCAACACAGGTTTGAGAGGCTTAAAAGAGGGTGTGTGTGTGTGTGTGTGTGTGTGTGTGTGTGTGTGAATGCTGGGGGGTGTGGCAGAGAAGGGCCCCTGGCAGGTGGCTTCTATTGAAGTTGGCCTTGGCTGCATCCCTGCTGGCTTTGTGCTTCTGCAGGAGGCTTTTGTCCTGACTTGAACACACTGAATAATACTGAATAGCAGCTACATCTGTCATGCCTGGGAAGTGGCAGTTTGCAGCGTGGGGGGTGAACAAGCAGTAAGCGGCACCCCTGCTTGAAGCCCAGGCTACTGAGAGCTCCCCCGTGTCAGAAGGGAGGGGCTGGTGATCCCAAGGGCAGCTGCTCGCTAATCCTGGCCGTGGAGGGGAGCAAGATTTAGCTCCCTTATCTCTGCATTCCCCTGTCCAGTGGGGGAGATTGTGTTGAACCTGGACATGGCAGCCAGGGAGAAACGGGGGCTGGGTGTTTTCTCCCTTCTTCCCCAGCCAAAGGGTCTCTGGAGGAAGGTGAGCCAGGGTGGAAGGGCACTTGGCTCTCCATCACTCAGGGAATGGGGATGAAGGTATTTGGGTTTAAGTTTAAGAGTTCAAGTTTTGATGTGGGTTTACTAAAGTTTGTGGAGTTTTAAAATTTGAGAGTCCTGGGTAGAATTGTTGTCAGGACATTGGAGACGGGAGGTGGGTATGGACGATTGGTCCCCCAGATGGCCAGCCCCCTGAGAAAGGCCTGGGAGGGCCCACTGGGTCCTTCACTTGGAGCAAGCTCAGGCCCAGGGAATCCCCGAGCCTGTTGCAGGCCTCAGGCCCGCCCGGCACAGCTGTGCCAGGACGTCACGGTGATTTCTAAGGAAATTGGCCACTGGGGAACACGTGAGAATGTGGGTGGGAATCAGCCACTCTCGCTGGGGAGCACACGCTTCCAGTGTGAGCAGACATCAGTGTCATGAAAACACGCCCAGGATTTCCTATCTTTGTACGTGTGCATGTATGTATGTTTTGTTACGCCGCCTTTTCTCTTTTGACCTTCCCAAAGGGAGGGGTATTAGTCTGTCCTCAGGAACTAGGGTGAGCTGTCTGTCACCTCTCAGCTCCTCTGGCTTCTCTCTGCCTTTCCTCAGCCACAGCCACAGCCTCAGCCACGGCCTCAGCCACTACAGCCGGTGACACTCAGAAGGGAGGGGAGCACACCCAACCCCTCCGATCGTTGCCTGGGTCAGTAGAAAGGGCAGATCCGGCCTTCAGTCCTCCAGTCCCCCTTGAGCAGG
Source organism: Myotis myotis (assembly GCF_014108235.1). Taxonomy (NCBI): domain Eukaryota; kingdom Metazoa; phylum Chordata; class Mammalia; order Chiroptera; family Vespertilionidae; genus Myotis; species Myotis myotis. The sequence goes on from NW_023416322.1 coordinate 9,830,339, forward strand.
AAGTCTGGGTGGACCAGGGTTTGGTTTGGGACGCAGGAGTATTATTAGCTGCTGCTGCCAACTGGAGCTGTGTTTGCAGACTCCCAGGCTCCAGCAGCTCTGACCCCTGAGGACTTGCTGTGGCCCCCAGGCCAGGGAGTCCTTGCCAGGAAGCTCTGAGCTCACTGAGGTGGGTGTTGGGTAAGGGTGGAGGGGGACCTGGAGTCGGGGAGGAGCAGGGATGACTCCCTCCTTCCCCATCAGTCAGGGATGCATCACCACTGCCGGGAGTGCATTCTGGGCACTTGTACACAAGTCAGCCATTCTGGGAATTCTTTCTTACCCAAAGGTGGGGCCCTCCCCCCATCCCCCCCTCCCCCCTCCCAGAGAATGCTGGGAAGGAAGTTCTGCCAGAAGTTACTTTTGGCTTGTGAGGTAATGGTCTTTGGTTTGAGAAACACACATATTCCTCTCCCCTTTAAGATCTGAGGACAGGAGCCCTAGACTCTTGAATGGGTGAGGCAGAGAAAGAGGGGATGGTTACAGGTACTGAAATATAGGAGGGGCTCCCTACGGCTCCCAGGGTCCCCAGGACTTTTCCAAGGAATCTGCGTGGTCTACTTAGGGGCCTGGGTTTTGGCCCTCACGGTGCCGCTGACCAGCTGTGGACCCTTGGCAAGCATCCTACACTTCCTGAACCTTGGTTCCCATGCGCCTAAAATGAGGGTCATGTTGGACCCATCTAGATTGCAAGTTTAAAGGTGATCTTATACACAGAAGGGCTATCTATAATAATAAAAGTGTAATATGCTAATTAGACCAGATGTCCTTTCAGATAAGCCAGGGCTGTGAGGGAAGCCCGGTCCCAGGTGCCAGGGGAAGCTGGTGCCGCCCAGGGGAAGAAAGGCTGACTCTTGCACGAATTTTGTGCATTGGGCCTCTAGTAGAATATATAAAAGCTAAACAAATTTTAAAATTAAATTTATTGAAGTAACATTGGTTAATAACATTATACATTTCAGGGATACAGCATTATAATTCCATATAACAATTCCTTATTGGGTAAAGGGATTTACCCTCCCTTCACCCCTTCTTCTCTGGTAACTGCCATTCTGTTGTCTGTATCTATAAGTTTGTTTTTTGAAAACTAGACAAATTTCATGGTTATATTACTTACCCAGGGAGAGAGAATGATGTCAAAGAATTTAGAGTTGGAAGAAACCTTAGACCTCAGGTGGGCTAGGCATATGTTAGATTTTCCAGAGGAGGGGGCAGCGCAAGTGGCTTGTCTGCAGGTGCTCGGCAAGTTAATTGCAGAATGGGCATTAGAACTGGTTGGCTCACTTTCTGGCATAGCCTTCTATCACTTGGTATACTCTAGGATGCATGTCCCTTGGGGTAGAGAACTACAGAGTAGATAGATGAGAGCACAGAAAGACCAACAGGATGCATGCAATTCAGTTTAAATTATCCATGCCATTGGGGGTGGGGGAGGGAGAGATAGTGGAGTAGATAATATAAAAATTATTGAAATTGGATTTTTCAAAATATCAGTGCATTTTTATCTCCTTAATTTTCTTGGGCTTCCATAATGTTCTGTGTCCCAGAAACCTGCTGTATGTTAGGGGGAGGGTACTTCTGCTCATTGATTCAGTGTTTGCTGCTCTATAGTTGGATAATCCACATGCGGATACTTGAGAGCTGGCTGTACCCAGTCCCTTTCTTTGAAGACATACTGACATAACAGCAAGCTCCGTGCCGTTGTGTGTAGGACACTGGCTAGAGCTCGCTGAAGCTGTAACTGCATCTCTGCATCCTTTGGCTCTTGTCTGGAAATGTGGTTTGCACAGATGCAGTGAGCGTAGACTGTCAGAGCTGGAAAGCTCTTTAAGGATCCTCTAAACTGGTCCCTTCAGTCCAGGGGAAGGTACCAAGGCCAGAGAGGGGCGGAGTCTTGTCCTGGGCACAGAGTAGGATAGTGATGGAGCAGGTCCCATGGGAACAAGAACTACAACCACAAAGGTCTGAGCACCAACCTCACATGTGCTCCATCCTGGCTAAAATCGCCTGTTGCCAGGTCAGCCAGGCCTCTTGCAGCTTGCAGTTCTGCCCTGGAACAGGCTGCTGTATTGGCTGAGATGGTCCCCCTTCTTCCCCTTGCCCTCCTCCCGTGACCTCCCAGCCACCTCCTCTTCTCCTTGTGCTCCCTACTGGCTGTTACTCCTCTCGTACTTCCCCCTCTTTATTATAAAACACGTCAGATATGCAGCAAACTTGAAAGCCTTGTGTGGTGAACACTCATATACCAACCACCAGATTCTGCCATGAACACTTTACTCACCTTGCTTTGTCATATCTTGCTCCATCTTCCCATCTCCCTATTCGGCTATCAGCATATCTTATTTTTGGGGTGTAAGTTGCAGACATCAGTACACTTCACCCTAAACATTTCATTGTGCATAGCTTTTAATTAGAATTCAATATTTGTTCATGCATTTTTGTGTGTGCGCTAAGATTTATATAAAGTGAAATGCTCATGTTTTAAGTGTATCAGTTATGAGTTCTGATAAATGCTTCCATCTGTGCAACCCAAACCTCTGCCAAGATATAGAATAGACATTTGTATTACCCTCGTAAGCTCCGCCATGCTCCTTCCCAGGCAATCACAGTTCTGGTGTTCTTGCACATTAGTTTGACCTGTTCTGGAATGTCATATAAATGGATCAATTAGTATTAACTCTTCTGTGTAAGGGCCATCCACATGGTTCCCTGTATAGGTCGTTTGCTTCTTTTTATACCGAGTAGTATTCTGTTGTTGGATGTGATATAATTTGCTTGTCCGTTTTCCTGTTGGTGGACAGTTGGAGTATTTCCAGCTTTCGGCTATGACGAATAAAGCTCTTATGAACATTCTTGCACAAGTTTTTGTGGACTTACTGTTTTTATTTCTCTTGGGTCAGTACCTAGAAGTGGGATTGGTGGGTCAAAGGAGACTGTTACTTCTTGTTCCTGACTCTCTGCCCTGCTACCCTCTCAAATTCTGGACCCAAGATGGTGTTAGAAAGTGCCTACTGCTCACCTCGACTATTCTCTTACTCAGTGTAGGACTTCCTGGTGAGCCCACCTGACAGCCTCTGCTGGAATGTTCCCAGGAGTAGAGAGCTCTCCCTTCCAGGCCCCTGCTCTTGGGTTCAGCTCCTTGTAATCTGTACCATGGGGAACCAGTAGGACAAGTCTAAGTTAGCTCTCTTCTCTCTGACCGTCCCGTAGAATTTCAGAACTGTTATTACATCTCGGTCTGGAATTACTCCTTCAGGGTTTCTCTTCTTCAAGCTAATTGTCCCAGTTTATCAAACCCTTCCTCGTGTGACATGATTCTCAGACCTCCTGCATCCTGGTCATGATCCTTTGGAATTTTTCAGACGTGTTGCCCGGAAGTGAGCACTGGATTCTAGATGTGGTCTGAGAGCGTGGTTGGGTCTGGACTCCTATCTTGATCCAGGTACTTGGTCTGTCAGGGAGTTGAAGGTGATGCGAACTTTTTGGCAGCCATATCCTGGCATTAATGAGTTAATGTTTGTAAAAAAAAAAATACCACAAGTCTGAGGTGGTATTAAGATACTTATTCAGCTTGAAGTCATCTAGACCCTCTAATATTAATGGCATTTATTGCATTAATTAATAAATAATAGCAATATTACTTACTGATACTTGCCATGACCTCACTTAATCATTGCCATCACCTTATGAGGAAGGTACTGTTAAAAATAGCTTAATGTAAGCTGTTTGGGTTAAAATAGGGTTTGTCAGCTTCAGCATGTTGCATTTTGGACCAGATAATTCTTTGTTGTGGCGGATCGTCTTGTGCTTTTTAGGAATTAGCAGCATCCCTGGCCTCTGCCCAGCAGACCCTAGTTACAACCCTCTCCAGGCCCCCAAGTTGCAACGATCAAAAATGTCTCCAGACTGTGGGGGAAAGTCATCTCAGGCTGAGAACCATTCCTAAGATGTAAACCTTAGCCCGGCCGGCGTGGCTCAGTGGTTGAGCAACCACCTATGAACCAGGAGGTCACGGTTCGGTTCCCGGTCAGGTCATATGCCCGGGTTGTGGGCTTGTTCCCCAGTGGGGAGCGTGCAGGAGGCAGCCGATCAATGATTCTCTTTCATCATGGATTTTCTCTCTTTCTCTGAAGTCAATAAAAATACGTTAAAAAATAAAAGATGTAAACCTTAGTGAAAAGAATTTAAGTAATATAGCTCTTCCCACTGTTATTCTTTAGTGGATGTACTTGTGTATTATGTCCTTTGTACAGACAGTCCTTGGTTTTTGTGGTTCCAATATGCATGAATTTCAGTCGTCACAGTTTAGTTACATAGCACCAGTCCCTCAACATCATGGCTTAAAGTCCAGTTGCCGTGGTGTATTATCCCACTGATTGCTTGGAGCACAAACTTTTGCTGCTGGCTCTTCAGTCCACAAATCACCATGAATATACGATGTTTGGGATGACCAGCGACCATTCATGTTCCTTCTTTCAGAGTCTGCCGGTTGGCCACTCCCCATGTGTTGTTGACTTCACATATAGACAGGAAAGTGTGCAGTTGTGCTGCCTCCTTGTCTCCCAGTGGTAAACTCATGTGACATTTTATAAAATTAGATAATCAGAAGAGGGAGTTGGCCAAAAAGATGAAATGTCAGCCAAGAAATGGAAAGTGGTAATGCTGGAAGTGAAATTTGAACTGAGCATAAATGGAATTATAGAATAAATAACTGATTGTAGGAATGTTGACATTGCCACCGTTCAAGACTATATATGCAGCCCTGGCCGGTGTGGCTCCGTTGGTTAAGCATCTTCTATGTACTGAAAGGTCACTGGTTTGATTTCTGGTCAGGGCACATACTCAGGTTTCGGACTTGATCCCCAGTCGGGGTATGTGCAGGAGGCAGCTGATGTCTGTCTGTCTGTCTTTCCCCCTTTCCCCTCTCTCCCTCCTCCTCTCTCTAAAATCAATAATAAAAAAAATATTAAAAAAAGAGAAAGACTGCGTATGCAGCCAGAGGAACTCAGTGAAGGCAAACTCATTGACTTGAGTGGTTGTGACGGGAAAGATGAAGTAATCCCAGAGGAAGTGACACTGGGAAAAAACTTCATGTTGAGGACACTCTTGGAGGTTATTTTGCAACATTAAAAGTGCAAAGGAGGAAAGGTTGGAAACTGATCCAAACTGAGAAAGGAGTGTGACAGTCTGCAGACACAGAAATGATGCTCCATCTGCATCGCAGGTGGCAAGGCAAGCGCTCTTCACACTGGATAACGTTTTTACAAAGAAATAAAACTCATTCTCAGTGTCTCTAATATTTTTTTATCACAGTGTACTAGATAAATATTAGTTTTACTGTTTTTTCATTCCCTTCATTATAACTGACAGTAAGAGAGTTTTTAATGTTTTGGCAATAATTTTTCAAGGTCATGGAAGAGTGTTATTTTTCCTTATTGACGATTAGATCGCCAGGGCAACAAAAACATTTAAAAAAAAAAGAATATAGTTTTTTGGAGAAATTTTGATCTCAGTATATATAGATCTACCTCATTCTTTTTTATAATTGCATATTATTTTATGCACCATTATGGATATACCATAATTTACTTAACCCTTTTCTAGTAATGGATATTTAGTTTATCTCCACTTTTTCCCCCATTTGAAAGACTGCTGTAGTAAATCTCTGACAGATACTATCATTAGCTCCATTTAATGTATGAAGACAGTGACGAAAAAGTGAAATACCTGCCTAAGGTCAGGCAGTTACTAAGCTCAGAGCTGGCACTTGAACTTGAGACGGTCTAATTCCAGGCCCTTGCTTTTAACCACAATGATTTACAGCTCATCTTTTCTTAGAAGTATCTTTCAACAACAAAACAACAGCAGCGAAAAATAGTAGTAGAGTTTATTGAGCTAGGCACAATTCTAATGGCAAATCCATTATTATTATTATTATTATTAGTAGTAGTAGTAGTAGTAGTAGTATTAGCTAAACAGCAACCCTGTGAAGTACGTACTGTTATCTCTGTGTTATCTTCGAGTAAACAGGAGGTCTAAGAAGGTTAGGGCACTTCAGGTTCCCACCGTGAGCTCATTGGAGGAACTGGGACTCAACAGGCGGCTGGCTGCAGGACCTTTGCTCTCACTCACCCTCTGTGTGACCTGGATCTGACTTGAGAAAGGTCTTTCATCACAAGCTGTTGTAGATTATCTTTTTGAACCTAACATATGACCTTGTTTTGGGGTTAGTTATAGCCCACATTTTTACTCACTGGAGGTTTTTTTTTTTTTTTTTTTTTTTTGTCACTTGCAAGTTTGATTAGCTTGCTGTCTACTCTGCCTTCAGCCAACTTGTTGGTTAACTATTAGGCAAAGCCAAGGATAGCATTTCTTGGTTTGTCACTGGAGGTTTTCTCTGGGTTTAGCCAACAAGCAAATATTGAGTATGTCCCGATGCCATGTTCGGGCCTGAGATTGGGAATCAAAAAGTGAATAAGACAGTTCCAGCCTCCCAGGGGCACAGTCTGTCCAGCAGGGGAGGAACAGTCTTGTAAATATACTCGTGAGTGCCAGAGTAGGAGTTTTACAAGAGTCCTGTGCGAGGCGAGAGGACAGAGGGGCTGACTGCTTGGAAGTCATTGTCAGGGAGGCTTCACAGAGGAGGTGACAGTGCCTTGGTTCTTGAAAGATGCAAAGACTTGGCTTGTTTGAGGACCCTGAAGTCCAGTGTAGCTTAAGTAGAGGGGGGGTGTGTTGGGAGGTGAAGGCACAGATATTATGGCTGGGAGCTGAGGAAGACCACATGAAGGAGTTTGGGTTTTATCCTGTTAGCCAATGGACATGTTTAAGGAAGAAAATGTCCTACTCAGATTTTCCTTTCGGTAGTTGACCCAGGATGTGTTGTAACAGATACGTACCATCTAGAAACCAGTTAGAAAACGCGCAAGAGCAAAGGGAACCAAGCAAGTGGCAGAAAAAGGGGAGATGGGAGTGGGAGATCTTTCCAAGATTGCTTCAGCGGGTGTGGGAGTGAGAGAGGCTGAGGATGACTGATTCAAGATTTATATCTGACAGCCTGGCTAGATGGTGATGTCATTGTCATTGACCGAGACTGGGGAGCAAGTGAGGGGAGCAGTGAGTTCACTTTGGTGCATGTTCAGCCTGTCCTAGATCCATTAAATAACATTGTTATTGGTCATTTATAACAATTGCAAGTATTTTCAAAATGCTTTGTCATCACACCCCCTTTTTCTTTGTCATCCCAAAGGTCTGGCAGGAGTTATTTACTTTTATAGACGTCAAAGCCCCAATGGATCCGACCCTTGGCCTACAACTTAGTAACCCTGCTAAAGATGGTAGTCAGACTAGTGTGCATGGCTTCACAGGGAACCCAGGCTAGGTCATGATGGTCCAGTTGGTGATGGTCCAATTCATGATCTGTTCCAGAGCTTCGCCGGAGGCAGATGTGAAGTTGAGCAGTCCTTCTTATCAGCAATTCTTTTTGCATATTGTTCCTGTTTCCTTGACTAAGCCGTGACCTCCTGGAATGCCCAAGTGTTTAGTCTGGTGCCTGGAGCACAGTGAATGCTGAGGAATCACATGCTGCCCCAAAGCAGGGCATTGCCCATCTCAGAACCAACCGTGGTTCTGGAACCTCCTGCAGATTCTTTCTGTGATTCTTCTAAGATTGGCCTCTTTTAACTCAGTCATCCTCAGGTGATTATAAGTTGGTCTCGCTTGGATTTGAGATTTCCCTTGAATGTGTGTGTACATGTGGAGCCTGTTCCAGTCTGAAGAGCCTTCTCCTTCATTGTTAAAAAGAATGGAACATACTGGAGGTGAACATTCCCCCAAATCTGTCTCTGTGAGGGGCCCGCTTCCTCCTTGGTTCTTTCAGCTTTGCATATAGGTTTGAGGTACTCTTCCTGTGGTTCTTGCATGTTTACGAGCTCTGCTCATTCTGTGTCATGAGCCACAGAATGAGTCTGGGTCTGTCCTGGGTACAGGCAGTTTGCTCATGTCTTTGGATGCATCCTTTAATCTCAGAGCTCATCAGAGCTGCCTGTGCTGTGGCCTTGCCGTCTGGGGTGTCTGCTTCTGGTTTCTTTTCTTTCTTTCTTTTTCTGCTTCTGGTTTCTTTTTCGGGATTATGTGCTTTAGATGGTCACAATCCACGTGTTAAAGATCAGGGCATATTTTTCAAAATGCAGTCCCTTTTGGGATTTCCCTGTTCATCTGTTCCTTTGTGTCAACATCTGGAAGTCTAGGCTAACCAATTGTTTTTGTCCCCAGGTTTTTTCTTCTCTCCTTCTAACTCTAATATGACAAGGTTACTTCCTATTGTGGTATTCTTATTATTGTTTTTGTGAGCTAAAGTTATTTTATTTTTGTGGGTTTTTTGTTGTTGTTGGTGGTGGGTTTTTGTTTGTTTGTTTGTTTTTTACACAGTTGACTAGACTTTACTCCCTGGTCAGAATTGGGTTTAGTGTTGTAGTTCCCTTCCTTGCAACCTTGGCTGTGTGAGAGGTAAACTCTTAGTAAAGCAAGACAAGAATTTATCCGGTGTCCTGCTCTTAGCGGGAAAAGACTTAGCAGGACATCTCTTTCTCAGATGTCCTTGTGTCCACGCTGGGCAGCTCTGTCTTGTGTCTGGGCCTTTTTGCTAACTTTGTAGGAAAGATTGGTGTATGTCTTTTGCTTGACCATGTATTATTCTCCCATATGTTACCACTTACGGTTCTTTTTCCTTCTGTCCTCACTCGGCTATCCTTCACTCTCAGGTGAGTAGAACTGTGGAATTATTTTCAGGGGTGGTGGGTATGCATATATGAGTGTGTGTCTGTGTGTGCGTGTGTATACCGCCCTCTTGATTTATACGACCCTTCTCTTCTTCCACTTTCTCACCTCCCATTATTAGGTATACCAGTACTTGTCAGGAATCTTATTCCTTAAGTTGGGGTGATGAAGGTGAGATGGCATTTGTCATTCCCAATTAAAAATTTAAATTTGCTTTTATCGGTTGTATGGGGTCAAATTGATGGAGGCTGCGTAGGCCAGAAGCAATGTTCCTGACCCCCTTCCGACTTAATTTCTCTTGGTAGTTTCTCCATCTCTGGATTTTCAAAAGTCATACCTAGATACTACAGAGAATGTGGCATTTTTCTTCCTGCCACTCAGGTTTTAGTGTAAAACCAACTGGAGAGTTCAGAGTGTTTCCTTCTTCCTCCATCTTCCCTGTGTCCTAGCTCCGATGCCTCGGATGCTGTTGCAGGCCTCACCCGTAACTTTGTTCTGAGGTGCAGTCTGCCCTTTTCGTCTTCTGCACCGAGCTCTGTGCTGGGCTGACAGATTCACAGGTAACTGGGGAGAGGCCAGTGGACACAGCAGGCAGGGAAGACATTTAGGAGCATGGGACAGGGCAACAGTAAATGATGTTAGCAGCTCAGGGTTTGGCAAAGCCTCCTTTGTAGTGAAAACAAAAGAAAAGGACTGGGAGGTTAGAGCAGGGGTGGGCAAACTTTTTTGACTGGAGGGCCACAATGGGTTCTTAAACGGACCGGAGGGCCGGAACAAAAGCATGGATGGAGTGTTTGTGTGAACTAATATAAATTCAAAGTAAACATCATTACATAAAAGGGTACGGTCTTTTTTTTCAATAGTTTTATTCATTTCAAACGGGCCAGATCCGGCCCTTGGGCCGTAGTTTGCCCACGGCTGGGTTAGAGGCTGAACTGGGTGTGAGTCTGGCCTCTCACTTTCCAGCAGGGGGCCTTGGACAGGTAACTTCACTGGGCTTGGTGGTCACACCTGTATGTGGAGCCAGCAGTCGACTGTTTCAGAGTCCTTAGGAGGCTGGCATATCGCTTACTTTCTATATATAAAGTGCACCTGACACATGCGGTGCAGAATACATGGAAATTCCTCTTTCTCTTTCGAAGTCATAATCATCTGCGAGAAGAAGCAGAACTATCTGTGCGCTCCAGTCTTTCAGTTTCCCACCCCAGACTCGGGAGAGCCCGTGCCCGCTGTGTTCGGTGCTCATGGCCGTGTAAGTCAGGAGTGGTGGTTTGGACCTTCGGCCAGCTTTTCATCATATTTTGGTTGAATTCTCCAGGAAGATGGCCAGGCCTTTACATCAACTGAGTTACCCTCATACTTAGAGTTCACCAGGCCCTTCTTCCGGTGGCCAGTGTGGGATTCCCCGTCCCTGCTCACCTCCTTCTCTACAGGAAGGTTGGCTTGCATTGGGGCACATGTAACTGTGTCACTGCCAGGTCAGGGGTCAAGTTAAGGCCTGAGGCAAACTGCATGTTAGAATGTAAACCCTTGACTTAATTAAAAATGCATGCAGATGGTAAATATTTAAACAATAGAAAGATATAAAATGGAAAGAAAAAGGGAAAAAAGATAGTCTTCTCTCTAGTATCTACTGTACCCTAGTGGTTAACACTGTTAACATATTTTTTGGGGGTAAATTCCTCTGGAAAAATTTTAAGCATCCACAAGTCCATATATCTTTCCTCCCTCTGCCTTAAAAAACGAGCAAAACAACGATGACAACGAAACACCCAAATGGGATTGTATTTTATATTTTGTTTCGTATTTTATTTTTGGAAATTAAAAGAAAACACCAAAGATGAAATTGTCAGCTATCTTACCACCATTTATAATTAATCACTTATTAACCTTTTGGTGTCTTTCTGATTATACCTTAAAAGTCAATTACATAATGTGTATGCAGTTCCACTAAAAAAATTAGAACATTGGCGTGAAGCTAACGTGTGTCCTGTTCTCTCTCTGCTTGCCCTTCGTTAATACCCCTTCTCCCCAGGCTGGGTGGTCTCCCTCCCACAGGCCTGCAGCCCGAGGCGCATGCATCTCCACCATCCATCCCACTGGCTCCTTAGGGGAAGGTGGGTTGTTACCAGTTCCCCTTTTGCCATTAAAATCACTTAGGAACACATCTGTAGGGTGATTTCCTAGCTGGGTAGGTGCTGGGTCCAAGGTTTGAACATTTACAGTTTTGATACATATGACCAAACGCCTCTAAAAATCCACTAGTTTATTTCCCTATTGATAATATGAGAGAGTGCCTTTTCCTTCCCAAATCTTTGCATAAATTCGGGAATTTTATTTTGTTATGTTTTTGGTCAAACATTTTGAAATCTTGCCATTCTGGTGAAATTGTGATCATTGTCTTTATAAACATTCTCTTGTAATGAGTTGCATGGAGTATCTTCCGTTTGGCCATCTGTGTTTCTTTGTCTTTGAAATAAGAATTCTTTGCTCACTTTTATTTTGGAACCTTAATCTTTTACAGTTGATTTGCCGGAGTTAAGTTAGCCTCTTACCCATCATGTGTTGCAAACATTTAAAAAGTATTGTCATTGACAGTGTGAGTTTTAAGGCGCTAGCCTGTTCGTTGAACCTCCGTCCTGTGTGGCCGCCCCGGGAAGTCCTGGAGATTGCGGGCGGGGACCCCAGGAAAGGTTTGCTCATCTTCTGGGCAGAGTGGCGTGGCTGTTTAAGGCTTTTGGAACTGGATTTCCCGTTGTGAGTTTTAGCTTTGTTTTGGGTGGGGATTCTCCCTCCCCCATCACATGAATGAAAGTCAGTAGCAAGCAGAGGCTTTTACCTTCCAATCAAGTGTTTGGGGATATGTGCAATATGAGGGACCCCAATGATGTACTTCTGTGTATCTTCTATTATGGTGACCTTCTGAGGTTAAACAAATCTGCGAGATGTATGTTTAGACCAGTTTCTAGGGGAGGACCATCCATTGCTCCTCACTGAGCTTTGCAAGGTTCTGGAATGGGGCGCACTCCCACCCCCAGTAGGTGTGGAGGGAAATGGTCATTTCAACCAAGACGTAGCTGTTTGTCATCTCCTGTGTGCCTGAGCTGGGCTGGATGAAGAGGGACCTGCGACACTCTCCCAGCCTTCGGGCAGCTCTGTAATTTGGGGAATGAGACTCCCCACCACCAGTGCTGACTTGGTGGCAGCTCCCTATTTTCTTTGCAGCACAAAGCACGATGTGCAATTTAAAAACGACACACAAAACACACCCACTGGTTTATTGTGTACCTCACGCACTAAAGTGTAAGTCCCAGGAAGGCACAGGCCTTCCTGTCATGCTCTCCGTTACATCCCAGCACCTCCCACACCAGCGTGTGGCACATCCTGCATGCCCCAGGTTTTGCTGAGGAACGGCATTCTGGGAAGGTGAGATCGAGTACTGCGTGTGCTGTGTCTCCTCCCCATGTCCCTCCCTGGCTTCAGGTCCAGGGATGGAGGCAGAGGTGATAAGCGATGTAAGGACATTGTGTCCTGGTCCTGCGGCCTCGTGAGCTCACACCTCTCTTTCCACTAGTACAGGGCTGTGGGGGACCCAGCTTCCCAGGGTGTAGGCGGAAAGATCTTTGAGATTGAACAGCTGCACTCTATTCTCCTTACCACCTCTCCAGGTCCGGAGCTGCTTTCTTGCTCAGGACTCCGAGATTCTAGGTCCATAGACTTGGTGAGGCCGAGTAGTGTGGCAGAGCTGCCTGGAAGCCCCGAGCTGCTCCCTGGCCATATAGGGGTGTGGATGACAGCCTCTGATTAAAATTTGGAGAGCTAAGCTTCTTTGCCTCTTTAAAAAGTACATGTACTAATTATAATCACCATTAAATAAAGATATAATTACCATCAATATGTTACAGAGTATGAATGCTCTTCCTGTTATAGATATACACACACTATGTATATCTATGTGCATATATATGCTCAGATATAAATAAATATACATAGAGGACTGTACTGTACATAAGGCTTTGTAACTTGCTCTTCCACTTACTATCAGATACTTTTTGATAAATAAATTTAAGGAAATTATAGATTGGAACTTGTGCTGCAAAAGAAAAAAATAGACAATGACAACGATGGTGACTGAGAAGCTAATAGAGACTTAGGAATCCATTTCTAGTACATATTATTCTGAAGCCTCATCTGAAAGATTATAGATTGATAGATAAATCTCTTGCTATTGCTGGGCACTCAACTTGTTAGCCATTTCTAGGTGAGGTAAACAACTATTGGGATACACACGCGCACACACACACACACACACACACACACACATCCTTAAAGCTCCATTAGCACCTGAGGATAAAATTCTAACAGTAATTTCAAGCTCCAGGGTTTGCACTTTAAGGCATATGTCCATTTCAGCCCCCACTTTCCATTTCAGCTGTTGTACCACAGCCCTGGACAGATCTGTGCCCTTTGCCTTGCCATGGGTGGTGGGCAGGAGGCTCTGGGAGCAGTGAGAATGGAGCTCATATTCCAGCCCTGCCACGGGCTACTGGCTGAAAGGCCTTGAACTAATCGCTTAGTGCCTCCGAGCCTGAGTTTTGCTATTTATAAAATAGGATGCTTCCTCTTGGGGTGGGTGTGAAGATGGCTGTGAGGGTTCCCCATTCCAACTACTGACACCCCAGTAACAGAGCTCTCCCGGGAGCAGGCCCCCTGCTCCTCTGGCTCTGAGGCTGCCAATGTCCGGCTGCTCTGTGCTGAGGTTGCGCCATCGCCCGTGCAGCAAGCCTCCTTCTCAAGTCCTCCTTTCTCCTACCTGGAGAAGCATCCAGGTCAGCCTCAGCCCTTCCATGTGGGGCAGGTTGGGGGATGCGCCTGCTAACCTGCTGGGCGTGCAGAGGCTGGCTTATACAAGGAGCACTGCACACTTACAACACAGCTCCTGATGGACTTTTGTATCACTCTTGGCACCGGGTCAGTCTTGGGAAGGGATGGCTTCCTCCCTCATTACAGTGCAGTCCGCCCCAGCTGTCCAGTTCAGGTGGTGTAGAGAGGGAGCAGGACAGCTCAGGGCTAGGATGCCAAAGCCTGCTTCCCTCCCGGTGTTCTGGGTCCCCCGCTCTGCCCAGTGCTAACACCCTAAATGAGGTGGGCAGGAGTGGGATTCCAGTCGCCCACCCCAATGGGACTCTAATAGTGGGGGAGGTGGGGCGGGGGGGAGGGGGCAGAATAACCATCGCAAACCCTAGTGCAGTGCTTACCATGTGCCAGGAACCATTCTTGGTCACTCACATAACACGTGTGTGTTCATTGGTTGAATGTGGACAGGTACTGTTACTCTCCTGTTTAACAGATAGGAAACTGAGGCACAAAGGGATGAAGTGGTGGTGGAGCTTGTGCAGGGGATGCTCCCTTAGGGCTGGCTTCTTCCTTCCGTCCTCATGTCTGCCTCGCTGGTGAGCAGGCCTCAGGCCCGGCCTGTTGCTTCTCTTTGCCCTGGCTCTGCTCGGCTTGGGATGCTGACCACGCTCCAGTCTTCCCGTGTGGACGCTTGTGGGGAAATTGGTGGGGAGATAAGTGGGACCGTCCTGCCTCCCTCCAGGTTCTGGCAAAGACAGAAAGGCAGGGAACCATATTTTGGGAGAGGTCCCATATCTCCGTTATTGCCACCCTCACCCTAGAGGTTCCCCCCAGGTAATGGACTCTGTGGCCTGCTCCCTGGCCCTGCCACACTGGTAGGCGGGCTTGCAGCCGGGCCCATGCAGCACAAGGCAGCAGTCTCGCCTGCAGTGCAAGAGAATCTCAGACGCAAATGTGGAGGGAGGAGGGAAGTCACGGTATCTGTTCCAGGTTTAGCATGCGCTTAAAATACTTCACAGGCTTCCAGGCATTCCTTGCCTAAGAGCCTGTATGGCTTTTTACTGGGAAGACACTTTCTCCCTTCAGACTCAGGCCCGCAGGGCTGTAGGGGCCGCCTGTGTCCTTTTTCACACCCAGGGGCGGAACCTTCCCTGGTCCCCTCTTGGCTTCTGGTTGAACCTGCCACCACATCTCTGCTGGTTGCCCTGTTAGCACCTCAGGAATCCTGTTTTCTCTCCTTGTCCCTTCTCTCTGGCTGAGCTCAGGCGCCTCCCCGCTGTTCTTTACTTAGCCCTGTACTCCAGATTAGCACATTCTTGATTTCCTCTCTCCAGGCGCTCTGCACGCCACAGCTGTCCACCAAGCCTCTTTGGCTCTTCCCGGCTCTGCCCTGACGTCAGCCAGCCTGCCCTCCTGACTGATCTGAAGGTCTTGCTTTCATTGCTTGCGTTGGTTTTCATAGCCATTCAGGGACTTCCGATAAGCATGCGCCTGGATGTCAGTTACCAGTCTTCATGGGAAAATTTGATTATATTTCTCTTAGAATTGAAAAGTGCTACCCTTTCCACCATGTACTTATTTTGTTAAATTGAATCCAGTTTGACAGATGAGGACACCCTTTTCAGAAATGTAGGTTGGTTTCCCTGACACAAGCTGGGACGTGCAGACCTGGGACACCCATTGTGTGTGATTCCAAGGCCAGGTGTGTTATATACTAGGTCCATCAGCTCCCCTGTAGCTGGAGAAATGTGTGTGAGCCTGGAGATGGAATGTGCCTGGTGCCACATACACTAATGTTTCTAAGGCAGAAGGAAAGGAACTTGGCGTGTGTGCTCCCATTTCAGGAGGGGCTGAGGGGCGTGCTCTTGGGTTTGGCCTTGTTGCTTCTTCACTTAGCATAGCTCTGATTGGTTAGAGCTTGGAGCTGGTTCCCAGGGGGTGGTCACCAGGCTACAGACAGAAACCCAGCCTACAGTCCTGCTGATGACTTGTGCTGGTAACCCACGTGCTCCAGCCTCAGCACAGATGTGATGGAGAGGCCCCTGTGCGGTGGCAGCTGTGCTGTGGGCTCAGGGACGAGTGCGCGGTAACAAAACACTCTCAGAGGCAGTATTGCATTAGTTGCTTACGATGGCTCTAGGAGGCAGGGGGCCAGGTGGGGATTAGCCTCCCTACCTTACAGCTGCGAAACAGACATAGAAAGGTAAGGACCTCTGCAAGGCTATGATGCAACCAGAAATTGATCCATGACCTCATATTGCCTCTGAGTAATTTGACAACTTGGTTTCTTCTTCTTTGAGCCTTAACTCCTATTTGCCTGTAGGGGGCGATAGAGGTCTTTCCCGGTTGGCTGCTCTGAAAACTATTGCTCCTGAATCCTTTGAACTTTTCAGCCTTACAGCACATTATCTCAGTGGGTTTTAAGTATTTTCTGTCCACCTTCCTAGTGCGTCCCCCACCCCCAGCCCGAGTTCTTTCAGATCAGGAGCCTTCTATTTGGTCTTGACATCAGCACAATGTGCGGCCCATAGTAGGAGCTCACTGAGCGCTTGTGGAATTGCTACATGCACATAAAGGCAGCCAGTGCCGCCTCCGACTCCGCATAGAGCTCGGGAAAGGAAAATACACTCTTTTCCTGGTCCATCCAAATGAATGAAGTTGAGGGTGGCAGAACCCAGGGCCTGTGCAGTGTCCTCATATGGCCACTAGGTGACAGTGTGACCCCATGGGGACCTTGCCTCTTGCCTGCTCAAGACTGAACTAACTGCACCCGTTGCCTCTGCAGTCCGTCTGCGGTTGGCGGTCTGAGACTGACAAGTCTCGGCCTCCATCCCTTCTCTGAAAGTCGTGTAGTGTATTACCGCACAAAAGGCGTGGGCTTTGCAATCCACCCGCCCTGGGTTCCAACCCTGGCTCTGCCTTCCCCCGAATCTGAGCCTGGGACCCACTGTTTCTCCGAGCCTCGGCTCCCCACCCTGTAACATGGCGATTACTGTAAAATTGGAAAAGGCCGAGCATATCACGGGCCACAGCATAGAGGAGTGCTAGTTTATTGTTGGAAATGCCCGCGTTTGCCTTTCAGCGCCCCCTCTCATCCGCTCCATCTTGGCCATCTGATCCTACTCACCAAGCCTCACCCGCTCTCCAGCAGCAGGTGCCTTAGCTCGCCCCCCAGCCCAGCCCGCTCCCCCTTGGTCAGCCCTGATTCCCGCTGTTTTCCTCTGCTGTCAGCCTCCCCTTCTGCCTGTCCAGTTCCTGCTTAGCCCGGCTGCCTCCTCCCACCCCAGCCCTCTAACTGCCCAAAGAAGTTGGGTGTGTACTGTAGCGCTAGTCTTGACTTCCCACGGTTGGTCAGTCTGCGAGGGTCCTTATCTTAATTATTTTGGCATCTGCACTGTGCACTTGGCAGACATTCTGTAATGAGAATGACGACTGCTGTTACTGAGCACTGCTAGGCACTCTGCGAGGCATTGTGCAGGATTTTTCATTTAATCCTCATAACAGATTTATTCCCATTTATAAAGGGATGTGTCAGGATGCCTCTTACCACAAAGAAGCCACGAGGGACGTGTGGTGGGATCAGCAAGGATCCAGGCAGGTGCCGCCTCTCCTGGTTGTCTTCCTCAGTGTGTTGGCTCATCCTCTTAGGCTGTTCCCTATGGCACCAAGTGACTGCCTCGGTCCCAGGTGCCATATGTGAGAGAGGTGATGTATGATTCCTGCGCTCCCTTTAAGAGGCCTCTCAGCAGATCTCCTACAAAGTTCTTGGCCAACATTGGTCTTAGGCTTATTCCCAAGCCAGTCACTAGTGAAGGGCCTGGACATAAGGAGACTGGCTTGGACTACTCAAGGTTCAGCCCCTGAGACTCATGAGACGCATGTGGGATCCAGGCTCCTTTAATGCCTCTGGCCACCTGGTCCATGAAAGAAGGGGGGATGTGAATGGGGCTTGGTGCAGTAAATGACTTGCTCAAGGTCGCAGACCTCATAGGAACCTGGATTCTAAATACATTGCACTGACCCGGAGGCCACCTGTGGGTTGAATGAAGTATCACAGGTAGAAAGGACTTGCTCAGGATTTGGTGTGCTGGGTTTGAGGGGCCGTGGAGGTACCTTTGCTTATAAATTCTTGAGTTTCTCCATGTTGGATTGGGTTTCCTCAGTCTGTCTTGCTCCCAGACCTTCTTTATCCCCGTCTTTCAGTGCCTTGCTGCTGCCTGCCTCCTACAATAGACTCTGTGCCTTTAGTTGGGTAGACTGTCAAGGCCCCAAGGGGTCATTTGGGGTTTCTTTTAGAGCAGACAGGGGAGCTAAAAAGCTCCAAGTCGGCATTTAGAAGAAGGAGCTGCCAGGGAAAATGCCAAGGAGACTGGCTTGGTAGGGGGTCAGTGGTAGTGGGGAGTTTATGGCGCATTGGTGGGATGCCAGCCGGCATGTGGCAGGGCCTTGGAAGAGACCCATGTGGAGCAGCAGCCGGCTGCCCCCTCCTGGGACAGCGCAGTTATTCGGGCGGCTGTTTGCCTTGCAGATGCTGCAGGACTGCCCCAAGGCCCGGCGCGAGGTGGAGCTGCACTGGCGGGCCTCCCAGTGCCCACACATCGTGCGCATCGTGGACGTCTATGAGAACCTGTACGCGGGGAGGAAGTGCCTGCTCATCGTCATGGAGTGGTAAGCAGCCTTCAGATCTGTTTCTGGCCCTGCCTCCCACTCCCTGCCCAGGCCCCTCAGGGATTTTTCGGGGGAGAGTGGTGGGGTGTACAGTTCTCGAGATCTGACCATGGCTTTATTTCAGCTTGGATGGTGGAGAACTCTTCAGCCGAATCCAGGACCGAGGAGACCAGGCGTTCACAGAAAGAGGTAGAAAGGGTCTGTTGGGGGACAGGCCTCGGGCAGGCAGGGCAGCGGGTGACTGAGGGGACCTTCCTCAGTGCCTGCCCTCGGTGAGGCCTGCTGAGGCTCCCGCCTCCTCCCGCTCGCTGCCAGGGCTGCCGTCCTCCTCTGAGCTCAGGTGGCTGAGTTTGCAACCCTAATGACACACTGTGTGACTTTCTTTCCTCTCCTCCACAGAAGCTTCAGAAATCATGAAGAGCATCGGTGAGGCCATTCAGTATTTGCACTCAATCAACATTGCTCATCGGGATGTCAAGGTACCAGCGGTGCATCACCCCGCCCCCTCCCAACTCAGGTGCTGTTGAGGGCCCACAGAAGGGGTGCCAGAGTCGTCCTGCCCGCCCCCTTGCTGCCTGGTTCCTGGCGGCAGGCTGGGGTAGGGTGGGACAGGGTGCTATTCTCTGCTCCACAGAGCCTGCCCTCTCTGGGCAAACCCCCAAACCCAGTTGGAAGCCCTGTGGTCCTCAGGCGGCACCGCACAGCCACACCTGTGGTTTCTCTGCCCTGTGAATTCAGTGCTGGTCTGTCATTAGCCTCTTATCTCCAAGCTCCGGGAAGGCAGGGAGCTAGTCATGGCTGATGGTGTGCAGATCACTGGGGCCCGACAGATGGCTGTGGGCGAGGAGGGAGGGAAGTCATCTTTACCCTTTTGATCTCTGATAGCCCTCATGCAGGAGTGCTGTTTTTCTGCCTCTCTCTGTAGCCCGAGAACCTCTTATACACCTCCAAAAGGCCCAATGCCATCCTGAAACTCACCGATTTTGGCTTTGCCAAGGAAACCACCAGCCACAACTCGTTGACCACTCCTTGTTATACGCCTTACTATGTGGGTAAGTCCAGGGAAGGCCAGGCTCGTCCTCCCCCTGAACTTCTGCCAAACCCTCCTCTTCCGGCCTTGGAGCCATAGGCCCCAGGAGAGGCGTGTCCTCTGGTCCTTTGTGGCGCTGGTTCCATGTGACCTGAATGGAGTAGGGCTTGTCAGAGATGGGCTGGGGTTGGGGTGTCCTAGGACACTACCTGAGGTCGCGGCAGGGTTTTGTGCACATGGGCACTTTCCTGAGAGGAGCTGTCACCTCCATCAGATGCCCAGTGATCTGGCACCCAGATTTGGCTCTGGCGCCCAGCTCACTGGCACAGGATAAATTCTCAAATGTGTTTGTCAAAGTAAATGGACATCGTGCGTCTGAAAGGCTCTTGCCAAGAATTACCTTATCTTAAGATTCTAGTCCTAAGTTCCACTGGGAGGAGGGTCTTTGCTCTCCTCCTTCAGCTCCAGGGCTGGGTTATGGCTGTTCCCCTCACTCCCGCAGCTATAGTCCCGTCATGACGGGCTGATGGTCTGGGCTGGGAGCATCATTTACAGAGAAACTGGGGTAGATCCGCATGTTCAAGGGCCAGGCCCATCCACACTGACCTTTGGTTTGCAGCTCCAGAAGTGCTGGGCCCAGAGAAGTACGACAAGTCCTGTGATATGTGGTCCTTGGGTGTCATCATGTACATCCTGTGAGTGTGCCGGGAGGGACCCCAGGTCGGGGCTGGGCCGAGGTGGGAGGAAGCCTGCTCCTCTCTGATCGAGAGGAAGAGGTGAGGGTTAGCATTCCCCTTCTGGATGGGGATTCCCTGGGAATCTCCTGCACGCCCCCCTCCCTCAGTGCTAGTGGATCTGAGAGCTCAGTGATGGTTGGAAACTAGCTGGTGGGCGGGGAAATGTGTGGTTTGGGTACTTGGTATGTAGGAATCAGGGCCCTGTCCTGAATTTCTGTACCGTGCCTGAATCAACGAGTCCTCATTTGCCCGTGACCTTTACAAGAAGTCTGCTTCTCATCCTGTTCCTGGTGCAGGGCCCCTAAATAACACCAGCTCTGCCCCTCTCTCTGCTTCCCTCGGCTCAGGCTGTGTGGGTACCCGCCCTTCTATTCCAACCATGGCCTTGCCATCTCTCCGGGCATGAAGACTCGCATCCGAATGGGCCAGTATGAGTTTCCCAACCCAGAGTGGTCAGAAGTATCAGAGGAAGGTAAAGAGCCATATGTGCGAGTGTGTGCATGTGTGTGTGCGTGTGCGCGAGTGTGTGCACGTGTGTATGTGTGTGCCAGTGTGTACATGTGTGTGCGCGCGCGCGAGTGTGTGCGTGTGTGTGTGGGAAGGAGCAGGAGAGGGAGTGGGGCCCTGACTCTCTGTGTCCCTGTGTCCCCCCCACAGTGAAGATGCTCATCCGGAACCTGCTGAAAACAGAGCCCACTCAGAGAATGACCATCACGGAGTTCATGAACCACCCCTGGATCATGGTGAGCCCGGCCGGCGGCCAGAGAGACCTGGGGCTCTGGGGACTGTCCCTGGGGGCAGGGCTTAGCCAGGACTCTGCCCAGCCCAGGTTTCACTTGGACCCTGTTCTCTCCCCTCAGCAATCAACAAAGGTCCCTCAAACCCCACTGCACACCAGCCGGGTCCTGAAGGAGGACAAGGAGCGGTGGGAGGATGTCAAGGTGAGGAACCACGGGCCGAGAGGGCGCAGGGTGCCTGGCGGTGCTGGCCGGGGAGGATTGGTTCTGCATTCTCTCACCCAGAGGTTTCTGTTACAACAAGAACAGCGAGTCCGAGCCACTTCCCTGACCAGGTTGGGGCAGAGGAGTCTGTGTTCCGGCCTAAACTCGGGGGCTGTTCCCTACAAGCTCTCTCTTCCCTGGGTCTCTAAAAGGGCCTCAGAGGTACTATCTTCTCATTTTGCAGATGAGGAAACAGGCCCAGAGAGGGGAGTGACCTGTTCAAGGTCACACAGCTAATGACTGGCCGGGGCAGACTCTTCCTGCGGGGCCCCTGGAGGGCTCTCGGAGAGCGGCAGCAGCGGAGGCGACTCAGTTGACCCAGCCCAGGGCTGAGGCCGCTTTTGGTCCTGGACCTACTGACCAGCCTGCCGCTTCTCTCTGCTCTGGTTGCCCTCATCCTGCCTTTATTTGTATTTTTAAATATATTTTTATTGATTTCAGAGAGGAAGGTAGAGGGAGAGAAATAGAAACATCAATGATGAGAGAATCATCGATCAGCTGCCTCCTGCACGCCCCCCACTGGGGATCGAGCCTCAGCACCTGCCCGGGATTTGAACCGTGACCTCCTGGTTCGTAGGTTGATGCCCAACCACTGAGCCACCCCTGCCAGGCTCACTCTGCCTTTACTTATGTCTCTCACATCTCTGTTGGTGGAACCCTTTCCCCAGGAGGAGATGACCAGTGCCTTGGCCACAATGCGTGTCGACTACGAGCAGATCAAGATAAAAAAGATAGAAGATGCCTCCAACCCTCTGCTTCTGAAGAGGCGGAAGAAGGCTCGGGCCCTGGAGGCTGCGGCCCTCGCTCACTGACCGCTCAGCCCGTCCTTCTCCGCTGGAGGACAAGCAATAACTCTCGACCTGAATCTGTTTTTTAAATGAAGACACAGGCTGCCCACTGCTGCCTCCCTTCTCCTCAGCTCGCGGAGCAGGGGCCTCGTGAGAGGCTGACTCCTGCCTTCAGCTCTGGCCGCCGGAGGGAGGGCCGGTGTCTGGAGGGCGTGCAGAGGAGGGAGCAGATGCTCTTGAACCTGTGCTCAGTCTGCAGTTTTATCATGATTTGACTTAGGATTTTTATGAAACTTCTTTTATTGTCCTTTCCTCATCCCCCCTCCCCCCAAACCCCTTCCTCTTGTTAAAGGGTATTTGTGGAAACTGTTGTAGGGAGTGTCCCTGTGTCGTCCCATCTGCCCCATTTCCCCACTACAGCCTCAGCTCCCTGCTGGCCGAGGCACCTGGCGCTCAAGGCCATGGAGGTCTGGGGCCAGGATGCCACCACCTCCTACTGGATCCCTCGACATCACCAGTGTGCCAGACGGATAGGAGTGAGTGACTGTGTGTGTGTGTGTGTGTGTGTGTACACGCGCCCGTGCATGTGTGCCTAGGACTGCGCATTTGTGGGGCCAGGGACAGGCCGGGCTGCATAAGGAGGGCCCTGCTGTGGCTCAGGAACCTTCTCCCTCCTTGGCCTGTCCCGCCCCGCCTGTGGTGAGCCTGCCACGGTGCCTGGAAGCCTGTCCAGACTCGGAGCCTGGCCTGCGTGCCTGTCTCTGTTAACTGGTCCGGGAGGTGGAGAGGAGTGACTTAGCACTGGCCCAAATCAGGAAGACTGGACCCCCCTCCCCACCCCCCACTCCCCACTTAGTGCTGGTCCTAGTCCTCTGAGGCGCTCATCTACCGAGTAACCTCTGCTTCCCCTTCCTGCCTTTGTTCGCCCATTTCTTATTTTTCTTACATTTTTAGCCATTTCTCCGCAGGCCTCCTCTCAGCTCACTGGGGTGAACCTGGGCACTTTATACGGGACACAGCTTCTGCGCTTTGCCCTGGGCCCTGGTGTTGGGCAAAGGCACCACCCTTGTGGCCTCCCACACATTTCCATTGTGTGGCCTAGTGGGTGGGGGGTCTTCACACCAAAGATGCCCCGACTCTGCCCCGACCCATTAGCCACTCCCCCACCCCAAACAGCTTGGCTTCATGTGTCCAGGCCAGTGAGGAGCGAGGAGCAGCGTGGGGAGAGGTCCTCCGTGCCATGGTCCCTTGGGGTGGGGTGGGGTGGCTGTAATACTTCAGTTTTCATCTCCCTCAGGGCAGGGGGGGCACTCAGGTCTTCTCTGCCCTGGGGAGGGCTCCAGTGCCTGCAGCGCCTCCGTGTCTGATGGTGTGTCCAGCACTTAGATTGTTGTAAATTGTTGTTTTGTATGAGCGAAACTGTCTTTACTAAACAGATTTAATAGTTGAAAGGTTTTCTTTCTCTTTTTTCATGGGCCTTAGGCCTTGACCCCCCACCTCTCCTCTTCCCACATGTGGAGAGTGGTTCTATGGGCTGGGAGTCCTGGGAGAGGAGGGGAGGGGAAGGAAGAGGAAGGGAGGGGAGAAGACTGAATAGAGGGGACACGAGGGGATGAGGAGAGGAGGGCCTTCTGGGCGAGCAGTAGCCAGCGCCTGCCCTGTCGACGCCTGGCCAGGTGGGTCTGGTGCAGGGGTATAATGCTGCCCTCCTTTGGAGCAGGGTGGAGGTGCCAATAAGGGCTGGGGAGCCCATGCCCTTTTGCCAAATACCGAATCAGGAGTCAAGTTGCTTCTTGGCACACGATTCTTTCACCTCTTTAGCCACAGCCAGACATTGGCACCCTCAGCCTAGCCAGGCCGACTGGCGTGGGGGTCTAGGGAGAAGAGGGTGAGTGATAGTAATTTGGTTCAAATCCTCAGAAACAGACCAGGGGAGCAGGTGGGTGTAGTTCCTGAAGGTTCCAGCAGGGGGAGGTAGGGGTCAGGCAGAAACAGGTCAGAGCTGGAAGGGGCCTCAGGGTGCATGTGACCCATTCCTCCCAGTTCACAGATAAAAAGCTGAGGCTCAGAGTGGGACTTGAGATCACATGATGACTTGGGGTGTGGCAGGGCCACACTGCTCCCTCCCAGGCGGACAGTGAGAGTGCATCCTGGACAGTGTCACGTGTTCTCATGATCCTCGGAGCTGGGGGTAGGGAAGGGGAGTGGGGAAAGGTGAGGCCGGTGGCTATCCCTGCTTTGTGAGTGAGTGAATGATGGAGAGGGTGAAGGGACCTGCTGGAGGTCGGGCTGACGGGCTTGGACTGGAACTTAGGATCCCAAGGCCTGGAGAGCCTCTAGCCGCAGACCATGTCTCCTGCCCAGAGGGGAGGCCTCCTTACCCTTGGTCATGGGTGGATCACGTCTCCTCCATTCAGACCCACGGGCACAGGCGGTGGTCCCTGCACGACTCCTGGAAGGACAGCCGGGGTTGGGTCCCATCTTGAAACTACTCATCCCTCTGGAAACCACTGCTCACATGAACCAGCGTCAGCTTTAGCTTCCAGAGAAATTGAGCTTGTGAAGGTGTCAGCAGTGACAGGAACCGGGGTAGGGGGAGCAGGGTGGCAGAAGGGACTTGGGGGGAGAGGGGGAAGGGCGTTGTCAGCCGGTGCTGTCTGGGAGGCTGCATTAGTGTTCTGTTGCTGTCATCATACATTTCAGGATTTAAAACCGCACACAGGTGCTATCTACAGCTCTGTGGGTCGGAGGTCTGATAGGATCTCACTGGCTAAGATCCAGTCTCGGCAGAGCTGCATTCCTTCGGAGGCTGCAGGAGATTCTGTAGCCTTATCTTTTCCAGCTTCCAGAGGCTTCCTCATTCCCTGGCCCATGGCCGCCTCCTCCACCCTCGAAGCCAGCACAGCACATCTCTGACCCTCTGTTACTGCTCTTCTCTGACCTAACCAGGGAGGAGTCTCCACTCCCAAGGACCCGAGTGATGGGATTGGGCCTCCCCAGACAGTCCAGGAGGCCCTCACCCTGAATCCTACCTGCAGAGCACTCTGTCCATGGAAGGCGACTCAGGTCCAAGGATTGGGATGTGGGCGCCCAGGGGCCACTGCTCCACCACGCCCGTCTCAGCCCTCTCACCTCTTGCCCCACACGCTCACACTGAGTTTTGCTTCCTCCTCTGGGTGAGCCCAGCTCAGGACACTTTTGTCCCAGTGAGGATGGGCCTGAAGTTGGCATTCGGGGGAGATGGCTGGGTGAGCAGGTCTTGCCTTTCCACTCTCCCCCATGCACGCTGGCCTGGCCCCCTGATGCCCTCCCTGTCTCTAGGGGAAACTTAACCTCTTTCTGCTAAACCCCCAGATGGGATGAGCGTGGAATGTTTGTGGCCTGATGGGTGCAGGGGTACAGGGCGTGGTTCTTGAACACCCTTAAGTGGTGTGAGATGCAAGAGGGCCTAGGGACACCCGTAGGCACCTACTGAGCACCAGTTCAGGTTGCCCAGTACCCTGATCTTCGCAGTCATGAAAGCTCTCTGAGGTAGTCTAGCAACCTCAGAGCAAACAACCTCAGAGAAGAAAACGGCTCTGCCAAGCCTCACAGCTAAGCAGAGGGGAATCAAATTGGAAAAAATATCTGACATCCTCTTGCTAAGGATGGGGTGGGGGAAGGGCAGACACAGACTGGATTCCTCTCCACTGAGTAGAGTTTCCTCTTCAATGAAACCGGGGTGACATTCCTATGCCCTGTGACCATTGTGAGAAATTCAAGGAGATAATTTAAATTCTTTGTAAGGTGCTAGGTGTCAGGTGGCCTTTATCACAGTTAGGGTCCCACCCTCAGGTGGGCTGCCGTGCCCAGAGGGCACAGGGAACCCCAGGTTTGGACAGGGCCAGTGGTCTAGGCGGGCTCTCTGCTCCTGCCTTTATGCTGAGGGCCTGTCTCTGAGTCTTGGGTGAGACTGTTGGGTTGGCAAACAATAACAGTAAATTTGGGGTTTTCCTTTGACTGGGTTAGAGGCAGGAAATGCGGAGGGCTGTGGATGACGAGTGGGTAGGTCTGTCTGCTCAAGGTGTGAAGGAAATTCAGTTATTCAAGGGTGGCAGTCCCATCTACTGGCGGATGTAAACAAACCTGCTGGGCACCCCCCTTCCCCTCCCCTAGTGGCTGGAGTTGGCATGTAGGAGCACTGGGGGCAGCCTCTGTGCCCTCAGCCCTGGAATCCAGCCCCTCCCCCCCCCCCCCCCCCCCGCTCTTTCTCTTGAAGCCCAAGTTTGGGGGCCTCAGCCATCAAAAGGGGAGTCTGGCCGAGTGTGGGAGTAGCCAGTCACTTGGAAGGGACACTGGGCTCCAGCTCTGGGGGGTCCTTGTGGTGAATTCATCGACCTCTCCTCTCCCTGCATCCAATCCATCAGGCTGGTGTAAAGAGGCCTACCCACTAACTCACTACACACCCAGGCACTTATGTATGCACTATGCATACGTGTGAGGCCTGGTTCCTGCTTGGTTCCTAGTCAGCAAGACACAAAACGCGTGTGCAGCAGCGAGAGGCCTGGTCCTTTCTCTGCGTCCATGGCATGGGCACACTTTGTGGTCTGAATCGACCCGTTTGAAACTGCTCCACACCGTGAGGGGTGCCCAATCCAAGCCCAGGGGGCCCAGGGCAGCCTCCTAGGGCTCTAGAGCAGCGGTTCTCAACCTGTGGGTCACGACCCCTTTAACGGTCGAACGACCCTTTCACAGGGGTCGCCTAAGACCCATCCTGCATATCATATTTACATTACGATTCATAACAGTAGCAACATTACAGTTATGAAGTAGCAATGAAAATAATTTTATGGTTGGATCACAACATGAGGAACTGTATTTAAAGGGCCAGAAGGTTGAGAACCACTGCTCTAGAGGCTTTGAAATAGGAGGGATGAGTGAGGTCAGAAGGAGTGGGCCCGGTGTCCTCATTTTACAGATGAAGCCCTCATGTCCATGCCTTGTTGGGGATAATATCTGTCCTCCTCGCACCCAAGCACCTGCGGATAAACAGCCACCTGGGACTTGAGGAGGCGGGAAGCACTATGGATGCGTGACAATGCCAGGGCTGTGCCCTGAGCCCTTTGAGGCCACGCTTCTAGCAGGGTCAGCGCTTTGGCCTCGGCCCGAGCTGCTCTTTGAGAAGACTTCCCCCACTCCAAGAGTAAAGATGCCAGCGTCTCATTCAGCTCATCTTGAGCACCTACTATGTGCAACACCCAGCTTCCAGGACATTGGGGTGACATGGATGAGTGCGAAGTGGGTCTGACCCTTAGGCTCCGTCCAGAGAGAAGGCAGGGAGAACCAGCCTCAGAACAGCAGGTGTGTGGTGCCGAAGGAGGAGCTATTCAGGCGGAGAGCCAGGCGCGATGGTTTTGATGGTAGAAAATGAGGGAAGTAGGGCCGTTGTCTTCCTCCTCCAGGTCTCTGTTCACCCCATCTGTCTTCTGGTTGGAACTGCTGTCTGCTTGTCTCTCCAGCCTGACCTTTCACCCATCAGCTCTGTCAGTGGGAAATCTGACTTACCCCCTGGGGGTGTTCTCGGCGTTTTCTGCCCATTTTCTCTTTCCCGCCTCTCTAACCTGGATTCCCCTCGTTCAGCAGGCTTGCTTCCCCAAAACCAAACCTTGGGAACACAGGGATTCCCCCCCCCCCCGCCCCCCGCTCTTCAGTTCATTAAGTTTTCAAGAAGCCTTACAAAATGACACCTTAGATCACATTTAGTGATACATTCTACAAATCATTGTAGAAAAGGACATCACATGAAATTGGAGGGGGGTCCTTCGGAAAATCGGGATGAATGGTTGTCAAGGGCTTCTTTGCTCCTGTCCCCTCTGAGTATCACCCCAGTTCACGGTCCTTATACCACTCAGTGTCTTAAACACAGGCCCTTGGGAGCTTCCCGGTTACAAATACACATTGTACTGTACCCCAGCTTCCACACTTTTTTATTTTCTGCACACCAGCGTTTCCAACCTGGGGTTACCTTGGAACACCCACCCATCCACTGGAGAGAATAGTTCTTGCTCCGAAGGGAAGCTCCTGCCCAAAGCCTCTGGCCTGTAGGATTCCAGATGGGGCTGCAGGGGGCGCGGTGCTGCTGGGTGCCCCTGGAGCTTGTGGTACAGAACTGCCATGCAAATGCCCTTGTTTGCATAATTTTCTTGCTCTAAGGGACAATGAACTTTCCTACCCCATCCAATACCCCTGCCAGGATTTGCAAGTGAAATGCTGGGACTGGCTTTCCCCCTTTGCCATGTCTCTCCCCTCCCCAGTCCTCTTCTCCCTCAGGCTCTGTCCCTCAGGCGCTGTGTGACAGCTGGTGCTCTGATCCTAGGGGAGCAGTGCTCCTGAGGCCCCGTGATGCCAAGTATCAGCAGATGTTATGCAAATAGACCCGTAGGTGGGGGGCCCTGGCCAGACTGAGCCCAGGCCGGTCGCTAGCTCAGGCCACGGCTGTTTGAGACCATGTGAAACGTGACCGTGGTCCTTCCTCAATCCCTACAGCTGTGGGACTCTGGTTCATCAAATAGTTAGAGCTTCCTCCCTCGGGGTAGGAGGCCTCTAGTTTCAAAATGAACTGAATTCTCCCAGCCCTTCTTCTCTGATTTGGAGACCTGTGGTTCTGAACTCACCAGTTGGAGGTTTGCTTTTCAAAGAAACCACGACTTCATCTGAGTCTGACCCAGACCTTGGTTAGCTGTGACTGGAGGCTGTTGAGTCTGTCCCAGATCTTGGTTAGCTGTGACTGGAGCCTGCGGTACATGGCGAGCTGGTGTTCATAGTAAGACCTGGAGGGGACATGGGTTTCTGGTACTCAGCTGTCTCCTTTTCTGGTCAGAAACCTGTTCTAAGGAAAAGGCCCTCATAGTGAGACTCTAGCCTTACCTCTCACCCACTCACCCACTCACAGGGGGACCAGAGCAGGCCATTCTCTGAGCTGGTCTGCAAGAAAGAGAAAGAATAGAGAGAGATCCAGACTGGTCTCATCTGATTTCACGTTCTAAAAATGACAGCTGGTGCTCAGTATCTGTTGGACGGTGAATGCATCTAAAGAACCATTAACACAAGCAATTTCATGAACTCAAACATCAAAGTGATTATATATACACAATTATATATGCACAGAGTGTGAAATGTGGAAGTTCTTCATAACCACACCCAACTATGTCAACTCCCAAAATAACTCCGTTAGCAGTTTGATTTTATCCAACTTTACAAAAATTTTCTATTAATTTATCTACATACATATATGTTAGGGTTTGGCCCATGATGTGGGCTCTCAAAGAATTCACAACTAAAAGAAGAGATTAGAGGCAGTTTATTTTTACTTTCCAAGGGAGAAAAGGGCTGGTGTCTTGCTAATCAATACAGGGCAAGTAACAAAGGGTGGCTTTCCCTTTTAAAGAGTAATGGCTGCTGTTGCTAGGTGACCAGGAAGGGAGGAGGATTTGGGGCTGAAGTTGAGCAGACATCAGGGGGGTTGTCTTGAAAAGTTATAGCTTGTTTCCTTTCCAAGAGATAGTCCAGCAGATGTCCTAGGGAGGTGTCTTATCAGTATTTTCCCCAAGCCTATGGAACATGCTTAGAGCAAAAGTTATGAAGAGTTCAAAAGAGGCTTGTTTGAAGGGGAAGGGGGAGGGAACTTTCTACTAACTAGAGCAGTGATGGCGAACTTTCTACTAACTAGAGGTGACACGCGAACTCATTTTTTTGGTTGCTTTTTCTTTGTTAAATGGCATTTAAATATATAAAATAAATATCAAAAATATAAATCTTTGTTTTACTCTGGTTGCAAATATCAAAAAATTTCTATATGTGACACGGCACCAGAGTTAAGTTAGGGTTTTTCAAAATGCTGACACGCTGAGCTCAAAAGTTTCGCCATCACTGATAGAGACTCCTTGGTGTGAATTATCCCTAAGTTCTCAAAACAGCAGGGAGGAGGGGGATGCAAGAATGTAGCCTTGAGAGTAGCATGTCTTGTCTTGCAGTTTGAACTTAGGAGCTGTTTGAACCAGAAGATCTAACAATCATGGGGTTTAACTACCAGGTGCTTCTCATAAATTGTGGAAGGCCACAAAGAAAAAGAATCCTGAAGGCCTGTCCATAAAATATATGCTTGTAAACACAGATGAGAAATTTCTTATAACAAGTATAAATGGAATCATTAGGCCTATTATTCTGCAACTTTTAAAAAAAGTTGTAGTGAAATAGACTTAAAATTTACCATCTTAATTATTTTAAGTGTACCCTTCAGCAATGTTAAGTATATTCACATTGTTTTGCAATCAGTCTCTAGAAATTTTTCATACCAGTTAACATGCTACTTGCTTTTTTAACTTATCTTATCTTAGTGAGTGTTCATGACAGGATGCAGAACCATCCCATCTCTTTTAATAACAGGTGCAGAGTATTCCACAGTATGGATGCACTATAATTTATTTAACTATCTGCTAAGAATATGTTTCATTTATTTACATTGTTTTACTATAAGAATTAATGTTGTAAACATCTTGTACAATATCTTTGTGCACATGTGTAAGAATTTCTGTATGATAGATCCCAAGAAAAAGATAGTTAGATCAAAGGGTATATACAATTTAGGTTTTGGCAGGTACTGCCAAAAAGACAGTATCAATTTATTAATGAATGCACTTTGCATGTTGCTTTCTGGATGAGAGTCCATGAAAGAATTTGCTGTCAGCAGTGGGGCAATCTGGGGCTAAGAGGACATTTGAAGCACTTCCCCAAACTGACAAGTGCATACCCTTGGTAGCATTGTGGGCGACTGGAAAAATCAGATCTGGAGGGGGCAAGGGGATTCCTTCAGCCTCTCCCCATGTCAGCTGCTCTGCTCACCAAATTATGGTTATTTGCATATATTTTGAATGTGTAGGCAGAATGGCTCGGAGACAAATCTGAGATTCAGTCTTGTTCAGCCTCCTTCTGGTTTCTGATCTTCAGCAGGTTATCTGACCCACTTCTCAGACGGGGAAGTGAGTGCCCCTGGTGGGAGCACCAAGGAGATGACAGTGTGCAAATGACTTGGACATGAGGCAGACTGGTGGGTGCTGTAGGAGAGGCCCAGAGTGAGTGTGTGGGGGGGGGGTTCCTGGGGAGGGGTCCCCTCTCATTAGGGAGATCAAGGAAAGAAAGGCACATGGCAGAGGAGGGGTGCTGACTCAGGGACATAGGTGTTATGGGGGACACAGGAGACATACAAGGATATTTTTCCTACTAGACAGGAGCTCAACCACATTCCCCTCCAAAACCCTTTATGGGATGCTGATGGTGTGCCAACCCTCTGCTGGCTACTGAGTCTGAGGAATAGGGTGCGTGGTCAGTAGCTCAGACGCACCCTGCACAGGAGAAAGCCTTGGAGTTGTATTGAACTTGGGTCAAAACTATGGGCAGGCGACTTGACCTCTCTGAACCTGAGCTTATCAACCAGTGCAATTGGGATAATAATCATGGAACCCCACAATTATTAATTATAATTCAGTTATTTATTATAGTATCTATGCATTAGTTATATTAGAATTTGTCTTATATGATTCGTTATACATCAATAATTATTAATACTATTTATGATGCTAATTAATTATTGGTTATGAGAAGGTGTCTCCAATTCCAGCATAATCACCCAGGGCCCCAGCTGCTGGGCCCCGAAGCCCATTGCTGCATCTGCACTGAGGCCATGTTTCTTGCCTGCTCTCCACCAGCGATAGCACAGCAGGGACGCCAAAGCACATCGTTTCTGGGGAAACCAGTACCCTAGTGATGGCTGGCTTTGGCTGGAGGATTCCCTGGCAATTCTGCGAACCTTCCAGAGATTGCTCAGTAGTCCAGCAAACTTACACTCCTGTCCTCGTTCCTCTCAGTGGGGGCTGGGCATGGTCTGGTGGCTCCCCTATCCCCTCCCCCTTCCTCCCAGCTCAGCCTGGCTCCCCTCCTATTTTCTCTCATAAAGACATTTCTCCTAACAAGACCTTTGCCTGTCATTTTGGCATCTGTTTCTCAGAGGACCCAGACTAACATAACATCTGCCTCAGGTTGTGGTGAAGATCAAATGAAAAGTATCAAAGCTTGAGCACAATGCCGGGAACAGACCCCTCGCCAGCACACACCAGAGTAATTGGTGCCATTACTGTACCGGCACATGCAGGTGGATTTAACTAAAAAGGAGAGTTTGGGTTTTGGAATTAGAAATGTGTCTTTCTGCCCCTTCCCTGCTTCATTTCCCCCTGCGTTCTCTACTCCCCCCACCACTCAGTCCCCGACACGTGTCCTTTTATAACAGTGGCAGCTGTGGTGGCCTGGGTGGGCAACCAGGTGGTTACCATTATGTGGCTTTGCCTGAGAAAGGGGGCCACTAATGTTCTGCTGCAGGAATATTTAGACCCACTTGTGGTGGCTCATTAGCCCAGCAGAGAGGACCCCACCCATGCTGGGACCCCACCCATACTGGCACGTGGACTTGCTGGGAGGAAGTGTGAGTAGCTGGGTGGGTCACTAGATGGGTGTTAGCAGCCAGGCAGAGTTGGGGGCCAAGGGAGGATGGTGGGAAGCCAGTGTGCCTTCTAGTAAAACAGGGGTCATGAGAAGGGAGGGTGAGTCACAGGGTTTCTCTCAAAACCCTGGTGCCCCTGATATTTAGAATGAGCTGAGAGAGGAGCCCGCCAGCCCCACTTCTAAGAATGTGTCCCCCTTCCTCCCCTCCCACAGCTGCCAAAATTAATCAGGCTCCTGACTTTGGGGGTATTGCTCTCTTCTCTGAGAATAATTTTTCTTTTTCTCAAAGAAAACCGCTGGGTTATATCCTAGCAAAGGAGGCCGCAGAGATTAGGGCTGATTAGAAGGAAATGTGAGAGCAGTTGTGTCTAGTTTGGGTTTTAGCTAATCAGTGTCAACTCTCAGGCCAGTTCCAGGACATGTGAATGAAAGCCCAGTGAAGGAACCGCCCAGCCCGATTCAGAAGCCCCTGGTCCCCTTTGAGACAGTCTCTTCTATTTTGGATTTGGACCTCCAAAAACCCTATGAGGGAGAGGTGTTACTACTCCATTTTACAGATTTGTACACTGAGGCTCAGCTTGATAAGTATCTATTAAACAAGCCGTTGCAGGATCCTGATGTTCAACAGAAGTGTACAGCCCATTGGAACACCTCCCAAAGGCACGGAGGAGGCAGCCAAAGCCTCAGGCACAGAGAAGCTGTTTAGGGAACTACAGCAGTCATGGACCTGAAGGGCTGGAAGGGCTCAGCATTGGCCATTTTGTGCCCCTCCCCCAAGATGGAACGTTACTCCTTGAGATAAATGCACAACTCATTTCCCTTAGGTTTTGTTCATGGGCCACTTTTTCTATGATGCCTACCCTATTGCTCTATTTAAAACTGCAATCTTCCCTCCCATCCCTGCCTCCCCGTTCTGGGCACTCTGTTACCCTCCATGGCTTTATTTTTAAAAATTGCTTGTTTTTATTGAAATATAATGTCCATAAAAAAGTTACCCTACGCCCTAGCCGGTTTGGCTCAGTGGATAGAGCATCAGCCTGGAAACTGAAGGGTCCCAGGTTCGATTCCGATCAAGGGCACGTGCCCGGGTTGTGGGCTCGGTTCCCAGTGGGGGACTTGCAGGAGGCAGCCGATCCATGATTCTCTCTCATCATGGATGTTTCTATCTCTCCCTCCCTCTTCCTTCCTCTCTGAAATCAATAAAAATATATTTTTAAAAAAGTTACCCTACTTAATTCCCCCACTCCCACTCTCCCATAGAACTGATCACCTTCTAATAATCTATATAATTTACTTATTTATAATGACTGGAATGGATGGGCAACAGGGCAGGAATTCGTGTCTGCTTTATTTACTGCTATATTCCCCAGCGTCTGGCACATAGTAGGCCCTCAAATATTGGCTGAACGTTGGCGGAAACCTTGTAGTGTCAGGTACTCTTTGTAGAGAAGGCACTTAACAGTTTCGTCAAGAGCAACACCAGGTGATGTCTGAGTAAGTGTCAAAGGGTGTGGTGGAGACAGCCACAGGCCTGGCGGGAGCAGGCCCCACAGCTCTGTGACACACCCAGGAAGGCCTCCTGCACGAGGTTAGCTGGCACCCTGGTACTTTGAGCTCTCCTGTCACCGGAGATAGCACCTCCTTCCCTCTGTCAGCCCCAGTACCTCCACTACTGTTTCAGCCCATTTCCTCTTGTTCTGCCCTTAGTGGTCCTGTGGCAGTGACCGCACAAACCATTCCCACACATTTCATTCCTCAGCCCCATGGCCCAGCAGGAGAGCTGAGGTGGCCAAAGACAAATTGCCCACAGGCTTGTGCAGCCTGGGAGGGGCGGGGGGAGAGGGGCAAGCTGAAAACTCTCGCTCTCAGAGTCGGTGGACTTGTGGAGTCAATCTCCTGACACCCTGTCGGCTGAGTGGATGGGTGAAGCTGAGGATTAACAAATGCTCTGAGAAGTCCTAATTACCTAGCTTTTATCTAGACTGAATTTTGATTGTTATTTCACTTTCCTATTTATTTGCTTTAGTATTTGATTTTTATGCCACGTTTTCCCAAAGTGACAGTTCAAAACTTGTATTCAATGTGGTACAATTTAGCTGGGTACAAAAAAAAAAAAGAAATCAAGGGGGAGCGGGGAATGGAACAATACGGAGAGGAGTGTGCCCTGAAAGCTCTAACTAAGAAGCTGAGACCCAGACATGTAAACCCTGCTGGTGTCAGGCACTTGTCTGACTGTGTCTGCAATGAGCCACTCTGAGGGCAGCGCTGGGCCACAGACCTGCCCTGGGTGTAGGGGCATGTCCCTTATTCGTGGGTCTACAGAGAAAGTGGATGTCACAGTTCTCATGGGGCCCAGCTCCTCATTGGCTTATATCATCACATGCCCTGCCAGGTGCACTCAAGAGCCGGTGAGTGCTGCACATGCCGGGGGTCCCCCTGAATCCAGAATCTCGGGGCCAGAGGCCTGCGAAGGGACACTGATGTTTCTCAAACTTTCCAGAATCATAAGACACCCAGCAACATTTCATATGCTTCGCTCCTATACACCTTTTACTTAAAGAGCATCCCTGCCCCAAACCACTGAATAGCTACATATAGAGCAAAACCCAAGGAGATGTAATTTCCTTAGGAATTGTGGTCCAAGAGTAGCATTTGATCTGTTTTTACCAACAGAAAATAATAAAACAATATTCTTTTTTCCCAACAGCACATTTGCCATTGTTTTTATAGGATCTAGAGTTCCATGAACTCTTACGGCTGAATTCACCAATCCCAGAGTTTACCCCCTCCCAGGAAGGAGTTCTGTAGCCTGGTTGGAACCCGCACCCTTTTCCTCTTGGTTTGTCCCTGGTGATTCCGAAAAGTGGCGCTTGGTGGCCTCTGGGGGGTCACCCTGGGCTGACTAATGACCTTTCAGCTGCAGAGCCCTGGCATGTACGGACCCTTTTCTAATTTGGAATCTACAACTTCCTATTTTTTCTCAAAGACAGCCTCCACGGTATTCAAGCCTCACTCACTAGATCCGAGGTTTCTTTCCACGGTGGCAGGAAAGGCCGGCTGTTTGCTAAAGATCCCGCTCCCCCTGGCCTTGTTGCTGGGCAGGTGCCGCTCAGTGACTTGGTTCTAATCATGGAAGGCGGGCCAAGTTTCAGCCCACCATTCCCGGGCCTGGCTTGTTAAAACCTCCCCGTCCCTTTCCCTTCTTGCCTGATCTGCAGGCTGGGTATTGACATCCAGGCCAACCACGGAGGCCGTTTGTCTATGACAACAACGTGTAATTAAGAGTTTGCTTTCTGGCAGTGAACGTGGAGTTACATCTGGTCCTTCTCCTACTCTACAAACGTCAGCTTCTGACATATGTTATTCCTGGTATTTGTGCATCTCTCCTTTCTCACTCTCACCCTCACTCCCAGTTTCTATGTGAAAGGCTGCCCACTGCTTCTCTCTACCTCAGAGCGGGGTGGAATGACAGCTTGTGACTCCAATGGTGTGCGAGCAAGTTCAGGAGAAGGCAACAGTCACGAGAATCCAGCAAACCTTCACTGGTCAGGTCCCACCTTTAAGCTGCAAAAGCCACTTGTCAGGACTGTGGTTCAGGAGATATAGGCGTCAGGAAGAGTCTGTGGGTATGGGTGCTGAGTCGGATTTTAGAGGACATTCAGGGTCATGCCTGGGAGACCAAGTACTTCAGATCTGAAGGCTGATCCAAGAACAGAACAAGCAGCAGAGTCAGGGAGATTACCTGGGGTAGAGAAATTCAGGTTCACTCAGAAAAATGAAATGATGCTTTTGCATCTTGAGGGGAGAGGGCAGATTCAAGGTCACTCTGGTGTGACCTTTTGGACTTCCAGTAGACTTGGTTTATCTGGATTGCATCAAGGCATCCGAGAAAGTCTTATATCATCAATCTGTGGATAAGATATAGCTGCCTATTATTTGTAGCTGGGAGAAGGACCTTGATGGCTATCTGATGTGCTATGGCCTTGACTCACCATACTTAGTATTCTGTCAATCTAGGCAAAAGTATAGAAGCCAGGTTTATCGAAAGTTAGATCAATAGCCTTAAATATTTAAGAACAAAGCAAAGGTGGATGAGCATCCCATAAGTCATACATTTAGTTTAAAAAACTTCAGTGAACAACACAGACAGAATGAGGTAACTTAGTCATAGTTCAAATACAAAAGACTTGGGATTTTCGTTGATCTCAGGGTATCAGGTTCCTAGGGCTACTGTGAAATGTGAAAAACTACCACAAAGTAGATGCCTTGAGGCAGTAGAAATGTATTCTCTCCCAAGTCTGGAGTCTAGAAGTCCAAAATCAAGGTGTCAGCAGGGCCATGCTTACCCTGAAAGTCTAGGTGAGAACACTCCTGCCTCTTCTGGTTTTTGGTGGTTGCCAGCAATCTTTGATATTCCGTGGTTTGTGGCAGCATAGCTTTAATTCTGCCTCCATCTTCACACGGCCTTCTTCCCTGTGTGTCTGTGTCTCTGTAGCCACGCTTTCCTTTTGTTATAAGGACACCAGTCATTGGATTCGGGCCCACCCTAACGACCTCATCTTAACTTGATTACACGTGCAAAGGCGACTTCCAAATAAGGTCACATTCACAGGTACTAGGGGGTTAGGACTGGAGCACATCTTCTTTTCTTTTCCTTTTCCTTTTTTTGCTCTTGTTTATTTTCATTTTTGTTATCATGAAACCATATCCGTATGTGAAACCTATCTGTATGGTTTAGAAGCAATACTAAAGCCAATGCCTGTGAACTCATAACCCAGGTTAGGAGGTGTTTGTGATCATTTGTGGCGGCAGCCATGGGGGACTCACACAGGCTCCAAAGCTTTGAACAAACCTTTTGGGGAGAGACAAGTCAACTCTCCGCACCCAGGATGGCCAGCAATGTGGTGTGGCTGCTGCTCAAGGTTCTGTGGGACAGTGGTGAGGCCATCTCCTGACAGGTGATCCTGCGGAAGG
Source organism: Myotis myotis (assembly GCF_014108235.1). Taxonomy (NCBI): domain Eukaryota; kingdom Metazoa; phylum Chordata; class Mammalia; order Chiroptera; family Vespertilionidae; genus Myotis; species Myotis myotis. The sequence goes on from NW_023416322.1 coordinate 9,867,744, forward strand.
AGGGAGAGAGTCGGAACCTGCCTGGCCAGGCACATGCAGTGGACTTCCGCAGTCCTGGGCTCCTCCCGCTCCCCTTGGTTTCCATGATCGCACTCCACTTTCCCTCTGGCCTTTGCTTCTCCTTGGTCTCTGCTGCTGATACCTCTTCCTCAGCTCACGCATTCAATGATTGTATTCCGTGTTTTAAACCATTTCATCTCATTCTACACATATTTTTCTGCGTTGACATCCTTTCCCATGACCCAGCTACCATTTATATATTGATGACTGCAGACTCTTGTGGGCATGTCTCTTGAAATCCATTTAGACACCTTCACTTAGACATCTTCAAGTATCTCAGCTGAGTCTATCCAACCCTCGGATCTTCAGCTTCCTCATTCTTTACACCTGGGTCTCCACCAGGGTTTCCAACCATTTGCCTGTTTGTCTTAGATCAGTGGTTCTCAACCTTGGCTGCACACTAGATCACCTGGGAATCTTTTTAAAATCCTGATTTCTGGGCCGCATCCTCTGGAAATTCTGTGTCTTTGTTATGGGGTGGGGCCACAACATGAGTAACAAAGAAACAGAATTTCTGGAGGATGAGGCCCAGAAATCAGGATTTTAAAAAGATTCCCTGGTGATTCTAATGTGCAGCCAAGGTTGAGAACCACTGTCTTAGTCTTAGTTTATCCCTTTTGGCCACTCTCCACATCCAGGCAGCCATCAGATCTCATTCACTACATCTGACCTATTACACAATTATGTCTATGTAAGTTCTTTTTATTTCCACTGCTGCTACTTTAGTTCAAGCCACTGTTGATTTCTTTTGGCTTGGATTATTGCACAGATTTTGAATTTGTCTCCCTGTCTCTGGTCTTATTCTCTCTCAATTCACTTTCCATGCAGCAGCCAGAATGCAAATATGATGATGTTACTTCCTTGCTTAAAACCCTTAGATATGAGTCTTTAGGATATGAGTCAACCCTTTAACATGGCCTAATAGAAACTGTATGGCCTGATCCTGGTTTACATCTTAAGCCTCATAATCTTTCTATTCACTCTTCTTTTCTTTTTTTTTAAAAAATCTTTATTGTCCAGATTATTACAGTTGTCCCTCTTTTTTCCCCCCATAGCTCCCCTCCCCCGGTTCCCACCCCACCCTCTGCCCTTACCCACCCCCACCACTGTCCTCATCCATAGGTGCACGATTTTTGTCCCGTCTCTTCCCACACCCCCCACACCCCTTTCTCCCCGAGAATTGTCAGTCTGAACCCTTTATATGCCCCTGATTCTATTATATTCACCAGTTTATTCTGTTCATCAGATTTTTTATTCACTTGATTTTTAGATTCACTTGTTGATAGATGTGTATTTGTTGTTCATAATTTTTATCTTTACCTTTTTCTTCTTCTTCCTCTTCTTAAAGAAAACCTTTCAGCATTTCATATAATACTGGTTTGGTGGTGATGAACTCCTTTAGCTTTTTCTTATCTGTGAAGCTCTTTATCTGACCTTCAATTCTGAATGATAGTTTTGCTGGGTAAAGTAATCTTGGTTGTAGGTTCTTGCTATTCATCACTTTGAATATTTCTTGCCACTCCCTTCTGGCCTGCATAGTTTCTGTTGAGAAATCAGCTGACAGTCATATGGGTACTCCCTTGTAGGTAACTGACTTTTTTTCTCTTGCTGCTTTTAAGATTCTCTCTTTGTCTTTTGCTCTCGGCATTTTAATTGATGTGTCTTGGTGTGGTCCTCTTTGGATTCCTTTTGTTTGGGGTTCTCTGCACTTCCTGGACTTGTAAGTCTATTTCTTTCACCAGGTAGGGGACATTTTCTGTCACTATTTCTTCAAATAGGTTTTCAATATCTTGCTCTCTCTCTTCTTCTGGCAGCCTCATAATTCGGATGTTGGTTCGCTTGAAGTTGTCCCAGAGGCTCCTTACACTATCTTCATAATTTTGGATTCTTTTTTCTTTTCCAGTTGGGTGTTTTTTACTTCTCTGTACTTCAAATCTTTGACTTGATTCTTGCGATCCTCTAGTCTGCTATTGGATCTCTGTATAATATTCTTTATTTTAGTCAGTGTATGCTTAATTTCTAGTTGGTCCTTTTTCATATCCTCGAGGGTCTCACTAGACTTATTGAGGGTCTCACAAAATTTATCGGCAGTTTCTAGAAAATTCTTGAAAAACCTTATAACAGTGGTTTTGAACTCTATATCCAGTAGTTTGCTTTCCTCCATTTCTGTCATTTGTGACCTGTTTTTTTGTCTCCACATTTTGGCTGCTTCCCTGTGTTGATAGGGTGGCTTTCTGTGCTAGGTGTCCTATAGGGCCCAGTGGCTCAGCCTCCCAATTACCTGAGGTAGACACTCTTGGTGCACCCCTTTGTGGGCTGTGTGCACAATCTTGTTGTAGTTAAGCCTTGATTGTTGTAGGTATCACTGGGAGGAATTGACCTCCAGGCCAATTGGCTGTGAGAATCAGCTGTGTCTACGGTGGGAGAACTTCTGTGCTGGAGACACCCTTCTGGGACAAGACTTGCTTCAGTCGGGCTTTGGTGCTCACTGAGTCTGCTCCCTGAGTGTGTCCCTTATGGATCTGAGGAGTTGTAATCTGGGTGGTCCCACTCTGACTAATGGGTACACTGGCACTTGGATCTCTAAGGAGGTGCTAATTTAGCCTCTTCCTGAGGCTACCCAGCAGGAGCTATGGAGAGATATGCAGATTCCTCTTCTTTGTTTGGGTTTTGGAGGTGCCCAGATGAGGCCCAGCTGTGAAGCAATGCAAGCTGCTGTGGGGCCTTGGGCCTTCTTTTGGATGTTTTGGGTCTCTCTGACCCAGCTGCAGTTTTTTAGGTAATTGTAGATTGCAAAGGGCCAGGTCATTCATATGCAAAAGCCTCTGCCACTGCTTGGGTGGGGCAGGGTCTCAGGGAATCAACAGGGTGGAGCAAGCAGCTATGGCTGCTCCTCAGTCCTAACCTAAGAGGCCCTGTGTCTCAGGGTCCCAGTAATCGCTACAAGTACCTCTGAGAGAAAACCGCCCTTGAGTTCCAACTGATGCCAGACAGTCCAGTTTCTCCCCGTATGAGTCTGGGTCCCCAGAGACTCGCCAGGAACTGGAGTTCAGAGCAGTCGTGAGCTTGTGTCTCCCTCCTGATTGAAAAAGACAACCGCATCCTCAGTTGCCAGCCCTTTCCGCGTGCGCCTCCGTACCTCTGCACTTTACTTCTGCACCTCCTCTGAGTCTCAGTGTGCTTTTCTCTTTCCTTCTAGTTGTAGAATTTCCACTCACCAGCCTTCCTGTGGTTCTGGATGATGTCTGTTTTGTCTTTTAGTTGTAGTTTTGAAGTGGTTGTGCGAGGCAGCAATTTCAGGTGTTTATCTATGCCGCCATCTTGGTTTCTCCTCTTCCTCCCAACCTGTGGGCATGCCACACCAGCCTCCACAACCCAGAAAACGCGCAGGGCTCTATTCCCTCTTCTTAACTCTCACACTCGCCCCCTTCTCCTCCACATCTTTATACTCAATGTTTCCTCAGCCCAGCACATTGTTTCTTTCACTTTGTTTGATGAACTGAAACTCATATTTCAAGTCTCATTTTAAATGTGTTTTTCTTCTAAGGAGGCCTTTCCTAACCCACAGTTTGCTTGCTCCCTTCAGTGACTGGTCTACCACATTGCGTAACTCCAGGGGTGACATTTCTATTGTATTATGTGTGAACAGTGGCTCTGAAGTTATGCAATTCAGCCACCAGGCACACTCTGTTCCTTGCTCTTATCGGACTGCAAGTTCATTGTCTGATTCTCTGCTGTACGCCTGGTGCATAAGAGCTCAGTTAATATTTATTGACTTAACAGATGAGGCTTAAGAGAGAAATGAATCTTTTTTGTTTTTTAAATTGTCGACACGACTGCAGATGTCCCCCATCTCCCTCACCTTTACCCTCTTCCACCCAGCCTTCCCCACCCCCCACCTTTACTACATTGCTGTCTGTGCCCATGGGCTATGTATATATGCATATATGTCCTTTGGCTAATCTATTCCAGCCCCCTCGCACCCCCCTTCCCTCTGAGATCTGTCAGTCTGTTCCACACCTCTGGTCCTATTTTGTTATAAGTGAGATTATATGGTATTTGTTTTTCTTTGACTGGCTTATGTCACTTAGCATAATAATCTCCAGGTCCATCCATGCTGTTGCAAAGGGTAGGAGTTCCTTCTTTTTCATGGCTGAGTAGTATTCCATTGTGTAAATGTAACACAGCTTTTGAATCCACTCATTTACTGATGGGCACTTGGGCTGTTTCCAGATCCTGGCTATTAGAGGTAATGCTGCCACTCTCTTAATGAGGGTATACCAGGGAAAACCCGGAACTGGAAAAGATTCTGGGAACCATACTTTTACATGATTTAAGTCACTCCCCATGGTTTGCTTGAAGAAATGATGATTTACTAGTAGAACTGATGTAATAGCTCCCTATTTGAAGGACCATCATGTGAAAATTGAATATATTTATTCTATTTTTATCTTAGAAAGTACAGTGGGGCCTTGACTTACGAGTTTAATTCGTTCCGAGACCAAGCTCGTTAAGGAGCTCGTTAACTCAAATTACTCTATCAACTCAATGCAAAAAATCAGCCGAGAGACAGCTGGTATCTCAAAAAACTCGTTAGTTGGGACACTCGTAAGTCAAGGCCCCACTGTACAAGACAACTGAACACAAGTTAGAGGAAAGCAAATTTGGGTCTGCTAATAAAACTGCTTTCCAATAATGAGAGCTGTCCATAAATGAAATAGGCAGCACACAAAGTAATGAGCTCTGTTAGGATCATTGTGGCTGGCGGTTGGACAGGAGAGCCTTTGAGGGTCTAACTCAAAATGTCTGTGATTTTCCTGGCCGGTGTGGCTCATTAATTGAGTATCGACCTATGAACCAGGAGGTCACGGTTCAATTCCTGGTCAGGGCACATGCCCTGGTTTTGGGCTTGATCCCCAGTATGTGGCGTGCAGGAGGCAGCCAATTGATGATTCTCTCTCATCATTGATGTTTCTATCTCTCTCCCTTCCTCTCTGAAATCAATAAAGATTGTGATTTTATGACTGTTGGAATGTTTTCTTTTTAGCTGAACTCAAGACTTTATTTAATGTCTCTCTGTGCTTGATGCTATTGGGGACCTAGGACTGTAAGGCTCGCCACTCAAAGGTGCAGTCAGGTTTGAGGGACAGTGTCAAGCTCATAGGAAACCATTAGAAGGCAGAACCTCTCAGAACATTATCAATTGCCTAAAAGTGTGGCATGGTGGTTTGGTCAGTGAATGGAGACAACCGTGTGTCTTCCACTGTGGGAAAGCTTCATAGACGAGGAGGCATTTGAAAGGGGTCTTAGAGGATGGGAAAGAGTTGTAAAGGAGGGTCTACCTCAAGAGAAAGGGGGCGGAATTGGAGAGCCCTGTGAGAAAGGCAGATGTGGGCCAGATACATAAGCAGGTGCTCCTCATATTTCATTCCCAGCATCAGTGTCCGCACTTAGCTCTGCACAGCTCTGGTTTCCTTAGATAAACCCAGCGAAGAAGATGGGATGCGGGCTGGCCTCAGAATTTGCTGAAACTCAGGAGTGATGACCTGTGGTGAAAGCGGATGGACTCCTTGCCTATCCTGAACTCCCTCAAATATTTGGGGTTCAGTGGATGAGTCAGAGGTGACTCACTGCTCAGAAGGAGGAAGGGAGTAGGGGAAGCCCCAGGATCAAAGCTGCCCTATTGCCTGAGAGTTCACATACATTTTATATGCATTCTTTTGACGGCAAGTAACCGAAAACCCAATTAACAGAGACTTAGACAAAAGGAAAACTATTATCTCACATATTAAAAATTCTGAAACAGTCCTCTTCTAGGATTGGTTAATTCATGGGTTTAACAAAGTCACCAGGGACCGACTTCTTTCCATTATTCTGTTTGCTATTTTCTGTCCGTTGATTTATCCTCTTAGATTGAATCCCTTCATGGTCTCAAGAAGCTTCAGCAATTCCAGGCTTTAAATATGAACAACAACCAGAGGCAGAAAAAATCTACTTCCTTGCTTTAAAAAAAAAATTTTTTTTTATTGATTTCAGAGAGGAAGGGAGAGGGAGAGAGAGATGGAAACATCAATGATGAGAGAGAATCATTGATCAGCTGCCTCCTGCACACCCCCCATTGGAGATCGAGCCCTCAACCTGGGCATGTGCCCTGACCAGGAATTGAACCATCACCGCATGGTTCATAGGTCGACACTCAACCACTGAGCCATGCCGGCCAGGCTACTTTCCTTGTATTTAAGAGTCAGAAAGAAAATTCAATTATTGAGGAGAACCAAGATGGCGGCATAGGTTAACACCAGAGTTTGCTGCCTCGAACAACCACTTCAAAAGTGAAACTAAAAGACGGAACGGACATCACCCACAACCACAGGAACGCTGGCTGAGTGGAAGTCCTACAACTAGGAGGAAAGAGAAACACATTCCGACACTCAGAGGAGGCGCAGTGCTGAAGTCAAATACTGAGGTGTGGAGTGCATACAGAGCGGGCTGGTGGCTGAGGGCGCAGTTGGTGTTTTCAATCGGGAGGGAGTCACAGACTCTGAGCTCCAGATCCGGGCGAGTCTCTAGGGACCCAGACTCAAACGGGAGAAGCGGGACTGTCTGGCTTCGGTCGGAGCGAGTGCAGTTTTCTCTCCGAGGTTTGCAGCGGTTGCTGGGACTCAGAGAGGCAGAGCCCCTGGGGACAGGACTGAGAGCCGCCATAACTGCTCTCTCTATATCAATGGAAGATATAGAGTTCAGAACCACACTTTTAAGGTCTCTCAAGAACTGTCTAGAAGCCGCCGATAAACTTAATGAGATCCTCGAGAAATCTAATGAGACCCTCGATGTTGTGATAAAGAACTAACTAGAAATTAAGCATACACCGACTGAAATAAAGAATACTATACAGACTCCCAACAGCAGACCAGAGGAGCGCAAGAATCAAGTCAAAGATTTGAAATGCGAAGAAGCAAAAAACACCCAACTGGAAAAGCAAAATGAAAAAAGAATCCAAAAATATGAAGATAGTGTAAGGAGCCTCTGGGACAGCTTCAAGCGTACCAACATCAGAATTATAGGGGTGCCAGAAGATGAGAGAGACCAAGATATTGAAAACCTATTTGAAGAAATAATGACAGAAAACTTCCCCCACCTGGTGAAAGAAATAGACTTACAGGTCCAAGAAGCGCAGAGAACCCCAAACAAAAGGAATCCAAAGAGGACCACACCAAGACACATCATAATTAAAATGCCAAGAGCAAAAGACAAAGAGAGACTCTTAAAAACAGCAAGAGAAAGAAACTCAGTTACCTACAAGGGAATACCCATACGACTGTCAGCTGATTTCTCAACAGAAACTTTGCAGGCCAGAAGGGAGTGGCAAGAAATATTCAAAGTGATGAATACCAAGAACCTACAACCAAGATTACTTTATCCAGCAAAGCTATCATTCAGAATTGAAGGTCAGATAAAGAGCTTCACAGATAAGGAAAAGCTAAAGGAGTTCATCACCACCAAACCACTATTATATGAAATGCTGAAAGGTATCCTTTAAGAAGAGGAAGAGCAAGAAAAAGGTAAAGATACAAATTATGAACAACAAATATGCATCTATCAACAAGTGAATCTATGAATCAAGTGAATAAATAATCTGATGAACAGAATGAACTGGTGATTACAATAGAATCAGGGACATAGAAAGGGAATGGACTGACTATTCTTGGGGGGGAAAGGGGTGTGGGAGATGCGGGAAGAGACTGGACAAAAATCGTGCACCTATGGATGAGGACAGTGGGTGGGGAGTGAGGGCAGAGGGTGGGGTGGGAACTGGGAGGAGGGGAGTTATGGGGGGGAAAAAGAGGAACAAATGTAATAATCTGAACAATAAAGATTTAATTAAAAAAAAAAAGAGTCAGAAAAACCATTTCCTGGTAGACCCTCAGCCAACTTCTCCTCATGTCTCATTGTCCAGGTTATATCACACACCCATTCCTAAACCAGTCACTGGACAGGAGGAATGGAATTACCACCGGAGTGGCCCAGCTACCCTGGAGTACATGGATGCCTGATACCTGATAAAAATCAGCGTTCTTTATTATGAGGGAGTGGGGCGGGGGAGGGGGAGGAATGGCTGCCAAGAGTGGCTGCCACTCTTCCTAGTTAGGATGCTAAAGGCTTTAGGTATGATGAAGACAAGGAGAGAGATAACCTGGCCAGTACCACTTGCTTTGCCTGAACTGGGGGTCCTCATCAGGATATGGTGCCTGTGTTAGGGTGCCTGTGGTTGGTTCATTGGTGGGGCCAGGAATTCTCACTGGAGCAATAGGTTATGCAGTGGTTCTCAACCTTCTGGCCCTTTAAATACAGTTCCTCATGTTGTGACCCAACCATAAAATGATTTTCGTTGCTACTTCATCACTGTAATGTTGTTACTGTTATGAATCGTAATGTAAATATCTGAATTGCAGGATGGTCTTAGGCGACCCCTGTGAAAGGGTCGTTCGACCGCCAAAGGGGTCGGGACCCACAGGTTGAGAACCGCTGGGTTATGGGTTCAAACAGATGATCTTTACAGCAACTCACAGCCCTCATTCTGGGCCTGCCATTATGGTAAGCCGGTAGCATAGTACCTTGTGTCATCTTCATCTCAAATCTGTAAATCAAGAACTATTATCCCTCCCTTCAGATAAGGAACTGAAATTAGGTAATTGGCCCAAGGTTAACAGTGAGTGGCAGATTGGGGATATGAAATCGGGTTAGTCTAAGTATGATATATGTCTTTCTACCATTTGTATCTCACTACCTCTTTCTTCCAACTTAGTTTGCATGAATCTAGGAATAAGCCAGGGAGTGTGTTTAAGACCCATGCTTCTCAAACTATCTTTGACTAAGAACCAAATTAAAAAAAAAAAAATTCCAATCTAGCCCTGACCAGTGTGGCTCCATTCGTTGGAGCGTTGTCCCATACACTGAAAGGTCGAGGGTTCGATTCCCAGTCAGGGCACATACCCAGGTTGTGGGTTTGATCCCTGGTCGGGATGTGTAAGGGAGGCAACTGATTGATGTTTCACTCTTGCATAGATGTTTCTCTCTCTCCCTTTCTCCCTCTCTCTTTCTCTGTCCCTTCTTCTCTCTCTAAAATTAATTTTAAAAATTAAAAAATATCCAGTCTATTATGAATTAACATTTTTATAAAATACAATAAAAAGAATCATGAGAAAAATAGAATGAGAAAAAATATAAAGATATACAAAATACAAATTTATTTTTAATGATTCGATCTAACGAACAAAACATACTGTCAAATTGCTGTCAAGTTTTCTAAACACGTACTCTTCGTTTCTGTACTCCCCTTGCCTCTGACAGGTAACAGTTTGTGGGCCAACACAGGCCACACTGAGCAGCACTGATTTAGACAGCTTTCTGTCTTTATCCTTCTCCCTAGACTGCACCTCTGATGTCTCAGCTGAGATGAGGGTGGGAGAATTGCTCATTGTAATGTTGAGCCAAAGATCACAGGAAAAGGTTCGATTTTGCATTGCTGTTTTCAGGGGGAATTTTATTTTCATCAACAGATTTGTATTATACTTACACTTTCTTGATGGTGATTTTCTATCCTCTTGCTATGTAAGAAATAGATGGAGCACAATAGGAATATGAGAGATTGAAGAGATTTGGGGGGGAGGGCGGGGTTGAAGAACCTGCACATGGGAGGAGAAGTCTGTGGTTAAAGATTTGCTGGAGGTTCCCAGTTGGATGTGTCATTGAATGATGACTCATCATGGCAAAAATTATAAGCTTCTTGATTTGAGTGTCTCTGGGGTTGCATGTGATTAATGCTTGGACGTTTGTTATTTTTCTGACGTAAACATGACTTCAATCTGGTAACATATGTTTACAAATATATAGGTCCTTTTATTTATTAGGAAACCCCAAGAAGTCTATATTAGGAAATCTTTCAAGAAATCCAACAAGTTGCTGCCTAGATCTGTTTCCCTCTAAGATTTAGAAAATCTAAAATGATCATTTGCCCAGTGTGTGAAACTCTGAGAACTCTTCACATGGGAAATTAGAATCCACTAGAAGCTTCAGACACCTTCTACATCTCTCTTTCATTCACAAATGATTTGAGCACCTATCTCACCCTTCCTTCCAACCCCTCTGCTGCCATGAGCCTGATGGACTTCAGTGCCCCTGTGGATAATTGATCCAAAATGTGGCTTTTCAATTCCATGACCTCCAGATTCCAGACCTTTTCCCCTGCCTTTCCTCGGCCTTTACCCATGGTTATAGCATGGGTTTTGTCATCCCTCAAAACTGCCCACCTCCAAAATCTCCTTATTCAGTCTTTCCACTCTCTGGCCGCTGCCTTCTCTCCTTGGTGATTCAGATTCTACCATCATAACTGTTTCCTGAGCTCATCAGAACCCTTGCATTATCCCTTTCTATCAGTTCTCTCCTGTCTTCACTTCCCTCATCATTCAACTTTGACTCCTGGGTCCATTTTTCTAAACAAGCTCTTCCCTATATTCTCAATGTCCTTTCCCCCTTGTCCTCTTGTTACATTCACGGGGAAAAACAATTCTGTTTTCTGTGTTCACTCCAGGATGCCAAGAGAATCCTGAGAAAACTTACACAACTTGGCAGACCACTTCAATTCATGTTCACCTCACTCAACTGGGCTCAGCATTGTCTGGAAATTACCATATTTCTCTAGAATTGTTTGCTTCCACATATCTGCAAACATCATTTCAAATCTTTTTTTCTCTCCTCAAATGTCCTTGAATTCTCTCCTTTTTATTCATTCTTTTCAGAGAAAATAGAAACCATCTGATGGAAATAACCTCAACTTCCTGCCAACAAATTTTCAAATCAACTTGCATTGTACCCACTGTCCCTGCTTCCTTCCTGTTATTGAATGAAGCCTCCTTTCAAAGGCTGTCCTGCATGGTACCCCTTCCTGCTCGCTGAGGAAACTGTCTTCATCATTTTTTCCCATCTCACTCCTTGATCTTCCATTTCTTTTCCTCCTCTATTGGCCTAATGTCTTTTTTTAAAAAAAATCCTCACCTGAGCGGAAGAGCTGAGATGGGGAAGGAAGACACACAGAGAGACAGAGAGAAACATGGATATGAGAGAAGCATTGATTGGTTGCCTCCTGCATGGGCCTCAACCGGGGACCAAACTCATAACCGAGGCATGTGTCCTGATTGGGAACCAAACTCACAACACTTTGGCGTACGTGCCAATGTTCCAACCAACTGAATCACCCAGCCATGGCTGGCCTAATGTCTTGAAAGAGTCATCCACACTTGTCATCCCAATTTTTAACTTCCCATTTTATGCACAATTCCATCTGTCTCCCATCCCCTGTCACTTCCCTGAACTCTTCTTGATAAAGTCATCAGTGTTCCCACTTGCTATATCCAGTATAAGTTCTTTTGTCTTGATCTTACTTGACCTCCCAATAGCATTTGTTCCATCTGACCATTTCCTCTTCCTTGAAATAGTTTCCTTGTCTTCAGGCATGCCACTCTCTCCTGGTATTTCTTTTTACTGCCCAGGCCTCTCTTTACAAGTTCTTTTGCAGTGTCTCTTGTTCTGACTTATGAATACCTGGGCTCTCCAGGGCTTGGTTCTGGGCTCTCTTCTCTTCTCACCCTAGATTCTTCCCCTTGGTGATTTTCTCCATTCCCATGACTTCACTAACCGTCTCTATAGCAATGATACCCATTTATCCAGAGTACATCTCTATGTCCAGTTGACTACTCTGAATATATTCACTCAAAGTCTCAGAGGCACTTCCAACTTAGTAGGGCTAGTGTAGAACATATTACCTTCCCCTCCAAACCTGCTTTTTCTCTACCCAGTTGTTCGGGTTAGAAATCTGAGGTTTATCTTGGCCATCACCTGCTGTCACCACTCTCATCTAAGTAGTGGCTGAATAGGTAAACACTTTTACTTCTCTCAATTCCTATTTATTATCACCTTGGTCCAGACTACAATCGCCTCTTGTCTGGAATGGAAATAAATGACCCAGATAGGGTCTCATTCAGAAGATATATACTCTCCTGTCTACTGAGTAGCCTTCAATGGCTTCCCTTTGCTCTTCGGTTAAAGTCTAAAATTCTTACCCCAGTCTGTTTCATCCCGTTCATCTGAAATCTCTCTCCCTCTTGCATAATGTCCCTCATTTGAGTGTCACCGTTGAGTTCCTTAAACAGTTTAAGTTCCTACCTATTTCAGGGCCTCAGAACATGAGAGGAGATTGAGAAGTCAGAGGGTCCTCTATGGCCACTGAAAAAACAGACCTAGGGAAGATGGTGCTTTCTAAGGTCATAATTATTGTTCAAGGTGAGACTGCTCATATCTTTCTTATATTATTATAGTCTTTCTTTAAAAGAAAGATATTCTTATTGATTTCAGAGAGGAAGGAAGAGGGAGAGAGAGATAGAAACATCAACGATGAGAGAGAATCATTAGTTGAAAAAACAAAAACAAAAAAGAAGTCAGAGGGTCCTAAAGAGGACCCAGTGTCTACCATGTTGAAGTCAGTATAAATCCACTTTTGCTTCAGAGACACCCCGTGGTCCCCATTTTTAAAGTTCTATGGGGTCTTTAAATGTATGACTTTTCCTGCCTAAGGTCCTTGTCCTGCTCTCTTTATTTGACCAATTCTCATCTTTCATGTCCTGCTGACTGTCACCTGCTCATGGAAGCCTTCTTCTAACCCTGAGTTTAGGTTAGTTTCTCTGTCAAAGCTCCCACTTTGCATTTAGTAGTTATCATAATTATAATAAAATGGTGTAGTTAAGCCCTAACCAGTTTGGCTCAGTGGATAGAGTGTCAGCCTGGGGACTGAAGGGTCCCCTGTTCGATTTCGGTCAAGGGCATGTACCTTGGTTGCGGGCACTTCCCCATTTGGGGGTGTGCAGGAGGCAGCTGATCGATGTTTCTCTCTCATCGATGTTTCTTTTTTTTTTTTTTTTTTTTTTTAATTAAATCTTTATTGTTCAGATTATTACATTTGTTGCTCTTTTTTTCCCCCCATAACTCCCCTCCTCCCAGTTCCCGCCCCACCCTCCGCCCTCACTCCCCACCCACTGTCCTCATCCATAGGTGCACGATTTTTGTCCAGTCTCTTCCCGCATCTCCCACACCCCTTTCCCCCCCAGGAATAGTCAGTCCATTCCCTTTCTATGTCCCTGATTCTATTATAATCAACAGTTCATTCTGTTCATCAGATTATTTATTCACTTGATTCTTAGATTCACTTGTTGATAGACGCATATTTGTTGTTCATAATTTGTATCTTTACCTTTTTCTTCCTCTTCCTCTTCTTAAAGGATACCTTTCAGCATTTCATATAATCCTGGTTTGGTGGTGATGAACTCCTTTAGCTTTTCCTTATCTGTGAAGCTCTTTATCTGACCTTCAATTCTGAATGATAGCTTTGCTGGATAAAGTAATCTTGGTTGTAGGTTCTTGGTATTCATCACTTTGAATATTTCTTGCCACTCCCTTCTGGCCTGCAAAGTTTCTGTTGAGAAATCAGCTGACAGTCGTATGGGTATTCCCTTGTAGGTAACTGAGTTTCTTCCTCTTGCTGTTTTTAAGATTCTCTCTTTATCTTTTGCTCTTGGCATTTTAATGATGATGTGTCTTGGTGTGGTCCTCTTTGGATTCCTTTTGTTTGGGGTTCTCCGCGCTTCTTGGACCTGTAAGTCCATTTCTTTCACCAGGTGGGGGAAGTTTTCTGTCATTATTTCTTCAAATAGGTTTTCAATATCTTGGTCTCTCTCATCTTCTGGCACCCCTATAATTCTGATGTTGGTACGCTTGAAGCTGTCCCAGAGGCTCCTTACACTATCCTCGCATTTCAAATCATTGACTTGATTCTTGCGCTCCTCTGGTCTGCTGTCGGGAGTCTGTATAATATTCGTTATTTCAGTCCGTGTATGCTTAATTTCTAGTTGGTTCCCCAATATAAGATCGAGGGTCTCATTAGATTTCTTGAGGATCTCACTACATTTATCGGCGGCTTCTAGACAGTTCTTAAGAGACCTTAAAAGTGTGGTTCTGAACTCTATATCTTCCATTGACAATTTTGTCCTGTTTCTTTGTCTCCGCATTTTGTTATGCTTCCTTGGTGCACCTGCTAGTGGTCTTTGTTTGCAGTCTTATAGTTAAATCTTGATTGTTGTAGCTAATTCCAGGGAGGGTTTGACCTCTAGGCCAAGTGGCTATGAGAATCAGCTGTGTCAGTAGTGAGAGAACTTCTGTCCTCTAGGGAGGTGCTAATCTAGCCTTTGCCTGAGGCTATCCGGCAAATGCCTGTGTGCAGGGCTTGGGCGGGGCGGGTCGCACAGGATCAACAGGGTGGGCCGGAGAGAGCAGTTATGGCGGCTCTCAGTCCTGTCCCCAGGGGCTCTGCCTCTCTGAGTCCCAGCACCCGCTGCAAAGCTCAGAGAGAAAGCTGCACTCGCTCTGACCGAAGCCAGACAGTCCCGCTTCTCCCGTTTGAGTCTGGGTCCCTGAAGACTCGCCCGGATCTGGAGCTCAGAGTCTGCGACTCCCTCCCGATTGAAAACGCCAACCGCGCCCTCCGCCGCCAGCCCGCTCCGCGCACTCCGCACCTCAGAATTTGACTTCAGCACTGCGCCTCCTCTGAGTGTCCGTATGCGTTTCTCTTTCCTCCTAGTTGTAGGACTTCCACTCATCCAGCGTTCCTGTGGTTCTGGGTGATGTCCCTTCCGTTTTTTGGTTTCACTTTTGAAGTAGTTGTTCAAAGCAGCAAACTCTGGCGTTAACCTATGCCGCCATCTTGGTTCTTCTCCTCATCGATGTTTCTAACTCTCTATCGCTCTCCCTTCCTCTCTGTTAAAAAAAAAAATCAATAAAATATATTTTAAAAAAAGAAAGAAAGAAGCATTACTATTTTTAAAAAAATGGTGTAGTTAACATTCTAATGTCTTTTCCTGTTCCAATCAAATCCCTGAAGGAGTACTGAAAAATGGGACACATGTCACCTGGGACCCATGAACCCCTCAGAGATAATAGATTTGACTGGTTCATTCTGTAGCCAGTTCTGCAGCTTATGAAAGTTCAGAGGACTTCCTGTCATTTTCAATTCTGAGCACAGGTTCCTATGATCCAACTTCTCTTTCCTTGGAGTGTTATGTCTGCTTTTCCCTAAACCACCCCAGGCCTAAAGCTAGTCCCATGTGTGCATATGAGAAATAGAGAGAGAAGCGCTGTGGTGTTTCTCCTCATAGGAACACTAATCCCATTATGAGGTCCATCCTCGTGGCCTCATCTAACCCTAATTACCTCTCAAAGCCCCCAACTCCAAATGCCATCATCTTGGGGCTTCAACATATAAATTTGAGGGCACACAACCATTTAGTCCATAACACCTGGGAAAGAAGCTTTGCTAGTTTTCCAGGTGAGAACCCAAGGCTCAGAAGAAGTAATATAATGATACTCAGCCAATGAGAGAGAACTTTAGGAGGGTAGTGTCCGTGATGATGACTCCTCCGCACACACTGATGCCTACCCTTCCCTTCACCCCCACCTCCCTCCCAGCCTAGGACAGAGCTATTTATTCTAAATTTTTAGAAGGGTGTGTTAGTTTAAAAACGTGTCCACAAATTCTTTGATATTCTTCTCTTAAAAATGTGGAATCTAATTATTTTCCCCTTGAGTACTGGCTATAGTTACCAACTCACATAACAAATAGAATGTAGCCGATACAATGAGGTCTGAAAGACACTATGACTGTCTTGGGCTCTGGGACAGACAGCTGCCATGTTGTGAAGACATGCAAGTAGCCCTATGGAAAGGCCCATGTTGTGAGGAACCAAGGCCACCAGCCAATAGCCAGCGAGGAACTGAGGCCTCCTGTTGTAGCTATGTTAGCGTGCCGCCTTGGGTGTGAATTGTCCAGCCCCGGTCAAACCTTCAGGTGATTGCAGCCCTGGCTGCCATTTTGACTGCAAACTCATTAGAGCTCCCAAGACTCATTAGAAACCCTGGTTGTCATTCCCAGATTCCTAACCTACAGAAACTGTGAGATAATAAATGCTTGTTGTTCTAAGCTGCTTAATTTTGGGGACAGCAATAGATAATTAATACAAAGGGAATGGTGTTTTATGCTATTCTCAATTCTCCATTCTCCACATTACCCATGTGGCCAAGCCATACCCACATTTCTGAATCAGTTTCCTCTTAGAGAAAATAGCATCAAAACACCATATAGTATGCCTGATACATATATGCCTAGTACTGACTAGCTCAAAATAAGCTCAATAAATTGTAGCTGTTGTTAACACCTGATCAGCTGTGTGGCTTCCCCAGGTGAGTTTCTGTCTACTGGCTTCAGGTGCCCATTTCCCTCAGATGAGGTGACAGATAAGAACACACACTAACACATTGCGGGCGGATCAGGCGCATTCTCGCTTCATATTACACAGTGTTTTACAAAGTACCATACTTTAAAGAGACATTAGCTTGTAAGAACATGTAATAAATAACTTCAAAATGCAATGGGTATTTAATTTTTAAAGCGTGCCTTTAACATTCATGTAACACGTTTTTTGTACTCATTCAATAGAAACTTACCTGGCCACTGGGTAAAGCTGGCAATAAAGCTACTGGTCCACAATGTGTTACGTTAGTGTATGTTGCCTGGAAGACAGCCCTAAATGCCTAAACCTTCTGGCTTCTTCTCATTTTAGCATAGACACCTTCACTTTGGTAAGCTTCCATTCTTAAACCTAACCTTTCATCTCAGAATTTCAGCTTTGATGCTCCCACTTCCTTCCTATGGTTACTTTAAACGAAGTGAGTCAGGTCTTACTGAAAAACTGACCACAGCCAGTCAGCTCCTGTCCTCCCCCGACCCAGGGCTGCCTGGGCAGAGCGTGAGGGCGATCAATGTTTACTCAGCCCCTTCTCTCCCTGGCTCCTCTGAGCCACCTGGCTTAGAGTAGGGCTTCCCCAGACACCATGCTCCTCCCAGCAGATCGCAGTCAAAAGCCAATCTCACGTTTGTCTGATGGTTCAAGGCAGAGTGGCAGGAGCTTGAATCCTTGGGTATCCTATTGAGTGGGCTAATGTGCTCACATGCTACTCTATTGGGTCCATTCTGTTGCTTCAGCCCAGGGAGAATTTGGTAGAAGTTTTTAGTAGGAATGCCGATAACAACCCACTATGGGCACTGGGACCACCTCCTAGTGCCATGACAACACCCCATCTTAGTCCTCACCATAACCCAGATAAATTAGTGTCCACCCTGGAACTCTGGTGCTTGAAGAAGCAAACAATTACTAAAAAATTTCCTCTGCCTATCTTTCTAATGTTGGTGTGTGTATAATTCATCCTTCGCCTTGAAAATCAGCATGATCTTTAAGGATTTAAGGGTAATTCCTTAAAGGATTGAATTTATAGAAAGACTATGGTGGTCTTTGGTATTGGCTTTTGAAGGGAGAATATCCCCCCCCCCCCACCCGGACTTGGATATCTTTATTGATTTCAGAGAGGACGGAGAGGGAGAGAGAGATAGAAACATCCATGATGAGAGAGAATCATGGATCGGCTGCCTCCTGCAAGTCCCCCACTGGGGATCGAGCCCACAACCCAGGCATGTGCCCTTGACCGGAATCGAAGCCAAGACCTTTCAGTACACAGGCCGATGCTCTATCCACTGAGCCAAACCAGCTAGGGTGAGGGAATAATTTTAGTCACACAGAAGTCAACGGACACCATAATATGATTTTAATAAAACTCATTTATTTTATTCAAAATTAAAATCTGCTACAAAGACAGACAAACAATGTAACATTCCCAGAGGAATTGAACTGCTTCGAGTTAAAACTGAGTTCTATTAGAACCAATTTTAGGCTGTCATAAATAACAAGCTGGCCACAGCTTTCAAGAATGAAGAGGTTAGGGAATGAGGTCAGGGGGATCTTCCTGAGCGGCTGGGATATGAATGATCAAAGGGGCTCCCAAGTTTCTCTTCCTAAGAGAGTGAGATCTTTGTAACATTCTGGGAGCCCCAGGCCCAGGGACAAAAGAGCAAGACCAGGCTTGGAGTGGAAGCTTCCATTGGCTCCCCAAGAAACATTTCCTTTTCTTTATAGATAACTTACAATTTGTCTTAAAACACTTAAATACCACAGGGTGTTACCTTACGGAAACAGCTTAAACACAAGTGAAAATAATAAATATTGAAAAAAAATATAATATTAGGCTTCTTTCTAAACAGTTCACAGAGAAGCTCAGTAAATAAATAGCAAAGGGAGTTGAGGTATCAGACGTAATAAATATTCTAGGAGAGAGGTACGGCGAGATTTTCCAAGGAACTGGTTTGGCTCTCCTGGAACCCGAGTTGGATTTTGGAGATCTCTAATCGATGTCCTAGAGTCCAGGGGAGCCGCCATCCTGGCTGTTTTGTTGCTTAGATGTTTCATTTTTTCATCTTCATTGTCATGTAGACCTCTATGTAGTTGATGAAGATGTCAAACTCACTCATGGCTTTGTAGACCCCTCTCTCCTGGAGCTGTGTGGGGAGACAAGAGATGGTTAGTGAAAACCCAATCTGAGGGAGTCAGGTGGCTCCTCGCTTGAATGGCTGTCACCCTGGGGTCTAGAAGCTGCACTTGATCCCTCGAGTTGGGAGGTGAAGGGTGGACCCAGGCAACCCGAGGATATGCTCAGCCGCCCTGGGAAAGGCTGGGCGTTGGCGTGAGGCGGAGCCAGTGGTGGCGAGAGGAGCACCTGCTTGCAAAGCACAGTCTTTAAACTGGGGCCATGTGCTCACATGATGCTTATTCAGAATTTGATGAAAGAACGTCAGAGGCACCACTTTGAAAACAAGGCGGTGCGAGAGGAGAGAAGGGCGCCTCTTTGAGGTTTGTTCTCTTCCTCCAACAAATTAGCAGGCCTCACCCTGCAGATCCACCCTGTGCCGGGGGACTCATGTTCCCCGATGTGGGAACCCTGCCCAGTGTCTGTCCCCCGGTCCCCAAAGAGGACACAGGCCACATGGCTTCTGGGAAATGGTGTTTGAATGTCCACAAAGAATTGGAAGCCTGAAACCCTCTGGTTTGAGAGTTGACATTCGGGGGCACCTGGGGAGCTGGGAGTGGCAGATGGAAAGTGAACGCGGACCAGCTCCTGAGGGGCGAGAATCCTGCTTCCTGCTCTGAGTCTCGGGGAGGCCAGGCTGAACCCCTGGGCGTGCGTGTGCGTGCGTGTGTGTGTGTGTGCGCGTGCGGGGGCGCGCACATTCACGTGTCGGCTTCCTGCACGTGTGGCTTCAGCCTGGATTCCCAACAAGCTACTTTCTGTTTCCTTTGTCACTCTCCCCAGCACCCCGCTCACTGTGCTCACAGGCGGGCCAGCCGCTCAACCCACAGGCCTGCAAAGGCGGGGCGCAGTCATTTAGAAACCCCCAAAGACACTTCACAGAAAGCAAATAAACCGAGGCGGCAGCTCCTCGCTGGCTGCGGAGGTCACACCATCTGTCGGGTTCCCACAGTCCCTCCCAGCGAAGGATGGGGCTGCTGAGCACCTGCCCAGCCTCTGCCCCTTGGGGAGTGGGCCCAGGCCGTGCGCCCCCTCCCCCCCCCCCCCCAGCGCCCCGGCACCGTGCCGCTCACCTTACTGAAGGCGCTCTTCACCTGCTCCACTGCTTTGCTCCTGTTCTCACAGGGCAGAAAGCGATGCTGTGGAGGAAAAGAGAAAGTGTCACAGGTACCGGCTCGCGGGGGACACGCTGGTGGCAAGAAGAAGGGACCAGACTGGTCCTCAATGCCTCTACCTCCCGCCATCCCCCCTCCCATCCTTCCCCAGCAGAGGAGAAGAGACACAGGCCAGGAGAGGAGGTGCTCGGCCTGCCAGTGAGGCCCGCATGCCACCCAGGGCTGCAGCCCAGATGCGGAGCCGGCCATTCCGCCCTTTCCTGCCCCTCCCGCTCAGTCCCAGACACGGAGGGGCATGTTTCTAAGTCCCCGAGGAACAGAGACACAGCCTCGGCTCTGCAGACTGACCTCGGCCTAGTCCCACCCTCCACAAAGAGACCCAGATCGGCTGATTCCGCACTCTCAGCGCGACAGCAAAGGAAACCAGCGAGGCGACCCCCATTTCAGTTGAAAAAGCGGATTCTCCTGGGGGATTGTTTGCAGACACTAGCTTCCAGGCCCTTCTAAATACCAGGGGAAGTCCTGTCCGCCCGTTGGGCCCATGCAGAGCGCTGTTTCTAAAGGGTTCCGAATGAGAGGGAGGTGGAGTTTCCTCTCCCGGGACGCTCACCTCCTGGCCCCTCTAGCGGGGCTCAGGGCGTGGGTCCGGAGGGACGGGGGAGCCCTGACTAAAGCCCTGGGCCCCTCTTCTACAGAGACAGGAATAGTTAATAAGCCACAAATGACTCACAAATAACAGGAAAGCTGTTTGCAAATCTTCGCATGTAAATGCCTAACAGCCACCCCCCCCCCCACCCCCCATGTTCTCAGAGAGAAATGAGCAGCCTCCTGCCACCCAGTGTGTGTGCCTGGGTGTCAGTGGTGTCAGGAGATGAGTGTTTCCGAAAAGCCAAAGCCGAAGAGCGGCGAGGGAGGGAGCGGGCCTGCTACTCACACAGCGCCGCAGCTGCAGCCTCAGCGTCTTCAGCTTCTCCCCCAGCGAGTTCACGGGCTCCTTGATGTCGGGGCCCTGGCTCTCGGCCTGGGGCATCACCTCTTCCAGGTAAAACTGGATCATCTCCGACAAGGCTTGGCAACCCAGGTAACCCTAAGGGCAGAAGCACGGGGCGGTGACTGGGAGGAAGGGCTGTGCCACTAGCTTGAGAGGCTGGCTTTGTCCCCCAGGACCCGTCTCCCCCCAGGACCTTCCCCCAGGACCCAGCCCTCTGTAACCCTCTGGCCGGCTCTGTGCTGAGTTAAGAACTTCTCACTTCTCCTTTTCACGTGGAGGAAGCGGACCCAGCTCCCCGCAGGCTGAAGCAGATTCCCCTTCTTTAGTCACCAGACACACGCTCCCCCTGACCCACCCCGCCGGCTCTCACCTTGAAGTCCTCCAGCAAAGACCCGTTCAACAGCATGTTGTCCAGCTGGTCCTTCATTTGCTACAAGAAGAACACAGTGAGAGTAAGCCGGGGCTTTGGGGAAACACCTGAAATGAATGTCCTTGATTGATAGAGTTTTTTTTTATTTGAAATCCATGCAGCCCCAGCCCACAAATGGAAAGGACAGTTATCAAAACGTTGATGCATTCAACGGCGCTGGAACCCTTAGCTAAGTCAGCCCCCCCCTCCCCGCCCAGGGATCCAGTTATTCCAAACGTTCTGCCCGGGTTTGAAGTTAAGGCAGATGCTTGACTGGGTCCTGAGGGGACACATCGGGTATTTGCCCTTCAGTGCTCTCTGCCCATCTCCCCCTCCTGCCCACACCCCGCTGCAGCTCTGAAGACTCCCTGAGAAGTGTGTGTGTGTGTGTGGTGTGGGGGCAGCTCCTCGTGCAGGTTCCCCCTGCATGATGCTTCCCCAAATGTCAGTCTCTCAGGTTCCGGACCACTCTTAGCAGATGCAATTTAGGCTTGCCTGCCACAGAGCGGGGGGAGCATCTTCACCTTCAATCATACCCGTGGGGGTGTCTCCCAGCCAATGAAGCACTGAGCGCCAGCAGAATCTTATAAATCATTTCTGAGCATCGGAGACAGAGTGCTTTGACCCTGTAGGCAGCTTTTCCTGCACATTTGGCGCATCATCTGGACTTAGCTGAACTCATGAGACCCATAGCTCGACTTGGGGAGTCTCTTAAGAACTTAACTGTGGGGCGATGGGTGGTGGGGATGGAGGTGAGCAAGGAGAGTTCTGGGAGCTCTAGCAGCATGCCCTGTTCGGGCAGTCTCAGGGAGGGAGGGTAAGGAGGCATCATACTCACAAA
Organism: Myotis myotis; assembly: GCF_014108235.1. Taxonomy (NCBI): domain Eukaryota; kingdom Metazoa; phylum Chordata; class Mammalia; order Chiroptera; family Vespertilionidae; genus Myotis; species Myotis myotis. The sequence goes on from NW_023416322.1 coordinate 9,889,736, forward strand.
GAAAGTCTTCACCCTGCTGAAGGCAGCTCGGAGCTCTCGAAGCATGTGGGGCAGGCTGGTGGAGAAGTGGGTGCAGCTGTTCTCAGATGGCGTGCCCTGGGCTGGGCCGGCCCCCATCCCAGCCAGGAAGACCAGGCAACAGAGCAGTGCTGAGCTGGGCATAGTGGCGCTCTGCCTTCTTCTGCCAGTCGGCCTTGTGGTTTGGTTTTGCAAGAGCAAGGCCCTGATGTGTAGCCTTCACCTACTGTGTCCCCCCTTTATATTGGGTTCAGTAGGGCCTCCCCCATTCATAAAAAAGTCACAGACCCACAAAGCTTCCTGTCAAAGGATTCTGACCAGAGCCCCTCCCTTCTCTAGACCTTTGCATTCGATGAACTGCTTTAAGTGTTAATTCATTGCATCGTCAGCAAAAAGGATGGTTGAAAAACGAACTTCTGCGTTATGCTATTTTTAGTCTGAGCCACCTCTCTCTCTCTTTTAAAATAATTTTTTCAGCTTCTCTTAATAAAAAAAAAAGTTGACTTCCTGGGGTGACCAGCTGTTCTGTGCGCAGAGGCCCACAGTGTGGGTTCCATTCACACGTTCCTAGGTCACAGTGACGTGGACAAATCGGCCATTACGGAGTGTGCTGCGATTGAGCAATAATTGGATCCCTTCCCTAACCTGGGTTGAATACCCAAGGCTTCTCCTTGCTGAATGGGGAAGCCACCTCAACTCTCTGGGCCTTAGTTTCCCCCAGTGAAAACGCGAGGGTGAGCTAAATATCCTCCATGCTGTCTTCTGGTTCTTTCATTGCTGTTCCAAGCCGGCCGCTCCGAGAGGCCAGCTTCCCACAGGGTGGCCGGGAGGTGCCACATGGCAGAGCCAGAATTTGCACCTGGGCTGGCCTGTCGCTGACACCACGCTCCGGACTCTGCTCTACACTGTCCCAGTGTGTGGGGTGAGAAAATGGAATTAAAGTCCTTCAGGTTTATTTGAGTTGTAAGCTTCTATGGCTGGAGACTTAAGCTTGAAAGAGGGGAGAAAGAAGTAGAAATCACATGAAAAATAAGTCAGGATTCCATGAAGGCTGGAGGACAGGCTCCTTTCTTTCCTCTTACCTAATTCTTCTCTCCTTCTCAAAGAAGCCTTTGTTATATTGTCTTAGATTTGGACACGTGAATGTGTGTGAGTGTGTGCATATGAGTGTGTGCATATGAGTGTGTGTGTGAATGTGTTTGTGTATGTGAAGGTGTGTAAGTGTGTGTGTATTTAAGTATTGAATGTGTGTGTGAATGTGAGGGTGTGTGTGTGTGTGTGTGTTGCAGGGGCAGGGCAGCCAGAGATGGTGAGGCATGCGGCTCTCCCTCTAGTTAGGAAAGGCAGGGGTAGTGGCATCACTTCAGATCTCTGGAAAGTCTCTGGGGGTCATTTGTGCCTTCACCTCCCGTTTGAAATGAATAAAACTATTGAAAAAAAAGACCGTACCCTTTTATGTAATGATGTTTACTTTGAATTTATATTAGTTCACACAAACACTCCATCCATGCTTTTGTTCCGGTCCTCCGGTCCAGTTTAAGAACCCATTGTGGCCCTTGAGTCAAAAAGTTTGCCCACCCCTGGTGTAGACAGTGAAGGGGAGAACACTGGCCGGGGAGGGGGCAGAAGGCTTGGGCTCTGATGTGGCTCTGTCACTCTTTACACCCAGGGCGCATGCCTTGACTTCTCCATGTCTGTTTTCCATCTGCTTCCTGCCTGCCAGGGGCCTGGGCTTCCCATGGGATGGGCTTGGGGAATTAACAAGTGGACTCAGATGTAAGAAATCCCCCGCTTTCTCTATTCCCTTGCCCTCTTGCATCAGCACTGGGACGTCTTGAATGGCACTGGGTCTGAGCCTGCCCCTCGGAGAAGGTCACTACGCCAGAGCAAGTGAGGTGGACGTACTGGGGCGGGGCCAGTCTGGAGTGAGTAGGTGGGCCCACCTGTGGATGTGCCGTGTGGGCCAGAATCAGGGACTGTGACCTCTCCTCCCAACCCTTTGTGCTAATACAGAAACCAAAGAATCACAAAGGGAGAACAGGCCTTTCTTTTGGAAACAGGAGTGGTGCTAACACAGGAATTGCTTCTCCTGAGATTTACACGGGGCCCAGGAGTGTGTGCTTTGCAGCCAGGAGGGGGAGAGGAGCCAGGAGCTGGGCTCTGCATCCTTTCTGCCCGTCTCCTTAGCGTGTGCCTCCTGGGTGTTTGGGAAGTGTCAGCTTTGGCCCATAGGGCTGACCCCTCTTTGAGCCGGGTGTTCCAGGTGGAGACAATGTGGTAGAGCAGTTAGCCCAGAGGACCCCAACCAGGATAAGGCTCCCAGGCTCTTCTCCCCGCCCCAGGCAGCATGGCCCTGCCCATCTTTGTTTGCCACCCTGCCCTGTGCTTTCCTCTGCTACTAAACCTACAGCCCTACAGCTATCACCCATGTCTCAGCCAATCAGCTGTGAGGTCCCTGAAGCAGGATGTTGTTTTGTTATCCTTTGTGTACTTGGTGCGAGCACAGGGTCTGGCCCATGGTAGGTGCCAGGTACACAGCTTCCTCTTTACTATATTGGGATGGGCATAGCGGAGTGTCCCGGGAACCTTGGCTGGAGCTGGAGAAAGCAAGGCTAAGGAGGCTGGTTGGGGCACAGGCGAGGACTCAGAGGGCTAGGCTAGGGAGAGCAGCTCAGGGAGGCAGGAACCATCTCTTCCACTTTCTTATCATTTGAGATTTACACACAGTAGCAGCTGGGAGCTCAATTGTAAAAATGAAATGTATCTTAATAAACACTGCCTTTATAATTATTCAAAGTATGGCTATGCATTTTTGGGGACATCCTATCCTATACTACTATAATAAAAGCCTAATATTCTAAGTGTCCAACCATTCGTTCATTTGACCGGTTGCTATGATGTGCACTGACCACCAGGGGCGGGTTGATGCTCTGAATGGTAGGTTAGCTTGCTGCTGGGGTCCGGCTGCTGGGGTCCAGTCTGGGCGAGATGGGCCGGACACTCCCTGGGACCCTCCTGCGGTCCCCCCGGCCCTGATTGTGCACCGGTGGGGTCCCTCGGCCTGACCTGAGCCCTCTCGCAATCTGGGACCTTTCGGGGGATGTCAGAGAGCCAGTTTCAGCCTGATCCCTGCAGGACAGGCCAAGGGACCCCACCGGTGCACGAATCCATGCACCGGGCCTCTAGTATAATATATATGTATACACACACGTGCTCACATGCACGCATGCACAAGATGGCAGGGAGGTGGGCAAAACCCATTTCTATCTTTCTTTAATCCATAAGCCATGTATTGAATAGTTGACTCTTTCCTCGTTGATTTGAAATCACTGTCCTCTCTACTCAAAATTTCAGAATCTAAAGGGTCAGAGGCAACCTTAGGCAAATTTCCTGATGCAATTCCTTATTTAACAAATAGCGACAACAATATGCTTTTTATCAACATATCTCATAGGATTGATGTCAAACTGATACAAGACAACAGGGATGAACAATTTGGGGAAAATCGAGACCCTCTATTTTTATATCAACAAAACAAGGAGAACAACACAAATAGCAGTCAGTCATCCTATTTCTCAAGGCTGTGAAGAATGGCAGCCTTCTTGGTATAGTGGCCTCACACTGGCAGCAGTTCTGCAACTCAGACCAAAGAGTGGCCACAGTCTTGTGGGGGCTGCACTGGAGCGTCAAAAGGAAGGCTAAGCGATCTGGGCTTGTTGGACTCAGGGTCCGGCCAGTTGACATGCAAACAGGGCCACTTGGGAGGGAGCAGGCAGGCTCATGATGCAGGCAGAGAAGGTGGGATGGTGGTTCCCTGGAGCAGCGCAGTGACTGTCCTGATGAAGAATCCCTTGGGAATTGGCTTCCACTCGGCCATTAGTAGTTACTATTCAAGGCTGATAGTGGGAGTTTCATTTCTTCTTATCCAGGACATCTAGTGCGTACAAAAGCTTCCCCAGCTTGAAATTTCTAGTGTTCCCTTGAATAACCTTTCTCAGCTCCCTGGTCAGAGACTTCCTTGGTAGCTATGCTGCAATAGGTCCGGTCAACACACAGAGTCTGGAATCACGTGAGGCTGGCGGGGGGCGGGGGCGGGGAGGGGAGCAAGAAGACAGGGATCTTTGCCCCTGTGCTCTTCTGGGATCCTCTGACTTTGGACTTGTGCCTGGGGGGCTTTAGCATAAAGACCTGGTGGCCGAAGGAGGCACGTTGGGCCTGGCCCCTTGGTCAACTCAAGCAAAGCTGGTGTAAACCCGACTGGGTGCTCTTCACGATCTAGGATCGTGGCAGGCAGATGCTAGAAACCACAGCGGAAGGGCTGATAGTTGGACAGCCAATGTGGAATTCCCCTTTTGCAATGGGGCACCGAATCAAGCAGTTTGGATTTTCCTTGGGGGACAAACACTGTGATCTGTAACTTGTCACATGAGACATTTGGCTGGCAGGAGCCAGGACACCAGGTGTGGGAGGCCTTGTTACCCAAAGGATTTAGCTGTTTCTACTCGGCCTGCATGACCACCTAGAACAGCGAATGGGCACAAACGCAGTCTCGCAGCTCCAGTGCTGTGAGTCTGCTGGGAGTAGGTTTACTCAGCTCTCCTCTGGGTGACTGAACAGGGCTGGCTGTGTGGCCCTGCGACTTGTGTGGTCATATAGGGTCCCATGCTTGTAAAGCCTCGCCCTTGCTCTGCGGTCACTGTCTTGAAATTCTTAATTGCTGAACAAGAGGCCTCACGTTTTTATTCTGCGCCGGGCCTGCCCCAGTTTATGTAGTCAATTCTGTATATGAGACTAAACTCATCGCATTCTTTCTCTGGCCTCACCTTCACCCAGTCCTCCCTAATCCGTAAACGGCACTACCATCTAACCCATCATACAAGCCAGAAACCTAGAAATAACTTGCCAGTTTCTCCCTCCCCCTCTCCAACTTATGTTCAATCTATTTCCATGTCCTCCAGACTTTTCTTCATAAACAACTTTCTAATCTGTTTATTTCTCTCCATTTCCATCATCGTCAACCATTGTCTGGTTCAAGCTACTGTCTTCTCTCTTCTGGGCCCCACAGTAAATGCCTAATTGATACTCTCACATTCATTCTCTAAACTGTTCTCCACTTTGTAGCCAGAGTGACGGCTTCCAAACACCAACCCCCTACTTAAGCCCTGCAATGGCTGCCACTTGCCCTTCCTGGGTAAGGTTCCTTTAGAACAGTGGTTCTCAACCTTGGCTGCACATTAGGATCACCTGGGAATCTTTTTAAAATCCTGATTTCTGGGCCTCATCCTCCGGAAATTCTGTTTCTTTGTTACTAATGTTGTGGCCCCACCTCATAACAAAGAAACAGAATTTCCGGAGGATGAGGCCCAGAAATCAGGATTTTAAAAAGATTCCCAGGTGCTTCTAATGTGCAGCCAAGGTTGAGAACCACTGCCTTAGAATATGTGCAGACAGAGCAGAGTTTCGATTGGTTTCTGGACACGACTGCAGTGGTGTTAAAAGGCATAGTTTGCATGCCCTCCCACCACAGTGCCCCTGAAGCACCTCATCTCCTTCAAGAAACTTTGCGAGCAGAGTTGAGGTTCTTCTAACCTCTATCTGTAAAATGTGCCTCTGACTATAATTCCCATATTCTTAATACTGTCATCAACTCCGTGAATCAGCTGACTCTGTCTGTTTCTTCTGCTTTGACTTTCAGCATTTCCAGCCTGATTGGCTTTCCTCTTTTTCCCCCCTGATGGTCCATGCTCTCTCTCCTACCTCAGGGCCTTTGCACATGTGGTTCTCCCTTCCTGGATTGTTCTTCTGTGGGGAGCCGGCACGGCCATGGCATCCTCAGCCCCAGGGCGCCTTATGTACCATGCCAGCTCAGCCTGGGTCAGTGACCCTGAGTGGGGGCAGTGAAAGGCTTAGAAAAGACAGACAAGAGAATGAAAGCTGGGTCTCGGTGGGACGCTGCTCCTCTGATGGAGAGAGACAGCGCCCACGCCCACAAGCTGTGTCTTTATTTTATAGCAGACGCCACGAGGCAAAGTAAGGGCGTGATCAAGATGTTTACAGCATTCTTGTGAGTTTCACTCCTACTCAGCTACATGCACCTGAACTCTATCACTCAGGTGCGTGGGGCCACGTGTTCGGACCATAGGTTCAAGCTTACAGCTACAGCTGTGGGCTATCATTGTGCTGGGAGGGCTGGGACTTGCATGTGGCCATGAGAGGACTGCGCCCTCTCAGTAGTCCAAGGCTTGAACCTGTCCAAACACTGTGGCGCTCTCCACATTCTTCCCCTTCTCTTCATCCTTCAGTTCTCAGCGAAGATGTTATTTGCTCCAGTGAATTTTTTTCTACTCTCCGGTCTCGGTCTTCTGGGTGTATCTTCTCAGAACACCTTGCTCCTTTGCTTTTTGGTGCCAAGGTCAATGTATAATTATACATGTGGGCATTTGGTCACTTGGTTGATCTCCATCTCTCCCATTAGATTGCCTTCCACAGGGGCAGGGCCCCATATCAGTCTCTGATCATCATTGTTTGCCTAGTACTTGGTACAATTTTGGGCACATCCAAGGTTCTCGCTAAATATTTGTTGACTGACCGACTGAGTGTGTGCTTTCTAAGCTTTTTGTAGCTGTAACTGGCTATATGTTTGTTTCCTGCCTCATAGAGATAAAGGATGGATTCACTTGGGGAAGCAGCTACGCTCACACAATATGTGCCCATTCTCATTTAGCTTTTCTATTAAACATACACATACAATCTAATTACTATCCAACATGCTTCCATGCAGATGTTCACCAAACATCCCATGGTTGTTGGTGTGTTAAAAATGCCCTCTGTCATAGGCTGTCAGAAGAGAAAGGAACTTGGATGTTAGTTAGCCCCTACTTCTCGTTTTACAGGTGAGCAAACTGAGGGCCAGAAGAGAAAGTGACTTTTCCAGGCACTACAGTTAGTTCATCGATTGTCTTTGCATTTTTCTTCTCAAATTAGTATTTAACTCCTTGACTCAGATGAATATTAAATTACTCTGAATTCTCATGGCCAGCACCAACAATTGGGGGAGTTGTCTAGGATTTGTGCAGTGCGTGGGGTTGCAGTGGTAAGGAGAAGTTGAAAGTCTGTGAAAATAAGTTTCCACCTGTAAAATAATTCTGACTCTACTGTGGACTGTGTTTGAGAGCTGGAGACTGGGTGAGGGTTGCGTAGAATTTCTGTCCTAGGGAAGTATTTCAAGCCTTAGCACACATGCAGACAGAATATCATTCCTACTGTTACCGTTTGTGATAAACATCACAAATATTTAGGGAGAACCTTGGATGTGTCCAAAAGTGTCCTAAAGCTCTAGGCAAACAATCACGGTCAAAAACTGATTGTGGAAGGCAATCTAATGGGAGAGATGGAGATCAATCAAATGACCAAATGTCTGAGAGACAGAAGTTGGGTTAAAAGGCATCGTTGGGTGTGCCCCGAAGCACCATCCATTTCAAGAAAACGTATTCAAGAGATCGGAGAGCGAAATGCTTCATTTTGTCTAATCTGATCTTTATCTCTAAACTATGCCCCAGGCTCTAAATCCTCAGCCACACTCCTCATGTTTCTATTGTGTGCTTTACACACATGTTCATTACAGGGAGAGCCTCCATCCTAGGCTCAGCCCGGATTCAGGCCACCTCTACCGTGACTATCCTGTACACGCAGCCCTAGGCCATGCACTCTCCCAGGGAGGGGCTGGGAGTGTGCAGCTGTGTCCAGGGTGGTCCTGGATTCTCTAAGTCATTAGGGGTCAGGACCCCTTTTCATACTTAAAAAATGTTCAGGACCCCAAAGAGCTTTTCACTTATGTGAGTTATCAATATTTATCAACTAAGAAGCTGAAAGTGAGAAATTAAGAAGATATCTATTATGACATCTTAAAGCAGTGATAAAAACCCACTGCATGTTAACATAAGTAACATCGTTTTTATGAGAAATAGCTGTCTTCTGCAAGCCAGAACGCATTTAGTGAGAAGAGGGGCATTGTGGGACAATTGGTTCCAAAGCTCTTTAAACATCTGCTTTAAGAGATGACCTTGTGTTCTTTCATCTGCCTCCACATTTGGTCTGTGGTGGTATGCTGTTTAGGTTGAAGTATATCAAGAAAACCCCGTCTCACATAAATGTATAGTTAGGAAAGGGAGGACCTTTCAGGGGTCCCTGCAGCACCCTGTGGGAAGCGCTGGCCTGTGTTTAACAAAAATCTCTGGGTGAGGATGAGTAGGAGGAGGGTGATCAGAGGAAGGGGTGAGGGATACCCCCCAGGGCACCCGGCCTGGATGGAGAAGGGGGGTGCCCTCTGCCTCACTGTTGTCTTCTTCAGTCAGAGTTTCCAAATAGCCGATGTGGTCCTTCAGTGCAGCCGCCTGTGAGCATCACGTATGTCACGGAAGCTGAAGTGCCTCCTCACATGCAGTGTTTGTGGTTTCAAGTCAGAAACCATGGGATTTTGGGGGCTGACGTGCCGCGTCCTGCCTATTACGGTAAGCCCCTCTCCAAGGGGCCCCGGGCCTAGGACCAGGCTGTAGGGGCTGAGGGCAGTCAGGTGACGCAGGGCTATTGGAGGGACTCTACTACAGGTTTATTTTGGGTTCTACCTTTCACTTCCACTTTTAATTTAATTTCTCTCTCTCTCTCTCCTTCAATTCTAAGAGGTAGTTAAAAACCCCTGCTTTCTCTTTGGTTAGCCTTGTACTTTCTCAGTTTTCAGAATAACCTACTAAATAAAAACAGACATTTTTCAGTCCAACTGGCCAGGATTGATCCAATCAAAGTGATACGATTTGCTTTCTCTTCTCTTCTCACCTCATACAAAATTGAGTGGCATATGCAGTCAGGGGGCTGTTACTGAGCTGGCTACTGAGGAATGGCTGAGAAGGTGGGCACCGTTTCAGGAACTGGGCCGCACATTTTGTGCTCAAGTTAAACCTTGCCCCCAGGATGTCCTGTGGACTGTGGGAGACTCTGCAGAATAAATGGGAACAGAACCACTTCTCCCCCGAGCTGGACCAAGAACTCCTGAGACCCTAAGATGCTTTAACCTTCAAATGTAGCTCAGAATAACACAGCACCCAACCTACTAATTAAACCAGGACGTCCAATGAGGCTTGGCTACTTAAAAAAAAATAAAAATAAAAAAATAAATATATATATATACATTAATATATATTTTATTGATTTTTTTTACTGAGAGGAAGGGAGAGGGATAGAGAGTTAGGAACATCGATCAGCTGCCTCCTGCACACCCCCCACTGGAGATGCACCTGCAACCAAGGTACATGCCCTTGACCTGGATCGAACCTGGGACCCTTCAGTCCGCAGCTCTATCCACTGAGCCAAACCGGTTAGGGCAGAGGTTTGGCTACTTTTGGTGATTGTATCGATGCTTAAATTTTTTTTAAACAAAAAATTGCAGAGAATCTGTGCCTTGGCTTTTGGGTGATTGGGACTGTTCTTAGGTGTAGTAAGGTCAGAAGCCTCAAGCAGGAGGTTGGACATAAATTGGTGTCAGGGAGTTGACTGATTGCAGGAGAGCGGCTGGGAGCTTGCACGGAGCCTCTCTTTGGTGCAGACCTCATCCACCTCTGACAGCTAAGGCTAGATCCTCAATAGCTAAGCACCCCTCGCCCCCACATTGCCAACCCTCAGTCCCTGGGTCCCGGTGTTCAGTTACTGCAAAGCACATCACGTGCCTTGCCCCTGGGCTGGTCTTTGCAGTAGGGTATGGTGGTTTCCTGTGTGGGCCCTGGAGTCAGGCTGACTGTGCAGCTTGGCTCTGCCCCTCACCACTGGTGTGGACTGTGCTGGACATGATGACTGGCCCTGTCGGCGGTTGTAGGGCTTAAATGGAATGTCCACGAGTGCTTAGATGAGTGCCGGGCACATCGCAAGCTGCCAGGACCTCTGAGCTGTGGTTGCTCATGCTTTTCCATAGCAACGCTCACCTGCTGTACAGCGGATGGACCTCCTCATGGACCCGAAGACTCGGGACAACGCCAGGGTCTCCACCTCAATACTCTGAGGGTGCTACCTGGGGACATGGAATCAAGCTCACAGTAGAAGGAGCTCTGACCTGGGTGTGGAGGAGAGCCCTAGCCAGCTCTGGACCTTCCACTGTGAGATGCTGGACAGTTCCTTTCTGTCCTTCAGCCTGACTTTTTTTATTTTTCCCATTGATCTTTAGAGAGAGTGGAAGGGAGTGAGGTGGGGTGGGGGTGGGGCATGGGGAGAGGTGAGAGAAACACATGGACTGGTTGCCTCCTGCACATGCCCCGACTGGGGCTAGGGATCAAACCGAGATACATGCCCTTGACTGGGAATCACACCTGAGACCCTTTGGTTCGTGGGTCAACGCTCTAACCACTGAGCACCCCGCTAGGGCAGCCTTGCTTTCTGCATCTATAAGTGGAAGGCTTGACAGAGTTGCTTTGCTGAGGTACTTTCCAAATCTAGCATCCTAGCTGTTATTCCCCCAGCTGTCCTCCCACCCTGCCCCAGCTAGCCTCCCTGGCAGGAGTTAGTTGGCATGCGTGGTGCTGATGTATACTAGTACTTTCCCTCTCTGCCCAGCTGCTGGCTCAGCGGGGCCCAGGCCCCTTCAGCACTTCCAGCTCACAGCCCTGGAAGCACCGCTCTGTAAGAGGAACAAAACCTTTCCCTCGCGCAGCGTGTGCGTGATGAGTTCACCTGTATTTCCTTCTTGCAATCCTCGCCCCTCGTGTTCTCGAGGTTGCAGTTTCGTTGTGACTCAGGCCTGCTGAGAGCAGTGGAATCCGAGGGCCTCCGCTTCGCGCGGGAGGACGTGAGCTGCCTTTTCCTCAAGAGCAGGGCTGGGGGGGTGGTGGTGGTGGTAAGGGGGGTGGTAGGGGCGTGGGAGGGAGGTGATCACCTTCCGGAAGTGGATTTCTCACATTGACTATCTCTGGGAGGAAAGAATATTACTGGAAAGCCCTAGAGATCGCTTGCCATCTCCTTCAGGAGGGCGTTTGTGTTCTTAAGAAATTATGTGCCCCGTGTGGTAAAATGTCTGTGTGGTTCTGGTGGCTGCTGCCAGGCAGACCAGTGGCCGCCGGGAGGAAGTGTTGGTGGTGTGGTTGGCTCATGGCAGGAGGCGGGCGTCAGAGGGTCCCCGGGTGGAGGTGACCATGGCTGCTGGATTCCCATGGCAAAGCACGATGGGGGGCTAGATTGCTGCTTCAGCCCGGGGCTGCCTGGTGCTCCTGGCTTTGAGCAGTGAATGAAGCCCCTCAGCCGGGTCCCACAGGAAAAGAGGAGAAGGGAGGGATGACCAGCACTGGAAACGGGCTTTTGACCACTGTGTGAACCTAGCGTGGGCGAGCACTCACCTCGCGCAGGCTCCAAAGAAGCAGGTTCACAGGTCCCGTGAAGACAGCTCTGCGGTCAAGTCCACGGAGGACCCAGAGAACAGAAACATACAGAGAGTGCAAAGAATACACAGGCCACCCCAATTCAGAAATGCCTGTGTTCTATAGATGCAAGTAGCATCTATGGCTTCCTCTTTGCCCTTTCGAGGTGGGGAACCCTTCACCTCAGGATGCTGCCTCTGGGAAACCCTTGATGAAGTAGCCAGTAGCTTCCAGAGCCACTGGGCTCCGACTCGGAGTTGCAATGAGGAAGCAGCAGCCCCTTAGGTGTGCTGAGTTCCGTGGAGGACTGGCGGTGAGCTGAGACGGGTGGGGAGGAGGATAAGTCAAGCTGGGCAGAGGGAGGAGTGTTAATGGGGGGGGGGATTTCACATGAGGGTCCCCCCAGAAGGGAAAGTAGACAATAGGGGGGTCTCAGGGAGAGGGAGTAGAGTGTGATGGGTGGTGATCCAAGACAACTTTGTTTATTTCATATGTTGCCTATGGCAGGTCACATGTCCAGTAGGCGAAAGAAACTCTCTTACTTGTAGACCCCAGCTCCCACAAACCTGGACTGAGTTTGTAAATCTTATAGACCCCAGCTCCCACAAACCTGAACTGGGTGTGGTGTTACATATGATTTTTTTAAAATATATTTTTGTTGACTTCAGAGAGGAAGGGAGAGGGAGAGATAGAAACAGTGAGAAAGAATCATTGATTGGCTGCCTCCTGCACACCCCTACTGGGGACTGAGCCCACAATCCACGCTTGTGCCCTGACCGGGAACTGAACCATGACCTCCTGGTTCATAGGTCGATGCTCAACCACTGAGCCACACCAGCTGGGCGTGAACTGAGTTTGGTGCTATTGTAGGATAGGAGCAAATCAGCATTTATAAAATGAATTTCTGTGAAGATATTGCTCCAGGTTCCAAAAAAGTGACTCACAAACATCTGTGCTACTTGCACTGATGTGCCCGGTCAAAGGGGCTGCAAGAGTTGGCTATGTGTAGGGAAGAGGTGGTGATAGGGCCTTGGGGCTAGGGCTGGAAGGGAGGAAGAACAGGTCATCCTTAGCAGGTGTCATGAGTAAACTGGTCTTGTGGCAGCTCTGCCACTGGAATCCAGAGCTCCATGTCCCCCTCCACCAAGGAAACCTTGTCATATCTGTATGATGAAAGAAGTATTAATACCCATCTCCTGGTCATGAGCAGAAGGGGGGATGAAATGCTTGTCCCAGTGCCGGGCGGTAGTGAGTCCTCAGTAACAATTAGCTGGCAACCTGTTTGTTGCTCACCCTATGACTACTGTATAACTACGCTACAACTACTACAGCTCCCACGGCCACTGCTACCAGAACAGCTGACTGGTGATGCTACTGCAATTTTGCTTTCCCTTCTGAGCCTCCTGAAATGACTTTGAACTTCCAAAGGGTGGTGCAAAGGGGAGGAAGAGTTGATTTCCTCACCGAGTCCTTCCTGTGGGGGAGGGACTGCAGAGTCCAATGAAGCAGGGCCCTTGATGAAGGCAGGTGTGCTGAGGAGGCTTCTGTTTCATTTCATGTAAAGTCAGAGGGCTTTAGAGTAAACTGGAGGTGAGGAGGAGGAGCCGGGTTGCACAGGAGGCCACAAGGACCCAGAGCTTGCTCCTTGTATAGGCCGCAGTGATGGGAAGGCTGTGGGTGAGGCTGCAGGAGTCACTGACACAGAGAGCTAGGTCTGCAGAAACGGTGTGAAGGGTGCTGAGTTCTTCATATTGACTCCACTCCAGTCCCTGGACCTTCCCCCCTCGCCGAGCTAAGGGCCGGTGGAGGTTCAGCTATCACTGTTAGTTATGACCATTACTATTCTGAGGACAATCATGTTAATTCTTTATGTGACTGTTTCCTTCAACCCAGGCAGCCGGAGAAGAGAATGCACTCTTTAAGCCATTTTAGATTTCTCCAGACCACAGGCTCGTCTTCCTAATGCACCAGTTTCACCACCAACTTCCCAGGTGCACGAAAATCCAATGGCTGCCCAGTGCCTTCCACAGAACCCAGGCATCAGAGCGTGGCATTCTTTCCCGCAGATTTTCTGCACATGGTCTCTGGCCAAAATGAGGACTCTCATATGTTGTGAGATGATGCCCTGTTCTCTTCCAACTCCTTGCCTCCACTTGGCTTCACTGGCCTGAAATGACTACCCCCACCCCTGCCCCTTCCATCCAGCAGAATCCTTCAGTGCCAACTCTCCCTTCAGCCTTTCTCTACCCATCTGATGTCACTGAGTTTTCTGTCTTCCCTTTTAAAAATCCTCCAGTACTTAGGACCATACTTAGTGCACTTATTGTACACAACCTAGAATTGAGAAGCATCTTTTCCTGGGTATGTATTTGCATGTGTGTGTGTGTGTGTGTGTGTGTGTGTGTGTTGTGTGTATGTGTGTGCATGGGTCTGGACCCATCCTTCACATATGCCAGGGAAAGAGAGGAGACACATTTTATTCATTTTGGCTAGCACATGGGTTTAAGATTCTCAAATGGAGAGGCCTAGGTCCAGGAAAAGGAAGCCTGTTTTAGTCTTTTTTTGGTAAAATATATTTTTATTTATTTCAGAGAGGAAGGGAAAGGGAGAGGGAGCTGGAAACATCAATGATGAGAATCATCATTGCTGCCTCCTGCATGCCCCCTACTGGGGATCAAACCTGCAATCTGGGCATGTGCCCTTGACTGGAATCAAACCCAGGACCCTTCAGTCCGCAGGCCGATGCTCTATCCACTGAGCCGAACCAGCCAGGGCTTAATCTTTTTTCTGTGTGATTATGAAGATGTCTTCCAACTTCAGAGAGCCTCAGTTTTCTGTCCCTGTGAAACAGAGACTCCTCACTTCTTTTTCCTCCTTTGCAGAGGATCAAAGAGGCTTGCCAATAGGATGTAATACTTCAAGGTCACAAAATAACTAACGGTATGAAAGAGCTAGCTCCGCCGTGGGCTTTTCCCTGACTCAGGGAGGGAAGCCCTGGTGGCTTTTCCTGGAACCAGCAGCAGGAGTAGGATCCAGGACTTCCTGCTCGCCAGACAGGCCACAGACCACTAAGCCACACCTTTTCCCTGGGCTCTGTGCTTCCCACTGTCCCATGAGGTGCAGCCTGTCAGGTCTCACTTTCCTTTCTAGCAGTCATGTTCCAGCCATGGGGATCTGTGTTTTTCAGAAAGCTTCCTTCTGAAATCCCCTCTGCCCAGGGTTCCTGGGATCCTGCAGACCTTGCTTCCTGTGACACGGCCGGGAAAACACACTGGCCTGTAGAGCTCTTATTCATCTTCTCAAGCTGGAGACGGCGAGCTTAAGCAATGATCTGTTCTGAATGTGAGGGTGCGCTCGTGTGCACGAGGAGGTATGTGACTCTGCAGCTCTTCTATGACTAACAGATGCCAGCTGTCTGCTGCCATGTGGTATGTGCCTACTGTGTGCCATGGACTTGACACAGTCTGACCCATGAAACCCTGCTTGATGCCCATACCTGCTACTACCTGGCTTAGTTGGTTGGTGTTCCTTTACCACTCTGATTTCTTACTATGTGCCAGGCATAGTAAGATATTATTGATATTATTTCACTTTAAGTTTTACAACAATTTCAGGAGTTTACCCAATTATTAAGCCTATTTTACAGAAGAGTAAAATGAGGCTCAAGTAACTCCCTTGAGGTTGAAGCAGAAATGTGAACCCAGATTTGACCCCAAAACTTAGATGTTGTCAGAGCTAGAATTTTCTGCATAAGGTCTCTGGCCAAAACGAGGACTCTCATATGTTGTCAGATGATGCCCTGATCTCTTCCAACTCCTTGCCTCCACTTGGCTTCATTGGCCTGAAATGACTACCCCCACCCCTGCCCCTTCCATCCAGCAGAATCCTTCAGTGCCAACTCTCCCTTCAGCCTTTCTCTACCCATCTGATGTCACTGAGTTTTCTCAAAGCCACCCTACCTGCCCACTGAACTTTTTTTGGGAAATTACAAAACGATTTCTCTACATCCCTTCCAAACCCCACTTGCTACCCACTCCACCCATTCTCCCCATCGGTTGCTTCAGAAAACATTGCCCGTGCACCCACACCCTCTAAAAGCATCTTTTAGGAAGCCACCCCCAGATCCCAGTGAGCCTTGGACACCGACATGGCCCATTTTCAATCCAAAGGCCTGTTATCCATGGATTTTCCATGTGTGTGTGGAGTGTGTATGTGTGTGCATGGGTCTGGACCTTGTTTCCTGTGACACGGTCGGGAAAACACACTGGCCTTCCATAGGAGGCTTAAGAAATAGCCTAACACTAGAATCGAAGTGGGAGTCATGTGGTCTGGGTCTTTGCTCACAAGACATGGCTAAACAACCTGGGGCCAACTCTTGTCTTTTCTTTTCCTGAAGCCTTTTAGAAAAGGTCCCACAGCGTCTAATGATCCTGGTGGTCAGAAAATTTCCTGTGATCCAACAATAAACCTCTCCTGCTTTATTCTAAGCCCGTTGCTAGCTTCATGGAATGCCTACCAGGAGTCCCAGATACAAAGCCTCCTTCCATTGCCCAGGTAAGTAGAAATTATACAAATACTCTCCACGCATCCAGGGTGTCAAAACTTAACAATACGTGTCCTTTCACACATATGTATTATTCAGTCCTCCCAGCTGCCCTGAGAGGTAGGCCAGGCCAGATTCTTAGTGTGGTTTTACAGAGGAAGAAACCAAGGTTTAGCGAGGCTAGCTGGCTGCCCAACATCAGATAGCAGGGTGGAGGGTTTCGACTCCACTCTGAGAACTCAGAGCTCTTGGAGTGAGGAGGAAGTTTGGAGTTTGCTTAATTCTATATGAACCCTCTCTTTTTATAGACGAGGGAACTGAAGTCCAGAGCCCTTCTAGAACTCGTCTGAGTGGCAGACTAGAAGTTAGAATGCTGGTCTCCTGCTGATCGGTTCACTTCTTTACTCAAAGCATCACACCACGATGAGCACCGTGGCTTCAGTCATTTTTGAAAGGTTAAGAAAACGTCACACACCTGAAATGGATATAACGTCACATGTCACTTACATCTCAAACACTAGTGTCATAAGGGCTGTGGTCCTGCCCACCCCGTTCCTCTCCATGTCTCAGAAGGAAACCCGAGCCCCACGAACTTCCATCCCTGCTAACATTCGGCCTCTCCCTCTGCCCGTGGCCCGCCTAGGGACAGGCAACAGCAGCCCCCACCCGCCCCCCCATTTCAATGAAATGAAATACCTGCCACCTCCCAGACAGAAAAAAAGGGGGAAAAAGAAACCCAAGCGTGGTGATCAGAGCAGACAAACAACATCGCGTCTCAATATGGTTCATCAGCAGAATTTTCCCCAGAGCAACGGCCCGTGTCAGAGCTGTATTTTCCACTCCGGCTACCGTGATTTGGTTGTGGCACACTTGCTTGCTTTCCTTTCGATGGAGACAGACTCTGACGCAGGTTAGGGCTCTGGCAGGTGTCTGGGGGTTCGCTCTGGCCTCTGACACCTCCTCCCCTCCCCCACCTTCCCTTCCTCCCTGATACTACCAGCCGGGCTGGGGCAGAAGCCGTTGGAGGTGCTTGCTGGAAAGGAGTTGCTTTCTTCAGAGCCCCCTAAGCAGGTGTCTGCAGCCTGAAGGCAGAGCAGGGAGGGCAGGGGCGAGATTCTAGATTCCCTAGGGCCGTGGTCGGCAAACGGTGGCTTGTGAGCCACATGCGGCTCTTTGGCCCCTTGAGTGTGGCTCTTCCTAAGCCTTAGGAGTACCCTAATTAAGTTAATAACAATGTACCTACCTATACAGTTTAAGTTTAAAAAATTTGGCTCTTAAAAAGAAAGTTCAATCCTTGTGCTATTGATATTTGGCTCTGTTGACTAATGAGTTTGCCGACCACTGGCCGGGTTTCCAGAACCCATTCCAGAAAGCTTAGGACCATTTGATAGGTGACATTTGGTATCTTTCCTCATTCCGTCTTGCTGAGTTGTTCTCCCTTGTGCTTGGGACATCTGTGGGCTGGAGGTCTTTCCCAGGGCTAGTCAGTTGCACATCTCATCTGCTGATCCCCGTATGAAAGGCGAACAGTGCCTGTCACATCCACTGATAACCAGATTCCTCGTCCACTTCTTTCTTGGGAAGGAGATGGCTTCTGGGTCGGCTGTAGAACTGGATGGAAAGAACTGAAAATGAACGTGATTGGTTCATTATCAGGGCAAGGCTGGGCATATTCCCAGGGGCCCAGAGTGTCCCCAGGTTTTTGTTTGTTTCTTTGTTAATCCCCACCCAAGGATATTTTTTCCATTGATTTTTTTTTTTTTTAGATTTTTTTTTTTAGAGTGGAAGGCGGGGAGACAGAGAGAGAAAGAGAGAGAGACACATCGACTGGTTGCCTCCTGAATGCACCCTGACCAGGGCCAGGGATGAAACCTGCAACCCAGGTATGTGCCCTTGATTGAGAATCGAACCCATGTCCTTTCGGTGCTTGGCCCACACGCTAAGCACTGAACCACACCGGCCAGGGCTGTCCCAGGTTTGGACTAGTTCTCTGCATACTGTGCCCAGCCCCATCTCTTCCTGTGGCCATGCCCAGCCCTCCAGTGACCTCTTAGCATCTCTCGTGGTTTCAAAGCTTTGGTGCGCTTTCCTTCACCAACAGCTTCACTCTTACCAGGTGCTCGCTTCTCCTCTCCCTTGTGAAAACCCCATTTTCTTAGAGTAACTGGCCAACTGACCTCTAAAAAATAGGTTATAACGCATTTTCTTATCCTCGCAACTACTGTTTTCACTGATAATATTGCAATAGAGTACCTAATCTGCAGTGTTAGTGTGTGTCTGTGTGTGTGAGTGTGTGTGAGTGTGTGTGTGAGTGTGTGTGTGTGAGTGTGTGTGTGTGAGTGTGAGTGTGTGTGAGTGTGTGTGTGTGTGTGTGAGTGTGTGTGTGAGTGTGTGTGTGAGTGTGTGTGTGAGTGTGGTGGTGTGAGTGTGTGAGTGTGTGTGTGTGTGAGTATGTTGTGTGAGTGTGTGTGTGAGTTGTGTGGTGTGAGTGTGTGTGTGTGGAGTGTGTGGTGTGATGTGTGTGTGAGTGTGTGTGTGTGTGAGTGTGTGTGTTGTGAGAGTGTGGGTGTGTGAGTGTGTGTGTGGAGTGTGTGTGTGAGTGTGTGTGTGTGTGTGAGTGTGTGGTGTGAGGTGTTGTGTGTGAGTGTGTGTGTGAGTGTGTGTGTGTGTGTGAGTGTGTGTGTGAGTGTGTGTGTGTGTATGTGTGCGTGTGAGAGTGTGTGTGTGAGTGTGTGTGTGAGTGTGTGTGTGTGAGTGTGTGTGTATGTGTGTGTGTGTGAGTGTGTGTGTGAGTGTGTGAGTGTGTGTGTGAGTGTGTGTGTGTGTGTGTGTGTGTGTGTGTGAGTGTGTGTGTGTGTGTGTGTGTGTATGTGTGTTGTGGGTACATTTGAGGGCAGGGTGGGGGCAGGCCCTGGGTCTTCCCACACTGGCTGGCTGTATCCTCTTATTTGGCCTTCCCATTATGAAAGATGAATAGTGCCAGTCACGAGCACATGCCCGCCTCTCTGTAATTGCCCCATCCTGGGAATATCTGTGGCTTCTAAGAGCTGAGTTTAAGATGCCTTTTTTTTTTTTTGTTCTAAGCTTTTGAGGAAGCCTAGGAAAGAGCAGAAAAGTCCGCCCTGGAAATAATATACCAGCAAACCAACCTCCCACCCACTTCCCAAGTAAATGTGCTGGGTATTCCTGAGCCTTAGGGCAGGTCTGAGTTTCTTAGAGCATCTCCCACTTCCTTAATCCCGCGCTGGCTTTGGCCTTGGCCCGCTCTCTGCCACATTGAAGGCTGCATTTAGTTAGCCGTGGTGTATGCTCTCCGTCAGGGAAAATTGGGTAATGATGAAAACATGGTTGTTCTGGTTGTCCCCTTGGGGTTCAGCACATGCATATTCCTCCCTTATTAAAAGCCATTTTCAGGACTGAGCCTGCTGCAAGTATCATGTATTCTTTAAAATAAATGAAGGAAACAAAAACTAGTTAATAAAAAAGAAAATATATTATTAGTACACTAAAACACTTGTGTAGGCTATTTTAGGTTGATTCTTTTTAAAAAAATATATTTTTATTGATTTCAGAGAGGAAGAGAAGGAGAGATAGAAACATCAATAATGAGAGAGAATCATTGATCAGCTGCCTCTGACATGCTCCACACTGAGGATCAATTGAGCCCACAACTCGGGCATGTGCCCTCACTGGGAATTGAACTGTGACATCCTAGTTCATAGGTTGATGCTCAACCACCGAGCCAAGTCAGCCAGCTTGGTTAATTATTTTTAAAAAAAGTTTCATTGGCCGAAACCGGTTTGGTTCAGTGGATAGAGCGTCGGCCTGCGGACTGAAGGGTCCCAGGTTCGATTCCGGTCAAGGGCATGTACCTGGGTTGCGGGCACATCCCCGGGGGGGGGGGGGGGGCGGGTGTGTGTGTGTGCAGGAGGCAGCTGATCGATGTTTCTCTCTCATCGATGTTTCTAACTCTCTATCTCTCTCCCTTCCTCTCTGTAAAAAATCAATAAAAATATATTTAAAAAAAAGTTTCATTGAATGATTTGAGAGTGAGAGAGAAAAACATGGATTTGTTGTTCCACTAATTTATGCATTCATTGGTTGATTCTTTTATGTGCCCTGACTGGGGATCGAACCCACAACCTTGGCATATTGGGACAACATTCTAACCAACTGAACTATCTGGCCAGGATTCCTAGCTAACATTAAGTTCATGCTTATTAAGTGTATTTTTCTTATTTGAACCTCACAGTGAATTTTTTATTAAATTTATTGGAGTGATATTGGTTAACAGGATCAGATAGGTTTTAGGTACAGATTTCTATTTTACCAGATCTGTATATGTCCACCACCCAAAGTCAAATCTTCTTCCATCACCACATATTATATATATAATTTAGGACACTACATAAGTGTTACATATTACTACTGCTATTGTGAGGTTAAAAGGTTAAAAGCATATGCTAAAATATATGTTTGGGTAAAAGATGTTAGGCAGGATAATGTGGTGAAGTCAGAAAGATCAAGGTTATAACCTCAGCCTTATCACTTGCTAGCTCTGTCATCTGAGCCAAATAACCTCTCTGAGCCTCAGTAATGAAATCCATAAAATGGGGATAATAATATATGCTTAAGAGGGTGGTGGTGAAAATTAAGAAAGAGTGTAAAAATAAAATACTGCTACAATAAAATTTGTGTTGTTCTTAAGTTTAACATTGGAAGACAAACTAATTTGTTTGTAATAAGGTATAGTGTACAAATAAAGCAGCCAAGTTGTTGCTTTAAAAATAAAATAAAATAAAATAATGGAAACAAAACCAGAACAAACCCTTGGAATGTATCAGGCACTGTTCTATACATTAACTCCTATACTGTAATCTTCATGACAATGCTAATTTAGAGTCATGTAATTAATGGCACCTCCCATTAATTAGCCCAGCTTACAGTCGGGCACCTGAATGTCAGAGGGGCCTGGTGCCCAAGCCTGGCACACACAGCTTAGTAAGTGTCAGCACCAGGACGTGAACCTGCGCAGTGTGGCCGCAGAGGCCATGCTTTCTTGTCCCTTAATAGGCAGAGATATGGGGCCGCCAGTAGCATATCAGCTAAACCACTGGCTTTGAATCAAAGACATTTCTGTCCTAATTCCAGCCCTGAAAGCTTCTGCTGGGTGGCCTCGGGCAAACGGGAACCGCTGAGCCTCAGATTTTTATCCAAGTAAGAGTCAGAATAGTCCATGTTATAGGACTATGTAACCATGCGCTGAAATGAAGGATTTAAAGCTCACCAGATGGTGCCCAGCACCTAGAAAGCACCCCATAAATGTTAGTCTCCTGTCCCCTTTTCAGTTCCTTTGAGGGGAATGGTTTGCATTCTAATAACAGTGGGATGGAGGGCTTTCGGGCTCCATTGCAGAGTGGAGCAGAAGGGTGGTTGTGGATACGTTTGTCAAGCACCCAAGCCGGCCACTGGCAGTCACCTGGGGAGTCCTGGAGTCAGATCCTGACCAGGCCTTCCGCAGGCGACTTTTATAATGTCTGATACTTCAGTATCTTCATCTCAGGTAGAGTTTGCTGTCTGGGGAATTTGGGGGGATGATGATTTAAAAAATAATAGGAGGCAGCTGGTGCTGTCTGCTTCAGAGGTAGCACGTGAGCCAAGTCCCAGGAGGGGAAAGCCATGAATCAGGCATCATGTAGCAAGACAGGGTTTTCCTTCGGCTCAGCATGGTCGGTTCCCTTGAGGGATTCCCCGACTGCCCGCCTCAGGGCCACGTTCTGCTAGAATGCCTCCGATTCCGCCATCTGGCCTGACTCACCCCAGCCCCCAGATTGCTCAGTGCCACTCAGCCCTCCATCAAGACGCTGTTTGAAGAGTCAAATAGGACCCCGGTGGGCACTCCCCTCACCCACCACAAGGCTGGGTGGGAGGCTGAACAAACGGTATGTCCTCTCACTTCTGAGAATGATTGGGCCTTCCTTTCACTCTTCATCTCATGCCTGGAGCCTCAAAAGGGAGAAAAAAAACAAAGGCTTGAAAAAAAATAATTGTAATAATTATTAACGCTTTCTGAATCTGTGACGCTGCTTGATTAGTCATAGCCGTAGTTTGGGGAGCTATGATGGTAACACCTCGTTAACAGCCGCTGCTGATGAATGACCTCATCCAATGGCCAGGAAGGAATGTTCCTGCTGGCAAGATGGAGAAGCTGAGCGGCAGGAAAAGGAGAGGGGACAGGGCTGACGCCAGGTGTGGGTAAACACCCTTGGGGCCAAGGCCTTGCAAACCGGAAATAAAGATATTACCACTCTTGTTGGGAGGATAACAGGAAATAACAGAAAGTGCCTGGCACAGCGAGTGGCATACTGTAGGCACTCAACATATGGTGGTTTATTTCATTCCAGTTTCTCTCTATGGCATGTCCCATTCAATACTCGGGTTTCTGTCTCCTGCTCTCTAAGCTACTTGTCCTGCCTTCCTGCCCCCTCTGCATTCATGGATTTCCAGGCCATCATGCTCTAGATCCCCTCCTCGATGAAGCCTCCTCCCACTGCTCCAGCTCTCAGCCTCTTATATTTTCAGTTTGGCCCTTGAGTATTGTTTCCTGCTTGGGTTCTCCCTACTTATGGCCTGAAGGTAGGCTTTGTCTTCCATGTAGCCCAGTGATGGCAAACCTATGACACGCGTGTCAGAGGTGACACGCGAACTCATTTTTTTGGGGTTGATTTTTCTTTGTTCAATGGCATTGAAATATATAAAATAAATATCAAAAATAGAAGTCTTTGTTTTACTATGGTTGCAAAGATCAAAACATTTCTATATGTGACACGGCCCCAGAGTTAAGTTAGGGTTTTTCAAAATGCTGACACGCCGAGCTCAAAAGGTTCACCATCACTGATGTAGACTGTAGTTTCCCAAGTTCAGGAACCAGGTTCATTGCTGATTTAGAGTCCCATGCTCAACAGGTCACGAAGTGAGCAACAGGTTCTTTAGAAGAAACCTGGGGTTTGGGGGTGGATGTGTGGCAATGGAAAGTTACCCAAAGTGATGGGGAAACCAGCCGGGCGCTTCTGTTTGGGGATTTCCCTGGACCATGTTTCATGACCTGTACCAAGCCCCTTGCTTTGTTCCTGCCCATGGCACACGTTTGAATTGGCAAAGGTGCTGTGGGATGGAAAATGCCAAGAATCTCAGGGCAAAGGCCAGTGAGTGCAACTTTCAGGGCAGGATGAGGGATCCCCAAACCTGTGCTCTGCAGATCACACCAGGCCTCCCAACCCCACCTGATCTCCCTGTTCCTATTGAAGCAATCCTGGCTGTCCTGACCAGGCCTCTCTCTCAGGGGCTCTCTTTTCTCTGTGCAAACACCTAAGACACAGGGGCCAATCTAGATCCAGACATGTGGACCAACTGAATAATGTGAACCTAGAGTAACATCTGGCAGCTAGGGCTTGCACTGTTTTGCTGGCAACAGTCTGCGGGCAGTGGTCTGTTGTTAGAGGGGACAAATGAGTCATCTTAAAACTGTAGTACCTTTCTAGACCCAGCTCCACCTTCTTGACACACTCTAGTTTCTTTCTATCCAACTGAGTTTATTCTGTCATGTACACAGTTGTCTTTTGTTCTGGGGGTGCTTTACAGGGACCCGTCCTGGATGGTGCTTGGTCAGAGGTGGGCTTTGAGTTTGTTCAGCCCAAGCTGATATACCTGGATTACTCTTAGATTAGATGCCTCAAAAGCCTGGCCTATCCTCTTTTACTTACTACCTATTTTCTACTGTACTCAAGCCAACTCACCTTCAAACTCTTCCCTATACATCAGGATAGTAAAATGTAGAATGCTGGAATTGGAAAGAGCTGGAGGAACTAGCTAGTTTACCTTCTTCTTCATTCTACGGGTGGGAGACAGACCCAGGGTTTGGGAATAACATGCTGTGAACTCATATGAATGCTACTCATGAATAGCTGTGGACTCTCCTACCCCAGGATTGGAGCTTGCCCTCAGGTTATTCCCACAACCCATTCTTGTTGTCTCAATTGTATCTTAATTAATGACTTCCTTCTCCTTATTCCTTCTATTATCAGTCTTAAGACACACCTTATCCGAGATGCCTTCTCTGATTAATTCAGTTCATTCTCCACCCTTTATTGAGCTATCTTAATTTTCACTTAGTATTGCTTTTTTCTCCATGAGGTCCTGTAGGATTATGTCAATGTGTTCTTTATTATCCCCATTTGTCTTGATGGGCTTGATGACAGCCAAGGTTCCCATCTTAGCCTCTCATCTCAAAGGTAGAGTCCATAACTTGCTTTCCCCATCATTCTAGGAGGCTGTGAAAGCCATCATCTTCTTCCTCTGAATCCTCACTCTTCATCCAGCTCAGGGCTACAAACTGAGGGATGCTCACAGTCCAGGAGGCGGGTAGCATTGCCTGATGATCCAGGTCACAAAGTCTCTTTGTGCTGAGGGTCAGGCTAGGGTGAGGCTTTGAGGAAGAAGAACCCTCCCTGACTCCCATGCCAGGTCAGGCTCTAAGGGTCAGGGATCAAACCCTGAATTGCAGCGGCCTTGCTGCTGAACAGGATGTGAACATCCTTGATTTTTGCATGGTCAAGTTAAGTAACTTGTCTGGGGTCACTCTGTGACACATTAATTGCCAAACCTATTCTTTTTGACAAGTCAGTCTTCCTTTGTACTTTGTTGCTCAACCCATGAAGAATTCTAGAATTCCCAGGCAGAAAGAGAATCCATGGTGGGGAGAGGTGGGGTCAGGATCATGTTACATATCCTCCTAAGTAGAACACATGGAAGTCAGAGGCATCAAGGGTCTCCACGTTTACCTGTGGTTGCCCATTTCAGTATCCCACATATCAGAAAGTCCAGTGATTGCTGCAGATGTCTAAATATCGCAAATTGTAACTTGATACTGAGTTACCTGACAGTATGGGAGTAGACAGGTGCCTAAAATATATCACTTGAAAAATTTCCATGTTTATTTGCCTAATATATATCACTTGAAAAATTGCTCTCCAAATGGAAGCACCTCAGCTCCCTAATTTTTGTTTCTTGCTCAAGACCCAACCAAGCTTCTACTTCTGCCTCCATATCCACTGCTCTTATGCACAAACACTAGAGGTTCCATGGACAACGGGTGACAGCAGGTGGTCATTTCAGGCCATGTCCCATCAGGGATGAGGACTCTCTGAGACATAAAGAGAATCCAAGAGAGTGTAGTGGTTTGGGGAGGTGTAACATTCTGGGATATTGGTTCTGGCCTTTTCTCCATGAGACTTTGAGATGAGAGGTTAAGATGAGAACCCTGGCTGTCAGCAAACCCAATCGCTGATTTTAGAGACAAAAGAAACAGGATCTCAGAGCAAGCTAGTGACAGAGCAATTGATCAGGGCCACAGAACTCCTGATGGCTCAGGGAATCCAGAACCCTCTGTGTTGGCTTGTCTGAGTTGGAGTTGAAGGAGGAAGCAGAACACAACTATGGTAGGTTGTGGGCACGGGTGACTTCCTCTGGAACATTTGCTGCCTTCTCCTCCTTCCCCACAGATCCCAGCAGAGTAAAAGCTTCTACAGGGACAACCCTACTCTGCTCCCAGTTCAGCAGACAGTATTGTGAGGACATGGGGCTTTGCTTCCTCTTGTAGACATGTCTTTGCTCCTTCTGAAGCTTTGGTCTTGCCCTTAACAGCTCTGAGCCTTACCTTGTTCAGCTATAAAACTGGGAGAATCATCCCAAATTCATTATCTACAGTTTCAAATGCTTTGAGTTCCTCACACAGAGGGACAGTGAAGAGACTTCAACAAGAGGAGAGCATGGTCCTGATGAAAACCAAAGCGTTAAACCCAACAGCTATTGGCCCACAGTGCTGGGAATTATGATGCATGGGAGTCAACCTCACAAGCATTTACTGCGTTACACATTTCCCTTGAATTATTGGCACAATAACACTACGAGGTGGGGTCAAATTTTATCTCAGTTTTGCAGAGAGGAAACAAAAGTCACAGAGAAAGCTGAAATAACTTGCCTAACGTCATTTCGCTAAGAAGTGGCAAGAACTGGGCTGGTTCCAAGCTTGCATTCTTAGTTATAGTCACACTGCCACCCTCCACCTCTGCCGGCGACCACAGGGAATGATCTATGAGTGGTAGAAGTAAAGGCAAACAAGATGAAAAAGTTTGGAAATTGGCAAGTTTAAGGAGTGTCAGGAATGGGAGAAATACTGCTCATTTCTCTCCCTCTCAAGCTGCCTGGCTCATGTTCACCACCTGGCCAGGTGTTCCATCTGCTTGCCCTCTCTAGTTTGCAGGAGGCTTGTAGAAGCCCACACTGCATCACCTTTAGGATAAAAATGGTACTTTTGTGGAGCCACAAATCCTCTGGGGACTTCAACTGGTATGGAAATGACAAGGACGGAAGAAGGAAAGTGAAGTTTAAGTTTAAGCTCCCATCCCCCGACACCCAAGTCGATTTCTTGCAAAGCTAATAACCCTAAAGCTTCAGAGTCTCTCACTTGCACCAGCCCTTAACCTAGTATTATGTTAGTAACTATATATATATATTAAAGAGAGCTTTCCATCCCATTGAATATGCCTCAGGGTCCATCAAACCTGGCTGTGCCCCTCCCCCACCCAATGAGCCAAATGTCAGAACCCCACAAGCCCTTGAGAAGCACTAGTGAACTCTCCTCCTCAACTCTCCCACACAGTACTAGCCTTGATTGAAGGTGTGATTCCACTCAGAGTAGCTGGGTTAAATTTTTGTAAAGAGGTTTCTGTGTATGCACTTTTGCAGACCTCAAAGCCACCAGAAGGTGAGGGCTTAGTAATAATGACTTGCTTTGTAATGATAACTCTAGGATTTTCTGCAGTTAGATGCTTGCATGCACTGGCATGATTCCCAGAAGATATATAGAGGGAGTATTACATATGAAGTCACGTGTTCCTCACCGTCCAGATGTGTGGATATATGTAAGCATGCATGTATGCAAATACTCCTGACCTCTGTTCCATGGGGTGAATCATTTGGAATTGGCTGTAGAGTCATTCTCTGGAACCAGAGATGCCCAGTTTATTCCAGGGTCCCATAAAACGGAGCTGCCAGACACCCACCAATCTCCAGGACTGTCTGAGCCATGCAGGTCCCTAGCTGCTAGGCTGCTGGTTGGGTTTGAACATATGGAGGCCCTTTGGACATGAGATGCTGAAGGGGAGGGAGGGAATGTGGAGTGGAAATGAAGACCACATACCCTCACATCCCTTCCCCATCAGTCCCCATCCTGGCCATGGCCCATTTCCTGGCATCTGCAGAGCCTCCACCTCCATGCTGGCTGTGGTGATACAGTTTCTTTCTCTAAGACAGCGGTTCTCAACCCGTGGGTTGCCACCTCTTTGAGGGTCAAACGACCCTTTCACAGGGGTCGCCTAAGACCATCGGAAAACACATATATAATTACATATTGTTTTTGTGATTAATCACTATGCTTTAATCATGTTCAATTTGTAACAATGAAATTGGGGGTCACCACAACATGAGGAACTGTATTAAAGGGCCGCGGCGTTAGGAAGGTTGAGAACCACTGCCCCAAGACAAAAAGCGGGGATTCACTGTAAGAAGCCTGGGAGTCTCGGAAGGTCCATGGTCGGAAGCTGCTGCTGCAGGTCGCTGAGGGCTGAAATGAGGAACGGAAGCCACCGGAAAGTCCGGCCTCAGCCTCTTGCTTGCTGAGGCCACATGGCGACTCCTTTCTGTTTTTGTTGTTCCCCATGCATTCTGCTCTCTCTACAGACCAGCATCTCTGCATCTCCGAGAAGTTTGTAAAAGACCGCAAGTGCACAGCTTCGGAGGTCATTTGTCTTTCATTCCAGGGGCCAGCAAAAGCTGGTTAGTCTCTGCCTGAAGGTCAAGGGGTTGATTCTAGGTCAGGGCACATATGCAAGTTGTGGGCTCGATCCCCCAGTTGGGGTGGGTGCAGGAAGCAACCGATTGACACCCAAGTCAATTTCTCCCTCTCCTTTCTTCTCTCTCTAAAATCGATTTCTCCCTCTCCTTTCTTCTCTCTCTAAAATCAATAAGAAAACCATATTCTTGGGTGAAGATTAAAAAAATAAACTGATTAGTCTCTAATTCCAAATCCTGGGGGACAGAGACTAATGGCTCAGTCCAGGTCAGGTGCCCCTGTCCAATCAGCTACACCCAAAGGACCAGGGTCATGTGTTTCCAGGGTCAGACTGGAAAATCATAAATGGTGTGTCCTCCATGAAGATGCCCAGCAACCAAAAGAAGACTTTAGAAGAAGTCCCCTCTCTCCTGACCTTCCATAGCACTTTATCTGCCCCTTCTCCATGACTTATTGCTTCCTACCTTGTGTTAATATTGCTTTAAACATCTTATTTACCATCCCACATACCTAGAAGCTTCTTGCTTATTTTCCTTTATATATCTTATGGCTTATGCAAAAAAATGTGTGTGTTCAATAAATATTTGAAGTCATGATAATCCCCAAATAAATCAATTTTCAGGAAACTCAAACAGCTTGGCCAAGCCTTTCATTTCATCACTATGTCTTGAGTTGATTAAATCCAACAAATTCAATGAATTAATTAATTCAGCCAATTTTTATTGAGGGCCTTTTATATACCAGGTGCTGTGCTGTCTGTGCAGAGGCTACAACATGAAATAAGACAAAGAATGTTCGTTCCCTATTGAACTTCCAACTTAGTGGTGGAGACCATCCACAGACAGTGTTTGCTATGGATCGGACTTTATGTTGGTTGCTAAGACTAGAGACGTGTACGTCTTCAGCCCTGAAGGAGCCCGGTTTCCCTGGGAGTCACAGACAGATCATCTGACATGTTTTTGCGCCATGGGACAGCGCTGTTAGGGGAGTGGGGAGAAGTACTGATTACTTCAGAGAGAGCAATGGATCCCCTGGGGAGGAGGGGGTGGCTGAAGGAGCTCTCACTGAGAACTGTGTACTGTGACACGTGGCTAAACTTGAAGGGTAAGTAGGAGTTTACCAGGGAGAGTGTGAGTTGTGTGTGTGTGTGTGTGTGTGTGTGTGTGTGTATGTGTGTTTGGGGTTTGGGGCAGGGGGAAGGAACTAGGAGTGACAGTGATCAGACCTTTCCAGACAGGCACACGCAAAGGAGACTTCAAGCTTTGTGAAAGGGCTGCTGGGGGTGTGATGAGATACTCAGCATGCCTGGAGCACAAGGAACATGGCGGCAAAGCATGGTGATGTTGGCTGGGGCTTTGCCTGGCCTTGGGTAGCTTACCCTAGGAGGTGACAGCCAGCTGCCATGGAGTCTAGAGGGCAATGATTTGGCTGCTTCAGGCATGGAGCCAGGCAAAGCCTGGAGACCAGCAACAATACGTGACCAGAAACATTTGTGCAAAGACCCTAGGACGAGGCACTGTGCTGCACCGGCTCTGTGCTTGGCCTCTGGATCACAGAGGCGACTGGATGGTGAGATAAAATTTTCACTCCCAAATTGCGACCTTCCTCAGAAAGTACTGAGTCTTCCAACTTTCACTCCCTCGTGAGTGGAGTGGGATTTTCTAACTTTTGCAATTGAATTTAAGAAATCAAAAGAAAAGCTGTCTATTTTTAGTTAAAAAAGAAAAAAAAGTTCAGCAGAAGCGGCTCTCCATACCCTCATGTTCTTCTGAGACAGGCTAGGAAGCCAAGACAAGTGGAGTAGGGAAACGGAGACAGAGTTAAATGGCCAAGCAGTCTACAGCCATCCAGTAAATCGCAAAATCCTATCTTCCCTAACCAAGGACACGTAAGAGTAAATAAATGATTTACACTTCTCCTCCCCAGCCACTGGATAAACAGCTTAAATCACCCTACTCAGGGAGATAGATAACAAACATCCAATTAGTGCCATTTGTGACAACCACACCCAAGGATGGATGAAGTCAAGAGAATAAATCTCATTTTGGCACAACTGAATAAAGCTGATGAATATCTTATTGAGATCTTCTCCTGAGACATCCCCTAAACACCCAGCCTTTAAAACCCTCCAGGTGAAGGATCCAGCTCTCCCCTCAGGAGCATGCCCACGCCTTCCCCCCGCCCCCCCTTCTTTCCCCCTTTGCATTTCTCTCTCCTAAGCTCCAAGGGCCCTTGTTTAACTTGTTTCCTAAGCCTACGCAGCCCAGCTGGCTCTCTTCTACCACCTCTGTAACATTCTAAAGAAACTTTCCTTTATAATTTGAGTTCTTGTCTCTGAATTTTCTTTGCTGAACTCAAGAGCCGAGGTCCAATTTCACCACCAACACCACCAGTAACATTTCGAGTTACAATCCTGCATTCCATGGTCCCTTAGCTAATGTTATCGCGAGGGCTAGAAATAAGTGATTTCTAGAGGCTGCTCCTGCCCTGGGATGGTGTTCCTTGTGGGATTCTAGGTCTCCTCTTCTCTGTACTAACACCATTCACACTCTGGTCCCCTCCTACCTTTCCAGCTCTGCCTCCATCCCCTCCCTACTCCAGATTAGTCTTCATCCATGCTGCTACTACTGCCTAGCTCAGATGTTTGGGATCCGGGACAATCTAAGACACCCTTTTCCTTTTCTCTGCCCGTCAATCATCACTCATCCTCCAGGTCCACCCAAAGGTAACTTGTCTCTGTGATGGCTTCCCCAATCCATTTGACCCAAGAGCTCCCTCTTCTGTACTCTCCCAGCACTTTAGGCTTTTGTTGCTACTCTCACCTCATTGTGTTAAGAGTTATTTGTTTTTATGTTAAGTCAACTGAATTTGTTGAGCTCAGGGACTAGCCCTCAATCATCTCTGTATTCCTAGGCATAGCAACAGTGCCTGACATATAATAGACTCTCAGTAAATACTCTATTTGTTAATGAAGGATGGCTTATCTGGGCATTTGTCTGTTGGGGTTGGGTAGCAGGAAGACAGCTTCGGGAAGAATTCCAATTAGCAGAAAATGGGGAAAAGGCATTCCAGGTGGAAGAAGCAGTATGGGCAAAGGCACCAAGGTAGGAGAGCATGGGCAAATATGGAATCCTGGAGAGGGATGTAAAAATATAAGACACCTGGCCAAGGTCTCAAGAAGAGAGGGAGCAATGGCCCCGGGGGTGGGGGGGCAGAGACAAAGTTGTCCCCTTCTCCATGTACTTTTCCTTGTAGGGATTCAGTCCTGAGTGATTGAAGTTCAAAACCAGCCTTGTTCAGAATTACTTGGAACTGCTCCTTCAAAAGGCAGATTTCCTGATCTCACCCCTGATACGCAGAAAGCTTTCGGGGGCCTGAGTCTGTCTTTTAAAATGAGCGCCCCAGAGAGTCTACAAATCGAGAACATGCCTTCTGCGGTGCAGTTACACCCATGGGTTTTAGCTGTTGGCACCAAGAGAACTTGAAGTGCCAGGAACTTGGGGCTGGATGCCATCCAGGTCCCTCCCCCAATCAGAGGCATTGACCTGGAGGCCATGTGTAGGAGTCCCCTTCTTTCGGAATTAGTGATGTGGTTAGAGTAGCAACGTGATTCTCTGTGGACGGAAGAAGGTAGGTCGGATGTGAGAGTCTCCCTCCGTGAACCTGTGTGCGTCATCTCAGTCACAGCTTGTATCCTCACTCTAAAAAACAAGTCATTTTTGTTCCTGTCAGCATCTTAGCTGGCCCACAACACAGAAGGCAAGCTGAGATGGAGAGGGCCAGACACAGACCTCAGGTGATGCTTTAGGTTAGATCATGGCTTTGGTTGGGGAGAGCAGAAAACATTAATTGGCCTGCTGTCCATAATAGTACAAAATATTAGAGAAAACACTGCCAAAGAAGGGAAGAGCTGCCTGCTTGCATGAGTTTTAGGGACTATAGCGTTTTTGCTTTTGTTTTATATCACCAAGGATGGGGTGATCTAGGCCGGAGCTTTTCAAGGAAGTGAATTGCAAGCTGGATGCACTTCAAAATGACCCGAAGTTTAAAAAACAAAAAAAAACATGCCTAGGCCTCACAGCAGAATTCAGACTTTCAGGGGTGGGATGTGGGCGTCCACATAAATGTGGGCGTCCTTGGGAATTCTGGAGCAGCCAGCCTGGTGTTGCTTAAGGGATTAGCATCTGCAAGTCATGGAGCCGTGGTGGGTGACATCTGAACAAGTCATGGCACAGGGAGTCCCTGCACTGGGAGAGTTGGGGTCCAATGAACGCTGAAGTCCTTCCCAGCAGAGACATTTCTGGCCTCATGGTTAAGCATTTCAATTTGTTGTTCTCTTGATTTTCATCTGTTTTCTACACCTCCTTAGATTTCCTACCTGGGGATTACCCTCAGGTTGCGTGCATTGAAATCATATGGGTAGTGAAAAGCTGAAAGTGACTATAGATGGAAGAAATTAAAGTCTATGAAGTCCCCCCCCCCCCGTGCATCACTTGAGTCGTAGGCTGAATCTTTACTTCCAATAACAAGCTTTTATTGATGTCAGTGCCATTTTAGTACAAGCCTAGTAAGGAGGAGATTTGGTGCTTAAATGTGTTCCTGACCAGAGGTGCCTGACATAGTGACCCATGAATCAAACACAGACACAAGAGAGCCCCCTGCCCCTTCCTTTGGGGGCGGAGGAGTAGAAGATGGGTTGAGATTTTTCAGTCTAAAATTCTCTATTTGTTTGGGCCCTGGAATTTTATTACATTACAGGAAAAGTAACTGTGCCTCTGAAGGATTGAGGAGGTGTGCTGATTCCCGTGGGCAGAATGATTGGAACCCCAGAGGAATGCTCTTTGGAAGGAGAATCCACCAGCCCCCTTCCTGTCCCCAACATACCCCTTCTTCAAAGTTCCACTTAGTCCTGGGCTCCTGCATGGACACTGTTCTGATCGTTTAAGCACCAAGTATTGTCCCCTGCCCACACCTGGCTCTGACTCTAGCGTACACTTGGACCTGTACAATTCACTCAACTCTTCATCATGAATGTATTTCTGACAGTTTGCAATTGGCCTTGGGCTGTTATTTATCTTTTTTGTGTGTGCTAGTTTTACCTTTTCAAGGATACCCTGAGCATATTAATACATTTAGAAAATCCATTTACATGTCTAAAAAAATAGCTCTTGAATGCCACCTGTGCCAGGCATTGTTCTAGATCCTGGGAAATTATCTATCTATCATCTCTCTATCAATCAGCCTCAGTGGCGGGTGCTATAAAGACAAAGTAGGCTGAGGGGAATGCAATAATATGGTAAGGGAAATTATTGATCAGGAAAAGAAATACTCCACTCTTTTTTTCTTAATTTACCAAAGAGTACTATATGCGAAAAGATTACATCTGAGTGGAAGAAAAATGTTATTAGGCTGGAAACCATGGCTACCTAATTAAACTCTAAACTGGAAGCCACGACTTGCAAATGAAAAATGCATGACACTGAATTAGTGCGTAAAAGATAAACTGAAAATAAATTTCCTAGAACACAAAAGCAAGAGATAAAGAAATGAAAATGAAAGAATAGAGTAATTACGAAAGACAGATATCAAAGAGCCAGCCTCCAAATAATAGGAGTTTCAAAGTAATTAACAGAATCCTGTAGAGCAGAAGCCATATGTGGAACATTTATTGGTCTGAAGCAAAATCTTATTTTAAAAAATGGAACCTTTGGGTTGTGTCAGTCTCCCAGCTCAAACTGGCTTAAAGAAAAAGGGGATTTTATTGGCTCACATAACAAAGTCAGCGGGTTCACCAGAAATCCTTCTCTTCAGCTCTGGCTTTTCTCGGGTTGGCTTCATTCTTGGGTAAGTTGTTCCCATGAGGAGTTACCTAGTAGCTTCAGACTAATATTCTTTCAGTTTTCCAAATCCAACAGGAGGAGAGAGTCTCTTTTCTAGTCCCTGTGGCATTAACCTTGGGTTTGGGTTGGGCCACTCACCTTTGAATCACTCTAGGCAGCTGAGAAGGGTTGTTGCATTAGTTTCATTGGCAGCTCACTCCTCCCAGAACAGTGGCTCTCAACCTTGGCTGCACATTAGAATCACCTGGGAATCTTTTTAAAAATCCGGATTTCTGGGCCTCATCCTCCGGAAATTCTGTTTCTTTGTTATGGGGTGGGGCCACAACATTAGTAACAAAGAAACAGAATTTCCGGAGGATGAGGCCCAGAAATCAGGATTTTAAAAAGATTCCCAGGTGATTCTAATGTGCAGCCAAGGCTGAGAACCACTGTCCTAGAATGAGAGGTTGGTCAGCTCTATTCAGTGCACACACAGACTCCAAGTAAGAGAGAAAATTTCCCAGAGGACAAGAGGGGTGCTGACTGCAAATGAAAGAGGAATGGATGCTGGTTAGGCTAAACAACATTGTGTTGGGCAGATTAAGAAAGAAACTACCATCCTAACCGGTTTGGCTCAGTGGCTAGAGCGTCAACCTGCGGATGCAAGGGTCCCAGGTTCGATTCCAGTCAAGGGCATGTGCCTTAGTTGCGGGCACATACCCACTGGGGCATGTGCAGGAGGCAGCTGATCGATGTTTCTAACTCTCTATCCCTCTCCCTTCCTCTCTGTAAGAACATCAATAAAATATATTTTAAAAAAAGAAAGGAACTACCCTCAGACCTATTCCTGTAAAAATTTTAAATCTAAAAATATTACCAAACCCTAAAATAAATATGCAGGAAGGAAAAAAGTCACATTTGCATCATATTTTTCCTGCCGTAGCTCTTAATGCTAGAAGACAACAGAACAGCCTTTTGAATTGTGAAGGCAAGCGGTTGTGTGACCCAAACATTCTATACCTGAGCAAATTGCCACTCATAATAACTGTACTCAGAAAATATACTTCCCAGGGCTCTCCTTGAGCAAATTAGTGAAAAGGGTGTGTCAGGACAATACAAATAAATTAAAAGTAGATACAAGCGATCACCAGGCCCTGGGATTCTACCTCTGAAATTGGTCCTCTTTCTGCCATCATGTCTTTTACTGCCTTAGTCCAAGCCACCCACCTCTCAACTGGACCATTACCACAGCCCTTTAAAATATATATATATATATATGTATACATATACACATATATATATATATATATATATATATATATATATATATATATATATATTTATTGATTTCAGAGAGGACGGGAGAGGTAATGAGAGATAGAAATATCAATGATGAGAGAGAATCATCGATCAGCTGCCTCCTGCATGCCCCATACTAGGGATCAAGCCTGCAACCCAGGCATATGTCCTGACAGGGAATTGACCTCCTGGTTCCTAAGTCAACACTCAACCATTGAGCCACGCCGGCCGGGCACCACAGCCTTTTAACTAACCTTTCTCTTCCACTCATGACCCTTCTAAGTCATTCCCCACATATTACACAATGGTTTCCTAATAAACCAAACCGTGTCACTCCCTTGATTAAAATAACTGATGGCTTTGTATGGCATGTGGAATAAATACAAGCTCTTTACTGTGGCCATCCAGAGCTTGCCTGATTCAGCCTCTGCACATTGTCTCCAACCACACTGTCCCCTGCTCACCTAACTGCAGCCACACAGCTACCTATTGGCTTTTTCTGTGAATGTGCCAAGCTCCTTCCTCTGTCAGGACCTTTGCACATGCTGTTCCCTCTGCCGGGAATTCTCTTCTCTGAAGTCTCTCTTTGGCTGGCTCGCTTCCTTTCATTACATCTCAGATTAGTCATACCACTCCCTCAGGTATTGTCTGTTCTCATAGTCTAAAATGAGGCTACCTTCTTCTTTTTTCTTCTTTTGGCATTCATCTCAAACCACTAATCAGAATCTGTAAATATATATTTACTGTGTTTACTTGTGTTATGTCCATCTTGCCCTAGAGCAGTGGTTCTCAACCTTCTGGCCCTTTAAATACAGTTCCTCATGTTGTGACCCAACCATAAAATTATTTTCGTGGCTACTTCATAACTGTAATGTTGCTACTGTTATGAATCGTAATGTAAATATCTGATATGCAGGATGGTCTTAGGAGACCCCTGTGAAAGGGTCGTTCGACCACCAAAGGGGTCGTGACCCACAGGCTGAGAACCGCTGCCCTAGAGTCTAAAGTCCGTGAAGGCAGGGACCACATCTATTTTGTTCACCACTGAATTCCTAGGTCTTAGCACTTGTGTGGGACACAGTGATGGTACATGGTATATATTTTTAAGAGAAAGGAGACAAAACATGGAAATGAGGTAACTATATATTAGTATAGAAATAAATATTTATAGAAAGAAGTTGAAGTAATTGATTTAACTATAATTTCTAAGGTGATGGAAAACATTTTTTTTAATGTGAAAGAGATGAGCTACAATGTTAAAAAGTGGAGTAGGGGGCAGGTTTGAAAGTTCTAGATTAAATGAACAAGCCCAGTTTTTAGTGCTCTCTGTTCCTGATTTAGTGCCATCAAAGGCGACATGGACGATGTGATGCAGAAGCTCTGAGAACAGAACGAGCTGTGCCTGTAGAGTGATTTGTGGCCTTGAAGACAGGGTAGTGCTCAGTGAGTCAGGGGGAGGCAAGAAGGGTGTGTGTGTGTGTGTGTGTGTCTTTGTGTGTGTGGTGTTTGGTGTGTGTTTGTCTTTGTGTGTATGTGTGTGTGTGTGGTGTGTGTCTTTGTGTGTGTGTGTGTGTGTGTGGTGTGTGTGTGTCTGTGTGTGTGTGTGTGTGGTGTGTGTGTGTGTGTGTGTATGTGTGTGTGTGTGTGGTGTGTGGTGGTAAGGTAGGAAAAGACTAAGTAAGCACAGGTCTAGAATTGAGACGGAGCAAGAATGGTGAGGTGAAGGGTGAGGAGCCCAGCAAGACTTCCCTGTACCAGAGGACTCACCATAGGTTCAAATTCAGAGGAAATACAGAAGACTGCCACCAGGACAAAGCTTTCTTCAGGGAGGGGCCTGCGGGTCTGTGTGTGTGCCTGCAGCAGACCTAGGCTATCTGGTCTGTGGACAACAAGGACACCTTGTGGCACAATAAGGAAGAGGCGAGAAAGATGTAACAGGCCACAGGCACTAGAGGTGCTGTTTCAGAAAGGGAAGCCTGAGGGCCGGTGCCTCACAAGGAAAGGGGTGCCTGGTGATCTTGGGGACAGAAAGGGAGGGCAGAAAGCTCTGGAAACAAACTTGCTTGACTCCCCATGAATCCAGGAGCAAAGCTGCTGCCTATTCCTGGAGAACAATCTGGAGGTTGATAATGATGTGCCTTGAGGTGGCTCCCACGGGCGTTGCTACCTGCAGACCCGGGTGCCTTAAGGAACAGAGAGGAGAAACAGATGTAGCATTCTTAGGCAGGAGATCTGGGCTGGCTTACCTGTCCCTGCCATTTTGTTTATCTGTAGCCTCAAGCTAGTTCAATATCTAAGAGTGCTCTCCTTGAAAAGGAGGGGTAATGATGACAGCCCTGTGTGTGATTCCCCATGTGTGTTAGGTTTTAATCTGTATGGTCAGTTGTACTTGGTCCTGAACAGTGTGGGGGGTGGGGGTGGGTGTAGAGTTTCTGGAAATGCTGCCCGTGGGTTTGACCTCTCCTGGCTTTTTCTGCCAGGCCCTCACTTTAGCTCAGGCTCGAAGACAGACGCTGTTGGCCAGCTGAGTAGAACATTTCTCTGCCCAGTTCTCAGCTCTGGGAGGGACTTTAAGAATGATTTTATCTTCATCCAGTCTCTGAAAAAGTCTGCAACAAGCTCACATCAACCTCTGGCCATCTATTTATCTAGTTTTAGGAGAATGATCAGAAAAGGTAACCCTTTCCACCTGTTCAAAGTAGCACATGAGAAAACAAGGTTTTCTAGATGGCACCATCACAGGCTCCATTCATCGAATGAGAACGACTTCAGACAAGAAACATGGGAGCTGTGGGAGTGGGAGTGGGCTGGGGTCGGTGAGAAGGATATGTTTCCACTAAATGGCTTAAAAAATATGTTCCTTCATTTCTAATGAGATTGACATGAATTTCCTCAGATGAACAAGATACACCTGATAAAGAGTTACCAGCCAAAATTTTTGAAGAACTCATAGTACAACTCAACAAAATGGACAGAGGACCTGAACAGACACTTCTCCAAAGAGGACATGCAGATGGCCAACAGACATATGAAATGATGTTCAGTGTCACTAATCACCAGAGAGATGCAAATTAAAACCACAATGGGACACCATCTAACACTTGTCAGAAAGGCTGTCATCAATACATCGCCAAACAACAAGTGTTTGCAAGGATGTAGAGAAAAGGGAACACGTGTGCTCTGTTGATGGGAATACAGATTGGTGCAGCCTCTGTGGAAAGCAGTATGGATTGACCTAAAAAAATTAAAAATGGAACTGCTTTATGACCAAGCAATTCCACTTCTGGAAATTTATCCAAAGAAACCAAAACACTAATTTGAAAGAACATATGCACCACTATATTGCAGGGTTATTTAAAAGAGCCAAGATTTGGAAGCAGCCCAAGTGTCCATTAGTAGAAGAGTGGATAAAACAGCTATGGTACATTTACACAATGAAATACAACTCGGCCATAAAAAGGAAGAAAATTTTACCCTTTGTGATAGTATGGATGGACCTGGAGAACATTACGCCAAGTGAAATAAGCCAGTCATAGAAGGACAAGTACCATATGATTTCACTCATATGTACAATTTAATGAACAAACTGAACTAATAAGCAAAATAGAGTCAGATTCATAGACAGAGAGCAGGCAGGCAGACAGCTCTGGTGTCTGTGTGAGGGGTTATTTGAGGGGGAGTGGAGGGATTGAGCAAAAAAGAAAAAGAGAAAGAACTCATGGACATGGGCAACAGTGTGGTGATTTCAGGGTGTGGAAAGGGGTGGGTAGAGGTGGAAGAGAGTATAAGGGGCATAAATAGTGATGGGGAAAAATAAATTAATATGGAAAAAGAATTCTAGTGGCCAAAAAGCTGACTTGAATGGCCCCTTATCCAATTTCCAGACCTAAGCCAATTGCAGACTCAGAGTCCCTTGATTGAAGGGGGACAAGATGACTCATCCTGTGGATGTCAGTCAGCTTCTCCCCCAGCTACTCCAGGTCTGGCTTACTGGGCCTGTGTCTAAGTGGCAGTCATGGCAGGAATGAGGACTAAGTGTGGGCTCAACACCATGACTTGCCCTAATCAAGGCTTTTCTATCAATGCTGTCAGATGTTTCACTTGACAACTAAACTGAGCCCCTGACATGCCATCATTGCCTAAGGGGCTGCCCAGCTAGCTCCCAGGGGCAAGTTGATAACATGGAGCCCCTTCCATCATGGAGGGGAGACAACATTTTCTTCACTGAGGAGACACGTATTCTGAGGAGTACATAATTGCTTTCCTGCCCAAGAATCCACTGCCAGCACCATCTGTGATCACAGACTATGGTGTACTGTAAACAGCATTGCTTCTGATCAAGATAGACATTTCAAAAGAAGCGCAGCCATGGGATGAACTGGTTCAGGCACGTACCCCACCACCCAGAAACATCTGGCCTAATAGAAAGATTAGAAAGTCAGCTTACTCACGGCACCAGTTGGGCGATTATACCCCGAAAGGAGAGAAGTTCTTACTCAAAGGATGTAGATCATGCCTTGACTCATAGATACATATAGAGTTCTGTGTTTCCCATTGACGAGCTATATGGGTCTGGGAATCAGAGGTGGATGTGGACTGGCCCCTCCCACTATTAGATCTCATAGCCTGCCCTTGGATTTTTTTTTTTTTTGAGCA
This sequence comes from Myotis myotis, assembly GCF_014108235.1. Taxonomy (NCBI): domain Eukaryota; kingdom Metazoa; phylum Chordata; class Mammalia; order Chiroptera; family Vespertilionidae; genus Myotis; species Myotis myotis. Next base: position 9,929,375 of record NW_023416322.1, read on the forward strand.
CTTACTGGTTTGGAGTCTTAATTAGCCAAACACAAATGCTTCTGTCACGATGTATACCAACTTGGCATTGATTTGGAAGATGAGGTGGTCACCTGGCCATTTTGGGGTCCTCATGCTTCTAAACAAACAAGCAAAAAGAGTAGTTACTCTGCTGGCTGGGTGAGCGACATTGATTGGATTACTGCCACTCAGTGGGGCAGGGAAACTATACCCAGGGGATTCTCAGAAGTGGCTTTTAGTATTTCCAAGTCCAACAGCAATAGTTAGTAGAAAATGACAGTTTTCCTACCCGCTTGCCAAAGGCATTACCCGTGATGATTCAGATCCTTCAGGCAAGATGATTTCCACATCATATTAAAAAAATCCCCAACCATTGGAGGCACAGGATAAAGGCAAAGGAAATGTGAAATGGTTAGTGAAAAAAGCAAATGCTAAATATCCGTTATGGCTTAATGACCAGTTACTTGCTTATTATGTGTATGTATGTATTTATATGTACGTGTGACTCTGAAAACCACAATTATGCTTTCTCAGTGGCTCTGCCCATAGGAATACTAGGTGGAGACTGCTCCTTGCTGTGTATTTCCTGACTCTGGTGGTTCCTGTGAGTATGACCCCAGCAAACCTCTTCATCATCACATAAGCATTTTTTTCCTTGGTATAGCAGCAGCTGAATTCAGTTTGCAGTTTTTCTAACACTTGCAGCATCAGCCTCGTGTTTCCCTTGGGGACAGCAGCAATAGCCAGCCAGTGCCCCTTCCTCAGAGACCTGGACCCCAGACAGCTAGTCTTGGCTGAACAATGCCCCCTACTCAGAGGCCTGAGGTTCTGTTCCTCTGGGCCCTCTCTACTAAGTTTCTAAGTTTTAATAATTTCTTCCTTTTCCCTTTGCTTCCTCAGATCTCAGAAGTTGCAGCTTCCATGATATCTTATAGTTCTCTCTCTCTCTCTCTCTCTCTCTCTCTCTCTCTCTCTCTCTCTCACACACACACACACACACACACACACACACATACACACACACACATCTATTTCAGGGAGGAAGGGAGGGAGATAGAGAGATAGAAACATCAATGATGAGAGAGAATCATTGATCAGCTGCCTCCTGCATGCCCCACATTGGGGATTGAGCCCAAAGCCTAGGCATGTGCCCTGACTGGGAATTGAACTATGACCTCTGGGTTCACATGTCTATGCTCCACCACTGAGCCATGCTGGCCGGGTGTCTTTTAACCTTTTTAGTTACTGTGATGGCCAGTCTGTATACCTAGTTCCTAAATGAAACAGCAATCTAGGTGTTGCTGTGACAATATGTTATCGCTATGGTGACTTTAAGTAAAGGAGATTGCTCTCACTGATGAAAAATCTTACCAGCAAACACCGGGTTTCCGTGGAGGAGGAAGAAATTCTGCCTCAAGACTGCAGCTTTAGCTCTTGCTTGACAATTTCCAACCTGCTGACTTGCCCTACAGATTTCAGACTTGCTAGCCTCCAGAATCGTGTAAGTCAATTCTTTGAAATATATCTATTTAACTACAATAATAAAAGCATAACATGCTAATTAGACTGGATGACCTTCTGGACAAAGCCAGGGCTACGAGGGAAGCCCAGGTCCTGGGTCAGAGGGAAGCTGGTGCCGGCATCCAGGGGAAGGAAGGCCTACTCTTGCATGCATTTTGTGCATCGGGTCTCTAGCATATAATAAGAGGCTTTGGTTCTATTTCCCTGGAGTTCCTTGACCGATACAGTTACCCATTTAAGGCCTCTATATCTGTGAACATATATTAAACTCTCTATTCAAATAACTGGTGTGGTTTTGATCTCCTGACTGAGCCCAGATTGAGCGAGGCACAGGTGGTGGAAGTTCTTAATAAACATGCCCATACCAAATGTGAGTTTAAACAGGTGTCGTGAGCAGAGGTCCTGGCTAGTAAAGAGAACATTGATTGGGCAGAGGAGACAGATGCCAAAGTAGACCAAGCAGGTTGGGAGACTAGCAGGAAAGAACGGTTAACACAGAGAACAGGTAAGCAGCGTCCTGCGGAGCATGATGGAGAGGATCAGTCTCAAAAGAACACTTGGAATGCGTGCAGATTTAAAGAACCAGTGCTTTCTGCAAACAGCCGAGTCCCCTGCAAGGACAAGATTATCTCAGTGCAGAAGGAAAAGAGAACAGAACACCTTGGGTCATAGGACGGATTAGAAGTTGGAAGAGAAGAAACCATAATAGGTCTGAGCCGAATCTACTTGTCTGAGATGTTGCTTTAGAAACCAATGTTTTAGGGAGGATGTTTTGTTTATCTATTTCTATGCAACAAATCATCTAAAAATAACCACCAACCACCATCTATTTTGCTGTCAAATCTGGAGTTTGGGCAGGGCTCCCTGCAGACAGATCACTTCTGTTCCACATGATGTTAGCTGGAACAGCTAGACTGGGGCTGGCAGGTCCACTTTCAAGATGTGTCACTCATGTGGCTGGGCTGGCTCTCCGGGAGCTCAGCCAAGGTAGTGCAATGTGGGCCTCCTCTCTGTGTGGGCCTGTCGCCAGGAAGCTGGGGGTCACTTATGGCATAGAGTTGGGATCAAAGACAGGCCTCCCAGGAGAGAACGCAGGAATGACAGTGTCTTAACATCTGGGCCCAGAAACGGGCACAGTGTTGCTTCTGCTGCAACCCATTAGTCAAGTAGTCACAGAACACAGATTCAACGGCAGAAGACATAGATCTCACTTCTCAGTGGGAAGAATGGCAAAGAATTTGGGGGCCATGTTTTAAAACTGCTGCAGAGGAAATATTAGAAGAGCAATCAAAATTTTATTTTTGATGGTGTGGCTCCGTGGTTGAGGGCCGACCTGTGAACCAGGAGGTCACGGTTTGATTCTCAGTCAGGGCACATGCCCGATCCCCAGTAGGGGACACTCTCATCATTGATGTTTCTATCTCTCGCTTCCTCTCTCTGAACTAAAATAAATAAATTAATTTAAAAAATCCAAAAACATTTAGAAAAGCTTTAAAATTTTTACTCTTGAGAATGCCTAATTGAAAAAGAGAATTGATAAAATGGATGGAGGTCTTTTTCCACTGGGTGGGTTCCGTCACACAAATCCTTTTGAAACCCTGAGCTGAATAAAGCACAGGTCTCCGCCGGCTATCTGAAAGACAAGGGTTCCTATGGAACCTTCTGTGAGTCAAATTGGTGTCAAGTGAAGTGTACCCCCTGCTTTCAGAAAGTTCGTTCACATTGCTACACTTCGCTTAAGGAAAGACCTACATCAATGTGGAAACAGTCTTTTTGTAAAAGTGAAAATCCTCTTAGGGTTTCTTTCAGTTAGCAAAAACGTTACTAACGTAGAAACAAACTTTTGGAAAGTGGGGGACACCGGTACTCTTTTTATTCTTGTTACATATGTGGCTTTCTTGTTTAGGTCCATCTACCTGATTATCAACGTGATTTGGGGGATTAAACTCAGCAACGTGGGAGCAGCAGCATCCTATGTGAAACACAGTCTTAGCCAGAAGACAACGCCAAGGCAAATTATAATCAAACATGTCTTAGACACAGCCAGATCAAAAGACACATGTACAGAGGAACAAAGATGAAGTTGATGGCAGCTTTTTCTCATTGGAAACAATGCAAGTGAGAAATCAATGGAGCATTATCTAAAAGTACTGAGAGAGAAAATACCTTTCAGTCTATAATTCTGTATGTAGTGAAAAATCTTTCAAAATGAAGGTCAAATAAAAAGGTTTTCAGAATGAAATCTTATCATTTGTGACAGCATAGATGGACCTAGAAGTTATAATGCTAAGTGAAGTAAGTCAGACAGGGAAAGACAAATGCCATATGATTTCACTTATATGTGAAGTCTAAAGAACAAAAAAAAACACCCAAAAACAAAAATAGAAACAGGCTTATAAACATAGAGAACAGATTGATGGTTACCAGAGGGGAGGGTTGTTGGGAGGCTGAGTGAAAAAGATGAAGGGATTAAGAAGTACAAATTGGTAGTTAAACCTGGCAGGTGTAGTTCAGTGGTTGAGGGTCAACCTATGAACCAGGAGGTCATGGTTGGATTCCTGGTCAGGGCACATGACTGAGTTGTAGGCTCAAGCCCCAGTAGGGGGCGCGCAGGAGGCAGCCCATCAAAGATTCTCTTTCATTATTGATGTTTCTATCTCTCTCTCCCTCTCCCTTCCTCTCTGAAATCAATAAAACTATATTTGAAAACAAAACAACCCCCCCCCCAAATTGATAGTTACAAAGTAGTCACGGGAATGTAAACTGTTTCTTTAAACAATCAGAGTGGCATATCATAACCCTGAGATAATTGGTGCATTGAGAAATCTAAGAAACAGTTATATTCTTCAGAATTCAGGGGATCACTTTGAAAAGCATATGATTGTCTAACCACTATGCTGTACACCTGAAACGAATACAAAATAATATCGACTGTAAACTGTAATTGAAACATAAAATAAAATAAATTGACTTTTTCAGACGTACAAAAGTTGAAAGAATTCATTGTCGGGAGATCCACACTACAAGACATGTTAAAGAAAAGTCCTTTGGCAGAAGAAAAATGATACCAGGTAGAAATCTGAATGCACACAAAGGATCAAAGAGCATTGGAAAGGTTGCCATATGAGTAAATGTATCAGATTTAAAAAGTTCTTTAAGCAGTAATTGACTATTTTTAAAAAGCAATTTTATATTTTGGAGTTGATTACAAGTACAGGTCAAATATAGCATAAAGGCTGGGAGGGGAGAAATGGAGGTATCCCATTGTAAGGTTTTATACTTTACGTGATTTGAAAGTAGACTGTGATGAGTTAAAGATGTATACTAAACCCTAAGGAAACCACTAAAACAACAAAACAAAGTTATATGTAACTAGAGGTCCGATGCACGAAATTCCTGAGAGGGGGTCGGCCCTCGCAGCCCCAGCTGCCTCGGTCCTTGCAGCCCTGGCTTTGTCCAGAGGTCGTCTGGACGGTTGTCTGGAAGGTCGTTCTACTGTTCAGTGTAAGTAGCATATTAGCTCTTTATTATATATGGTAAGTCAAAAAAGGAGAAAAAGTGAAATAATAATCTCAATGACTTCAAAGTAAGGGAGAGTTTAAAAAAACAGATAGTACAAATAGAAAACAGATAGTCAGAGGGTAGACTTAAACCTATTTAGATCAATAATCCCATTAAATGCGAACGGCCTAAACACCTCAATTGAAAATTAGAACACATCAGATTGGATTAAAAAACAAAACCGAACTATTTTCTCTCTACAAGAAACACACTTTAAAGAGAAAAGTAAGTTAAAAGAATGCAGGAAATGCCAAAAGACTAATACCAGTCAACAGTAAGCTGAAGATCACACACACACACACACACACACACACACACACACACACGCACACACACACATGCACACACACACATGCACACACATACACACACGCGCACGCACACATACACACACACGCACACACATACACACACGCACACACATACACACACACACACACACACACATACACACGTCTTTTGATCACAGTGGAATTAAATTAGACATCAATAGTATCAATATATATAAAGAACTCATGCAACTCATCACCAAACAAACAAACAATCCAATTAAAAAGTGGTCAGAGGACCTGAACAGACACCTCTCCCAAGAAGACATATGAACAGCCAACAGATATATGAAAAGATGTTCAACTTCAGTTTCAGGGAAATGGAAATCAAATCAGTCATAAGAAAGGATGAAATGCTGCCATTTATGGCAACATGGATGGATCTTGAAAATATTATGCTAAGTGAAATAAGTCAGTTAGAAAAAGCGAAGATTTCACTCGTATGTGGGATATAAAACTGAAACTCACAAAGACAGATTACAGTATGGTGGTTCCCAGAGGGAAGTGGGTGGGAGGGCATAACAGGCTAAAGGGGGCCAAATGTATGGTGACAGAACATGATTTGACTTAGGGTGGTGGGCACACAATACAACATACAGATCATGTATCATGGAAATGTACACCTGAAACCTATCTGACCCTACGAAGCAATGCCATGATGATAAATTAAAAAAAGACCCTTGAGAATGAAAAAAAAAGGTGGAGAGACAAGGGGGGAAAGAGGGACATCTGTAATACTCACAACAATAAATATTTTTTAAATAAAGAAAAAAGGCTATGTGTGTGTGTGTGTGTGTGTGTGTGTGTATTTTTAGTAAAAGCTTTTTCTAGGTCAATGGGATTACAGCTAACCTCAAAGGAACTCTAGTCACAGATGTGATAACCTAGAATTTGAAATAATCTTATTCCTCTGGCCTCATAGCAACCACAGGGAAGTTTTTGCTTGACATTTAAAGCAGAGAATCATAAAACAAGGTTAGCCTGGTTGTCCTGGCCCAGTGGTTGAGCATCGATCTGTGAACCAGGAAGTCAATAAAAATATATTTTAAAAAAAGATAGTTCCTAACCTTGTTTTTTATTTTTATATTTTAAAAATATATTTTATTAATATTTTACAGAGAGGAAGGGAGAGGGAGAGAGAGTTAGAAACATCGATGAGAGAAACACTGATCAGCTGCCTACTGCACGCCCCCTACTGGGGATGTGCCCGCAACCAAGGTACATGCCCTTGACCAAAATCGAACCTGGGACCCTTCAGTCCGCAGGCCGACGCTCTATCCACTGAGCCAAACCGGTAAGAACTATTTTTTATTTTTTAAATATATTTTTATTGATTTCAGAGAGAAAGGGAGAAGGAGAGAGAAAGAGAGAAACATAAATAATGAGAGAGAATCATTGATTGACTGCCTCCTGCATGTCCCCTACTGAGGATTGATCCCACAACCTGGGCATGTGCCCTGACTAGGAATCAAACTGTGATCCCCTACTTCATAGGTTGATGCTCTACCACTGAGCCACGCCAGCTGGGCAAGGTTAGGAACTATCTTAATGATAAAAATAAAGCAATTGAAAATGCAATAAATTTCCCTTTGTAATGGAAGTAATAATAATAGGTAATAATAATAATAATAATAATAATAATAAGCTCATGTCATTTGTTATCATGCTTGGGAAAGCATGAAGATAAAATGTACCCCATGGGAAACAGGTCAATCCTGAGAAAAACAAAGACATATTGGGGCTAAAAGCTGTTTCTTTAAAAGTCAGAATGGCATATCATAACCCCTGAGATGACTGGCTGCATTGAGAAATCTAAGAAACAGTTCTGTTCTTCCGAATTCGGTGTACTCTTTTAGAATATTTTTAGAACTAGCACTGTTTTGTGTTATTTGAAACAATGTAATGTCTAATCATAGTTGTTTGCTTTAAAAAAAGGAAATCAAATAGGAGACATTTTTGGAGAATCGCCAAATATTTGGAAACTAAATAGATTTCTAAATAATTCTTGGATTGAAGAAGAAATCAATAGAGAAATTAGAAAGTATTTTAAACTGAATCAGTACAATACACCACACGTCAGCATTTGTGGAATGCTACTAAAGTAATACTTAGAGGGAGGTTTATAGCACCTAATGCCTGTAATAGAAAAAAATTTCCCCCCATCTGCTAAAGGGCATCTATGGAAAACCTATAGCTAACATCGTACTTAATGGAGAAAGACTAAATACTTCCTCCCTAATATCAGAAATAATACAAGAATATTTATTTTCCCACTTGTATTTAACATTGTATTTGAGATTTTAGCCACTGCAATAAGGCAAAAAATAAAATAAATAAAAATAATAAATAAAATAAAAGGCATCCAGATTGGAAAGAAAGAAGTAAAACTGCCTTTATTCATAGTCTACATAGAACATTTTGTAGAATCTAAAAAAAAGTTATTATACTTTCTTCTCCTGTCTCCAGATTGCTGTGGTTCAAGTATGTAAAGCATTTTACACACACACACAGCTGGCAAAATATGTGTTTGCTGTTGTGATCACACGACAATGATAACTTCTGCAGTTTTCAGAAGTAGAGCTGCCCTGTCAAAAATTATTTTTACTCTTCCATTAGGCTTTTCCCTTGAACAGGACATTGCAGGATTTTGGCAGAGGAAGTGTGCTCAGGGTTAATGGAGTCTGGGTGTGTCTTTCTCTTGGCCAAAGCTCAGTGCCTGCTCCAGCACCATCAGCCACTCTCTCCTATTGGCTTCCGCTGAGGCAGGTAGATGCAGGTATAGCCACCTGCCAGGTGAAAGTTTCCGAGCTTCCCCAGACCAGGCAGAGCCCAGGAGAGGCAGCGGTGAGTCAGTGACAGGCTTCTCTGGTAGCTGCCGCCCCTGGATAAGCATCCACCTTCCCTTTGCCCTTTGAACCTGGTGGTTTGGGGAAAAGCTGGAGGGAAGCTCACCCATTGGAATGAATTACACTTGGGGAGCGGCCTGCTCTGCACCCTAATTTGGAGGAGGTGCCCAGGTGTTACAGGCGCCCTTAAGCCTTGCTCTGGCCCTGCCTTTCTGGGATGGCCTGGAGCCGAAAAGTCCCATTTCCTCCTCATCACTTCCTGGCCCCACCCTGCCTGGAATTTGGGGGAACTTGAGCATTTTTAGCCTGAACTGTGATTAATATTTGGTGCTGGGAAAACCAGGGTTCTTGGGGAAGCTTGAAAAATTTGGGGATGAGGGGAGAGGGGAATTTCCAAGATGCCGCTGAGAGACTGGGAGGGTAAGAGGCTTAAGAGCAGTGCGGACTGCCCGGCCGGTGTGGTGCAGTGGTTGAGTATCAACCTAGGAACCAGGAAGTCATGGTTCGATTCCCGGCCAGGGCACATGCCCGGGTTGCAGGCTCGAGCCCCAGTGTGGGTTGTGCAATTCCTCTCATGCTTCCAGTTAAACCTCACTTCCTTTGGGGAGCCTTGTGTGACCTGTGCACCTGGCCGGGTCCTCCTACTCAGGCTCCCCCAGGGCAGCACTGTCATAACCCTCACCCCACTTCAGAATTGGACTTTGGGGGTCCAGACCCCAGTTCCTCCCTTACTACCTCTAGGTAATTAAGCTCTTGTTACCTAAATTCCCTCAATCTGTGCATTGTGGCTGAACATAGTACCTCCTCCTGGGGTTGTAAAGATGAAAATAGTACCTTCTCATGGGGTTGTAAAGATGAAAATAGTACCTTCTCAGGGGGTTGTAAAGATGAAGCAAAAGAATACACTGAAAGTGGTCAGCACAGAGGCCAGCTCCTGAATGGAAAGGGGATGTGGTCACAGTGGCTGCTTCCTGGCATCACCCCTGCTACTGTGAGGTCAGAGGTGGCGGCGAGGGGGGGCGGGGAGGGGGGCAGTTTGCTTTGTCCAGCACTGCACTCCCAGAACCAAGCACAGGGCCCAGTTAAGTGTTTGTTGAATGAACGTATAAGTGACTAATATGGAGTTTCCTTAAAAAACTGAAAATGGAACTCCCATTTGACCCTGTGATCCCACTTCTAGGTATATATCCCAAGAAACCAGAAACACCAATCAGAAAGGATATATGCACCGCTATGTTCATAGCAGCACAATTCACCATAGCTAAGATCTGGAAACAGCCTAAGTGCCCATCAGTAGATGAATGGATTAGAAAACTGTGGTACATCTACACGATGGAATACTATGCTGCTCTAAAAAGGAAGGAACTCTTACCATTTGCAACATCATGGATGGAACTGGAGAGCATTATGCTAAGTGAAATAAGCCAGTCAATGAAGGAAAAATACCACATGATCTCACTCATTCATGGATAATAGAGACCATTATAAACTTTTGAACAATAATAGATACAGAGGCAGAGCTGCCTCAAACAGATTGTCAAACTGCAGCAGGAAGGCCGGGGAGGGTTGGGGGGCAGGAGGTAGGGGGGTAAGAGATCAACTAAAGGACTTGTATGCATGCATAGAAGCATAACCAGTGGACATAAGACGCTGGGGGATAGGGGAGGCTAGGGGACTGTCTAGGGCGGGGGGATAAAATGGACACATATGTAATACCCTTTGTAATACTTTAAGCAATAAATTAAAAAAAAATAAATAAAGTGGCCTCGGGTTAGGGCTTGGGTGGGTGTTAAGGCCTAGGGTTATAAGTCACCGTGTCTACCCTCTCAATATTTTTCTCCAGATGATCCCGAGTTAAAAAAGACACCAAGGCTACTCCTGGATAGATGACTATGAGTGACCATTTTTCTTTCCTTCTATTTTTCTGTAGTCCCCACAATTTGTCTATAGGGATGACTTTTCTAACGCGTAAAAAAGAGAAAATGTTATTAAGCCAACATAACACTGTGCATTGTCTGGACGGGAGGAGTGTCACCGAAGGATAAGAATAGGTAAGTGGTCACAAACTCATGCTCCCATCCCCCCGTTGTCCATGTCCATTGGTTTGGCTTATATACATGTATACAAGTCCTTCGGTTGATCTCGTGTGGGGGGAGGTTGGGGGTTAATGGGGGGGATGAGGACACATTTGTAATACCTTAACTAATAAAAAAAAAAAAAAAAAAAAAAGAATAGGTAAGTGGTGCAGGGGTGGCTTGGGCGGCACTTGCCCAGCTCAGCAGGGCCCCCTGGAGGTCTCACAGGCTGCTTCCTGCCAAGGGAATTCTCAAAGCACCAACAAGCCTATGGGACGAGGCCCCCACTTTTCCACACTCAGGAAGCAAGTTAGAGCTCTAACAGGATCTCCAGGTCTTAGGAGGGAAGATATTCTCAGCTCTGAAACCTGTGGTGCCAAGAAATGATATGACGAGGTGTGGTGAGGGTGGAAGGTCTTTCCTCCGTGCTCACCCCGGCACGGCCACTGGACATCCATGGGTATCAGGGGCCTGAAGCCCCCAGGATGGGGGGGGAGCTCTAGCAGCTGCCCCAGTGGGGAGGGGAGGAGAGTGGGCTTGACGGAGGCCTGGATTAGAGGCCCAGGTGCTTAGGTTGCAGTTCTAGCTCTGCCGGGCTGCATGGTCCTCCAGTCACCAGGCCTCAGTTTCCCCATTTGGGAAAAGGAGAGAAGAACATCTTGTCTACTCAGTATCATTTGGGATTTTTAAGTATAAAGCAACGGCATGTGTGAAAGTGCCTTAGAGCAGGAAGTGAATGGGAGGAGGATTGGAGAAGAGGAAAGCAAGTCTCTCCTTGGTTAGTTGTGTTCCTGTCGCTTGCATTTTCAGATTAAAAACATTTGCTGAGCCTCCCCTTCTACGGAGGCGTTCTGTGTATCATACTGTCTCCTGCTCCTCTGTCCACGTTAGAGGTGAGAAAACCGAGGCTAATAAAAGATCGCCTTATGGGACCTGCCCAAGGTCACACCACCACAGAGGCAGAGCCAGCACTCAAACCCAGATCTTCCATCTCAGTCCGACTCGTGGTGGCCAACTTGTCTCAGATTGCCCAGGGCCTTGCCATCTTTAGGACTGGAAGTCCTGTGTCCCAGGAAACCCCTCCGTCCTGGGCATCTCGGGACAGATGGTCACCCTAAGTCCAGCGCTCATTTCCTGACTCAGTGCCATTTGGCTTTGCCAATCACAATGGAGGGGCAGACGTATGGGAGCCAGAAAGTAGTCACCCCTGCTGTTTCCTAAGGGAGAAGTGATTTGAGCCCCAGCCCTGGGCAGACCCTTCCACAGGCAGGACTAGCCTGAACAAACCCAGCAGAAAGGCCACGTGGGCAGCGCCCTGCTGGCGTCAGATCCGTCTCCCTGTTGCTCTGACTTTCATCACTGAGCATGCCGTGACCTGCTCTGAGGGAAACAGGCAGAGAGAAAAGGCAACTCTTCCTTTCTAGGTGAGCACCCCTCCCTCTGTGCTAATTACTCCTCACGCAGGTAGACAGCGTATGTTTTGTAATGTGGAAGGGCAGGGCAGGAATTGCCATCCGCATTTCCCAGATGGGGAAACGGAGGCACAGAGAGGGTGACCTGTCCAAGTTATACAGCCAGCAGGTGCCCAAACTGGATGCAAATCCAAGTCTTTTAAGGTTTTTAGTTTGGGTCTCAGGACTCCTGAGGGTCTGTAGATGGACATGGCAGGGAAAGTGTGTGTGTGTGTGTGTGTGTGTGTGTGTGTGTGTGTGTGTGTGTGTATACTTTTTGGGTGAGGGTCATTCCATGTATTTCACCAGTTTCTCAAAATTAATCAGACTTCTTAGATCTGTAGTTCGTGTATGATTGACCTTTCCTGTGTTTAAACATTAATCGTGTACAAGAAAAGCTTCAGGGATAGCAAGTTTCGCCGACACTTAAAATATGCCTGTTTCTGTACTTCAAGGGCATTAGGCAAAATGAGTGACTTGACTTTGATACAATGGGCCAAATTGAATTTTTTCCCTCTTCCTGCTTGTTATTTCTTCAATATCTATGACATGTCATGTTCAGAATTTTTTCCTTCTGGTACCATGTTTTGTTTAATCCTCAACATAGGTGCACACATGACAGTCAACTCTACAATACCCAGGGTTTTCTGGCTGCAGTGCTTCCTGGGAGCTGATTGTTGTGGACCCTGGGAGAGAAGCAAGCAAACCCTTTGGGCCTGAACACTCTGATTTTTCTCTGGAAGGGCTTTGCCTGAGGGGCAATAAAGAATAGTATTTCTATGGCACAAATACAGGGCCCCTCCCTCCAGGCACCCAGCTTAGAAGGCAAGCTGTTCATGTTGAACTCACCAAAACCCCAACAAGTGGGTGTGGGGTACACCAAAGAGCTATGCAATTGCCTGTGCCTTTGGGAGGTCCCATTCCCTGTCACTCATTCATTCATCCTTTCATTCACTCAATAAACGTTTATGGCATGCGTACTATGTACTATATTTTGAACGTTATGAACATGACATGCAAGATTCCCACTGTTATGGAGTTACATCCAAGCAAGAACTTGGCCTTAGGTTCTCAACCTAAAAGATTGATTTAACACATATGAGAGATACAAATCAAAATGATAATGCGGTACCATCTCACACCTGTCAGAATGGCTATCGTCAACAAATCAACAAACGACAAGCGCTGGTGAGGATGGGGAGAAAAAGGAGCCCTCGTGCACTGCTGGTGGGAATGCAGACTGGTGCAGCCACTGTGGAGAGCAGTATGGAGTTTCCTTAAAAAACTAAAAATGTAACTCCCATTTGACCCAGTGATCCCACTTCTAGGAATATATCCCAAGAAACTAGAAACACCAATCAGAAAGATACATGCACCCCTATGTTCATAGCAGCACAATTTACCATAGCTAAGATTTGGAAACAGCCTAAGTGCCCATCAGCAGATGAGTGGATTAAAAAACCTGTGGTACATCTACACAATGGAATACTACGCTGCAGTAAAAAGAGTTCTTACCATTTGCAACAGCATGGATGGAACTGGAGAGCATTATGCTAAGCGAAATAAGCCAGTCAGAGAAAGACAAATATCACATGATCTCAGTCATTTGTGGAATATAATGAACAACATAAACTGATGAACAAAAACAGATTCAGAGACAGAGACGCATCGATCAGACCATCAAACCTCAGAGAGAAGGTAGGGGAGGGTGGGGGTAAGGGGGAGAGATCAACCAAAGGACTTGTATGCATGCATATAAGCCTAACCAATGGACACAGACACCAGGGGAGGGGGGTGAGGGCAAGAGTAGGGGGGGCAATGAGGGGATAAGGACACATATGTAATACCTTAATCAATAAAGGGAAAAAAACCACAAAACATCAAAAAAATTGATTTAACAAAGGAGCCATCTGGTCGTCAGCTAGAATTGGGGAGACCGTCATAGTCCTCCTCAAGCTTCAAGTCTGAGCGGGGAGAGATTTCAGGACGGCTCTAGCCACCTAAAGCGAAAGTAAACAGCACAAGTAAGCTCCCAGGTGCTGAGGTTTAAGTGTGAGCCCTCAGCTGAAAGTCCTAGCTCACCACTAAGATATGACAACGGGCTCCCACGCAGCATGCCAGGTGGAGTGAACTTGTACCTTGAGTAGAATGGAGGGTTAGCCCACCCAGGGGAGAACGTCCTCTGGGAAAGGAAGTGCAAGTGGGCGGACAGGACCCTAAGAGCTGGGGCGGCACCACTGAGGAGTGCTGCTGGTTGGGGTTTCCTTCGGGAAACAATGGGCACACGATGCCGTCCTTGTGCCTGGCCCGCGCTCACACCTCAAGTGTTTCCATCTGTCAGCTGCTGCCCATTTACTGCAACTACACAGCAAACCTCCAGCCTCCAGCCGGCACCTCCTCCCCCCAAGCGTCCTGAGGTGCAGGTCTCCCCAGGAACTCCCTGGCTTGTGGGAACAGCGCTTTTCAAGTGACCTGGTTCATTTTAACAATAAGGGAAAAACCACATCCGATTTCCTCAGAATCACAGTTCCTGCTGACATGCCCGGATCTGTTGTTGAAAGGGTGCTGTGCTCGGCATCATTTGCTGCTCTAATTTTCCTTTGCCTGACCCAGCGGTTCTCAACCTGTGGGTCGCGACCCCGTTGGGGAGTCGAACGACCCTTTCCCAGGGGTCGCCTAAGACCATCGGAAAACACACATATAATTACATGTTGTTTTTGTGATTAATCACTAGGCTTTAATTATGTTCCATTTGTAACAATGAAAATCCATCCTGCATATCAGATATTTACATTACGATTCATAACAGTAGCAAAATTACAGTTATGAAGTAGCCACAAAAATAATTTTATGGTTGGGGGTCACCACAACATGAGGAACTGTATGAAAGGGTCGCGGCATTAGGAAGGTTGAGAACCACTGGCTTGACGGGAATAGATACTTTTATTTCTGTAGAAAGAAGGCTTGAAGTCAGAAGAGGTGACAACAGGCATTGAATAAAAAGAGCACTGGATTGAGAGTCCAGAGCTGTGGGCTCTGGTCCCTGACCCACCACTATGCAGCCGTGTGGCAGTGGGCAAGGCGCCTCTCTCTGAGCCTCTGGGAGAAGTCTGGACCACACGCTCCCTCATGGCTGGTAGAGGGCAATAGCTAAGAATGGGGTGCCAGAGTCAGGCTGCCAAGACTGCATCCAGCTCTGCCACCTACCTGCTCCCTGCGTGCCCCGGGGCAAGCTTATTTGACACTTCTAAGTCTCAGCGTTCTCTTCTACAACAATAGACACAAAGACTGTCTTCCTCATGCAGCAGGTGTGGAGATTAAAAGAGATAATGCATGTAGGCGCTTCCTGCAGTGCCTGGGCGGAGATACGTGCTCACTACTTCTTTGCTCTACTGTTAGTCTGGCTCATCTGTCTATAAATTTTGAGTTCGTGACCCGGAGGAACATAAGATAATGGAAGGAAAGACACATGAAGCATTTGGACCTGATTCCATTCTCTGATTCTTCCTGGAGGGAGCTGAGACACAAGCGCAGGAGAGCAGGACGTTGCCTGCACCCAGTGGCTCAGGCCTCCACGAGTGGACTTGAGTGACACGTTGCCTCTGAAGAGGCGGCATTATGATGTGTTTCTATTGGTCGGATAGGGGAGGAGCGTGCACATGTTTGCATAGGGCAGTGATGGCGAACCTTTTGAGCTCGGCGTGTCAGCATTTTGAAAAACCCTAACTTAACTCTGGTGCCGTGTCACATATAGAAATTTTTTGATATTTGCAACCATAGTAAAACAAAGACATATTTTTGATATTTATTTTATATATTTAAATGCCATGTAACAAAGAAAAATCAACCAAAAAAATGAGTTCGTGTGTCACCTCTGACACGCGTGTCATAGGTTCGCCATCACTGGCATAGGGTGTCATATTTACTTATTTATTTTTTGTTAATCCTCACCGGAGGACATTTTTTTCCCCATTGATTTTTAGAGGGAGTGGAAGGAAGGGAGGGAGAGGGGGGAGAGAGAAGCATCAATTGATTGCCTCCCACCTGCAAGATTGAACCTGCAACCCAGGCGTGTGCCCTTGACAGGGGATTGAACCTGTGACCCATAGGTCCATGGGCTGATGCGTTAGCCACTGAGCTACACCGGCCAGGGCTCTATGGGGTATTATAAAATAATTAAAGATTCATTTTTTCATTGCAGTAAGCTGATATATCACTTCAAAAATCAAGAATTAAAAAACAGCAATAAAAGTGTGTTCCTTACAATTGTGGAGATACATAGGAGAAGAGGAAGGTGAATGTCGGAAAGCTGTTGCCTACAGGGTACAGGATAGGGGGTTAGGGGGGACTGGAGCACCTGACCGCAGTGCAAATCTTTGATTGAAAATAAAAATGAAGTTAGAAAAGACAAAGAAATACAATATATTATCCCAGGGTCTGTGGCCAGCGGGGATTTACTGTTTAGCTAAGAAAATGCAAGCGCTGGGCCCCTCATTTGCATGCTCTCCCTTCAAGTTCCTTGAGGGGCCCTAGCGATGGGTTCACAAGGTCATGTGTTCTTGTGAAATTCACAAAAGTAAGGTACATTGGCCTTAATCAGTAAGATCAGTGTCCTTTCTGATTCTGACTTCCTCTCTGTCTCACTTCCTCTCAAGTCAGGTGTCATGAGAGAGGCCACACTATCTAGGGCATCTGGCTAAGGAGTAATTGACCCGAGATGCATTTGGCCTTGAGAGAAACATCTTTAATGGATCGTAATCACATCTGTGTGTGGTTAAGATCTTGTAGCCCATATGGTGTGAGAATGGCACCAAGGCACACTCCTTCCTAGCACTGTGCTGACTCTCGTTACTGGAAGTGTGCGGGCGGTAGGAGAGAAGCAAGGTTTGAGATGTGTGAGCCAGAAGGAAGTGTGTTCAATTTCTTCCAGGCACTGGGCATTTAAAATTGGAAGCCAAAGATTTGGTTTTTATTAAAATCTAGTCAAAGTGGGGAAAAAAATTACTTAATAATGCCATATATACGCTTAGAAATGAATCATCTGCTTTTTCCTCTTTTCATGGGAATCTTGTGAGGCAGAATTTATCAGAATTTCTGTGTTTGTAGGGCAGGAACCTACAGCGTGTTTTATGCATTTCCACGATCAAAACCAAAAACCCAATTTTGAACAATTGTATCAGAGAAAAGACAGACTTTTTTTTTTTTTTTTTTTTTTTGCTGTCTTTATAGAAAATAACAGTTGACAGTCACGGTCATAGAAGAAGCAAACACGGAGGTGTCCGGTGGTTAATTTATAACAGTGCTGCGCTATCTTTCTGAACTTTGAGGTGCTGTGGTATACGTCAGCTTTTAAAATTTTGCAATTTCTTGTGATTTATTTCTTGTTCTAAGTAAATATTCACGTTTGTCCCTAATTTTGTACTTCTATTTTAAAATTTCTTTTCTTAAAAAGCAACCCGTGAGCTACAGGGCCCATATAAGCTGCATCTGGCCCTGGCTGGCATTGAAGTCTATAGAGGGCTCTGGAGAGAATTGCCAGATTTAGCAAATAAAAGTACAAGACACCCAGTTCTCTTTGAATTTCAGCCACTGTGCTAATGGCCCATTTAACTTAAGCACTGAAATGTGTTTATCTGAAATCCAAGGTTAATTGGGCATCATAAATCCATCCAGTGAAAGAAACAGCAGTCAACTAGGGCTGGGGTAGGGAATCCAAAGTATTCATTATAGACCTAATCCATTTCATTCAAATTCCTTCAGTAGGGCCTCATTCCAAAGAAGGCAGTGGGCACAGTGGCCTCTGGAGTAGGGATGAGAAGGGGAGGGGGGAAGAAGGGAAGAGAGAAAAAGATTTCACAAAAGACACTGCAGCTAAGTCTTGAACATTGGGTAGATGTTTGCAAGGCAGAAAAGTGGGGGCTGGTCTTTCTAGGTGAGAGGGGACAGTGAGATGTGCGGGGCTAGTCAATAGAGATGAGGTGGGAGATGTGGGCAGGGTCTGGATTCTGATGGGTCTTCAGTGCCATGGGAAGAGGCTCACCCTTTATCCTGGAGGCTCCCTGGGAGCCATGCTGAGAGTTTTAGCTAAGGAGTATCAAGACTGGGCTTGCATTTTAAAAAAATGTATATGTATTTTTATTGATTTTCAGAGAGGAAGGAAGAGAGAAACATCAATGATGAGAGAGAATCATTGATCAGCTGCCTCCTGCACCACTCTTCCTCTAATGTGACTGAAATTGCTCACTTAGACCTCATCCCTTTCATCCAGACCAGCCAGTAGGACCACACTTTGCTCCTCTCACGGAGCCTCGTTCCCGTAGAAGGCCGTGGGCATGGCGCCCTCTGGAGTTGTGCAGTGCCTGGCTCACTTCTGTCTGAGCTCCAGGACTTAGCACTCTGAGTGAGCAGCCTGCACTGTTTTATAAAGAGGGAATGACCCCGGCACCACCCTGAATGTTCATGAAATCGGAGTAGATAGTGGGGAGGACGGGGAGAGGGGGTTGAAAAGTAGGAGAGAGCTGAGTCCAGTACACGTCTCTCGGAGCATTCATTCTTCAGCCGGCTCCCTGGTCTCCCTTCACATTCTCCCTGCTGCCCCATTTAACATGGAGAATCGAGCTCCGGTATCCCAGGAGTGGGTGGAGTGGCTATCGAACTGGAGTGGCTCCAGTTCTAAGGCTGGACATAACCCTATGCCTGTGGCGCAAGCCCATGGTGTGACTGCAGTCCCAGAGGGTTGCCATTCCCTCTCAACCGAGTCTCTTATTTTCCACGTTACGTGTTAGGCAGCAAGGCTTGGGATGGAGAAGTCGTTTCTTATTGTCCTTTCTTCCTCCCAATGTAGGGGCTGTAGGATGAATGACAAGGGGTATCCTCTTCTAAGCCCTTACTCAGTGCAGGCTGCTGTGCTAATGGCTTCATCCTTTAACCTACACACATGCCCACATGGTGAATAGCCAGCCAGCACTGTGAGCACCATGTTGCAGATGAGTCAACAGAGGCACAGAGAGGAGCTGGCTTGCCTTCAGTCTGGCCGCCGCAGGGAGCAGAGGCAGTCAGCCGAGGCTGGGCTGGCTGCCTCCAAGCCACAGGCCCAGCCGCCCTGACCCTTAGTGCATCCCGGGGGAGCAGCTTGAAACACATCACATATTTTTCTTTTCTCTGCCAGTTTCCTGACAATGACACCGTCCCCCTGAAATGCAAGCTGGTTCAGAACATACAGTCTGAGCACAAGGGGGTGAATGCGGGGTCAGAGTCCCAGGGACGGTTAGGCAATCCTCTCACATGTGGGGCTGGGCCGCCATCTGCAGGCTAAGAGCCAGGCAGCTCAGGACCAGCTGGGAAGCAGCACTCAGCTCCCCTGCTCCTCCCCTTCCCTAGGGAAGCAGGGGTGGAGGTGGGAGAGATCTCTAGACTCAAGAATAGCTCTTTTTCTCCTCCCAAGCAGGAGCAGAAAAACACTTACGTTTAACTCCTACCAACGGTGTCTTCTCCTTTCCGGTGCCTGGCACACAGCATCAGAATACATAATCTTTATTGAGTGCTTTCTGTGGATCAACTCCATTAGCTCATTCAAATCCCCACACTTCAGTTTACCCAGTTTATGGCACTTCAGAAAGGTAAGCAGTCCAGTGTCTCACAGAGAAAGGAGAGTCAGGCTTTAAATCCAGAGCTACAGTCTACTGCTGCCCTCAACATGTATTAGGATTTCATTTTGTCTAAGATGCTGGACAACAAGGCTTCTAGCCCTCGAGGCTCCTTTTCCTTGCATCGACCTCCATAAAAGTTCCCAGTCTTCCTTGTCCCTCTTCTTTCTGCCAGTGCCTTGCCCACTACTCCGGCTCACCAGTCTGGCAGGGCAGAGCCTGAGCCAGCCCATTGTACCAGCCCGTTGTTCAAAGGGCCCTGGGGATCCTTTGTAATTGCATTTCATCCCAGAGTTGCTTCATTTGGTAAAAAAAAAAAAACAAGCTCTGTTTATTTTGAGAGTTTGTGTTGGGGGGAGGGACTTTTTATACCCTAACTTTCCATCACCATCACCCCAAAACCCTGATCCTTGGAGAATTCATGGTGTAGAGTTTGTGTAAAAATTAATTTAGAGCCCTGGCCGGTGGGGCTCAGCTGGTTGAGTGTTGTCCTGTCCACTGAAAGGTCTCTGGTTCCATACCTGGTCAGGGCGCATGTCTGGGTTCGATTCCTGGTTGGGATGCATATGGGAGGCAACCGGTTGATGTTTCTCTCACATCGATGTTTCTCTCTCTTTCTCCCTCTCCCTTTCTCTCATTCCCTTCCTCTCTCTCTCAACCAATCAAAACCTATTTTATAAAAGCAATTAAGAATCCTTGCCCAACCGCAAGGATTCCAGGGCTCTGTTCCTGGCTCTGTATTCCAGGCCCTCTACTCCCCAGTCTCATTTTCTCTCTGTGTGTTCATTGAGAATGAAATGTCCATCCAGGCACAAGATGAAGAGGAATGAGATGATGTCCAAAGAAATCCTTTGCATTCCTGAGGGGAAACCCCACGACATCCTCCATGAAGTTAAACAAAAAGCATTTAGCTAATGCCTGGCACCGGGTAGGCATTCTGAGCACCATGAATATGAGCACCATGGGAGCCACTGGGCAGGTGGGGTGTGCTGGAGTCATCGGCACCTGCAGTCTCAGGGCGTGGCTGTGAGGAGAGCGCTTTCCTGAGACTGCCTGCCAGGTGCAGTTGGTGACATGCCCCAGCTCTCAGGAAAGTGACCTAACCTGGATCTTTCTCTACGGACACAGGATTGCAAGAAATTCTCATTTGCATGTTGATGGGGAGTTCATTTTTCCTAGAATCTGCATGTCTAGACCCAGAGAGAGAAGCATTTCTTCATAATGATTAATCAACTCGATTTCGAAGGTGAAAGAAAAGAAAACAGTTAAGGAAATGAGATGCTAAGGAAACAAGGTGGGGGGGGGGGGAAATCTCCCAAAGGTGGACCCACCCAGTACACCTTGACAGCATTTCCTCGTATCCACCTGCATAAAAGCGGTCCGCCCTTTCTGCGTGGCAAAGAGCACCGAGAGAGCAGACGCAGGAGCAGCCCGAGCATCCAGGGACAGGTGAGCCTCCTGCCAGCCTCCATCTCAGGCTCTTGTTCATCTTCATCCTCACCCTCTTCCTTTACAGCTGCGGAGAGGTGGCCTGCCATCATGGTGTGTGGCCTAGGATGTCCCAGGTGCTTGGTACTCAGTATAGAGGTGAACTTTCTGGTACCTTACTCTCAATAAGAAAAGATGGAGAGTGGGATAGAAGGAAGGAAGGAAGAAGGAAAGAAGGAAGAAGGAAGGGAGGAAGAGAGGGAGGAAGGGAGGAAAGGAGGGAGGAGGAAGGAAAGAAGGAAGGAAGGAAGGAAGGAAGGAAGGAAGGAAGGAAGGAAGGAGAGAGGGAAGGGGAGGGAATCTGACGTTTATTATAACCTCTTTGTTCTAGGGACTGTGCTGGGCACTTTATAATGTATCTTCTTTTAAATCCTTTGCAGTATTAAATATCTTTTTAAAAAGCATATATTTTTATTGATTTCAGAGAAGAAGTGAGAGGGAAAGAGGGATAGAGACATCAATGATAAGAGGGAATCATTGATTGGCTGCTTCCTACACTTACCCCCACTGGGTACGAAACCTGAAACCCGGGCCTGTGCCCTGACCGGGAATTGAACTGTAACTTCCTGGTTCAACCCCTGAGCCACACCGGCCAGGCTTATCTTGTTCACTGTAAGGAGCATCTGTAGCTCAGTCTACCCAATCAGAAGTGCTTTTCTTTCTGGCTGGTATGAGGGCATCTGGGGATCTCCAGCTGAGCTCCTCCAGGGGACAGAGCCGTCAGTGGGATGATGTAGAGGACAGAGGGTCAAGGGCCAGCTTGCCTGCCTTCTCCCTCTGGCTCTGCTACTTGGTGGCCACGTACCTTGGGCAAGTTCCTTCCCTTCTCTAAGTCTCAGTCGCCTCTGGTAAAGTGGAGATAGGGTGGTTGTGAGCATGATAATTAGGAAAAACGCCTGGCACAGGGCCTGGCACCTGTGGCATGCATGATGAACGTTAGCTGCCGCTGTTATCTCAATCTGCCAAGGTGTCTGGAGATGCCAAGCGGAGGGAGGCATCTTTCTCCTGCACAAGATGCCAGGGCCTCCTGGCAGCAGGGGCCGAGCAGGGACTGTCCCGTTGCTTCTGACAGTTACCTTGTCAGAAGCAAAACTGTGCTCCCTTCCTAGTCACTTGGCTTTCTAGAAGCAGCCCAGTTGCCTTTGGAGGGGAGAGAGCGCTGAGGGGACCTACAGACACCCCTGCCAGTGGGGTCTGTTCTCTTGTTTGGTCAGAGAGAGAATTTGGAAAAGGAGCAACCAAGCTCTGTGATGAATGCCCCCTGCTTGGCGAGGTCTCATTATACACCTGTTCTCTCACCGGGAGTGATGCCGAGTCCAGGAGAGATAAGACGAATGGCTCTCTAAACAGGATTTGCTGTTTCTTGGCTTTCCGGAAAAGAGTGTGGGACTCCCAAGGAAGATCTGTGGAGTGGTGGTCGGGTATGGGAACAGCTGCGGCTCACACTCTGGAACCAATGTCTGTGCTTTCTAGTTAGAGCCACTATCACTAAAGGCAGGAGGTGGGGCGCTCGGCAGCCCCTTAATTGCCTTCCGATTTGGGTGCCTCCCTCTCCTCCGCTGTCACACAGCAGCTGGAAGTGGTTACATGAGAAAGGCAGAGAAAGACGGTGCTGACGGGTGAGAAGGCATCTCAGGGTCTGGCCCTGCCTAGGGACTGGCCAGCTCAAACATGGCCCTCACATCCCTGGCGCAGTGGGAGACAGAGGGGAGGCAGGGGCAGCCTTCCCCTCCTCTCTCTTCCCTGTGGCTAATTAGTTATTAGGAGACAGCTTGCTTCTTTCTTTCCCATCTTCCCCCAGGGGTGACATCTTCATAGCTGGCTTCAAATAATGGTTTTAAGCAGATAATAAAAGGGTGTCGCCTATTTTGGGGACAAATAAAAGAAACCACATAAATGTGCTCTTATGGTTTTTTAGATCTGTTGCCTAATTCCTAGGACATATTACAACCCTGTTTTTCCTATTTAATTGATTAAAAACAATGCTTTTCAAAGTGAGCTGTGTTGAGTCATAACAGAGTGATATGCACTCACAGTCACCATCCCTGGGACTTGAGAGAGAGCTCACTGTATTGTGCTTCCTAGGGTGGCCAGGGGACCATGGGGGTAGGAGGAGGGCTCACTCAACTGAGTCAAGAAAGCCAGGGGAGGAGACACATGCCTCTGGACTCCACAGGCCAGGGCGGTGAGTCTGTTCTCTTGGCGGCTGCCTGGCCTCCCTGTGACGTCCAAGGGGGAGCTCACCAGGGGTCTCTCTCGCCCTCTGCACTCGGGCCGGGCAGCTGACTTCCACCCCTCCTGCAGGACATGAAGGCACAGCGGGCTTCCCTCTGGTTCCTGGGCACAGTGTTCCTCCTGAGCGCAGTGCACGCCCGGGGTCTCAGGAGATGTCTGATTGCCATGGACATGCGCCACATAGGAGAGAGCTTCCAACAAATCAAAGGAACCATCGTGAGTACGGGCTCTGGGTGCAGGAGTGGGCAAGGGCGCATGCCCGACCTTACATCCAAACATGAAGAACAAGTACCTGCTCATTGTTTGTTCGTGTCTCCGGAAGACATGGGATGCTCCTCACGTGCGTTCGTTCTTATGTTTTCCTCCCCAGCAAGCTAAGGACACCTTCCCAAATGTCACCATCCTGTCCACATCGGGGACCCTGCACAGCATCAAGGTACTGGCCTGTGTCTGCTCTTGCCTGTGTTGTTATTTGTACGGTGAAGCGGCCCTGGGCTGAGAAAGAAATCCTCACCGTGTCCCCGTCTCTTTCCTAATCTCGCGTGTCCTCTAAGTGCTCCCAGCTTCTTATTAATCACCAGAGACATTAGGGCACACTCATGACTCAGGCACTCTGAACCCTGGGGAGCTACCATTCTGTTGTCTGTATCTGTGAGGTTTGTTTGTTGCTTTTTGTTTTATATCCCCATAGATATAAACCAAGGAGTAGTGGTTACCAGAGGGGGTGGGGGTGGGGTGGGGTGGGGGAGGACAAAGATGGTAGAGGGGAGTCAAATGTATGGTGACAGAATGAGCTCGGTCTTGGATGGCGAGCACACAGGTGTCATATTCCACAGTTGGACACCTGACATTTATATAATGTCATTAACCATTGTTACCCCAATACATTTAATTTTTTAAAAAAGAAGCCCCTGGGAAGAGTTAAAGAAGCGCCACTTACCCAGAGAGAGAGTGAGGGGCCACGTGCTCAAAGGGGGCAGGATGTCTGCGGCTTAGGGTGATTCTGGAGGCTTTCATGGGGAAGCCGGGAGAAGGAGCAGTGACCTACAGGCTGAGTAGGCCGCGGGTTAGTGGATAAAAGGAAGAAAGGGGTTTGGGCTGCATGGGAGAACGGGTGTACAAGATCGATGGGTGTGTCAGGAGACGGTAAGGCAACCAGGCTTGTAGTGCAAGGGACATGAAGGCGAGAGAAAGAGGATGAGGTGGAAAAATACACTGGAGTCATTTTCCCAAGAACCTTCCATGACAGGCTAAGCCTCGGGCTTATAACAGAGGCAACAGGAGTCCCTGTAGGCTTCTGAGCCAAAGGCTGTATGACCACAAAACTTGTAGGAAGGTGGTCTGAGGGGGTTCTTTGCAATGGACAGCCCGAGGCCCGAAAGCCCGTGAGTCCCGTCCAGTGGTCCAGACCAGAGCTGATGAGACTGTCTTACAAGACAGTTGGCTTTTGAGGTGATCATTCACTTTACAGAAGGGGTCACTGAGAAATGCCTTTAAAAGTGAGCTCCTTCAGTCCTTGTAAGAATTCTAGAAAGATCTTTTTATTTTTTCAGTATGTATGTGGCAGAGGATACATTATATTTGCAATGATTTACTATTTCTCCTCGGGCTTCTCTGCACCGGATAATTCTTCCAGTCAGTACTGGGGCTGATTTATTTGTGGTAAGAGATGTGCAGCCTTTTACTGACTACTATTCCAGCTAGCTGTACAAGAAAGTCATTAGATATCACAGCTGGAAATGACCCTAAAGATTACCTATTCCGAAACCACAATTTTCAAATGACCCAATTGATACCTTGCGAGGGAGAATGACAAGTTCCACGTGGGCCAGGAATAGAGCCCCACGTCTCATGCCTCTGTCTCCACATTCTTCTCTCAAGGTCTAGAAATAGCTGATGGGATGTGAGAAAAGGGTCCATGAGGATTCAGGTCTTTATCACATTTTTTGTGTGTTAATTTTTAAATTTTTATTGATTTCAGAGAGGAAGGGAGAGGGAGAGAGAATCATCGAGAGGCTGCCTCCTGCACTCTCCAAACGGGATTGAGCCCACAACCCAGGCCTAGGCCCTGACCGGGAATCGAACCATGCCCTTCTGGTTCATAGGTCCATGCTCATCCACTGAGCCATGCCGGCCGGGCTTTATCACATTTCTGTCTCCCTCTTTTCCTCCCTGATAAAGGAGAGGTGCCACTTTAGCCCCTTTGGTTAAGGGAACTGGCAGGGGTGCTGGAAGAGAAGCATTTTGTGTGTGTGTGTGTGGCAAGTAGAGTTTACCGTCCAGGAAAAGCTACCCCTGGGGCCAAGGAGGTTTTGCTGCATTGATGCTAATGAAGATGAAGGCTCTATCTCTGCTGTAGATCCCTCCCTCCTCAAACTCAGAGCTATAGGTCTCCTGCAGAGTAACTCACTGATCTCAGGCTGCTAGAAGGAAACTCAGCCTGGCCAGCTGCTCTGAGCTGTGCTCTGGGAGTTCAGGAGCCCTTCCTTAGAGAGATCTGCCCTCTGCCAGCTGCGGACCTGCCCAGATGCAGCATTGCCACAGCGGTCAGTTTCCATTCTTGCATATCCCAGTCCCATCAAATGATCCCTGCGGTTTAGAACGGACAGACTGGAGGAGAGCCGAGCATTGCAATAGAAGGAATGCCATTGCGATAGAAGGAATATGTGCCCAGCATATGCCTGGCAAGCAACAGCCATTGTCTGAAAGGAGACGTTACAGAGGGGCAGACTTCTGCACAATGTAAGAAAGTGCTTTTCAGGAAAACTGCTCAGACATGGATGCTTTCAAAAGGCAGATGCCTGGTTCCTGGAGGGGTCTAAACAGAACTGAGTGGTGACCTGTTGGGGATGCTGTACAGAGAATCTAGTCTCTGACTGGGCTCCATCCCTTATTAATATATCTTCGGCCCTATACAAAGAGGGGGTGAACCACAATCTCTCCTCAGTGCCTTCATCATTAGTAGCTTCAGTGTACCAAGGAATGGACACTCTGAAACCAATATGAATTTAAAAAAATAACTTTTAGGTATCTTGGCCCCTTGCTGCTCTTATTTAATCAGATAGGCCATGTTGGTCTCCAAGATAATAAAGAAGAGAGGACCCTGGACTTTTCTGATTTGTAGCTGTAGCCCGTGGATGCCCTGGGCTTTCTCTAATTCATATCTGTAGCCCTTAGATGTGTGCTGTGTGACCAAGAACCTCCTGGCATTTTACGTGGACAGGGTGTTCAAGGACCACCAGGAGCTGAGCCCCCAGATCCTGAGAAAAATCAGCAGCATCGCCAACTCTTTCCTCTACATGCAGAAGGTTCTGCAGCAATGCGTGAGTCCCCACATCAGCACTCCCAGCATCTGCGCGCTGTCTGCTGGGGAGAGCCCGGGATGTGCTGGCCCCAGTCGCCTATCTCACGTGGTTCCCTAAGGCAAAGGACATCCCCTCCCTCATCTGCCATGGGGAGACCTGTCAGGAGCCTCTTCCAATGGTCACTCCTTGCCCAGGCGTCCTCCCTGCCAATACCTTACCAGACCCGAGTTTCCTTAAGGAGAGTCCTCCTGGGGTGACCACTTATGTCAAAGTATCACTTAGGTGACCCCAGGACTGGCCTGTGAAAGGGCCATTCCAGGCTTATCCTAGGCACCCCCCTGCTGTCTTTGTTTCTGGCCCTTCGGGGTTTTCATAACCTCTGGGTAGGTCCCCAGTATAGCCTTCCCCTAAGGATCCCCTGTAATTCATTATTATCTATTAAAATCAAACATCAGAAATAAACCAAACTCAAATAAACCAACGAAAACGTAGGACAGCAGAAACCCTGGGCTGTAGCCCCATCCCCGCCAAGGGTTTCCTGTGTGACTTGGCGGCAGGTTACTTCACCTCTGTGTGTCAGAGTCTAAAACTTAGGAATCATGACCCCTGTCCCATTTACAGTAAGATTCATTGAATCAATTATTTAATTAACAAACCCAACAAATATCTATTGGGTGCCTGCCTTGTGGGGCGCTGCATTCAGAGTGGGGACAAGATGGATTTGGCACCTACTTTCCTGACTCTTCCAGTCTGTCAACCCAGAGGAAGCCAAAGCTCTGGTCGAACACAGGGTGACTCTACAAACAGGCCTTGCTCCCCTGCTGCTCCACCCTGAGTTTATTTACCTGGCGCTCACCTTGGGCAGAAGGAGAAACATCACTCTAGGAGGGGAGGCGGTTGAAAGGGTGGGCCAGGATGGGAAGGTTCTCTCATGGGTGCTGCCTCCATTTTATCAGCAGGAGCAGAGGCTGTGTCACTGCGGGCAGGAAGCCGCCAATGCAACCAGAATCATCCATGACAACTACAATCAGGTGAGGGTGGGGAAGAAGACGGGAACGATGGGGATGACAAGTGGGCGTGCACCACCCTCTGCCTCCACTCCACTCACACTCATCCACTCACTGACAAGTATTTATCGCAGGTCTCCCGAGCTGTGTGTGCCTGCAAAGAGTGTGTTGGTCTGACCTGATTTGCTAAGGTCCTGGGCTCCCCTCCCCCAAACCCCTCCACTGTCTTCTTACGCCCTCACATATCAGATCTAACCCGTGTTAAGTTTTGGGGGAAAGCACATACTCTTAAGATGGGGGTGATCCAGAGGAAGTGAGATCTCCAGTGAATTGGAAGCTGTTATGCATGAAGCATGTTACCTGCCAGGTGTCAGTGTGGCCAGGAACGGTCATGAGCATTCTGTGTGGTGCAGAAGAGCACCCTGCTCATACACAGGTGGAGGCGGAAGCGATGCTTCTTATGTGCATCATTTGGAGATTTTTGTGAAAATGCAGATTCTGGCTCCATTGGTCTGGAATGAGGCCCGAGATTCTGCATTTCAACCACACTCTCTAGAGATGCTAGTCATTGGAATAGCAAGGAGGTGGGGAGAGCTGTTAGAGCTCTGGTTCCTTATGGAGAGGCCCATAGGATAATGTTATAACAATGGCTAAGAGTCCTATTGTTCTTATTATGAGTCAAGTATTGTTCTAAGCTCAGTATAGGTATAAACAGGTATTATTGGCGTTTGACAAATTAGGAAACTGAGGCACAAACAGGTTAAGAAACTTAACTAAGTTTGTATTGCAATGAAGTGGTGAAGGTAGGACTCGATCCCATGCCTTCTGGCTCTACAGGACATACTTTTGGTCTGCTGAAGAGGAGATGGAGGAGGTCAGGAGACTTGGGTTCTAGTCCCACTACCGGTTGTGTGACTTTGGGTAGGACACTGATTCTTAGGGACTTTGGTGCTTTCATATGTCCAATGGGGAAAACAAGCTCTCCCTACTCACTGCACAGCACCCTGGGATCGAGACCTCTTAAAGCTAATTTGAAAAAGAAAATAAGCAAAAGAACTGTCCAGAAAGGCATTTTTTTTTCCCCTGTGAAAAACAGGAAAAAGCCTGGCTGGCATGACTCAGTGGTTGAGCATCAACCTATGAAATAGGAACTCACAGTCGATTCCTGGTCAGGGCACATGCCCAGGTGTGGGCGCGATCACAAGTGTGGGGCATGTAGGAGGCAGCCTATCAGTGTCTCTCTTTCCTCATTGATATTTCTCTCTCTCTCTCCCTCTCCCTTCCTCTCTGAAATCAATAAAGATATCTACTTAAAAAACAGGAAAAAGAAAAACAAGGGGCCAAGAATGAAGAATTTTTAATTTTGATAAGTTTCTGAGATGATTTAACTGCTGTTTGTGGCAAACAATTTGGGTTGCCTGTTGGGAAAATTATTTGGGGTCTGTATACTCTGCAAATATAACGGATAAACTAAAATAAAACCTCGTGGGGACCAGAACATGGGGATAGTGGTTTGAAACGATTATAGGGTCTGAAAGGCATGTTCTCATGGTCTCTCTGATTCCAGCTGGAGGTCAGGTCTGCTGCCCTCAAGTCTCTGGGAGAGCTGGACGTCTTCCTGGCCTGGATCGACAAGAATCATCAAGGAACTCCTGCCGCCTGACACAGAGAATCTGGTTGCCCAGGTGAACAGCTTGGGAGGTTTCCAGGAGACAGCCTCAAGCATGTCAAACTTGTGGCCCGGGGGCCTCATGCCTCGTCTATTTGGCCCGTGGTAACCTTTGAGTTTGACATGCTTGGCCTACATTGAAGGGCAGAGAGATGGGGATGACCCCATTTTAATGCAAATGAGCATGATTTTGAAGCAACTTCTCTGCAGATTTGGAATTCTCTCCTCTGGGGCTGAGGGATTGTAGGGCAAAATCTAGGTTTGGACAGATCTCACCCTGTAGCCGGGAGTCCCAGGCTGTCTGGCCCCACCTGAAATAACCTACTAGTCTACTGTCATATTTATAATGAAATATGTTCCTTTGAAAGGTCTCATGGGCCATCCTGGAGGAAAAGGGCTGGCTTCCCCCTAATTTATTGTGAGCTTGTTTATCCCATGTCTGTGATGTGAGCTGAGCGATATCCTGTAGTGCATATTGTACTGACTGATTTTTCTTAATAAACTCTGTTTTTTTAATCAATTACTGAAAGTGTCTTCCGATTGGGGTGGGGGGAAGGGTCAGTTAAGGAATCATAAATGGCAACTATTAGAAATGAATGGGGCCTTAAAGAACATAACGAGGCCTGGAGAAGGATGAGACTAGAGAAGGGTTCTGAACTGGGTCTCTAAAGCCTCCATCCAGCACCCTGTCCTCTGCATACGGATCGGGAAGATGGATGGAGGGCTTCTGACCACCGACTCCTGGGCATCACTCTGCTTTTCCTCCTCTTTCTCTGTGTCATTGCCTTTTCTTTCTGCCTGACTTTGTCTTTGTCTCTCTCTGTCCTCTCTTTCTTACTGCTCTCAACCTAGAAACATCTTCTCTGACCCTAAGTCTCAAAGGGTGTATATGTCAGGCTAGAGAAGAGTGTTTCTGACAGAGGGATGGTTGTCATGGTGACAAAGCTGGGGTATCCTGGGTAGAGGAGTTTGGGCCCAGGCTACAGTGGAGAGAGGACAAAATGGGCACCAACTTCTAGATGGACCCTCCTCAGATGGTTAAGGACAATGACAGCTGACACTTACTGAGCATCTGTCACGTGCCAGTTGCTGAAATAAGCACTTTATACTCGCCTTTCTGGGTCGGTATCTCTACTGTGACCAGTTGGCCGAAGCATCCTTTCTTATTCTACCTGAGAAGGAGATTTCACAGAGTGTGCTTTAGTGGACAGGGCAGGATTCCTGAAGTCAGAACAACTTGGTTCCAATCCTATTGACTTTGAGCAAATTACGTATGTCTTTAAGTTTCCGTGTCTTCCTCTGTAGAATGGAGATAACACACCAGTCTCAATGTGATTCTGTGAGCACCAAGTGAGGGGAAGCCCCTCAACCACATGCCCCCCCACAGTAACCCCAGCAGGGGGAGGCTTCCTGGTGTAGTGTAAAGAGCTTCTGTCCTGAATTGATGGGGGCAGGTCACCTCTGAGTGCCTGGCACAGTCCTGCACGAGCTATGGGCTCCCTCCCCCTGCACCTTGGTGGTTAAAGGTGAGCCCTAGATTTCTCAAGGGTGCTGCTAGGAGCTGATGGAGGTTGGAGAAGAAATGGTTTGGGAAAGAATTTTATACTTGGCTCCTTAGCAGGTATTTATTAAGCACCAGCTCTGTGAAAACAAAAACAAGAAACAACAACATCAGTGGTTGAGTGTGGACCTCTGAACCAGGAGGTCACAGATCGATTCCTGGTCAGGGCACATGCCTGGGTTGCGGGATGGATCCCCAGTAGGGGACAGCCTAACGGCATGCAGGAGGCAGCCAATCAATGCTTCTCTCTCATCATTGATGTTTCTATTCTCCCTCTCCTTTCCTCTCTGAAATAAATAAATAAAAACAAACAAACAAACAAACAAACAAGAAACACCATCAAAGACACAACTCCGTGGACAACCAGAGTCAGGACACATTCTTCAATTCTGGACGGAGGGAAAGGACAGGTAGACAAGGGAAGTGGGTAAAGTGAGGTAGGCAGATAATAAGAGGTAATCCTTCCTCCCTCCCCCTCCTTTTTTTCTCCTCCCCCTCTCTCCCCCTTCCTCGCCTTCCCTCTCCTGTCCCCTCCTCCTCCTCTACAACCATCCATGTAACAACCTGCCCTTCATGCAGGCACAGCTCCTTCCACCAGTAAGGCTCCTCCTCTCCCAAACTCGCATCACGCATGCAAGATGAGCAGGCCGCATTGCATCCTGATGGAGGACCCAGGCTTTGGAGTAGGACTCTCTGAGTTTGGAACTATTAAAAGGTAAATGGAGGCACATCAAAAACTTTACAAGTTTATTTGAGCAAATCAGTGTTTATTGGAATCAGGCAGTGCCGGACCAGAAGGAGCGCTCTGCCCACAGGATCCAGGAGAAAGACTCAGAGAGAGAAGGTGCAGAAGCTAAGAAAGGAAATTGACTGGCTACAGCTCAAAGCCCGAGTGACTGTCAGGGACTGGCTGTCCTTGATTTCATGACTTGAGGCATTTCCAGGCTTAGGTTATAGATTGCTTATCAGGCTGCCATGGCATTAGTCTCACCTCAGTCTAACGACTTCCTTGTTTAATTTCACAAATCCCAATTCCATAACTAGAGCTGTATGACTCTAGGTGTGTCGTTGAAACTTACTAATCTTCACACTTCTTCATCCATTTAATTGGGCGGCCTTTACCTTATTATGAGGAGTAAAGGAGAAGGCATGAGCAATGTTTTCACCTCAGTGCCTGGCGCATTCTGAGCGTCAACATGTATACATTGTTGTCGACATTGTAGGTCAAGCATGTCAAACTCAAAGGCTAACACAGGCCAAATAAACGAGGCATGCGGCCCGCGGGCCGCGAGTTTGACATGCTTGTTGTAGTTCATTCTGGCACCAGGTTGCCTGGTTTGGAAGCCCCTGGCTTTGCTGCTGCTGAGCTGTGCGACTTCAGGTAAGTTATTTAACCTCTCCGTGTGCCAGTTTGGGGGACCCTGCTATGTTACCGGAATTCTCTGGAGAAAGAATGACAGCAGTGGGCCTATGTACTACTGACATGTCTAAGTTGTGAGGAACATAATGATATTTTGGGGTTTCCGAAGCAGCTGGAATAGGATAGGAAATAGCTGTATTTCTAGCAGGGACAGGTTCACAGGTGCTGCGAATACTATTGAGGTTTATGTTTGTTTCCCAGCCTCATGATGGAAGGAAATGCTTTGAACAGAGGTTAGTGGAAAAAGCAGAAAAGGATGTTTTTTTCCCCATTCCCCTTTCCCAGGCCAAGAACCCCTGCGTTAGAGGGTCTGTTCCCCTATGATGCTCTGAGGTCCCAAGTGCCATGTCTTGTCCACTTTGGTACTTTTGGGCCATTTTGTTCAGTGCGGGCACACGGAGAGTCTCCTTGCTTGTTTGTGGAATTAAAAGGAAAGAAATTGCCTATATCCCCATCTTCCCAGGTGAGGAAAGTGCTCAATCAAGGCTAAGGCTGGAGTTTTGTTCCCAGACTTCATGTCTGGGAGAGGATTTTCCAGGGGCTCCCACTCTGCAGGCTGGAGCGGGAGGAAGTGGCCAATTCTGGGGACTCCGCTAAGTTACAGGAATTCTCTGGAGAAAGAATGACAACGAGTTGAGCTGGTTAAACAGAGCAAGATGGAAAAAACGCTGGAAAAGGAAATGACGTCACTCATTCTGTTGGCTTTGAGCACAGGGAACCGAAAAGTAGAAAAGTACTCTCCTGATAGCCGGCTGCTCCACCCATCCCCGCCCTGCAGGGAGGTGGCGGGGCTGCCAGGCAAGGCTCCCAGTGAGCGAGGTTCTTCCTCCTCAGAACGAGGATGCCAGTGTTTCCCTGCGAAGTGATGCAACTGGCAGGCAGCTCAGATGCCAGCAACGATGATGCCCTCCATGCAGGCGGGGAAGACGCTGAACTGCGAGCTCAGGACTTGCCATGGGGAAAAAGGAGTGACCGGGTTTCCTTGGTTTCTAGACAACTGTTTCCTGCCCCAAAATGCCCCGGTGAGGAAGCCGATTTTATTTCCTAAGAAGGGACTCTCCTTTCTCCTCTGCCCAGCTTATCTTTATAATTACCTGGCACTGGTTATAGGCTGACCCCCAGTTTTGAAACCCCACTTCCTAAAGTTAGCTTCGTGTGCTCACGAAATGCACCCTTATTTCTCCGCCCGGGCCACATCCCCCCCCTCCCCCCCCCATCTCATTTGAGCCCTTTGCTTCTGCCACTCACAGGGTTTGCTTCTGCCACTCACAGGCAGACATTCGTTCACAGCTGCCTGGGGAAGGCCAAGCGATTCGTGTGCCAGGGATCCTGCTGGCATGAACGAAGCAAGATTCGGATAGGGTCAAGGGACAGTCCTCCACTGGGAAGAGTCTGTGATGGAGGGAGGACAGACTGCAGGAGAGCCTGTCGGAGGGGTGTCTGAGCAGCAGGGAGAGTCAGGGAGCTGCCTGGAGCCTGGCTGGCCACACAGAAGCTGCAAGCGCCCCCAGCAGGGACTTGGCCCAGGGCCTCTTGGGGGTGCAGACCTAGAGGAAAGCTCTGTTGGCCTGGCCAGTGCCTTTTGCTTTGTCTCACTGGCTAGTTCCCACAACAGTGTTTCTGGGAAATAAGATTAGAAAAGTTGAGAATTATTAAATAGTAACACCATTTTTTAAAAAATTAGAGATTGTTTTATATGTTCCATATACCTTGAAAAATATGTTTTTATTGATTTCAGAGAGGGAGAGAGAGAGGGAGAGAAAAATAAAACATCCATGATGAGAGAGAATCATTGATTGGCTGCCTCCTGCACGCCGCCTACTGGGGATCGAGCCCACACACAACCTGGGCCTGCGCTCTGATCCGAGTCAAACTGTGACCTCCTGGTTCCTGGGTTGATGCTCAAGCACTGAACCACACTGGCAGGGCAACGCCATTTCCGCTAATCATTTGCAGTGCTGAATGAACTGGTTCTTAGACATGATGTGATTAAAATTAATTGTCCAAGAAGGCAGTGAATTCCATTATATTGGGAAGTTTGAAAACCTTCTGATTTCAGGACTTGAGGACAGGTTGCAACAACTCATTGTTTGCTTCATGGACTCCATCACTGCCCAAAAGTGCCCTGCTTAGCAGATGGGTGCTTATGATAGGATAGAATCACCCCAGTGATTCCGGATTGCCGGGGTCCAGCCCCGGTGGTCCAGGGGTTCCCAAAGGTGTGGACGGAGTCAGCAAAGAATGTTTTACACGGAGACAGCATTCAGAACTCTCTAGCTTTCCTTAGTCTCCGTGGATCTTCCTGTGCCTGGCTGAGGTCACAGAGAAA
This sequence comes from Myotis myotis, assembly GCF_014108235.1. Taxonomy (NCBI): domain Eukaryota; kingdom Metazoa; phylum Chordata; class Mammalia; order Chiroptera; family Vespertilionidae; genus Myotis; species Myotis myotis. Next base: position 9,963,818 of record NW_023416322.1, read on the forward strand.
GATCCCGAGGCAAGCTGAGCCTTTATTTTATAGTCAGAGGTAAACAAGGTAGTGGTTACCAAAGTTACACTGTTCTTGTGAGTTTCACTTGTTTACACTGTTCTTGTGAGTTTCACTTGTTTTTGTTCTTGTTGCACTTCCCTCAGCCCATTAGCTTCCCAGGTAAGATCTAGGGAGCGTCATAAGGTCAAGCCTAATTATGCTTAAGAGGACTGTGCCCTCTAAGCTGGGACTTGTTTGTGACTTTGCCAACAGGTCAGTCCGAGGCTTAATCCTATATCGGCTCCCCACACCGGCTTCCTGGGAGGATGATGGAAAGTGCTAGGTTCTTCCTATTATTGTAGATTCAGTGTGAATTTCAGAGGTTCTCAGACAGATGAGATGCCTCGTCTCTTCTCACTGAACAGACCGTTGGGACTCTTATAAGTAGGCCCCGAAATAGAACGAGGAGCCCTGTTTCCTGGCACCCCCATTCCCACTGCTCTTGTAGGTCTTCTTGTCCCTGAAGACACACAGTTTAATGCACAGAGCAATGAATTAAAAATCAAGAGACTTAGATGGAAGTTTCCATTCTGCCACTAACTCACCTTAATCTTCATGTTGCCCCCTGGGCCTGGTTATCCTCACATCAACGGTAGGAGGAGAGGCTCTATTTTCAGTACATTCCGTTTCTACTGGCTGGGTGAACTTGGGCAACCCATTCAACCATTAAGCTTACGTTTCTTTGTCAGAAGATTGGGTTATAAGGCCTGTCTCATAGGCAAAAAAATACCTGTCCCATAGAAATAACAATATATTCAACATACATTTATCCAAAACTTACCATAGACTAGGACCCATTCCAGGTGTTTGTAATATAGGGGTGGTAAGGCAGACACAATTATAGCCTCAAGGAGCTTATGTTCTTAGTGGGATTTTGTGATAATATCTACATTAAATATATATTAGTGTATATACATTGTATGTTATATACTATATATACATTATATATTATATATACATATATGCATACATTTATATACATACATATATATATACATATACACACACATACACATACACATACAAAAATGATTATAGTGTACAGAGTAATTAATAGTTACCCCAGGTACCAGGTTCAGGAAAATCTATACATTATTATAATAATTTTAGGTTGAACCATATGACAGTGCTAATATCAGATAGTTCTGACCTACACAAGAAAATGTATGTGGTCAGTCTAACTATATTTTTATGCCGGGCTGCGGTCTCTTCTCCGTGTCCCGCATGGAGAGAGAGACATGAACCAGTTCGTTTAAGTAGGAGGTGCTTTTGGGATTAAAGAAAAATGAAAAGACAGACACAAAAATAGAATAGAAGCTTGGGCTGGGTGTGGCATCTGCCCTCTGATTCGAGGGACAGACAGAGAGAGCCTCAGCACCGCAAGCAGATTTATTTATACTTGAATAACAGGAAGTTACATCACATCTAGGTGGGCCTTGATTTCCTGGCAACATCATGAGATCCATCCCCTTAACACTGAGCGGGAAGGTCAAACTGAGTGGTGTCCCAGTCTGTTGACCTGGTCTGCCCTCAGGGCGTGGCTCTGCCTTCACTCTGAGTTTCAGCGGGCATAATTAAACCAAGTGTTTTTTGCCAGCGGCCCTTAACACATACACACATATATATACACACAAAAATGATTATAGTGTACAGAGTAATTAATAGTTACCCCAGGTACCAGGTTCAGGAAAATCTATACATAATAATAATAATAATAATAATAATAATAATAATAATAATGTTAGGTTGAACCATATGACAGTGCCAATATCAGATAGTTCTGACCTACACAGATGGAAAATGCATGTGTCAGTCTAGCTATATTTTTACTTTCCTAGATTCCTCCTACATGTTTAATTGGCCTCTATTTTTAAAAAAATGTACTTAAATGCTCTTAAGTTCACCCACATCACTCTCTACTACCACTAATTGAGGCGATAGTTAAATATCTTTCTGGGAGGAATCATTTTTGCCTTGGGAATTGGTGGTGGAGATAGAGAGAATGGTTAGGGTGAGGTAGGAAAACTTTTATTGAGGAAGTGTGTGGAGAGCGGCTGCAGCTTTTGGACAGGTTAAACCTGGGATTAATGAGAGGGCATGATCCTTTCTGGCAAAGCCACGTTCAAGTCCCAGCTTGAAAGGCAAAGCCCTCCCAGCACAATTATAGCCAAAGGCTATAGTTGTAAGCTTGAGCTTATGGTCCGAACCTGTGGTCCCACATGGCTGAGTGATGATGGAGTTCAGGTGCATGCAATTGAGTAGATTAGAACATTGTTAACATCTTGACCACACCCTTACTTTGTCTCGTGGAATCTGGCTATAAAATAAAGACTCGGCTTACACGCCATAGTGCTGTCTCTCCACCAGAGAGGGCATCGTCCCACCCAGCCTCAGCTTTTATCTCTTGTCTGTCTTTCCTAAATCCTTCACCACCCCCTCTCAGGTTCACCCATGGCCATGCTGGCTCAGCACAGAAGTGAACTAAATTGCTGTCTGTACGGAGAATGGAATGGGATCTATTCAATGGCTTTTAAAAGAATAAAGCCTTTTGATATAGGAAAAGGAGACAATTGATTATTCAAGTTAAATTGGGGGGATTGAACATGAATACGTTTAATTAATCATTGCAAGTAAGTTAACACAAAGCATTTGGGTTCTTCTTGGCTAATGAAAAGGAACTGACTGGCATGGGTACTGCTTTTATTTTCTGAAAGTCTTGATTTTAAGTATTCTTGTCAGATTGTGCTTTTCAATTTTACTTTAATCACTTATGGCTGATCAAGAGAAATTGTTCACTTATCACCAATGATAAAAAAAAGACAGAGGGGAAGGGAGAGTAGAGGACTGGATGAAAGAAGGCGAAGGAACCAGGTAACATATATGCATAGCCCATTGACACAGACAACAGTGTGGTCATGGCCAGAGGGAAGAGGAGGGTAGTAGGAGGTGGGCAAAGAAGGGAAAAATGGGGATATCTGTATAGTATCAACAATAAGAAATAAAGTAAAATAAAAAGAATAAAACAAGTATGAGCTCAAGAGCTATTTAGATTAGATGTTCACACATATTTTTAACGTGTATCAAACATTAGGATGAAAAGTTATGGTCTTCATTTTGAGGAACTTTAGGAGACATTAAAAGACATGAAAGAGAGTGCCCTGACCCAAAAGGCAGAATAACAAAGAATCATGGTGACATTGAATGTCAGAACCGGAAAGGAATTTATACATTATCTCATGTACAATATTTTATAAAATATTATAAAATAAAATATTGCTCTCATTTTACAGATATGTAAACTGCAATCCAAAAAGATGAAATAATATGTCAAAGTCATTCTCTAAACTGTAGAATCCTGGGACTCAAATGCAGGACTTTAGAGTCATAGATATTGAGTAGAAAATAAGTTGAAAAGGGATATAGTATAATAATCTCTACCATCTTGAAAATTTTTGAAACATTAAACTGGATAGATAAGTCCCTGTATAAGAAAATCTTTCCACGTCCTCAGGGAGAAAAGGCGAAGGCCCATGAAACAGAAGGCAACATCACACTCTTTCACGTGCCAAAGAAAAATCTGCTCTTGGAAGTCAGAGAGGAAAGCGGTCAGCGTGGTTTAAAGTAGTTTATGAATAGTAGTTTATGTTGAGCGTCGACCTATGAACTAGGAGGTCAAGGTTCGATTCCCGGTGGGGGCACATGCAGGAGGCAGATGCTTGATGATTCTCTCTCATCATTGATGCCTCTATCTCCCTTTCCCTCTCCCTTCCTCTCTGAAATCAATAAAATATATTAAAAAATGAAGTAGTTTAGGAATAAAGAATTGGGGCCCACTCTTTAATACTGAATGGAGAGAAACAAGGGTGGCCATGGTTGGAGGGAAATGGGGGGAATAGCAAGAGTAAAGGAGGAACAGCAGGAGGCAGCCCACCATGTCTGAGGTTGGGGAGAAGCCTGGTTAAGGAAAACTGGAATTAAAGGAGGGCAAAAACACCTTACAGTTCTGTAATTCAGTCATCTTTTTTTGCCCTAGTTATCTTTAGAAAGAAACCAGAAAAAAAGAGCATATCTTTTATCCAATAATTACCACCAGTAACCTCATAAGAAGTGCTTTTTGGAAGTGTTGAGGTAATCCAGCCAACAATTAAACTGTCTTCGGATGGGAGGAAGTGCCATGCATCAGAGAATTTCCAAGGGAGTTTCACTTCTCACCTATGGGAGCTCACTTCCTTCCTGTGACACATCTATAAATAATTGGAAGCCTCTTAGCTTTGAAACAGACTCCTAGGAGATCAGCAGCAACAGCCGGTTCTGAGTTCAGGTAAGAGAACTTGCCCTCTATCAACACCATTTAACCAGCCCAGTTCTGCCAGTCATCTACCTCGATGTGTACAAGGTCACATCTAAAGGAGCCCTTTCCATTAGGACAAAATATACCCTGGAGGGTGGGAATTTCCATGTTTATCTTTGTACTTCATTACCTAGCACAATATTCAAGACAGTAGGTGCTCAATAAGTACTGGTTGAATTGTTTAATTTATCATATATTTACTATACACTTACTATGTTCAGGGCAAACTAACATCATTCTTTATTTAAAACGAATTAACCACTCACTATAGGCAGGTGTATAAATTAGGCTTTATTTTATTTAAATGTAAAAACAAGTTTCTGGGGTATGTTTAATTGTCATCATTTTGGGGCTGAGAAAACAAAACTCAGAGAGGTGAATGGACTTGCCTAAGGCCCAGTAGATGTAGGGTGACTCACTGATCCGGTTTACCTGTGACTTTTCCAGTTTTAAAACTGAAGTCCTGTGTTTTGGCAACTTTCTCGGTTCTGGGCAAACTGGAACAACCTACACTGATGGGAACTTGTAGGGAGGGAAATGAACCCAGTTCTCTTGTCTCTAAACCCAGAGTTCTTTCAGATTTTGGGGGGTTCAGTTTGTTTATTTCTTTTTCCTACATTTGGCAATATCTCAGGTGGACATGGATATAAAATATACCTGGCATATTGCCTGGTACATAGGAAAAATTCAGTAAGTGGTAATGATGATCAGTGTGTGCCAGCATATGGGAGCCTAAGGCAAGAGGAAAGATGTACACCCCATTACATATGTTTTTATGTGTTTTATGTATGTTATTTCCCCAAAACATTAAAGTAGTTGAAAAATATTGAAAAATTTAAAAGTAGCTATATTACAACTCACAACATTATTGTAAATTTAAATATTTATTTATGCCCCATACATAATTTATTATAATTTTACTTTCTTGGTGAAGACTCATCACCTGTATTTTCATCATATATGTACTTCTGGGGAAAAATTAATCACTAAAGATACATAAAAACATATAGTGTAGCCTGGCTGGTGCGGTTCAGTGGTTGAGCATCAACCTATGAACCAGGAGGCCATGGTTTGATTCCCGGTCAGGGTACATGCCCGGGTTGCAGGCCCAATCCCCAGTAGGGGACGTGCAGGAGGCAGCTGATCAATGATTCTCTCACATCATTGATGTTTCTATCTCTCTCTCTCTCCCTCTCCCTTCCTCTCTGAAATAAATAAAAATGTATTTTAAAAAGCATATAGTATATATTAAGTAAATAGGAGTACTCATCTTCCCTTCTGTCTTGAGTTCCAATAGGGCTCAGCTTGGCACTGTCAGATTCTGTCTTTATTTTAAAATAGTGATATTTTATTTATCATGGATTTTTCATTAATTTTGATGTTAATATAAATTAAGTATATTTATAAAATTTAATTTATAAATATAATATTAAATATAATGATTAAAAGGTTACAAGTATTATCCTATATAATAAAAGCATAATATGCAAATCGACCAAATGGCTAAACAGTGGAACGACCATCTGGACGACCATCCGGGACCACGCTATGACACCCAGTGGTGCCAGCCAAGGCAGGGTCGATGCGATTGGTCAGGGGCCTAGCCATGGCCCCATGATAGCCCCACAGGGTGTGGCAGGTGGGCGGGGCCTCCCTCTGTGAAGGAAGCCCAGGTTCCAGGTACAGGAGAGAAGCCGGTGCTGGCATCCAGGGGAAGGAAGGCCTACTCTTGCACGAATTTCATGCACTGGGCCTCTAGTTATTTATATAATATTAGGAGCCCAGCGTGCAATTTGAAATCGCACTGCCCACCCTCCCATCCGGCCCTGCCTCCCTCTCTGGCCCTTGAGGCAGCTGTGGCTGCTGCTGATCAGGCCCTCCCCCAGCACAAGTGTGTGGAGGCCCCTGCCGCCCCACCCCTGATGCTGCACGTGCAACCTCCTGTCCAGTCGAACCATTTCGAAGCCCCGGTTAATTGGCATTTTCTCTATTTTTTATATATATGCAAGCAATACTAATTTTCCACTTACATCAGAGACAAAGTTTCCTGTTTAAATAAATTTTGGGGTAAAATCAAGAAATGCGGAAAATATTAACTACTAGAGAGTTGGTACACAACATTTGTTTACTGAGGGGGAGGTGTCCCTCAGCCCAGCCTGCGCCCTCTCATATTCCAGGGCCCCTCAGGGGATGTCCACCTGCCGGTGTAGGCCGGCTCCTCGCCGTGAGCTGGGCTTCTGGCTGAGCGGTGCTCCACCCTGTGGGAGTGCACTGACCCCCAGGGAGCAGCTCCTGTGTTGAGCATCTGCTCTCTGGTGGTCAGTGTGTGTCATAGTGACTGGTCATTCCACTGTTTGGTTAATTTGCATATTAGGGTTTTATTATATAGGATTAAATATAACGATTAAAAGATTATTTAAATCTCAATTTATTATTATTGATATTTCTGAGACTTTTGGTGCTCCCTAAAATTTTGTGCCTGAAGTAAGTGCTTCTTCACTCTAATCCAGCTGTGGGCAAACTACGGCCCGTGGGCCGGATCCGGCCCGTTTGAAATGAATAAAACTAAAAAAAAAAGAAAGACCGTACCCTTTTATGTAATGATGTTTACTTTGAATTTATATTAGTTCACACAAACACTCCATCCATGCTTTTGTTCCAGCCCTCCGGTCCAGTTTAAGGACCCATTGTGGCCTTCGAGTCAAAAAGTTTGCCCACCCCTGGACTAATCCCAGCACATTATTATTTCTTCGTAAAACTCAGCAAACACTATAAAGTGCCACTACAGAGCAAGGCTCACCCCAAGAGGAAATCAGTTTTCTCCTGCCTTTTTCCTCTGTGTTCGAGATCCTACTTGATCTTCACCAGGAGTTAAAGGGCCAGGAAAGAGTGTGCTCTTGGATTCATCCCAGTTGTGCCTGACTAAAGTCTTCCTGCAGAGGGCGCTGAGGAGTCAACAGCTCAGGAGGGTGGAGAAGTGTTAGGTGGACTTGGGATGATTGCCTATCAGATCTCGCCTTTCCCTGGCAGTAGAATTATTATGAAGTCATTGACTTTCTATTTGCCTTCAGGGCTGAAATAAATCTGCCATCCTCAAATAACCGATCTGATCTCAGACAAATGCCAATCAGAACTAAGCTTCTCTGCCCTGAGGTGGCCATAAAATTGAGACAATTTTCTCCAAGTGTTTTTGGTGGCTCAGCAACAACTTCTGTGAGTTCTGGTTTTCCCTAGTTTTCCCTGCGGGTCTAGGGTGAGCTACACTGGCATCCTGGAAGCGAAGATGATTTACGTCAAGGCACCCAAACAAGTTTTGACATTTTCCCTGAGATGTCATCCTCTGTCTACTCACTACAAGTGCCTGCTGCTCCAGGCCTTACCTGCTGGGCAATGACGATGGGGCTGGGATGGGGACAGAATAAAAGAGCTGGGACCTGTAGCACCAATTCACACTCAGACCTTGAACAAGCACCTGAAAGCTACTCTTTGAGGAGGCTCAGCAGTTTTCCTTAGTAAGTTAGATGAATGCATCCGACTGTCAGAAGTCAGATAAAGCTATGAGGTTTCACCCCCAAGAGACATCTGGGGGAGGCCCGTCCCTGGTGACTAGATTGGCTTCTGAAAGCATGAGATGGGAAATCAGTAAGTCATGCTCTTTCCTTTGAATTCCTAGCTCCTGTGGTTTCCAGATTCTGGCACAAGATGAAAAGTTCTTGTCTCCCCCTCTGCCTTCTCTTGGCTGTGTTTTCTCTCTTCTGGACACCTTCTGCTGGGCTGAAGACACTTCATTTGGGAAGCTGTGTGATCGCCACAAACCTTCAAGAAATGCAAACTGAATTTTCTGAGATACAGGACAGGATGGTATGTGAGGGAGGCACCCTCCCAATTTGTGACTGCTTCTCCCCTTCTCTACTTGTCTTTCTCTGTCCCCCAATAGTGTGAACATAAAAAGAGACAGGTTGGGAACTCCTTACCAGGAGGATGCATTCCCAGGAAATATCTGTAGTTCATAATTTAAAAGTGTTTTGGAAAGGGACACTGTCCAAGGGTCATGGCAAGGAGGGGATAAGAGGTCTCTATGTCTAAGACCCTGACAGCCATCACTGACCTGTCATTTTCTTGTCTTTTTCTGTTTAGCAAGCCGAAGATGAAATCATGGACCTCAGAATGTTGAAAACTGAGTCCTTGCAAGACGCAAAGGTATGTGTTTGGCCCATAGAAGTTCTGGGAGGGAATGTGAGCCAGGGGCCTCTCTATTACTCTGAGTCTTGTCCCTGGCCACCTTCTCCCCACCAACATCCTAGTCTTCTTTGTAGCCTGCAGATCAGTGCTGCCTCCTTCTCCTTTATCTGAGACTCTACCTGGACGAGGTATTCAAAAACTATCAGGCCCTTGATCGACATACCCTCCGGAAGCTCAGCAGTCTCGCCAACTCTTTTCTTACTATCAAGAAGGACCTTCGGCTCTGTGTGAGTAAGGGTCTTGGGTAAAGGATTAATCTTAGTACACAGCTTCAATGACTTAGCAACCAAGCTCTTTTTTTTACTCCCATTAATAGATGGAAAAACTGAGTTCAAAAGTTCTAATAGTCTGTGTTGAGCCGTGTGACTAGGTAATAAGAACTCAGTTTTATTGACTTTTGGGTATAGGTTCCATCTAAAAAGTCTAAAGAACTATAAAATGCTAGCTATTGGATGTTAATGACAATTATCTTTTTTCCACGAAATTAAGGTGAGGTATCTGATGGTGTGTGTTCTAGTACATCCGGGGTCCAGGCAGCCAGTCATTAGGCCATTGGACTCAATATCAAGATAGGGCCTCAGTAGGATCTAGGAATCCAATTCTTTCTTTCCATGGGGACTCTCTGGGAGGGGAGCAGACTAAAGCTGAATAGGGGGTACAGGCCAGATGACACTGTGATCACAAATTCCTTCAGTGTTACTTGTTTCTAAAAGAAGCAATGAGCTCTGTATTTGAGCCTAAAGAGCTGGTTTTCTGATCTACTGATGACTAGGTTAATGCTCTCAAATGATGAGGTTTGATAAGACTTGTCTATGAGAAAGGAGTACCTATAGAAAGAGTAGAATTCCCACTTACTTCATGTTAATGGCAGATAATCGAATACTTATAAAACCTATCATTCTTTGGCATTCTTTTCAGCATGCCCGTATGACATGCCCTTGTGGGGAGGAAGCGATGGAGAAATTCAACCAGATTCGGAGTCGCTTCAAAAAGGTATATGCAATTTTGGCCTCGGTTGGGCTGAGTGTGTTTTCAGAACTGAGATCATAAATGAGTGGGATGAGTATTCACACTGGGAGAAATCCTGTTGCCCTCAGGGTAATAGCTCTCTGAAGTCATGTGGTCTGTCCCTCTGCTCCACCCCAGGGACACCCAGGCAGGCTTAGAAGGGTGCTTTCTCTGAAAAATGCTTTAAGAATTAAAAGGGCCGAAACCGGTTTGGCTCAGTGGACAGAGCGTCGGCCTGCGGACTGGAGGGTCCCGGGTTCGATTCCGGTCAAGGGCATGTACCTGGGTTGCGGGCATATCCCCAGTGGGAGATGTGCAGGAGGCAGCTGATCGATGTTTCTCTCTCATCGATGTTTCTAACTCTCTCTCTCTCTCCCTTCCTCTCTGTAAAAAATCAATAAAATATATTAAAAAAAAAAAAAAAGAATTAAAAGGGAATGGCCATCAAGTCACTTCAGAGACATGTGATCTTCCAGGTGCACGAAGGAGAGTCTATAGTCTTCCAAACATGCATGCACTCACACATGCCCTCAAAAACAGTCACTCACAATTTCACCAGTGCCCACCCCATGCTGTTTTTCGCCTCATGCCTTTGCACATCTGCTACCTCTCTGAGTTAAATGCTGTTGTCCTGTGTGGACTCCATCATTTATTCACCATGCTACATTTTAAAAAAATATATTTTTATTGATTCCAGGGAGGAAGGGCGAGGGGGAGAGCGATAGAAACATCAATGATGAGAGAGAATCATTGATCAGCTGCCTCCGGCATGCCTCACACTGGGGATTGAGCCCGCAACCCAGGCATGTGCTCTGACCGGGAATTGAACAGTGACCTCTTGGGTCATAGGTCAACGCTCAACCACTAAGCCAAGCCGGCCAGGCACCACACTACATTTTAACTGCCTGCTTCTGCCTGTCTCCTTCACTAGACTGTAAAGGCCCTGTGGGTAGAGGATGTACAATTCATCTCTGGATCCCGAGCCAGCCCAGTGCTTAGCACAATACATATTTGTTCAATGGAAGTATGCAGAGTAAGCAGCCCCTGTGTGCGTGAGCACACGTGCACACACCCACACCCGCACACACCTACACCCACCCACACACACACCTTTAAAAAAACACAGCCTAATTGCTTTGATCTCTGTGATGCAAGAGGCTTGGGCTATAGTCCTAATTCTGCTACCCCTCCGGCCTTAGTTTCCCTATTTGAGACCAGGGTGATGGACTCAATAATTTTCCTTCCTCTTGTGAGATCTTGAAGTTCCATAACTTCTTCAAGCTCTTCCATCTTGAAAAGAATGCTCTGCTTGTGATCCCCAACAGAACTGCCAATGAAAAAAGAGGATCAATCTTGGGGCGCATGTTGTCTCCTTTTGATTTGCTCATTACACAACTGTATGTCTTTCAGCTTAAACTTCAGGAAGCGGTGGTGAAAGCTTTGGGAGAGCTAGACATTCTCCTGCAATGGATGGAGGAGATGAGATAGGAGCAAAGTGATGATATCACTGACAGTATTTCTGGCCGAGTCCCGTCCTGAAAACTGTGGAGACATGACCCCAAACCACCATCTCTTTGCTTCATCATTTAGTGCTGGTCACTGTGTATATTACTTATTTAATATTTATTTCCTTATTGTAATTGTTTTCCTTTCTTAATCTACATCATGGGTTTATGGTTTGGGTGATATCTTTTGTACTGTTGGATGTATTTATTCGTTAATTTATTTATTTATTTCTGCTATTTAATCTATTTATTTTTGTACTTGTGCATGTCTTTAAAAATTCGTAGATAATATTTATGACTAGGGCACATTATATACTTTCAAACCGTGAACAAACTATAACTTCTAGACGAGTGGCTGGGGTGGGTAGTCACTTTTATTAAATTAAGGACATATTTACTGACTGCCACAATGGTTTTGTCAATGGAAACAATGGATACTAAGTGGGAGCTGTGGAAGAAGTTCCAATGAAAAATGACAGACGTGCCTCACAATTACTGACCACCCCACCCAACTCCTCATCCCCATACTTGTGTATCTTCCAGCTGTGGCATCCTGTATGGTAAAAATTGTATTCTACGAATAAAGTTTTCTTTGCCTAATATTTGGTTGGTGTTGAAAAATGCGTCAGGAACAGAAACAATGACGGGGATGAGCTTGAATCTCATATTGCCGAGGGACTGCTTGCTCCTTTGGGGAAGAAGAACGAAAGTGGGGACCCAGGCCTTCTTTCTGCTGTGGAATACCTTCCCAGCTCTGACCTCTTAGTTCACTCACATCTCTGATCTCATGATTCTACCCTCCACATAAAGTGACTGTGACTGGAGGAGGGGCTTTAGCCATCCTTACTTTCACCTTATTGGCTTGAGCAATGTCCTCTCTGTACCTCAGTTTTCTTCCTCATTTCAGGTCCCCATACGCTTGAGCTAGAGATCTTGATTACACCGCAAATTACAATGGGCAGAAGTTTCTATTGTAGGTTAAGAGCACACACATGCGGAAGATAGTGACTGAGCCTTGCCCAGGAAAGTGCATGAGCCCTCTTTTGAGGCCGTTTCTTTTTGGATTCTGTCCACCCCAGGATCTAGGTTATTCCTGGATCAAGTATTTGTTGTCATGACCAACTAGTAAATCAGTGTTATTCAGGTTGAACTTCCCTGGGCTGTAAGGAGCCGGAATCCTGGCCTGGGCTGCTTGCATCCTTTCTCCCCACCTTGCTCTGAAAGGAACCTGAAGCTTAGCAGTTCAGTGTTTCCAATTTCAGAAACAGCAGACTGAGGCTGATGCCCTGGCTTCTAGAGAGCTCAGCTAACTGCCTCTGGTTTCTGCTCCAAGCCCTCAGCCTGAGACCTGGTTTGTTTAAATTATTTTACTAGTTTTCTTTTCTATTTTTTCTTCTCATTATACAAGTAGCAACTACCTAATACAGAAAATTTGAAAAATACAGAGAAATATAAAGATAAATTAGAATCATCCATTAGTCTACTGCACATAGGTAACTACTCAAACATTTTGACGTCTTTTCTTTAAAAAAATGTCTTTATTGACTATCTAGGAAGGAGGAAGGAGAAAGAAATAGAAACATCAATGATGAGAGAATCATTCATCAGCTGCCTCCTGCACACCCCTACTGTGGATCGGGCCAGCAACCCGGGCATATACCCTGACTGGGAATCGAACCATGATCTCCTGGTTCCTAGGTCAATGCTCAGCCACTGAGCCACCGAGTCTGGGCAAGAGAAAGTCTTTTATGCTCCTCTGAAAACAAGGCACCTTCTGCTTTCATGCTCCCCATTGTAATCACCCATTTTCTGTGAGATTTTTCCTATCACCCTTCTTCTATCAGATTTTCTAGTCACATGTCTCTTGGTTTTCTCTGACAAGTCTGACGAAAACTTAGCTTCAACTCTCAAGAAAGAGTGGAGCCGGAACCGGTTTGGCTCAGTGGATAGAGCGTCAGCCTGCGGACTGAAAGTTCCCAGGTTCGATTCCGGTCAAGGGCATGTACCTGGGTTGCGGGCACATCCCCAGTAGGAGATGTGCAGGAGGCAGCTGATCGATGTTTCTCTCTCATCGATGTTTCTAACTCTCTATCGCTCTCCCTTCCTCTCTGTAAAAAAATCAATAAAATATATTTAAAAAAAAAAAGAAAGAGTGGAGAAGTCAACTTCACTGAAGTCAGTGTTAAAATTAGAAACACCACTTCTAAAAGACATTGGATGGCAATGAGGAGGCTGGTTTTACCTGCCAATGGGGTGAGTCTTCCAGATGGGCGTGTCTGAGGTTGGCTCACAGAGGTGAGGACAAAGCTCCTTTATTTGTTTTCCTGGGCCTTGCCAACAGGAGGCAGCGGAACAAATGGTGAGAGAATGACGCCGCTATTTCACTGGAAGTTGGGAGGAGAAAAGGTGACACTCGCTGTTCAGCCCAGTTGTCAAGAGCACAGTGAGTCAGGCCTTAACTGGAAGAGGCGGGGCTCGGAGGCCAACAGGCAGGAAGCTGTGGATTACAACGGGGAGCGCTAACCCCCTTCAGAGGGCATTGCTTCACTACATGTTAGAAACGAGGGGAGGAACGTTCGGATCACTTTACAGTAACTCGGGTTCAGAGAGGGAAAGTGACTTGCCAAAGGTTACATAGTGAGTGACGGCAGAGTTGGCACTGAAACTCAGGTTCCTATATCTCCAGGACATGAAACCTCAAGTCAGTGTAAGAAGAAACACAAGTCATCCTGGTTGGAAACGAAGAAGTAAAACTACCTGTATTCATAGGAGACATGCTCATCGAGGTGGGATCATCTGATGGAATTTACAAAAAGCTACTAGAGCCCTAACCGGTTTGGCTCAGTGGATAGAGCGTCGGCCTGTGGAATGAAGGGTCCCAGGTTTGATTCCAGTCAAGGGCATGTACCTTGGTTGCAGGCACATCCCCAGTAGGGGGTGTACAGGAGGCAGCCGATCGGTGTTTCTCTCTCATCGATGTTTCTAACTCTCTATTCCTCTCCCTTCCTCTCTGTAAAAAAATCAATAAAATATATATTTTTTAAAAAGCTACTAGAACTATTAAGGAAGCTCCATTTGGTAGCAGAATATAAGCTCGAGGTACACAGATCAATTGTAATTCCATTTACCACAAACTGGACATTTTTTAAAAAAAGACTATAATAGCATCAAAGATTTTACATACTTGGGCATAAATTAGGGACAAAAGATGTGAAAGGTATCTCCACACCAGAAACTGTAAACCATTGTTGGGAGCAATGAAAGATGATGGAATAATGAAGAGTTTTACTGCCAGATTCTTGGGTTGGAAGTCTCAGTATTATCAAGATGCCAATTCTCTCTGAATTGATCTATAAATTCCACGCAATCACAATTAAAACTTCAGCAACCTTATTAAGGTAGAAATGGACAAATTCACTTTAAAACTCATATTAACATGCAACAGACCTAAAATAGTCAAAATAACTTCGACAAAGAACCAAATTGGAGGATTAATATTTGATTTTAAGATTTATATAAGACTATGGCCATCAAGAAAGTGTGGTATTGGTGTAAAAATAGACAGATCAATCAGTGGGACATAACAGAAAGTCCAGAAAAAGACCCACACATGTATGAGCAATTGGTTTTTGACAAAGGTGCAAAGGTGATTCAGTGGAGATAGAATAATCTTTTCAAGAAATGGTGCTAAAATAATTAGATAGCATGGGAGGCAAAAATGAATGAATCCCCACCTTATTTCACGTGTAAAAATTAACTCAAAATGGATCACGGATCTAAATGTACAATCTATACTATAAAACTTCTCAAAGAAGCCCTGAGCAAAGTCATTTGTGACTTTGAGTTAGCCAAATATTTTTGAGATATGACAGCAAAAGCAGAGGCCACAGAAGAAACAAATCGATTATTTGAACTTCATTAAAGTGAAACTCTTCTTCTCTTCAAAAGACGGCCATCGTCTGGGTGTAATTATTTGCAAATCCTGTTTATGATAAGGAACTAGAGTCCAGAAAATATAGCGAATACTCAAAACTCAGTTATGTTCCACCTCCTATCAAAGTGAGTTAGAGTGTCTTCTAAAGATCCATGCAATACAAAAGAGGTAAGGAAACTAGGGGAAACCCTTGGAACACAGTCAATACCATGAAGTTGAACTAAGATTGTTCCACAAAGGACAGATGATAAGGTTCTGAATCATAAGTTGTTAGAAGGATCAGTATTTGGCTCTGAGCTTTTCAGAGTCTGGAACAAAGAAGAAAACTACGGAATTCACTGAGCACATCATCTAGGTTGTCTCACTCAGTCTTTACAGACCTGCCTGGTAGGTCTGTCTCTCCTTCCAATGGCAGAGTCCAGTGATTTTTCCGCAGCTGTTGGGGACCTGGTGAATGCGCAGAAGGATTTTTCCTCTTTACTCATTTGCATGAAGGATGCTTTTTTATTTCATTTGATTGATTTCAGAGTGGAAGGGAGAGGGAGAGAGAGCTAGAAACATCAATGATGTGAGAGAATCATTGATAGGCTGCTTTCTGCACACACCCTACTGGGGATGGAGCCTGCAACCTGAGCATGTGCCCTGACTGGGAATCAAACCGTGACCTTCTGGTTCACAGGTCGATGCTCAACTGCTGAGCCACACGGACTGGGCTGAAGGAGGATTTTAAATGAAACTTCTCATTGAGAAGAAATCAAGAAAAGTTGGGAAAAAATCAGAAAATATGAAAAAAAAACAAAACCCCACACCTGTTTGAAGATATTAGAGATAACAAGACAGGCATAATTACAGGGCCGAGATATGGGAGCTGGAATCCAGAGAAGTGAGCCCAGAGTTGGGGACAGCTTTTCCCTGTGGGAAGTTATCTAAATTTAGAAAAGTTGATAAAAGTTTGGGAGATTGAGATGATGTGCAGAACTTTCCACAGATTTACAGGATCCGGGCAATAAAAATCAGTGTTCAGAGCCTGCTGAAGGGGGCCCTACTAACCTCTCAGACAAGCTTCCGGTTGAAATCCCAAAGTGATACCCCCTGGCAGTCATGGTCATCCCTGAATATACCAGCCCAAGTTGTGGGCTCGATCCCCAATAGGGGGCATGCTGGAGGCAGACGATTAATAATTCTCATCATTGATGTTTCTCTCTCTCTCCCCTTCTCCCCTCCTCTCTGAAATCAATAAAAATATATTTAAAAAATTGTGGAAGTACTTTGTAAAATACTACACAATGGTCTGGCTTTTGGACTAGAGCTGAGAGCTGCCCCTTAGCCCCCAACCCTCATGACATGTGGATTCTGGTCTCATGTTACCGGAAACTGCCCCAAACCAATCATTATGGAGGCACGTGGACATCCTGGGGCCAAGAATTGCTCTGAGTGTAAACTGGGAAAGCTGTTTCACTGAACTCTGTAATCCTTTGGGCCCAAACACCCTATAAAGGCAGAATGTGACTTCGTAACATCTTTTGGCTGCAGCAAGTTGGCACTAAGACCTGGTGAGGGGAGTCCCATTCTCACCATCATTGGGCAGCTGTTGGAGCTTGCAGCAGCTGGCTCGCCAGCCCTGATGGCTAAGGTCAGTTCACGGACACACCTATGGAGACACTCTTCTGGGGATTCTCAAAAGACTCGAGGGAGTGAACTCTTTAAGAGCCTGTGCTGCTTACATGAGCAGATGGGGCTTCAGAATATTGAGGTTTTTAATTTGTAATCAGAGGCTACTGCAACCTGGACATTCAGGCCATCCTATTCCACATTATTATTTTATTGTGGGAAAGCAGAATTAACCAGGATTCAGCAATTAGATCCACTCTCTTATGGGACCATCTCTCTGGCCTGGGAAGAGGGATGGTGACTTTTCCAAGCGGTAAATACTCTGCAACAGGAAATGCCTTCTCTTCAATTTCATCAGCAATATTCAAGAGGGTATTTTTTGGAAATTGAAGGCAGAGTCTATGGAGAGAGCCCCGCCCACTGTGGCTGGAAGCAGTGTCTACTCTTCATCAGTCCTTTGACTTTTGAGGACCCCCTGGATTTGATCATTTACTTGTGGGCAAAGCCTGGAGATGAGGAGCGCCTCCCCACAAAAAAAAATGGTTAGGAGTGGTTCTCCACCTTCTGGCCCTTTAAATATAATTCCTCATGTTGTGACCCAACCATAAAATTATTTTCGTTGCTACTTCATAACTGTAATGTTGCTACTGTTATGAATCGTCATGTAAATATCTGATATGCAGGATGGTCTTAGGCGACCCCTGTGAAAGGGTCGTTCGACCGCCAAAAGGGTCGCGACCCACAGGTTGAGAACCGCTGGTGGTTAGGTAAGCCTTATCAGGAACAAAATCTCTAGTTTCTCAAGCTCAGACATATCAGGCCTTAGCCTGATTTTCCTTGCCAGTTTTAAGATCCATACTAAGTAAGTATGTGTGGTGGAGTGTGATCGCGCGTGTGTGTGTGGGGGTGGGGGGAGGGAAGGCAGTTGGCTTGTTCAAAACATTTTACTGGCATCTGCTAGGAGAAGGGTCCTTTCCATCTCCCCTTCCAAGAGCACAAGGCTCTCTATGGTAGGTAGGGTGTCAGACTCCCATCTATCCTCCAGTCCGGAGCTATCGTCCCCATTATGTGACTCTCGAGTGACTGTGCTCCAGTTGCTGGATGTCAAAGTGGTCAGCCTCATGCCATAACCTGATCTCATCCTGCTGAATGCATCGTTTACATTGTGTTCAAGGAGAAAGCAGTTCTTTCCATCAAAGAAGGATTCAGAGAATCTCTGTGATTACAATGAGTTGTCTAAATAGCATATTGGATCACAGTTTTGCCTATAGCAGAGTCTGAATTCATTATCTGAGGTTTGTAAGGGATTTTTTAAAGGGCTTTGAATCCTTCTCCCCACAACATTCCTTATGTATTAGTCAGGTTGGGCTAAGTTATGCTGCAGTAACAGATAATATCTCAACCTCTCTCAGTGGCTGATTACAAGAGAAGTTATTTCTCACTTATTTTACATGTCCAATACATGTTAGCATGGGGGCTCTGCTCATCTCTGATACTCAGAAACCCAGGCTGATGGAAATCCTTCCACCTATAATGCTGCCATCTCCACACCAACAGGATATGAGAACATGGCTTAATTCCTTCCATCTGCAATGGCACATGTTTCTTCCACTTAGATTTAATTGGTCAGAATGGTCACATGGCCATGCCTAATTTCAGTGGGGCAAAGAAGTGCAGTTTTCCTGTGTTCCACGAAGAGGAAATGTGAGGAACAGTTGGGATGTCTACCATATTTTCAAGGGGAAAATCCAACCTAGAATACTTTCTGTTCCTTTGCTCTTTCAGGAGAGAGAGAGAGAGAGAGAGAAAAGAAGAAGAAGAGGAAGAAGAAGAAGAAGAAGAAGAAGAAGAAGAAGAAGAAGAAGAAGAAGAAGGAGGAGGAGGAGGAGGAGGAGGAGGAGGAGGAGGAGGAGGAGGAGGAGGAGGAAGAGGAGGAGGAGGAGGAAGAGGAGGAGGAGGAGGAGGAGGAGGAAGAGGGAGGAGGAGGAGGAGGAGGAGGAGGAGGAGGAGGAGGAGGAGGAGAAGGGAAGATAAGAAGAGGATAAAGGAAGAGTGAAAATGGGTGGGGTAGAAAAGGCAGGCAAGGGAAGGGATAAGATTTAGTGCCATACCCTGGCTGGTGTGGCTCAATTGGTTGTAATAGGTAAATTTTGTCCTAGAACAGAAAAGTAATTCATTCACATATTGGGTCAGAGTGAAATCTCTAGAAAATTTAATATTATTTAAATCAGCTTTTAGTATCTAAGAGAAATAGGTGGGACTCTGTATATCCATGTAAACTCGTGATCTTCTCAGGTGAAAACAAAGAGGTATTTATTTATTTTTTCAGAGATGCTGAAAAAGGCATTACATAAATCTATTACTGACAAGTATTGGCAGTCCACAGGAATAGCAAATAATTGGTTATGTAAATTTTGAATAACAGGGTGTTTGAGAAGATTTATAGCTATGAGATTGTGTACAAATCTTCCACCCTTTCCTATTGAGTTTCTTTACTGGAAGGATAGGAGAATTACAGGAGCTCATACATGGAATTATAAGCCCCTTTAAAAAAGTGATCGTGTATATTGGGCTTAATTTCATCTCATGCATAAAATTATATTGGCAACTGGAAAAGGCCTGAAGTTGTATTGGAATGTCCTGTAACAAATGTTAAGTTCCTCTTATGGATAAATGTTTCTTTAAAATCAATATTTTCCCAATTGGTTCAGTATCTTATTTGTTTACTTCTAAATACATTTCACTATTCTGGAAAAAGGATATGTGGGCATCATTAGTTTTAAGAAAATTTTGCCCTATTAAGTGAATTGGGGCATATTTGATTAGCAAAAATATATACTGACCCATATCATCCCCTAGTTGGAAGGAAACAGGTTCTGATTGAAAAACAGACATTGGTTGATTAGATCTCTCTACCATTTGTACAGAAGCTTCCCTCTGGGCCAACTTAGTTGGGTGTGCATGTCCCAGATGAGTCACGTAATTAATTACTTGGGTTGGAATTCCCTGTGGGGCTCCTGCACATCATGGGGGCATGCCCCCTGACACCTCCACAGAGATTCTCTGTCACCTAAGAATACCCGAGACTCAGGCTGGAGGACGGGCCCCTCATCTTCAGAGACAAGTGAGCTCAGGCTCTCATTTATCCAGCAAAAGGGTTTTGTTCAGACTCCCAGAAAGCGATTCTGATTGAAAAGCCAAAGTTAAAAACCAGACACCCGTTTTCCTCTCATCATGCCTTAGCTTGGGTTCTGTCAACCCTTAACCCTTAGTTCCACCTTGAGAATTAAAAACAAAAACAAAGAACAGCTCAAATAAAATCAGGATCTCGTACCTTAAATCAGGGCAATGAACATTAAGAAAGGAATTTTATGTATAAACGTCAGAACTTAATTATGGGACTGTGCTTACCCCTAATGGTTCCAGGGATGGGGAAGTTCCAGCCGTATAAGGCCCAAGAAGTCATGTGGTCTGGCCCTGCCAAGGCACTAGGGGTGAGCTAATTAAATGTTTGATCAAATATAGCAGGCTTATTTTTAAGTTGATAATTTTGTATGGTCTGCAAATGATGTTATAAATATCCAAACAGTCTTTGGCAGAAAAAAAACTTCCCACCCTGCCTAACACAACAAGGACTACTAAGGATATTAATTCAGATAGAAGCTGAAATGGCTCTAAAAACATGGCCCTCTATAACCATTGCTGAGGCACAGGAAATTTACTTATAAAACTCTCACCTTAAAACCCCTCCCAAAACCTAACCGGTTTGGCTCTGTGGATAGAGCGTAGGCCTGCGGACGCAAAGGTCCCAGGTTCGATTCCGGTCAAGGGCATGTATCTTGGTTGTGGGCACATCCCCAGTAGGGAGTGTGCAGGAGGCGGCTGATCGATGTTTCTCTCTCATCGATGTTTCTAACTCTCTATCCCTCTCCCTTCCTCTCTGTAAAAAAATCAATAAAATATATATTTTTAAAAAAACCTCCTCAAACCCTGGCCAGTGTGGCTCAGTTGGTAGGGCATTGTCCCATGAACCCAAGTTTTGGGCTCGATCCCTGGTAGAGGGCATGTAGGAGGCAGCCGATAGATGCTGTGCTCTCACATTAATGTTCCTCTCTCTATGTCCCTCTCCCTTCCCCCCTCTCTCTCTAAAGAAAAACAAAACAAAACAATAAACTATTCTTTAAAAACAAACAAAAAAGCAACCCCCCCCCCAAAAAAAACCCTACAACAACAACAAAAAAAAACCCACACAAAAACTCACCCAAGTTCACCTGATGCAAAACAAGGAGCCAATGGAATACAATGACCCCTGCTGGTGCCTAGCACGGGTCTGGGTCTGCAGGTGGTCCAAGTAAATGTCAAAGTAAGAAACGTCCAAATCTGTAAGAATTTTATGAGTTTATGTGATCTAAACTGACCACCATTGCTGGGAAGCAAAATCTCAAAGGATTAGGAAAAGGCGTCCCCAAATGGCAGTTTTACCACTTATCTTATACATCAGAGTCAAAGGGGAAGATGTAAAAGGGTTCCATGAAGTCCATTGGTGATAGACTACAGAGTCAGGAGAAAGCAAAGTGGGGAAACCTCTGGGATTGAATAAAAAGCGGAAGCAATAGACATATGCCTCTTTTACATAAGCGGGTACACAGGCTAGTGAACAGTTGGCAGCATGGTGATTGTGCTCTGAGGGGTCTGGAGAAAGAGGAATTGCTTGATATTTGAAAGGTATGTTACCAGGTATGTTATCTTAGATGCAAAAAGACAACCGACAGGCTCAGTTGAGGTGAAGTTTGGCATTTGTTAGGGAACAATACCTCCCTAGGACAGTGGTCGGCAAACCGCGGCTCTCGAGCCACATGCGGCTCTTTGGCCCCGTGGCATGAGCCACGAAGTTTCAATCGCACTGTACGTGCGCGCCTGCATGTGGTATTTTGTGGAAGAGCCACACTCAAGGGGCCAGTTTGCCGACCACTGCCCTAGGACATGGCTACCCTCCTCGAACTGCTTTGAGTTAGAAAGTTTTCATTTCAGACCATCCTATGTGCTTATTGGAGGTCTCTGAGTTTGTACGGCCACCACGCAGGCCTCCCCTGAGCTTGCCAGGTTTTGTGTCCACAGGTGTTAGTCAGCAAACAAGGGTCCTGGAAAACGTAAGGGTAGCCCCATCAAATGCTGACCCGGAACAAAAGTTCTAAGAAGAGTTCCACATGCTGGCGTGATTATGCAAGTGTCGGAGAGGATTGTCATAGCAGGAAATAATGAAGACATTTCATGTTCAAGACCAGCAGATCTTTACCTCATCCAGTCAACTTCCTTTAAACATCTGGCACTACAAACACCTCCCCCTGTCCTTATGCTAAGTGAAAGAGGACTGGACGTTCTGGATTTAGAAAGATCTCCTCAACCCTCAAGATGAAGAAACCCGTGCAGTTGGCAGGCTGAAAAGAGAGTGTTCTACGAGGGAAAATGCTGTTGGCCAAATTGTATCAGTTCTACCGCTGCCACTTCTGATCACCATCATGACAATGTCAGGTATGGCATTTCAAACATAGAGTGTGGGGAGCCGACACGGCCATGGCATACTCATGCCAGCTCAGCCTGGTTCAGTGACCCTGAGTGGGGGCGATGAAAGGCTTAGAAAAGACAGACAAGAGAATGAAAGTTGAGTCTCGGTGGGACGCTGCTTCTCTGAGAGACAGCGATGACGCCCACAAGCCATGTCTTTATTTTATAGCTGATGCCATGAGGCAAAGTAGGGATGTGATCAAGATGTTTACAACATTCTCGTGGGTTTCGAGCCTACTCAATTACATGCACCTGAACTCTATCAAGCCCACATCACTCAGCCACGTGGGGCCACGTGTTTGGACCACAGGTTCAAGCTTACAACGATAGCTGTTCGCTATCATTGTGCTGGGAAGGCTCTGCCCTCTAGCTGGGACTTGCACGTGGCCATGAGAGGACTGTGCCTTCTCATTAGTCCAAGGCTTGAACCTGTTCAAACACTGTAGCCGCACCCCACAATAGAGGCAACAGCTGAAGGGACTTCAGATGACATGACTGTGGGAGATGCAGCTTCTTTAAGACGACAGATAGTCAAACGAAATCGATGTCTACCACTTCTAGAAGAGGAGAATAAAGAACATGCTAAAAGAGAGGTGATCATGTACTGTTTTCAATTGCTGTAGCATTCTGGCCTCTGCTGCCTCTGGTTTGGCTGCTAGAGGTAACCTCAGCTCTCAAAAGAATATTGTCTCAACAGCTGGAAATATGAAGAATTAGCAAACTTCTTTGTTTCTGTGTCTGCGTTAATGCTGTGTTATAGTCCACGCTCTGAAAATGAACTTCTTCCAGAAAGGGAGTGGGGAGACTCATCGGTGCAGAAGTAAAGGTACATTGTGCCCCTTAGCAGCTGCATTCGCTTTTAACCAGGTCTGCACTAACACCTACTTACACTCTCCCTTTGCACGTTTTGTACATAGGCTCTGATTTGTTTTTTAAAAGGAATTAATTTTTTTTTTTCTTCAGCAGTCTGTACAAGTACTTCTCAGAATGGGGAAGGGGTAGAGAATTGACTTAGAAAAGTATCTGTAAAAGAAAACTACTTGATTTCTCAAACACCATTCAACAGTTTTGTTAACAGACATGTTTGCATCCACATTTCAACATTAACACTTCTGAAGTCATGGTCTGGTGTCAGGCCACTTTTATTAAGAGAATTCTTAACTTTTTCAGCAGTTAGAGAACAGGCGTTGTCTTTACCCCCAAAGAAACCCTGGACTCAGGAGCAGTCACTTCTGTTCTGCCCACCCACCCAGCCCCTGCCTAACTCCAAGCCCCAGGCAACCACTACTCTATTTTGTGTTTCTATAGATTTATATTTTCTGGACCTTTTACATAAAAGTTATTATAGTAATTTTTTTTTGCATAGCCTCTTCTTTTTAAAAAATCAAGTATATTTTTATTGATTTCAGAGGGGAAGGGAGAGGGAAAGAGAGATAGAAACGTCAGTGATGGGAGAAAATCACTGATTGGCTGCCTCCTGCATGCCCGACGCTGGGATCAAGCCCACAACCCGGGCATGTGCCCTGACTGGGAATTGAACCGTGACCTCTTGGTTCATAGGCTGACACTCAATCACTGAGCCACGCCGGCTGGGCTTGCACAGTCTCTTCTGACCCTCAGTGGGTGCTTAGGAAAGATGTGTTTAGTAAATGAATGAATGGATGCAAGATTGAAAGGTTGCCTAGAAGAGTGGCACAGGGGAAAGAATACTGTTCTAAAAGCCAGAAGACCTATACTCTAGTTCTGATTCTGCCATTTATTTAGGTGACTTGGGAAAAATTATTAGACTTTTCTGACTCTCAGCTTTCTAATATACGATGAAATAATATCTCAAAGGGCTATGGTAAATAGCAAGTGAGAAAATTCCCCTGGAAATATTTCTATATCTGAGCATGCTGAGCAAGTGTAAGAATAATTTGTGTTTGGTTTTCCTTTCATCCTTTGGAATGCCTGTAATAAGTCATTTAATAGACCAATGATGGAGGAGATGCAAGTCTAAGGGGCCAACCGGTGGACATACACCTCTCCTCTCTGCTCCTGGAACAGTGGCAGCTGCTGTTACCGGTCAGAAGAGACCCCCGCCCCCCCCATTGTTCATGGGAGTGGAATTCTTATGATATCCCGATAAAAGGAATTTTCTGAGACCCACACAGGAGAATGAGTGACTTTTATTTGCGTGGAATTAAATCCCTGAGTTGTGGTCCCATTTCCCTTTGTCACTCCAAGGAAGACGTGTAGCTATGGCTCTCATTAGGGCTGGAATTCGAGCCAGTGTCCAGAGTTTCTGGTCCATGTTGATGCAGTTCAATCCAGCATCAGGCTAGCGTGGTTTGTGTTTCCAGCTGTAATCCATCAGCCCATGGCATGCGGGGTTCGCAGGGCCACATGGCTGTGGAGGAAACATGGGCAGGAGCAAAGCCAAAGGAGCCAGAGAGCAACCAGAGGGAGAGGGAGTTCCTATTTTGAAGGATTATGTATCCCCAAATTTTGGCCGACTTGCAGTGGCCCGCCCACTTGGCCAACCCATGGTTCCCTAGGCTAGATTGACAGGCACCTTCCCTAACTTCACTGTGCATGCATAGATGTCCCCTTTGTTGGACCCTCTCCCCCAGTGTTTTGCAGGGAATGGGCCAGTGGTTCCCTGGGCAGTGTGAAACTGCAGCTTCCTGGTGAAGTTGCCCAAATGACCACGCTTCTAATGTCTGGCCTCCCTTTTGCTCCTTTCCTATTATGAATAGCTAGCTCATTACAACGGCATCGCTACTACAATGAAAGGGGTTGACAAAATGCCCAGGTATCCTACATCCATGACTGCATGCGTTTCCCAGCCAAAAGGAAGATAAAAATCTCTTTTAGAGTGAAGATCAAAGTTAATGCGCTGGAAGAAATTGATGGTGTAACTTTCTTTTATCTCTTGGCTCTCAGGAAATCTTAATTAATATGCTCATCACTTCTTTTCTGGGTGGCATTTCCATCAACCAGAAAGAGGGGGCATCCAGATGTAAGAGTGAGCTCTTGATTGCTTCCCACAGCAATGGAGAGTGGCCCTTCTCCATCTGTGTCAATCCCTTTCTCTAGAGCAGTGGTTCTCAACCTTCCTAATGCTGCGACCCTTTAACACAGTTCCTCATGTTGTGGTGACCCCCAATTTCATTGTTACAAATTGAACATAATTAAAGCATAGTGACTAATCACAAAAACAATATGTAATTATATGTTTTCCGATGGTCTTAGGCGACCCCTGTGAAAGGGTCATTCGACCCCCAAAGGGTCGTGACCCACAGGTTGAGAACTGCTGCTCTAGAGGTTTAAGGGAATTTGTAGGGGTGTGGGGTGGTAACAGATTGACTTCTCAAATGTAAAATTCCTTCTCTACAGATAGATGTACATGACAGAGGTGGCATGAGATTATCAGAATAACAGCCCGAAATCTCACAAGGGGCATGTTGGGAAAGAAAGTGGCCCTGTGAATCAAATTTATCCTCAGAGCACCTTTCTCTCACCCCATATGTTTGCAAAGGAAATCCCCCAAGTTCCAGAAGATTCAAGAGATTGGAAGAGCCTCAGGTTTTAGTCTGGTCCAGGATGACGTTTGGATAAAAATACACGGGTCTGGACTGGCTCCACTTTCTCCAGCCTCGAAGGCTGGATGTGGAGCTTCCCCAGGGGAAGCCAGGGGTCAGGCTCTATGTCATTGTGTCCTGGTGGCCCA
This sequence comes from Myotis myotis, assembly GCF_014108235.1. Taxonomy (NCBI): domain Eukaryota; kingdom Metazoa; phylum Chordata; class Mammalia; order Chiroptera; family Vespertilionidae; genus Myotis; species Myotis myotis. Next base: position 9,989,788 of record NW_023416322.1, read on the forward strand.
GGGAGGACTTGATTTCACAGATGGGGAAGCTGAGGCTCAGAGAGCTTGTAGGTGGCTCAGTCACACTTGGAACCCACGTCTGCCAGCATGTAAAGCTGGTCCTCATAACCAGCGATCACAGTTGATGTTGTGCCAAGGGCCTCGAGTTCTCTCCTCAGCCTCCCTTCCCAGGTCATCATGTTACGGTCAGCTCAGCAGAGCCTGAGACTCAGGCACGTGTTTGCCTGGAACGTCCATGTTATATTAATCCGTCCTTAGACAGAAGGAGCTACTCATGACCCCAGGTGGATATCCTGGAGCCTAGTGAGCTGTATCCATGACCTCATGCCTCTGTTCTGGCCTGCCCTGCTAACAGCTCATCCCTCCTGCCTAGCAGTAGACAGTCATCTAGGATTGCAGCCACCCCCGAGGCTCAAGTCCCTCTCAGCTTCCTGATTTCACTATCTGTCTGGTCTTTCCAGCCCTCTTCTGCCTTCTTCTCATTTGTTGCCCAAACACTCTGACTTGGTCTTCTTCTTTTGGTTTGTAAATATATTTTTATTGACTTCAGAGAGGAAGGGAGAGGGAGAGAGAGATAGAAACATTGATGATGAGAAACAAGCATTGATTGGTTGTCTCCTGCACGCTCCCTACTGGGGACCAAACCCAAGCATATGCCCTGACTGGGAATTGAACTGTGACCTCCTGGTTCAGAGGAGCCACAGTGGCTGGGCTGACTTTGTCTTCTTTTCTGTCTTATCAATACCTCTAGGCATCTTCTTCCCACAGTGGTTAGGGATTTTTAGTAATGCCCTCAACCCTGAGGGGGGAAAAAAGGGTGTGATGTGGGGCCCCACCTACACTAGAGGGCAAGACTCAGGTCCTCCCAGAGCAAAGCAAAGGACTCCAGCTTGGTCCTTGTAGAGGCAGCAGGAGCAGGCCAGGCTGCTGGCTGGGGACTGCAGATCTCTGTGTGTGATGGAGGGAAAGGTGCGAGTGCCAGAGAGACTGGGAAGAGTCTGCCAATTGGAGAGATTGGGAAGGGCTGCTCCTCCCAGTGTCTGTCTTCTGCACTGAGCTGGAGAAAGTTCTCCTGCCCCTCACAGCACACCCTACTCCTAGACCGAGGTTTAAGAATGTTTGTGCAGGAAGGTGATTTGGAGCAGGGCTCTGCAACCTCTCCCTATAAAGGGCCGGAGAGTAGATATTTTAGGCTTCGTGGGCCACACAGTCTCAGTCACAACTACTCCTCTGTGTCACTGAAGCACAACAGCAGCATAGATCAGTGAACAAATGGGCATAAACTGTATTTATGAACACTGAAATGGGAATTTCACAAACTTTTCACGTCACAGAATATCATTCTTTTGATTTAAAAAAAAAGTATCTTAAAGTCTGAAAACCAGCACTGGCCAGTGTGGCTCAGTATTTAGAGCATCGGGCCCACATACCAAAGGATCTTGGGTCTGATTCACAGTCAAAGGCACATACCTGGGTTGCAGGTTTGATCCCTGCCCATTGAGACGTGTGCGGAAGGCAACCAATCGATGTGTCTTTCTCACATTGATGTTTCTCTCTCTCTTTCTCCTCCTCCCTCCCCCCTCCCTTCCACGCTCTCTAAAAATCAATGGAAAAAATATCATTGGGTGAAGATTAACAAACCAACCAACCAACCAACCACAAACAAACAAAAATGTATAAACCATTCTTATATCACAGAGCTAAGCCATTCTTAGCTTATACTTGGCCTGGAATATGCCAAGTATAATAGACCCTGATTCAGAGTCTAGTGGTTGTTTTTTTTTTTGGGGGGGGGGGGAGGGAGTCTAGTGTTTTCCCAACTGTTTCCAAGGGGTGTGGTCAAACACTCAGGGAAATGCTGGGCTAAGCAAAGCTAAACACCCGGCCTGCCCCTGCCCTCATGGGACTTCTCAGGTCAATATTCTCAGGAACTGAACAGGTTTCCCAGAGAGGCTGGCACAGGCCAGGCCTCTAATTTGCTGACAGTGAATCTCTTGTTTTGTGGAGTGTCTTGTAGACACGCATCTCTCAGGGCTAGGTTCTGTGGAATGTGCTTTGGGAACCCTCTGCAGTCTACCCCTGCGTGCCTTGCCAGCTGGACATACAGTCAGGCCCTGTGACTACACTCATGCTCTGACATGCCACTGCGCGTCCCTGGTACAATCAGGCCCCGTGACTGCTTGATGCTCCTGACATGCCATTACTGCATCCTCTGAGGGAGCCCAGCAGAGCAGCAGAGTCCGAAGCTAGTCCACAGGACACAGGTGTTTAGGTTCTGACCCAGCCTTGCACACACAGAACCCGGCCAACATATATTGGTTGAGTGTTTGTCACCCTGGTTGCATGTCAGGAAATCCCCCTAAAATTCCTGTCCCTGATCCATTGAAGAAGTACTTATAGGCTATCCTTAGCCTCTTGGCTACTGTCCCGTCATTAAAGGGCATAACTATTGAATGATTTGAGCAGTAAGGAGGATGGTGTACTCTACACAGCAATAATGTACTTCCATGTGAATAGACTTTACAAAGCACCTCTGTGTCATTTGCTCTTTACACCTGCCTCTGGGGGAAGTAGGACGGTTTCCTTTTTTTTTTTTCTTTTTTCAAATTTTATAGATACAAAAGCTGAGGCTCAGGGTCCCTAGACTTGCCCCGGGTCACACAGACAAGGGCAAAGCCAGAACCCAGACCCAGTTATCATCTCACCTCAGGGGCGACTTTCTCCTTGCCCCATTGTCTTCGAGTGAAGGGTGACTAGGCAATGAAGTAATTCTCTAGGAAAGCATGACCAATTTCCCTTTCTCCACCTCCCTCTTCTTCCTCCTCCCCCCGCCCCAGCCCCCATATATATATGAATCTTCACAAAACCGGCCTGCACACCTTTACTTTTGAAACGACTTCCACAGCCCGGACAGGAACCTTCCACCCACAGTGACATCCTGACTGGTGAGTGGTGAGGGTGCCTCCCAACTTCCCCCCTCGGTAGCAGGAGCCAGACACCTCCAAACAGCGAACTTCAAGCATCGACTCCAGACTCCAGCCCGGAGGTGAGTGATGCGGGAATTCCTGAGTGCTTGGCTTTGAGCAGCTGACTGCCGCCTCCCTGGGAATGGGGGTTGGGATGGCAGTGCCAACTCTTTCACTGAGTATGGAAGGATAAGATCTAACCGTGGATGTGGTGCCGCCTCTTCTGATTTAACACCAAGAAGAATTTAGGCCGGATGGGAGGAAAAGCAGGAGGAGTATGAGGCCCAGAGATGAATTTTCCGGAGAGGCTTTGAAGTCTGTGGAGTTTGAGAGAACAGAATGGAGTTTGAGAAAGACCCGAGGGCGACACTGAAGCTCAGACTTTGGTGGCGAAGGATACTGGGCGCTGGTCTTGGGTCCCACTTCCCTGCCCGTATGGTGGCAGTTGTTCCAGAGACAGGCCTTCTCCCATCTTCCTGCCCAGCCTTGGGGTGGAAGACTGAGTTTCTTCAGGTGGGAGACCACTGCCTTGAATATGAAAGGTTCTTCAGTGGTTGTGGAAGGAAGGAAGGAAGGAAGGAAGAAGGAAAGATGGAAAGGAGGGAGGAAGAGAGGGAGGGAGGAAAGGAAGAAGAGCAAGGGGCAAAGAAGGGAGGGAGAAGGAATGTTCTGGGTACACGTATGACAAATAGCTTGGGGCCTCTTCATAGTCATTCCCAATTGCCCTCTAGTGCAAGTTTTCAAGGTGAGTCATCCAGAAATGCGATTCCTCCCTCCTGTTCAGTTACCTAAAAAGCCAATTCCTAGGGTCAAAAGTGAGTCGTCAGTTGAGGTAGCAGAGTGAGAGTGTGCCAGGATTAATCCCTCAGCTCCCTCGTGATGAGGAGTCAGAGGTGGCCTGGAGTGAGAAAAAGACCTGCCCAGGTGTGCCTGGTGCCTGAGGGGCAGAACTCAGACAAGCAAACACCTAGTTCAGCTCTACCCTTGAGTTTGGGCTCCCTATACATGTTCTTTGGCACATTGTAAACGCCACCCACTGCCCCCTCCCCCTGCCCATTTCTTCACTCTTCTTGGTCAAATTCTGACCAGCAGGTTGTTGGCTAGAGAGAAGTGTATGGAGTAAGGAAGAAGGTGCCCAGTATGTGTGACGTGGATGGGCATGAGGGGGTGGGCAGATAGTGAGACAGTGAGACCAGCAGGTATGAGATGAGGGGCAGAAAGACCCTCACCCCACCTTGGGGCACCACATGTTTGCAATATTCTAACTCTAGCAACCCACCGTAGTCTCAGGTTTCCTATCGGTTTGTCAGGCTGGCGAGGCAGAGCCAAGGAGCCTTATTTCTGGGTGTACCAGTCCTGGGCCAGAAGGCCGACCTCAGCGGCCTGTCTCCCTTCCTCCCAGCAGCATCCTCCCGGTCCTTCCTCTGCTGCAGATGGGCTCTCCAATGCAGAAGACTGCCCTCCCCTGCCTGAGTCTCATCCTGCTTATCTGGAGCCAAGGTCCCGGGGCCCAAGGCCAAGAATTCCAATTTGGGCCCTGCCGTGTGGAAGGGGTAGTTTTCCAGGAACTGTGGGAGGCCTCCCGGGCAGTGAAGGACATTGTGGTGAGTGAAGTGTCCTTCTGGACCCAGCTGCTGGGGTTACTGTCATGGAAAGGATAATAGTTTATGATTATGGAGCCCTTTGTGCCTTGCTAATCATTACCCTGGAATAACATTGTGAAGTGAGAGACATCACAAGCCCACATTTCCTCTTGCACATGGGGAAACTGAGGCTCAGAAAGACATGGTCAGTCCATAAGAAAATAAACAGCTCATGAGGAATAAAGAACAGAGCCTGTTCATCCAGGGGGCCAGGAGACTCCAGCAATGGGAAGTCACGGGAAGTCCTTTGAGTCCCAGTTACTGGAGTTTTCACCTACTGTTTAGCCAGGATCCTGCTAGTCTGCCATCACCTGCTTACACTTTGGCTAAAGGTAGAAAGAATGGTTAATGCTGAGTGGGGGGCTGCTGGTGAAATGTGACTGGATTTCTCTTAGGCCTGCTCTAATATGTGCCCTCACAAATGCACTCGCCTCCTTAAAGGACAATCCAGAGGCAAGGCAGAAAGTGGGCGCTCAATGGGGCAGCCTGGGAGGGGAGAGTGCTGCACTGGAGACAGGACCCCTATGTGTGATCATGACCTTGCAACCAGCCCATAAAGTACCCTCATCCCCATCAGTTTCCTTATTTGCACAATGAGGATGTGGGACAAAGGAGCTCAAAAGCTCCTTCCTCTCAATGATTCTTTGAATCGAAATCCAAGAACTGAAATGAATGAATGTCTGGGCTGCAGGGAAAGCCCCGTGGGTGAGAAAAGCAGGATTTCCCCACCTGTTGGAAAAGGGAGGTAAAATCTTGCCCTTAGGGGTTCTTAAACCAAATAGGGTTATTTCCTATTGTCTCAGAGGAATCAAACAGGTTCCTGATCAAGGCTCTAAGAACTCCTGGGATTGCATCTGACCTTGGGGGCCAAGTTTAGTGATTGTCTGTGGCTGAAACCTGTATCTCCACCCCAGGGGCCAGCTCAGCCCAGCCCTTCCTGGGCACCCCCTGACCTCTGAGACTTCGCAGGCTGGAGAGGTTTAGGAGCCTGGGGAGGCAGCATGCATTTGCACGGTTGGTTTCTATGCTGCCTCCGAACTGAGACATCTTTTCTTCCTGTTCCCACAGCAAGCTCAGGATAACATCATGAGTGTCCAGCTGCTGCGAAGGGAGGTTCTGCAGAACGTCTCGGTAATCACACCTCCTCGGGGAAGGAGCATGGCTGGTCTTCTGTGGGTGGGGGTGAGGGGTTGTCTGGGGAGGCTGGCAGAAGACTTCCCTTCTGCCCCCGGCTGGGCCTACCCAGGACAGGGCTGGGCAGTGAGCCAAGGAAGTTCATGCACGGGGTTTGCACCCAGAACCTGGGTTATGTGGGCTTGTGTGTGATGGCATGAGGCGAGGGTGGAGACGAAGGCTTGTAAACATCTGTCTCCACTTGCTCAGAGAGTTGCCATCAATCTTTCTCTTTTGCATCTGCTTGGGTCTCCTCCCATTTCCATCCTTTTCCTCTCACCCATCTCTGTCTTCTTGTCACCCAGCTAGTCAGCCAGCGAGCACACGGATACTGCCCCGATCCCTAAGGCGCTGAGCTTTGCTCTGGGGCTCTCAAGGGGGCTGGAGTGCAAGTCCTGTGTCCAAGGATGCTGTTTTCCCTCCTCGTTTCTTCTCCTTCCAGCCCATTTTCCTGCCAATTCATAACCACCAAATTTTGGGTGCTTTTCAGGGTCTATCACCCCACATGGCTATTGAGCAGATGTTGGGGGCGGGGGGTCAGAAACTAGACCTGTGTGTGCCACTGACCAGCTGTGTGACCCTGGGCAAGCCCTTCTCCCTGGGCCTGTGGTTCCTGCCAGAAACCAAAGGTGCCACTGCCCATGCTGGCGAAGGCTCCTTCACATGTAATGCTTAGCAGCATCTCCTGGAAGACCCCTGCTTCCTTTGTGCCTATCTTGCGTCGGCGACGTGTGGGTCATTCATCCAGGGCCGGGGTGGGCAGAGGCCTCGGATCCCTCATGACCCAGACCCTCCTCAGGGCGCTGAGGGCTGCTACCTCCTCCGTGCCCTGCTGGACTTCTACCTGAATACCGTGTTCAGGAACTACCACAAGAAGGCAGCTGAACTCAGGATCCTGAAGTCATTCTCCACCCTGGCCAACAATTTCATTGTCATCCTGTCGAAACTGCAGCCCAGCGTGAGTAGAACAAAGCTGGGACCAGGCACCATGGGAAACGGTGTGTTTGGAGGAGACTCCGCTCCCCTTAGCTCAGCGGTTCTCAACCTGTGGGTCGCGACCCCTTTGGCGGTCAAACGACCCTTTCACAGGGGTCGCCTAAGACCATCCTGCATATCAGATATTTACATTACGATTCATAACAGTAGCAACATGACAGTGATGAAGTAGCCACGAAAATAATTTTATGGTTGGGTCACAACATGAGGAACTGTATTTAAAGGGCCAGAAGGTGGAGAACCACTGTCTTAGCTGGTCCTGGCTTTTACTCCACGACAGGGAGTCGTGAGAAAAGAGCACAGCAGGCTTTGGACACCAGCAGTTCTGGGTTCCAGCCTAGCTCTGCGTCTAGCCAGCTGGTTGGCCCTCTGCAGTTCTCTTATGTATAAAATGGGATGAGCTCCCACCTGGCAAGGCCGCTGTGGGAATTCGAGGCGGCCCTGCCACGTGGTGGGCTTCAGCCTTGGCTCCTTGAGGACGTGGACTCAGCGCTGTTCTCCGAGGCCCCGGGACCCTCTGGCATCACTAGGAAGGAGTGGGAGGGGGCTTGCCTCTGCCCCCACCCAACACCCGGCACAACCTTTTTTCTGTTCTCCAGCAGGAAAATGAGACGTTTCCCATCCGCGAGAGTGCACGCAGGCGGTTTCTGCTGTTCCAGGCAGCGTTTAAGCAGGTAAGCAGGGCTGGCAGCTCAGGGCTTGCTTGAGTTGTCGCCGTCAGATGACTCAGAGACCTAAAGCAAATGCAATGCAATCGCCTCCTCCAGGCTTGCCCCAAAGCCACCTGACTTAGCAGGAGCACAGCCGTGTTTACATGAAGTAGCATTTACTTTGCATAAACACCGCAAACGACATACTATATTTTCCTGCCAGATTTCAAATGAAAATGCTATTCTCTTTCCCTAGGGGATGATTTCACTACTGAGCACTTTTCCTGGGCAATTGGAGTCGGGAGTGAGGGAGAAAGAAGGGAGACTGCCTTACAACCCCCCGCCCCCTACACATCTCCATACATCAGTGGTTCTCAACCTGTGGGTCGCGACCCCTTTGGTGGTCGAACGACCCTTTCACAGGGGTCGCCTAAGACCATCCTGCACATCAGATATTTACATTATGATTCATAACAGGAGCAACATTACAGTTATGAAGTAGCAAATAATTTTATGGTTGGGTCACAACACGAGGAACTATATTTAAAGGGCCAGAAGGTTGAGAACCAGTGTCATACATGGTATTTTCCTTAATGGTTATCTGGCTTAATTTGTGAGGAAAAACATCATGGGGAAATATATTACTTTCTCCCAAATTAATACAACAAAGAAATGCCAAATGTCATCCCCAGCTCCCCGTCCCCAACATGGATGATTTTGATCACCTTTTGAAGGAACAGATACATCAGCCTAAAAATAAATGGAGAGCAATCACACACAAAGGAAAGGGGTCACCCAGGCCTCAGTGTCGGGTACACAGTGGACTCAGGAGGTGGACCAGATCCACCCACACCGGGATTCTAGGGTTCTTGTTGCCAGGGGCCCCAGTTGCTTTTCCCTGGCTCCTGACTCACTGTTACCCACTGTTTTCAACCCCAAAGTGGGCAACACACATAGAGGGGGGACAAGTGATGGGTGGGTGAGTTCCTCAGAGGCCATCCCAAAGGGGCTGCCACCCTGAGGTGGAGTCAGCCAGGTCTGGGAGGGATGGTCGGAAGGTAACTACGCTTGCGGCTAAGATGGCAGATCTTCAACTCTTCTTTCCCTTCAGCTGGACATAGAAGCAGCACAGACCAAAGCCTTTGGGGAAGTGGACATTCTCCTCACGTGGATGCAGAAATTCTACCAGCTCTGATTTCCCAGACAGAAACGCCCTCCTCATCCTCCCTGTCATTTCAAGAGTGTCCCTTCCAGTGATGTTCTCTGGGCACTTCCCACTCCGAACTGTGGGTCCCATTCTTGGTCCAGGCGTATCCCCTAAGACTTCATTCTTTAAGTGGCCCCAACAACAGCCATGGAAGTCTCCCTCAGATGCTGTGAAAAAGCTACAAAGCAGGCTCCTATATTTATTACATCTCTATTTAATTCCTGTCAGTGTTTTAACTGATGTTATATTTATTTGTTTGACTAAAATCTGTGAAGACACCAGAGACAACGCCCCATGCTTCTCTTTTATCCTCCATGATCCTTGGAACCATGTGGGGCAGTGATGGTGCTCAGTAAAGGCCTAATAAACTGGATATTTTTGCCTGTTTTGAATGGTTGGGGAACGATGAGGGATGCTGGGATATACAGTCGAATGTTTGGGCATGACTATCTCATTGTCCTGACATCTCCAGGAACAGAGCCGTGGGGAAGGGGTGAGGGGCACAAGTCTGAAATGTAAATGAGAAAAGATCTAATGCGTTAACTGCCCAACACAAAGCAAGCTCACGAAACATTGCATTTCGTGCCCACACTCCCCACCCCACTCCACCATCCGTTACCCTTGGGTGCCCTCCTTTGTTATCCTACTCATGCTTCTCTCATCTGCCACCAGAGAGGGTGCCAGAGGCAAGCTGACATTGCTGATGGTGTCATGGTAGCTGGGTGGACTCTCTGATCTGTGACGCAATTCCCTGCTAGTAAAAGGCAGGGAGCTCACGTCTGGCAGCCTTTCCTTTCTATTTCTGGACAAGGGCCCAGTGAGGCTGAGTTGTGTGTCTGGGAAAGACCTTCTTCCCAACGGCAAGACTGGGCATTCTCTAGTCTCAGGCTCTGGCTTGTCTCTGTAGTTGACATCAGTCTAAAGGTACAATGTCTGCCCATGCCCTTGCACAGAAGACTTAAGGGTAAGAGCCTGTGGAGGAGATGGGATGTCTTCCTCCATGACTGAAGTGCTGTTGCAGAGCCCATGGCCCTCCAGGACCCCAGGCCACTTTCCTTCCCCACCTTGCTGGGACCACTTGGAACTGGCCAAGAGATAAGGTGCATTTCTGAAAGCCAAGAGAGGTAACGGTTTGGATGGCTAAGATAGAGTCATGTTAGGATAAGAATGGAAGAAGGATAAGGAAGTGACACAAACGACTTTTAGAAGACTGTATATTCTGCAGCTTTGGGGTGAAATGTTCTATAAAAGTCAATTAAATCCATTTGATCCTGTGTGTCCTTTATTTTTTTAAAAAATATATTTTATTGATTTTTTTACAGAGAGGAAGGGAGAGGGATAGAGCATTAGAAACATCGATGAGAGAGAAACATCGATGAGCTGCCTTCTGCACACCCCCTACTGGGGATGTGCCCGCAACCAAGGTACATGCCCTTGACTGGAATCGAACCCAGGACCCTTCAGTCCGCAGGCCGACGCTCTATCCACTGAGCCAAACCGGTCAGGGCCTGTATGTCCTTTAGAGTCACTGTTTCCTTTGTTAATTTTTGTCTGTAAGATCTATCCAGTGATGTCAGCGGTATTAAAGTCTCCTACTATGACTGTATTGTTGTCAATCTCTCCCTTGAAGTCCTCTAGAAGTGACAAAAACTATATTTAAAAGAGGGGAAATGCTAGGGTTAGGATCCTTATGAGCATCAAGGAAGGGAGACTTAAAGAAGATTTAGGGACATAGGGAAATATATATGGTTCTGAAAATTTAGAATCCTTCATCACATCAAAATTAATGCCACATGGTCTAGAGCTGAGGCAGCAAAAACCCTGTGATCAAAGAGAGTCTGCAAATCCCACAGCCTGTTATAGGGCTTGAAAGGGAAGCAGGTGGCATCGGGACAAATGCCCTGCATGGCCAGAAGCCACCTGAAGGCCACCGGGGTTTGCAGAAGAGCCATGGGAACTGAGCTATGCTCAGGGCAATGAGGCAGAGACAGGATGGAAGGTGGGATGTGGGATGTCACGAGGGGCTCTAAAAGTAGACGAAGCGGGTGTTGGAAACCAGCAGACAAACCAGACTCATTGGCGCAGAGGCCTGGGCCCAGGGGGACAGCTGGAGGGGTGAGTCAGGCAGTAGATATTGACGTATTCATCTGAATCAGCATCCTCCATCATGGCGGCAGGCTGGTGGTAAACGGTCATATATTCACAGCTGGTCTTCAGAGACGGCACGTGGGGCCAGGGAGCTTCCGACACCTGGAAAAACCAAGGAAGCATGACTGGGTCTGGGTGGAGTGACTTGCTAGTTCTCCAGCTGGATTCCCACAGAGGGCAACGGCGGGCAGGCAAATGGTTGCTGACTTCCAGAAGGCAACGACACAGAGGTGGCTGCGCTCCATCAAGCAGCTCCGCCCTGGGGATTTTCGGGGCGGCATCTCACCCGAGATAACTGGAAAACACTTAGATCTAATGTGGGCAGGAAATGCCTTACATGGGGCTCCGACTACAGTCACGTGGTTAAGCACCCGTCTGGAGGAGACTTGGCTGCCAGAGGAGTTTTCCCCTCTGGGATTGGATGCTGTGACTTGTGGAATGAATATACATCCTCAAGGGAGTTATTCAGAGGCAGGTGAGTCACCCCTGTGCCTCTGGAAGGCTCGGAGAGGCAGTGACGTGGTGTGACAGAGCATTCCAGGAAGGCGCTGGGTGGTGAAGGGGAGAAAGGCAGCAGGACCTGTGGGCACAGGGGTGCTCCTTTCCCCAGAATCACCTGCCTTCAGGATGAGACAGTTCTTGGGGGACAAGGCTGAACCATGACCCAAGAAGGCTGTGGTGGTGATGGGCCACATGTTTATTTATGTATTTATTTTAGATATATTTTTATTGATTTCAGAGAGGAAAAGAAAGAGAGAGAGAAACATCAATGATAAGAGAGAATCATTGATCAGCTGCCTCCTGCACACCCCACTCTGGGGATCAAGCCCACAACCTGAGCATGTGCCCTTGACCGGAGTCAAACCTGGGACCCTTCAGATCCCAGGCCAACCCTCTATCCACGGAGCCAAACCAGCTAGGGTACGGGTCACATGTTTAAACACAACTGCTGAGAATTAGAAGTCCAGCCCCCTGAACACAGTAGGCACTCAGTAACTGCTCATTGAAAAGACCTGTTACTTTTGGTACTTAGCTCCCATTGCCTGTTATGATTTGCCATTTGAGATTAATTTGTCTTTAAAAATTAAAATATTTCCTGTGAAGGCTACAATATTCAGTCATTAATCATATGCACCTTGTTGAGAACTTGTTCCATCAAGATTTTTGTCCCTAATGGTAGGAATGAGAGTTTCAAGCAAGGAGGAAGGATAAAAGTTGAGCAAGCTGATGAGGTGAGGGTTGTGTGGCCACAGGGCAGTTCTAGACAAAAGGGTGAGAATAAGGGTAGAGCGGGTAGAGTCTGGGCACTGCTGGACCTGCCTAAGCTACCGTGAACCCTCTCCAGCAGGGGCGAGTGACCGCAAACTCAAGAAGCTGGAGGTGACTGTGGCAGAGCTGTCACTGGCTGCTGGGCATCACTCTCCCCTTTTTAGCACATGATTGCCCAGCCAGTGACTACATTTCTCAGCCAGTGGATGGGAAGGAAGTGATGCGTCTTAAAGAAGCAGGGTTCTTTTCCTCCCTCTATGGACTGGAATGTGGCTATTGAGCACTGACCATGGTCCAGGCAAGATGCCAGGGGTGGAGGACCAACAAGACAGAAGGTGTTTTAGTCCCTGGACGGCCTCCTGCCCTTACTTGGGAGGAAACAGGTTTCCATCTTATGAGCCCTCTGGTTTAAGGTCTGTTGCTTTAGATTAGTCTACACCAGCGGTTCTCAACCTGGGGGTTGAACGACCCTTTCACAGGGGTCTCCTAAGACCATTGGAAAACACATATATAATTACATATTGTTTTTGTGATTAATCACTATGTTTTAATTATGTTCAATTTGTAACAATGAAATTGGGGGTCACCACAACATGAGGAACTATATTAAAGGGTCACGGCATTAGGAAGGTTGAGAACCACTGGTCTACACCCTAATTTAAAAACAGACTTTGGCCACCCTAGCCAGTTTGCTCAGTGGATAGTGTCAGCCTGCGGACTGAAGGGTCCCAGGTTTGATTCTGGTCAGGGGCATGTACCTTGGTTGTGGGCACATCCCAGTAGGGGGTGTGCAGGAGGCAGTTGGTCGATGTTTCTTCCCTCTCCCTTCCTCTCTGTAAAAAAAAAAATCAATAAAATATATTTTAAAAATAAAAAAAGACTTTGGCCATGCTTCGTTTTTCCTGGTCCCTAAGCAAATAGTGTTTTAGCTACTGTGGGCTACTTTAGAGAATAAAGTCTTTTCCTCCCTGACTTTGGGAAAACAAAGATGAGTCGATGGTTTGCCCATCTGCCAATGGCCACGGACAGAAACCCGAGTTCCTATGTCCATTCCTAGATTTCAAGAGGAACCCTCCTCACCCCAGGTGTTGAGTCCTCTCTACATCTTGCCAGCAGGTCATCCTGGGGGCTTCACTGCCTCCAGGGATGGGTAAAGAACTCCTCTCACCTTGGAGAGCCACTTGGAAGTTCTCCCTCATATTAAGGTGAAAGTGTGTACTTCCACCCCCTTCAGGCCTCCTAGAAATCGAATCTCTCCCCCGAGAGTGCTGGATTACCACCCATCAGCCTCTACTTAGCACCCACGGAAATGCTTGGCTAAAAGCCAGGTAACTAAGTCTACCCCGTCGTTGGGCAGGCCCTGCATGGGCACTGAGACTAGTTCCCGGACTCCGCGGGAGCTGCTGGGAAAGCCCAGCCCGGGAGCTACACGTGGCTGGGGCCATGGCGCTGGGTCCGCGCCCAGCTCTGGGACCGCCCCGTCGGGTCACCGCGGCTGTTCTTACCTGGGCGGGGGCAGGGCGCACCTGCGGCGGGGCGGGCGGTGCCGACGCTCCGGGCCTTGGGATCGGTGCCTCCAGGTCACCTGGGGGAAGGAACCCGAGGCCGGGATGAGGGTGTGGCCCGGGGTCCCGCCCCACCCTAGCTCTGCGACCAGCCCTGGGGAGGAGGAGCCGGCCCTGCGCTCCAGCTCACCCGACGGAACCCTGGGCCCCCGCAATCCTGCATTCATCCGCCCCACCCCTCACTGCTCCGCACCCACCCCCGATCCCCGTACCCACCCCCGATCACCGTGTCCTCCCCGCTCCCCCGCACCCTCCCTTACCCTGTGGTCCCCCTGTCCCCCCGCCAGCCAGCTCACCCACCGCCCCTGCTTACCCGCAGCGTGCGCCCCCCGGTCGCGCCGGGGACAGGCGCTGTAGACGTTGTTTTGGGAGCGTGGCCGCGGGGACACGCGGGGCCGCTGCGCCTGGGGCCGCTGGGAGGCCGCCAGGGCGCTCATCCTCAGGGCCAGTCGGCTCGCCCGCCTGGAAAGGGCTTCTCGGCAAAAAGCCCCGGGGAGGGGAGAACGGCTTAGGGTGCGCGGCGCCGGCCTACCCTCCACGGAAGGCCAAAGCTCCCCGGCGGCTGCGACCCCACTTCCAGGCGATTCACCGCCCCCCCCCCCCCCATCCCTGGTTCCCTGTAACCCCGGCCGCTCATTGAAAGCTCCTGGGATCCAGCGGGGGAGGGGGGGTCGGGGGGTGCGGGGCTCTAGGCTCTTTGGGCCGCTCAGTTCTCTCTAACCCAGCCCGACCGCTCACCTTTCTTCCTCTGAATGATCCTGGTCACCAGCAGCCCCAGAAGGGTCAGCAGGATGAGGCTCAGGAAGGTGGGGATCAGGAGGTGAAACCCCTGGTCTTCCATTCGGGACGCCGGGCTGTGGTGGGAGGCTCTGAGGGGGGCAGGAGAGGGAGAGGGGAGAGGGCGGGAAGGGAGGAGGCTTAAGGAAGCACTTTTGAGTGGCCACTGTTTGGAGATGGCTAAGGTTGTCCCTTTGTTAACCGATCCCCCCCCCCCCCAACAAAGAGCCTTGTTTTGGAGCCAGGAAACCTGGGTTCAAATTTAGATTCAGATTTTCACTGGCTGTGTGATCTGGAACCAGTCTCCTAACTTCTCTGAGCCTCATTTCCCTGTCCATGGGTCTAGTAAAACCGATTTCACAGAACCGTTTAAGGGCGAACCACAGAGTGGATGAAAAGAACTTCACGCACCGGGTCCACGCGGCAGTCAGCAAATGTCAGATTCCCTTTCTGGACCTCAGTTTCCCCAAGCTTATTGCAAATGTTCAATGAGTTAGTTTCTTTTCGTTGTGGGAAAGAGGATGTTGTTTTTTATGGTGCTCCCTCTGCCTAGGAGGCCTCCCCTCTCTTTCCCCTGCATGTGGAAATCTTACTTTCCACAAGGAGCCAGTGGGTAAGTCCTCTTCCCTGAACATGGCAAACCAGAACCGATTCTTTTCTCCCTCTTCCCAATTCTGGTGATCATAGCCTTTACAACCTTTGTCACCGTCAGTCTTGCATTAGCGAGATAGGACCTATGTACCGCACGGCTTCGTTTTTTCTACATCTTCAGGACATAGCGCCATGCTTGACACATAGTAAGAAAATGTTGATTGACTTGCCTTGAATTCTTCCCTAAGGAGGCTGTTGTCGTTTCCTGAACTAATAATCAGGAATCCTGGTTCCGTTTGAAACTACTTCCCTCCCATGGTCTCAGTTTCCTCATCGATACGACCTAAATGAAGGTCCCCTTTCTCACTCACATGTTGATCTTTGCTTAGGTAAAAATAATTCCGATTATTGTAGCTTTTCTTTGGTGGCTGCTGTAATACTGCCCCCTAGGGGTCTATTGCAGCACTTTCCTAGCATCTATTCTAGCCTTTCCAGCAGTGCTGTCCAGTAGAAACATAGCGTGAGTCATTCATGTAATTTAAAATTTCCTAATAGCTAGATTGAAAAAGTAAAAGGAAACACGTGAAAGTAGTTATAATCCTTAGTAGTTCAGTCGTTAATTTTATTCTCGTTTAGTTTCTCCCCATCGAAATAGATGTGAATGAATGCGGAGGGACTGAAAATTTGGGGTCTGGCTTCTACAGGGTCGCCTGCTGGGGCGTTGGCAAGTATATTCATGTTAAGGGCACTAAAGAGTTAATGTGCTATCCTCACAGGTCGTCTGTGTCACAGTGGCCTTCTAGAGACAAAGCCAAGAAGGGCCTTGGCTGGTAGACATTTCAGTGGGTCTCCGAATCCTAGACTATTTTGCCTGGGTTCTAGCCCTTCCCGGGTGGTGGAGGCCTCTCACCTCTGCCTGTGAAGCCTGGTGTGCTGGTTGTAGCTGGCTGTCTGGGGCCTGAGCAGCCTCTCCGGGGCTGGGGTCTTTGAGCTTGTGGTGGATGGCAGGCGGGTTGTGAGCTTGGCCGCCACCACTGCCGATGACCTGGAAACTCGAGGGCGGTGGGTGACTGGAGGGGTGGGGGAGGAGGGGTGTGCTGGAGGGGCCTCTGTCCTTGGAGCTGGTGAGGTCACTGCAGGAGACAGCGGGGGGGAAAAAGTGATCTTCCGTCCACACCCTGGTCTCCAGCAGGGGTGGGCCGTGACCACCTCTTTCCTGAACACACTCTCCCCTTTCACCTAGGCCAGTGGTCGGCAAACTGTGGCTCGGCAAACCACGGCTCGCGAGCCACATGCGGCTCTTTGACCCCTTCAGTGTGGCTCTTCCACAAAATACCGACTTCTGCGCATGGGCCACGAAGTTTCAATCACACTGTACGTGCGGGCCCACACGTGGTATTTTGTGGAAGAGCCACACTGAAGGGGCCAAAGATACGCATGTGGCTCGCGAGCTGCGGTTTGCGGACCACGGACCTAGGCTATCTTTGTTCTTGCACTCCTCGGGGCCTGGAATGCCTTCCTAGCATTCTTAGTGCCGTCCACACCCAGTAAATTCTACCCAGATTTGCTTCAAATGCCATTTTCTCCAGGCAGCCTTCCCCGACTTCCCAGGCAGATCAGCCTCCCCTCCTCTGAGCATGGAGAAAGCCTTGTGTTCTGCCATGTGCTTGTCTATTCTCCCCCCTCCCACACCTGCCAGTCACAACCAGGGGCACATAATGAGCTCAGCTGCACTCTCCCTCTTGGCACCCAGCAGAGTCCTCGAGTGACACCATGTTCAATTACTGTATCTACCCCACAGGGTAGACGGGATGGCAATATTGCATGTCAAAATGCATTTAAAACAGGGAAATGATAGGGAACGTAAAGGTATCATTAGTATAATCGTGCTTTTTTTTTTTTCCATTGCAAAATAGAGTTGTTAAGATCACTGTATGCCAGCAAGTATGACAGCCCTGTGGGCAGCAGGAGTCATAACGAGCTCCAGCTGGGAACCTTCTGCCCCATTTCGGTGTCAGCAGTCATTCATAAAAGAGCTGGATTTTGTGAATGGAGCACAAACTCCAGTGCTTGCGGTGCCACCTAGTGGTGGTGTCAGTTCTGCGACTAGAGCCGAGTGTCCAGGCTGTAGGCTGGGCTTGAAGGACACAGAAACAGACCTGGGTGGGGGTGAGGGTGGGGGGTGGGTACCCTCTCCTGAGTCAGGGAAACACTCATCGGAGACTCCGCTATGCTCTGCCAATCACTCTATGAACGAACACAACTTCCTTCCCTTCTCACAACGCCCTGTCACCTCCACCACCCCTCCCACCCCAGCTTTGGGGAACTGACCTTGGGAAAGGACTTCTTCGAGGGAGCTGGCAAGTACAGGTTTCTGGAACCAAGGGAGCATCTCCATGGGTGGAACTCTCCATGGTGGAAACGGCTCCTCTTCCCAGAATGGGTCATACTCTGCTGGAGGCATGAGGAATGCACTGGTGGGCTCTGGGAGGAGCCGGAAGTCTGGGGAAGGGGCAGTAGTAGGAGCTGAAGCTGACTCAGCCAGGATGGATGGCAGCGAGGGGATGAGGGCAGGGTCCCCCAAGAGGAGCAGTAAAAGAAACCCTTTCACCCCAACCCAATTAACCCAGAGGCCTCTGGGTTTCTAGGCTGTTGAATTAGTGCTGCTGGCGTGTGAGGGAGTCGGTGGAGAAAGACAGGACTCCGCAGAAATATGGAAAGGATCAGATCCTAAAGCAACACGTTTGGCCTACAAATGTGGCTTGAGAAAGAGTGTCTTTCCTTTATATTCACCCCTGATATTTCTCATGGGAGAATTATGTCTTTTTGCTCCCAATTTCCTCCACTCTCAGAGCCTCTCCTCAATCTCAGCCCCTGCTCCTCCCCTCATGCCCCGGGTAGGATGGGTACAATTCAACACGAGGAGAGCGCCAGCCTTGCTTGCATAGACAATTCTGTGGACCCTGAATTTAATTGACTCTACGGGGTCCGCCAATCCAAATCCAAGTTATTATTGGACTGACTATTATGGCACTAGCATAGTCTGGGGGACTGCCATAGCCCGATGCTGTCCTAACCTTCCTGAGAGGAAAGGTTTGCCGGCTGGGCGGAGCCTCCATCAGGTCAGGCACCTACCACTGTGGACATCCAGGGTGACTTTCTGGCTCTTGCCCCGGTCTGTGTTCAGGCCTGTCCCACAGGCATAGACTCCACTGTCACTCTGGGTCAGCTCTGTCACCTCCACTAGGAACAGGTTCTGGTCTGGATACAGCTTCAGGGTGACGCGGTGTTTGTATTCCTTCCTGACAAAGCGCATGCTGGACACCACGGTGAAACACGCTTGAGATTTGTCTATCTCGCGGCACAGATACGCTCTCGTATACGTTTCAGGAAGCGGGCACTCAATGGTAATAGATCCGCCCAGCATCCCCTCCAGCTTGACTTCTGGGAGCACCAGGGCTCCAGATACTGCAGGAAGAGGGAGTTAATGGACAGGAAGCCCCATCTCCAGCCATACTCCCACCTCCAGCCCTCTTTCCAGCCCAGGTCCCAGTCCAGCCTCGTGCTCTTCCCCAGAACAGCCCATCCCCTTTATCAGCCCGGGCCTCAGCCAGCCCTCAGCTTCAGTGCTATCCTCATCTCTAGCCCTAGCCTCATCCCCAACCTGTTCCCAGGCCCACCCCTCTTTACATCCTCAGTCCTACTCTATGTTCATCTCTGTGTCCAAACTTGTCTCAGCCGCGCTTCTCCCCAGCCCAAGCCTGAGCATAACCCTCAGCTCATCACCAAACCCATGTCCACCAGGACACCAACCCCCTAAGAATATAGTAAAAAAATACTGCCCTCCAAGGAGAGAGAATATTCCATGGAAATCGCAAACAGCACGTAACCCCCAGGTGTCTTCAGTGTGGCATTGGGAGGCATGGAACCATTTTGCTGCAACAGGTTTGTCTGTCTAGTTTTGCTTTGCTCAGATCCATTCAGCCGAAACAACCATCGCCACCCAGTTCTAGTTGTTAAATCACTCAATAAGCATGAATTGAATGCCTTTCAAGGGACAATAAGATAGTTGATATTCCTCCCCTCACAGAAAGACTCATTCAGTAGGTGGTACAAATGGATAGCCACTGCCTGCCTGGTGTGGCTCAGTGGTTGAGTGTTGACCCATGAGCCGGGAGGTCACGGTTTGATTCCTGGTCAGGGCACATACTTGAGTTGTAGGTTTCATCCCCAGTGTGTGTGTGTGGGGAGGGGGTGCAGGAAGTGGCCGACCGATGATTCTTTCTCACCATTGATGTTTCTATCTCTCTCTCCCTCTCCTTTCCTCTCTGAAATCAATAAAAAAAACAGAACCTTGATCTCTTGACTGCAACTCTATATTCTTCTTAAAATGAACAAATCCACACAAATGGACAGCCACTATAGCACAGTGTCAAAGATCCCATGAAGAGACAGACCAGTTAGCAAGATGACAATGACCAGACCCCAGCTCTCCTTGGAGTTCAGAGTAGCTTCTAATTGTCATCCAAGGCTTAGAAAAGCAGATATCCCCAACAGAAGAAAGATAGATGTACTAGTAACTTCCTGGTTTAGAACTTATGCACAGTGTGCTAAGATTCATGTGGAGAGAACTTGCAGACAGCCTCGATCCAGGTTGGGTCTAGGCACCTGCATGGCAAATAAGCATCCCAGCTGTCCTTAATGTTTTGTAATTCTGGGCTATAACTATATTTCCAAATGATTCTTGGGAGAAAGGGAGGGGTGCAAGAAGCTATATAAAGGAGCCAAGCTGTTTAATGGCATTTTAGCTACTAAACTAAGTAAGTGACATTAATCTATAATTTGGCAACTTGACTTATAGTGGCGCTGTAGGGGAGGATTTCAAAAGTTACTAATTATATAATTAGATATAAATGGATGTTTGGAACATGAAAATAATATAATTTTCATAATGCAAAATAAGGTAAGGGGTCACATGGCCTTGGCTGGTGACGGAGCTCAGGAGATAGATTCTGGATTCCACAAAGCGATGATTTTCAGGGGGGAGGGGTGATAATGAGGAGCTTATAACTCAAGCCATAGCAGAATCTCTGAAAGAAGGAAGCTTGCCTGAGACGTTTACAGTTATAAGATAGAGCGTGGCTTTGTTAAGAGGATGAGAAACATCCAAATCCACTTTTCACTTCCGCGTACACTAACCTATGTGTGTCCAGGCCTGCGGCCTGCCCTTCATGCCTTCACAGTGAATGGAGTGTCCCTCTTCCTACCAAACGCTAGTGCCTTCATCTGTACCCTGAAGCCCATCCTGCTCACCTTCCCCAGGACCTCTCTCCTGCAATTATCCTTTTCCCTCCCTGCCTCTTGCGTTCTCCTCTTCCCACATCGCCGTGGCTTCCACACACGCTCCATTGTGCCGTATTGAAAACCCCTCGGGTGACTTTTGCCTCCCCTTCAGCTGCCACCCGTCTCTGTTCTCTTTCTCAAATGAGCCATCAAACTCCCTGAATCCACTTCCACGCCTCCCAGTTCCTCTTCTACCTACACCTGTCAGAACGTTGCCTCCAACACTCCACTGAAAGTGCTCTAATCAAGGCCACCCAGCCTCTTCCTATTGCCATGTTTAATAGCCGCTTCTTTGTCTTCCTTTTACTCACCCTCCTGGCAGCATTTGATGAAATTGAGCCCTTCAAACACTTTCTTCTCTTGTCTTCCCTGACACCACACTCTCAATAGCTATTCTTTTTCAATCTTCTTACTTACTTCTTCTCTACTCACCTCCCATTGTTGGGCCACCCCAGGGCCTCATACTTGGGTGTGTTCCTTTCTCTGTCCTCCATCACTCTCCCCCCGCCCACACTAGCTTATTTATTCCTGTGGCTTTTCATGACAACTCTATACAGAGTTCATCCAAACATATATCTCCAGTCTTTTCTTTACCTCTGGGCTCTAGAATTGCCTTCCCAATGTTTACATTTGGGTTCCATGTGAATATCTCCTATGTGTTTCAAACAAACAATGGCAAAAAAAAGGACTCTTGATTTCTTTTCCAAAACCCATTTCTACCCTTGCCTTTTGGGTCAAATTTATAAAATGTTTTCTACAACCAAGGTCTATAAGTTTAGTACCTATGTTTCCTATGTAATTTATTGTTTCAGATCTTATATGTAGGTCTTTGGTCCATTTTGAATTAATTTTTTTAGATGGGGATAAACTGTAATTTAGTTTCACTCTTTTGCATGTGGGAAGTAAAGACAAAAAGAAATGAATGGAACTATATCAAACTAAAAAGCTTCTGCAAAGCAAAAGAAACCAACAACAGAACAAAAGGGCAACCAACCAAACGGGAGATATTAGCAAACAATAGCTCAGACAAGTGGTTAATTTTCAAAATATATAAAGAACTCATACAACTCAGCACCAAACAAACAATTCATTTAAAAAATGGCCAGAGGATCTGAACAGACAACTCTCTCAAGAAGACATACAAAAGGCCAACAGATATATGAAAAGATGTTCAACTTGACTAGCTATTAGGGAAATGCAAATCAAAACTACAATGAGCTGCCACCTCACACCTGTTACCAACAAGACAAGTAAAAACAGGGTTGGGGAAGTTGAGAAAAGGGAACCTTTTTCACTGCTGGTGGGAATGTAGAATGGTATAGCCACTATGGAAAACAGAATGGCCATTCCTTAAGAAAGTAAGAATAGAGCTACCTTATGACCCAGCAACCCCTCTTCTGGGTATCTACCCCCCAAATTGGAAAACCTTTATTCACAAAAATACATGCGCCCCTATATTCATTGCAGCATTATTCACCATGGCCAAGACATGGAGGCAACCAAAGTGTCCTTTGATAGAGGACTGGATAAAGAAGATGTGGTACATATATACAATGGATACTACTCAGCCATCAGAAAAGATGAAATACTGCCATCTATGACAATGTGGGTGGACCTTGAAAATGCTAAGGGAAATAAATCAGTCAGAAAAAGCTAAGAACAATGTGATTTCACTCATATGTGGAATATAGAACTAAAATTCGTATAAACAGATAAAACTATGGTGGATACCAGTGGGAAGGGGGTGGGAGAGTGGTGAGTGGGGAAAGGGGGCTCAATGTCTGGTGAAGGAAGATGATTTAACTTTGGGTGGTGGGCACACAGTGCAATATACAGATCATGCATCATAGAAATGCACACTTGAAACCTATATGATCCTATTAACCATCCCCCAATAAATTTAATGAAAACAAAACAACAGTAAAGAACAAAACAAAACTGATTTCTTTACAAGCTCTTCCCATCTCAGTAAAGAGCACCAACATTCATCCAACTGCTAAAGCCCAAAACTCATCCCCATATAAAAGAATCAAGAACAAATTGTAGGGGTGTTGTGTGTGTGTGTGTGTGTGTGTGTGTGTTGGATCATAACATCTAGTGTATGCATGTATTATTATTATTATTATTATTATTATTATTATTATTGGTAAAAATAGCTTGAAACTCTACACCTTGTGATACTGCCTTACTTTATTAGGCAAAGCCACCTAAGGCTTCAGGCAGTGTGGCCTGTAGCTTGGGCCTCATGCATTGGGCTCTGGGGACCAGGACCTGGGGCATGAATGCAAATAAAGGCCCATATATTATATGTCTAAATATTTTAAAGGTATAAATAAAGCTAATAAACTGTTAAATAAAGTTTGTTCTATCCCCTTCTCTTTACAAATTCACACATTCCTTGGATGTTCACTCTAAAACATGGCTATAAGGTAAAGAAAGGCCCCACGTCCCTGTCCCAGCCTCTTGCTTATCTCCCTGCTTCTCTCATCCCTGGCTCCTGCCACCACAAGGGTGCTGGTATATACATGATGGATTCCCCAGTTTGCAGGTATAATAAGCCCCATCTATCTCCGTTCCAGGCAGACTCCTGTGCCACCCTTTCATAGGCCAAAGGTTAGAAGACCCTGAGATGGAAGTGCACACAGTCATTGAAAGTGTGCCTGCAGACATTTGGACAAAGAACTCAAGGTCTAGAAGAGGGGGTTAGGGGTGACCTTGGTGTGGACACATCCCATTGGGCTTGTGAATTCCTCACCCTGTGGGTATGGGCACAAATGGGGAAGAACCAGGCCCACAGCCTGGACTCCTCTGGCCCAGAGAATGATGGTATTGCTTAGAACAGATGGCCGTGGTACAATTTACGTACCCTTCACTCCTGGAGGCCTTCCTTTCCCACCCAACCCCTCTTCCCCCTGAGGTCTGAGTTTAATTTTACTCACATTGTGCTCACTTATGTTCCACTACCTCTCACCCAGTCTGACACTTCATTAAAACTCTATTCCCTTGGGCTTTTTAGGGGTTTTTGATCTTCAACTTGATAAACATTTGACTTTCTTCCATACTCAAGCCATCAGAAAGAAAGCAAGTATGAATAAAAAATCCAAATTGACCCTCAAGGACAGCCGTGGGCAAACTACGGCCCACGGGCCAGATCCGGCCCATTTGAAATGAATAAGACTATTGAAAAAAAAGACCGTACCCTTTTATGTAATGATGTTTACTTTGAATTTATATTAGTTCACACAAACACTCCACCCATGCTTTTGTTCCGGCCCTCCGGTTCAGTTTAAGAACCCATTGTGGCCCTCGAGTCAAAAAGTTTGCCCACCCCTGCTCAAGGAGGTTACCATTTAATCAATAAATGGTAAAATGAGGTGGGCAACACCCCAAACCACAATACAAGGCAGAATGGGATCAGCTATTGGGTTTCAAAAGAGAAGGTTCTGGAAAGTGTATAGGAAGGAGGCGATGGTTGAAGGACCCATAGAAGGTAGAGGTGAGCAGAAGAATGTTCCAGGCAGAAGAAATGGGATGATCAAGGGCTGGTGGCAGTAAGTCTAGCACATGCTCAAGAAGTCCTGTTTAGCTGGAGGTTAGGGAAGTGCTGGGGAATGTATAAGCTCAGAAATACAGAGAAGCAGAAGGGAGAGGTATATAATTCAGTAGGCAGTGGGAGGGCAATCCTATGATTGGAGTCAAGCTTTTAGGAAAATTAATCTGGAACTATAGGTAGGTCAAATTGCAGGAAGAGGGAAAAATAGGTACGAGATGACTGTGTGTTCTTTTCTTTTCCATTCCTTCCCCCTGTTACGTCTCTAGTAGAGGCTGCCATTGCTTCTTATCCCGGTACATGGAAATCTAGAAAGCACATGAATTGGCCATTGATTGTATCGAAGTTTGGCTGGGGACAAATGGAAAGAGGTTGTGAAGAGCCATTCTAACATTTTGCAGCTGATAGTTTAGAGAGATTAGCTGGTTTGGATGGTGACCAATGAAACAGCTGTAAACTGCGACACCGAGTTTGGGAAATGGCCTAGGCCCACCGAATGGATTAGGGAGTCTTCATTTAGTGTTGGAAGTTAAAAATCAGGAGTGAAGGAGATCCAAAGAAAAAGAGTGTAGAGGTAAGAAGAAAGAACTTTGGTGGCACTTGCTATAAGGTTCCAAATTAATAGGCTCTACATCTGGGAGAAGTGACATTTTCAGCCCTTGTGAACCCAACAGGAGATGTGTCTGGGGTGGAGGGAGGGGTGCTAGCAGGGAGTGGGGAGGTTCTCCAATGCCTCATCTGGCCTCTGTCCATGTCCTGCCCTAGTATTGGTCTGCACCTCATTCTGTCTAGAAACCTCAGAGCTGGAGACACCAGCCACTTCTCTACCCGTGGCCAATTCAAACCTCATCTGACATGTAAGCTCTTTCCCCACAGCACTTACCTGTGGGCAGGAAGTAAATTAACCAAAGCCAGGGGTCCATGGCTCCTTCCAGGACAAGGGCCCATTCAAGAGCCTCAGGAGAGGGGGACAAGGATCCACTGCTCACCCAGGAACTGTCACAATCTGAGGTTTGAAAGAGATTTCTGGTCCATGTGAGGATGAAGACTTGAAAATGAGGAAATGACTGCCCCTCTTATTTGCTTGCTGGTCTTAGACCAAAAAAGAAAACATCAGCAAACCACACCGGAAGTCAGGAGTTGAGAAAACATGTGTTGCACGAGATTGGGTCACCAGGGTTCAAAGTGCTTCTGCGCAGATCCGAAAGACCACCAGAAACTATCAGGCATGATATTTCTTTGTCTTGGGCACTTTCTCTTGGAGGGGCCTCCCATGCCTTATGTGTATTCATTGATGCCTTAGCCAGAGTCCTTCTACTTTTTTCTTGTCTTCAGGATATAAGAGCCTCATCACCACTTTTCTTGGTCTGAGGGAGGCTGTGTGGACAGAAGCTTGTGCCTGAGTCAGAGGTGTTGGTTGTAGCCCTTGAACTTATTTGACAATTATTTGAGCATCTGCTATATGGGAATACTATGGGTTTTGAACCTCGATTTCTTTATCTAGAAATGAAGGTGGGGCTAGATGATCCCTGGCATTCCCTCCAACAAAACATTGTTCCTGGGGTCTTAACCTCACATCAGCCACCCTTCATATCTCCTATATCTCCCTAAGGGGCTGGCTCTGGCAGGAGCCCAGGTAACTGTCCAATGACCTCAAGGGTGATGACAGGAGAGGGTGTGACAGGTCACACAGAACTCTGCCTAAAGTCACAGCAACTTGGTACAGCTATACCTTCAGGACCTCAAGTGTCCAAGGGCACAGCCCAGGAACTGAAGGTAGAGACACTGAGGTGATCAGCCATGAGGTATCATGGGTTCCAGTCAGAAGTCCTGAGTTCTGGTCCTGCCTTGGCACTTTCTAGCTTTGAGCCTCAGTTTTGTCATTGATAAAATAGGGATGGTCCCTGCCCTGCCTACCTCACAAGCTTTCATGAGACCCAGCAGGAACCGAACTCATGGAAGTGCTTTAAGAGCCCTTGAACATGCGATGTGTGGGGCTGTCACTTATCAGAGAATTTCCAAAACTTCATTCCTGGATGTTACATCCCAGGTTGGTTCCCAGGGCCACACCCCTGGGCGCTGCTGCCTCTGGTGCCCACAGGGGACTGAGGCTTCTTCCCACATCCTTCTGGGTGGATGTGGCTCACGGCCTCCAGGCTCCTCAGTGGTCCTGTGCACACCCCTCCCCCTGGCCCCTACACACCAGATTTATCACAAGCTCTCCAAAACACAAAACAATGACGTCCGCAGTGGAAATCGAGAGTGAGGCTCAGAGCAGGTGCAGAGGAAGCGTGTGTGGGGGCGGGCAACCTGCCCTGCCCACCCTATCTGTGTCTCCACCGGCCCAGAGCAGCTGTACTCATGACTTCCTGCAACCACACTCGGCCAACGTGTCAGTGGGCAGCCTCAGGCCTCTGATTAGAGTGAAGGCCAGAGGCCACAGGTCCCCTTAGCCTCCATCCTTCCTGACTTCGAGGGCTCTGCCACATAGCTGGGCAGCTATGGGTTCCATGTCTGGGACTGCCTTGGAGAGAGAGAACAAATGAAGGAATGTGTCGTAGGTGTGATTGTGGGCGTGAGTGTGTGTGAGCATGAATGTGTAGTGTGTAATATGTGAGAGTTGAGTGACATACAGCTGTAATGTGTAAGTGTGTGACAGTGTGAGGTGTGCAGTGGGAATGTTATGTGTGATGTCAGTGTGTGAATGCATGATGTGTGGCATAATGATGTGTGTGTGTGATGTGTGAATATGTGATGTGTGGCTGAGTGTGTATATTGTGTTGTAGGATACGTGAATGTGTGCTGTGTAGTGTGAGTGTGTGATGTGTGAACATGTGGTGTGTGAAGATGAGAATTGGCTTGGCTGTGGCTGGGGCCTGCCAGGAGGTGCTGAGGATGTGTGGGATGAGTGGGTAGGAGAGATTTTCACATCTTGTGTGGCCCAAATAAAACCCTCAGAAAAACCACATTGGGGTGTTAAGAGCAAGAATTAGGGGTCTGAGGACATGTAGACAGGAAGTGAATGTTTCCAGTCTCAAAGCTTCGAGACCTTGGCTTGTCCAGTCTCTGCCTCCACATTGCTGCTCCAGGATCTCACGGTTGAGCCCCAGGGAAGGCTGATGCCTGGCCAAATTGCAAAGTGGGAAACACTTACTGTTTTTCTCTTTACCCTCTCTTATTTGTCTCCCATTTAACCTCATTTCTCCTTCCTGATTCAGGGCTGCTGAATTGCCCTGGTGCTCCTGCTCCCAGGAGAAGATCTGATCAGCTGAAATACACTAATGGAAGGGGGCTTGATGGTCAAACATCCTCTAGGAGCAATGAGTGATCAGAAGGGATGGACAGGATGGAAACATTCAGAGCCCGATGACAGGTAGGTGGAGGCAATAAATAATACACTGGTACCGAGGACTTAGAACACTTCTCCTCTGGTCATATTTAATCTCTAGTAATTTAGGCTTCATTATCCTTCCTATGTTACAGATGGGCGAAGAAGAATATTTCTCAGAAGGTTGTTGTGAGGATTGCATGGGTCAGCATTGCACAGGGCTTCGCACGGGGCCTGGAGTAATGTCTGAGAGCAGTGGAGGTTAGCCATGGTCATCAGGTGGAGATGGTCGTTATTGGTTCTGCTTGACTAATGCTCACCCTGCGTTGGCCTCCCTGTGACCAGGCTCCCAAGGGCCATCTTCTGGGCCTTTTCAGACTGAAGGCTGAAGTCCTCAAGTGGCCCTTTCCATGATCCAGTCAGAAGTCCTGGGTTCTGGTCCTGCCTTGGCACTTTCTAGCTTTGAGCCTTATTAGTATCCCAGGTTGGCTATTAACCCATTTTCTTCTTCATTGAAGGGTTTCTTTGTCCAAGAAGCTGCATAGAATCAGGTGCACTTTGGGGAGTACATTGTTTTACTTGCTATCACCTATTGACAATATTAGTCAAGAATAATATAGGATTGTCTTCAGCTTTAGTGACATATCTTGGCTTTTGATTGTAGGGACTGATATAGGCTGCACAAGCTTAGGATTGGCTGCAGGTTATTGGCATTAATACGGAAGCTGCACCTTAAGCCTCTGCCCCAGTCATGACCCTTTGGTGAGTCAGAGAGCAGTTTCCCAGGGGTAAAACTTTGATAGGGTTTGACACACACCTGTAGCGTTGGGGCTCCTGGACTGATTTGCTCTCATTCCGGAGAAGCTAGGTATGTATTTCCGTTGTAGAGGACAGAGAAATATTCCAGACAACCACCCCTCCTGGCCAGGGAGGAACCCAAGGCTCAGGGCTGGGCACTGCGGTTGGTGGGGCTGGAGGGGAGACGAGGAGGACTGATGTCTGAGTCCTGTCAAGGGCAGGCTGAGGAAGCATGTGGCATCAGCAGCATCATGTTCAAGGCCTGGGTGGAAGCGAAGGTTGTGCCCCACCTCAGGCAGGATAGAAGGCTGGGAAGAACTCTCTCCCAGAGAGAACTCTCCATACACAGAGCCCGGAGGAGGAGTCTGGGCTGGAGTGGGGGCTTATAGGTTCTGACACGTTTCAGTGCTAGAACCTAGGAATGGCCTTAGTAGACAATGGTGGTTTTTTGGTGTGTTTTTTAATCTAATCACTGTCCTCCAAGTGACTTTGGATCAACTATTCTAAAAGCCAAGCTATTCTTTAAGTAGCTTCTAGGTGATAGTCCAGTGGAGGGAGTTTATTTATTTGGTAACTTGAGTTTTGATGAACAGTTTCTTGTTCTTGGAGGATACCCCATTAAGGTATGAAATTCAAGGTCAAGTATTCTATGGATGCTTCACCAAGATTTTTTTTAATGCCTAAGAGGAGCACTGATTGTACCTGCTTTCAGTTTGTTCTGTTATAAACAGTCTTAATTATGTTCTGTTACACAGAGGTTTGGGGTCTTGACCATTGGTGGTGACCAAATTATTCTTTTATTGAATATAATCTTGGTCCCATTTGGAGGGAGTTTCATAGCTCTCCTCAGTCCAGTGATGGAGATAGAAGAGACTTTGTTTTAGATACATGTTATGGGGTGCCTGAAAGTGGGGTCCAAGCAAACTGCTCTGAAAGGGTTGTCTGGGAAACAGAAGGTATGGGGGACAAATGCAGTCTAAGGCTCTTTAATGGAAATCATAGTCTTTAATTATTAAGTCACATTTTTATTTGTTAGCAAGTGCCAGCTGGTTGAGGTACAGAGCTCAGAGGAAGAAAGACCTTAAACCTTAGCTCTTTGGAGACCAGACCCTCCCTTGGCACCATCAAATGCCCTCTTATCTTCCCTTCCACTTGGTACTCTTCTAATACAGGGGCTGTGAGTGTTGGACCATTCTCTTATCCTCTTAGATTCATGTGAGTGACAGAAAGGGAACCGGTTGTCTTACCAGAGGTGGGGCTTGGGAAAGACCAGCCTCCATTTGCAATTTTGTCTTCCTCCCCCGCTCCCTCCCCTTCTGATTGTTCTAGAATCCTGATTTCACGAGGAGAGCAGGGGCTCTTGTAGAGAGATGCCTGGCCAAGAAAACAGGAGTCACCAAATCAGTGTAACTCATTTGGTGCCCCTGAGCAAACCTCTTCACCTCTCAGGACCTCAATTTTCTACCCTGTAAAGTGTTAAGAATGTGTATTTAAGGTTTGTTGTATATATGCCCATGATACGGGATCCCTAAGGCCTCAGGACTCCAGACATTTTCTGATTTGTCCCAAGGTGGACAGAGAGGTGAGTATACCTGATGAGGATTTAGGTCGTAGTGAGTACAATACACTGAGAGGAGCTGTGGCTTCCAAGGACTCAGTGAGGTTTACACAAAGGCTGCAGGCTGGGTGTGCAGCATCTCTGTTCATTCTGCTAGATGCCTGGGTTCTGGTGAGGATTAATGTATGTGTGTGTGTGTGTGTGTGTGTGTGTGTGTGTGTGTTTTCATTTTTATTTATTGATCGATTTGAGAGAGAGAGAAAGAGAGAGAGAGAAACATTGATTTATTGTTCCTTTCATTGGTTGCGTCCTATATGTGTTCTGTCCAGGGATGGAACCTGCAGCCTTGTAGTATCAGGATGACGCTCTAACCAACTGAGCTACCTGGCCAGAGTTCATATATGTATTTTCAATGAAGGAAAGAAGAAGAGAGGATGGGTGGGAGGGAGGGGATAAGAGATGAAGGGATGGAGTAAAGAGGAGAATCCCATTGCCATCCCATAATAAGGGTACAGAGAAGCCCTGAATGGCCCGCCTTTCTAAAATTACCTCCCACCCTTCCTGAGCTATTTTTCTTTTCTTTTCTTTTTCTTTCTTTTTTTTCTCTTTTTTTTTTTTTTTTTTTTTTTTTTTTTTTTTTTTTTTTTGAGGAGGCCTTTCTAAAAATTGCTTCTCCTTCCACACCTTAGTTGTCTCATTAGAAAGACGTTCCCTCAGGCAGGAAGTCCTCACGTCGCCTCACCCCCAGCAGGAACAGCGAAGCCAGGGTTGGAAGCCACTGAAGAGGGACTAGGCAGGAAAAGCCTGGGTGGGGTTGCGTGCAGGCAGCGAGCCCTGCCGAGCTGAGGGCCCGAAGGATCAATGTGATTCTGAAGGTGATTGGCAAGGGTGGAAGGAGGAGGCAGGGCGCTTGGCCTAGGCTTTGCTGGGGCCGTCTTGGACGTTGGTCGCCATGTTGTTCGCCTGGAGCAGGAAGGCCGTGTGGGCCATGTCAGCTTCCTCCTTGGAAGACTGAGGGGGAACGAGAGAGGAGTCAGTGTTTGGAGAATTCGCTCAGCAAGCGGGGTTGGAAGGAGAGGATGCACTAAATATCCTGCGTCCATCATCCTGGCCCCGCAACCCAAGCCTGTGTTGACTGCCTGTTCTTATGCCAGCCCCCATGCTTACCAACAAGAAACGGAAAGTCAGCTTCTAAAAATATCTCCCTCTGGTCTCACTACCTCCTTCCGACACATGGAGTGGAACCCTCTGCTGCCTGGGCCTGTCCCCGGAAGCTCTGCCCACACAGTTCATGAGGGCAAGGGGTCTAGGCTGGCAGCAGCCACGTTGGGTGAGTGGTCCAGGCTTCCTCTACCCGCCCAGGGACACAACACAAGACTGGAGGGGAAAGGCTGTCTCCAGAACTAACTGGTTCCCATCATTGTTCCAAATGCGGGGCTTGGCTGCTGTGAGGGAGAGCAGACCTGATAAACACTGTCACCTTGGGGTCAGGGAGGCTGAGGGGAGGGTGATAGTGACCCAAAGGCAGGAGTCCCCTCTGATAGGATTTCAAGTGAAGTCGCACTTGGTTGGGGTGAGGAGGGACATCTAGTGACTATCAGATTGCCCACCAGCCTTAAATGTCTTCCAGGCCCAGGCAAAAGGCCAGTCATGAGCAAACTCTCAAGGGAGGGTGGGTGACATGAAGCCCATGGGCCCCAGCCCAGGAGGAGCACCTGCCTAATCACCAGCCTTTCATATTTGACCTTCCCATGCTGCGGCCAAACTTCATGCACTTGCCTTGCTCCTCCCCAGCCTCCCTCCCTCCTGTGTGCATTCAGCCTATAAACATAGTGCATCTACCTGCCCAGTGCCACGCCAGTAAAGTGCGTCTCAACCTCAGACATTTCTCCTGAACACTGCTCATCCCGCCTTCCCTGCTCCGACACAGCCCTACTCTGAGGTAGTTTTTCCTGTCTAACTGCGGTCCCTCATACTGTGTTTCTTTGTCACCCAAGGGAGGCCTCCTTCCCCCTCCTCACCCTTACCCTCTTGGCCTTCTTGGGCTCTTGGGTCTCCACAGTGTCCTTGGTGGTGGCCGTGAACTCTGTGTGAAGAGAAGGGGGTGAATTAGCCCTCACTAGTCTCCCATTCCCACCCCACACAGAGTCAGCTCTAATTCTTTTTTAAAAAATATGGTTTCATTGATTTTTAGAAAGGGAGGAAGGGAGAGGGAGAGAGAGGTAGAAACATCAATGGTGAGAGAGAATCATTGATTGGCTGTCTCCTGCACGCCCCCCACTGGGGACGGAGCCTGCAACCCGGGCATGTGCCCTGACTGGGAAGCGAACCAGCGACCTCCTGGTGCATAGGTCTATGCTCAACCACTGAGCCACACCTGCCGGGCAGAATCAGCTCTAATTCTTGCTCTCCCAGGGGTCAGGCATCCTCTCAAGTGAGGGACATACCATCTTCTCCTCCGAGAGATGTCTCCTGAGTGATAGTGGTCGTAGAGGCTCCCATGTTGTCATTGGTTCCAAAATCCCTGGAGTTCTCCAAGTCCGTCATGCTGAAGTCTGTCCTGTAGCTTCCAATCGAAACCCGGTCTGTCAGGGGAAAGAGGGGTTGGTGTAGGGATGGGATTGAGGACATATGAGAGCAGGGCGTGCTGCTTCTTTCAGAGGGAGCCCCCCAGGACAGCTGGGGGGAGGGGCAGGGTCTCTGGCTGCTCATCTCTGTGACCCAAAGCAGACTGGAAGTGTTATGAGTCTCCTCCCAGTCTCTGTTCATGAATAATCAAGACTCACTAATCCCTGGTCTGTTTGTCATTCTGAGACCTTTCCGTGCACAGCGCCTCGCGTTGTCTTCTCATCAGCCCTCTGAGGTGGTATGATGATCTCTGTCCTGAACCGTGAGGTGTGAAATGGGACACCCAAAGTCACACATCCAATCAGTTCTCAAGTTAGGCTGGAAGTGCAGGTGCCCGAGCACCCTGCTGTTCTCTTTAGCAGCTCTGCCTCTGAACTTGGACCTGAGCCAGCGGGGGGTGGCCTTCCAGAGATAGCAGCACTTCATGTAAGTTTGGGGCCCCTGTGGGTTTATCTTTCCCCACCCTGCTTCCCCTGAACCTCTTCTTGAGTTTATGAAAGAGCAGAGAACATGGTAGCCCCCCACCCAAGGGGTGGGAGGTGGGGGGCAGGGAGCATCCCAGGACTCACCAACATTCCTCCTATGCCGGGCTCTAACCACCGCCACCGCCATGGCCCCCAGTGCTAGCACCAGGGCCAGGGGCACCAGCGTGGAGACCAGCACTGTGGAGCTCCCTCCTTGTCCCGCCGAGCTGGAAGAGAGATTGGGTGCATTCGTCATGGAAAAGGAAACCTGGGTGCCCCGCGTTGTGCTGGCGTTGGCTAGATCTTCCTCTCAGGTTGATCCAGACCTTCCTCCTGTTAGAACCCTCCAGCTCCATTGTGCTAAGAAACCTTCCCAGCCACGGCAAAGACAAGGGCTGGGCCTTCTCTGCATCCCAGACCTGGGAAATTGACCTGGGCGGTAAACACTGCCCTAGCCCCTGGAGAAGGGCCGAGAGCACCAATGGCCTCTCCCAAGCACCACAGTGGCAGTGAGGGCTGCCCCATGATCAGGAAGCGGACAGGCTCTCCTGCTCAGACCTGGGGGCCCAGCCTCAGGTCCTTGTCCTCTGAGATGCTCTCTGAGTGAGAGCCCCAAATCCTTCCTCACCTGCCAGAGTCTGCAGATGCTTTGCTCCTGTCCTCTGGGTTTCCATTATCCTTCACTGGTTTGTCCTCTGCAAAAAGGCTGGGATCTTTAATGACTTGGTTCTCGATCACCTTGACACGTGGCTCTATCACCTTGACAGGCGGCTCTATCACCTTGACAGGTGGCTCTATCACCTCCTTGCCTGGAGCCGCCGCATTCACTTGGCTGACATCTTGGAATGCTGGAGAGAGCAGAGTGGGGCTGAATTGTGGCTCTTTACGTTTGCACTTCTGAGGCTAGGGAGTCTGAGGAGTGGGACTTTATTGTGACTCACAGGGTCAGAGTGAGATTTCAAGGCTGTTAGGGTAGGGACCAGGATGACATTAGACGTAGAGGAATGATGGTCTCTTGTTTGTCACAAATGACCTCTGCCCCATTAATACCAAATTCATTCTTTATTCTCATCTACAAGGCTCCGTATCATAGATCCAAGTGTGCATAAGGGCTGACCCACCCATCATTTGAGAACAAGGAGATTTTTCACAGCTTTAAAACCCTGCCCAACGCCTCCTGACTGTAGGGCTGGGTGCGATAGTGCTGCCCCCTGGTGGGAGCATGGCACTTTGTTCCTCAGTGAGGCAGAACAGTAGGCCCCAGACAATTGCATTTCTAGAGGGACTAAAAATACCCGCATTAGGGATAAAACATTTCAGGTGACATTTAAGAAAGAGGTGTAAAAGGCAAACTTACTAGAAGAGGTGGCCTTAACTTTCTTTCTCAGACCTTGCAGGAGAAGGCATCTGTCTATAGAGACCCGGCTTTGGCAGAGTGTATTGCATATGACAATGACTTAGAAATTTCTATATAAAAAGGAAGATCTCTACATATAGAAAGGTTTTCAAATGGCCCAGAGGGGCAACTATGGGACTTGTCTTGAGGTTAAATGGCAGGCCTGCTATTTTTTTCTTGGTTTGTGTATTTATTTGGGATGCCCCTTTTGGAGGGCTGAGACTCTGTGGGGGCTAAACCTCTTCTATCCCAGCCTCTTGGAGCCAAACCTGGGCCCCCACCCAGCAGGAGCCTTTATCTGGGGTCCCGGGGGAAGCAGGCCTTGGCCTTGAAGACTCACCCTTCGCCTTCTCCTTGACCTCCACGTAGACAGCCACGGTGTCTCCGAATTGGGGCCCATCCTTCACCCCACACCAGTACCAGCCCGCATCCTCCTCGGTGACTGGTTTCAGGATCAGGGAGGTGAGCTGGTTGTTCGGGTCACAGTTCACAGAGGCCTGCCTGGAGGCCTCGTTTTGGCTGGGCAGGACCTTGCAACCTTTGTTGCTCCACTTGCACCAGTATTTCTCGTAGGAGAAGAACTTGCATGGCGAGTGGCAGGGCACCTTGAGAGTGTCTCCCAGCCAAGCAATGGCTTTCTCGGGTGCCTTGAGGTTTGGCTCTCCTGGAGCAGGAAGGGAGGGAGGGAGAGAGAAATAGGCACAGAAGTTGGCACTGGTGACGATGCTGCAAGGAAATGGCTGTGGTGGGGACCTTGGTCCAGCTCATTTCCTTTTTGGACAGCATTATAAAGAATGGCATTATAAGACATGTAATTATGCACCCAGGTAATAATTTTTAGGAGTGACCACCAGGAAGTAATCAGTCTATCACAGAACAGAGAACCTCGCACACTGGCTTCAGTTGGCTTTCCTTGTTCTTCTTTCCTGGACTCAATACAAAGGCTGGGCTCACTTCAGATAGGATGAGCTATGTGTGCGGTAGTCTGGAGTGAAGGCCAAGAGCTGGGAAGGGTGCTTGCTGCAGGTCTGAAAGCATGACCTCTGCACAGGCAGGCTCTCTCCTGGGGTCTGTCCCACCAGCATGGAGGTGGGTGAAGTAGAAGAAGAGTGGTAGGGGGTGATGCTATTGCTGACTAGAGGAGCACTGGGCTGCCTCCCTTCCCACTTGCCCAGTTCAGCTCCTTTTTTTTTTTTTTTAATCCTCATCTGAGAATATGTTTTTCTATTGATTTTTTAGAGAGAAAGAAAAACATTGATAGGTTGCCTCCTATATATGCCCCAACTGGGGGTTGAATCAGCAACGTGGGTATGTACCCTGACCAGGAATCGAACTCACTACCTTTTGGTGCCCGGGCTGATGTTCCAATCAATTGAGCCACCCAACCAGGGCTTACCTTCCACAATTTTGAGCTCCACTGTGAACCACCAGCGAGTATCACCGCTGGTCAGACACCAGTAGAAGCCAGCATCCTTGGTGGTGAGCTGGTTGAGAATGACCGTGTAGGTGCCATTGCCTGGCTCTTCATGCAGGACGAGCCTGCCCTCGTAGGGTTTGCTCTGCTCCTTAACCAGCCCCTCGTTGCTCACCAGCTGTGGGCAGCCACTGTTTTGCTCATTCCAGCGACACCAGTACTTCTGGCTATTTTTATCCTTAGGGTGGTAGGGGCAGAGCATGGCCACAGAGCCTCCTACCACACCTTTCATCACAGAGACAATACGTGGAATCGTCGTCTCTAGAAGGGCAGAGATGGCATGGAAGAATGTCAACATGGTCTGAGCAGGCTCTTCCCTGGTCTCACTCAGGGTGAGGTTCATAATAATGACCTCACCTGCCCCAGAAAGTGAGAAAGACATTCCTAATGTCACAGAGCCTGTAGCTGGAGTTGCCCAAACAGACCCCTGTAATCGTCACCGCTAGTCAGGACATCTTGCTCCTTCCCCTACCTTATTCTGAGCAGAGACTGGAAGGAATTTAAGAGAGACTACCAGCTCCTCTCTTTGCCTTCTTACAAAATCTTCCTGTATATAACTTTTGCCTGTTTATTCGCTTGTACCACAAAATTAGCCTGACGCATTTTCTCCAAATTAAGAAATTATATTTAGAACAGTGTGATTTAAAATACAAACTCTGTAGCACAGATAAGTTTAATTGTTGAGGACCCCAAGGGCCCTCCCAAAGAGAAGGACAGCCCTTCTCCAAGAAGTTCATACTGAGGTTCAGTGAGATCCTGGGTGACTGGAGTGGATGAGGAATGTGGTAAGGACCCCACGCCGGACAGAGAAATGATGCCCAGGGAGTGTGAGCCCCTTAAAAGGCACAAGGGCAGTAAGTACTGGTTTGTTGTTTCTTATGAGGATAACTCCATGCAGAGTGCTCTGGGGTGAGAGAGAGCAGAGATTTAAGTATTTCGCCATATTGGTGGCTCACCAAAGTAGAGCTTAGTAAGCCAGATCTTGCTGAATAACAATTAATCCTAAGAGATATTGGGGAGGAAAATTCAGAGGTAGGGTGTTGCCTTCCTGGGAAAGCTTTGAGAGCAAGACAAACCACTGATTCTATCATCTGAGTGTAAGTCAGGAGGAGCCATCTGCTAAGAGTCAGGGAGAAGGGACAGATGGGCCTGCAAGCCCTGGGATGCCATGTTCTGTCCTCACTGTGGCTCTCTGAAGCCCAGCCAATCTACAAGTCTTGCTTCAACCAGGAGCTTCACTCTCCGCATTTCTATCAACCAGGGACAGCCATCAGAATGATGACAGAGAAGAACTAAAAGATAACACGAGGCAGAGGCTGTGTTTCCTAGTTGTCCTGTACAGCTGCCCACAAAGCATCCAGTTCAGGGCTCATCTGTGAACAGATATTGTTGACTGACAGATGAAGACTGAATAGACTCACCGGGAGTGAGCTAGGCTCTCACCTGCCAGAGCGCCCCACCTCTTCCCTCCCCCGCTCTCGAGTCTCACCTTCATTGACGAAGAGTTGCCAAGCCTGCATGGGCGAGCCTTCCTGAGGCTCCCCATCAGAGTGGGCTCCACACAGGTAGCTCCCAGCATCCTCTTTCCTCAGGCCAGTAATATGCACACTGAAGAAGCCCTGGTTCTTGAGAGTAATCAGGACCCTTCCATCAAAGGCCTGAGCCCTTGTCCCCAGGGTGTTGATGACCACTTCACAGGCTTTATCTTTGTTCACCCGGCACAGAAATTTGGGCAGACGTGCCATTTCGGGGTCCACGGCACAGTCAAAGGTCGCTGAGCCCCTCAGGTCTCCATAAAGTAGCTCAGGCTCAGGCTTCAGCACTTTGAGGTCAACATTGCTTTTGTCACCTCTAGAATCATCCCCAGCCTGGCAGACATACTTCCCGGCATCGCTGAGCTTGACTCGGTTGATGATGAAGCTGAACGATAGTTGGCTGGTGTCCTGAATAGTGATTTGAACTCTGTTGCTGTACTCAGGGCTCTCATACCCAGTGGAGTCGGTGACTAGGACACACGCCTCGCCTGTCTTCTTGCACACAGACTTCCTCTGCATAGCATTCTCGGACGTGAAAGGGCAGTTGATGGTCACTGTTCTGCCCAGGTCTGCTGTATAGACTTGAATGCCGTTTTGGAGCCCGGGACCTGCAGGATGAGGAGCAGGAGGTGAGTTGTGATTTCACTTTCTGGAGACATAGGACTACTCAGTGTTCCCAGTGAAGGTCTGGGTGAGCCTGTCACCCTTACTGCTGTTTCCTCTGTGAAGCGCCTCCCCCGCCCCCTCCGCCCCGCAAGCTGGCATTAATCTTTCCATCTTCTGTGTTCTCCTTTTACTTACATCTATATCACATACATCCAGTCTTGTGTTTAGTTAATTATGTTCCCCACAGACTGGAAGTCCCTCGAGGACAGATGCTTTACACATGTTCAACTCCCATGCAGGACCTAGCATGATGCCTCTACATAGTAGTGTCCAAATTAACGTGCATTAAAGTGAGCAGAATGAATGTCAGCACAAGGGGGTGGATTTCAGTGTATTGTGAGAGAGTTTCTAAACTGTACAGCAGTCTAAACATGGAATGCACTTCTTTGTGAAGTAATGAATTTCTGCCATTTATAGTGTTTGACTGGTGGCTACATCCCCATCGCCTCCAGTGTTCTCCTGGCTGTCCTATATAGGGCCAACTTTAAGCTCTCCTTAGCTCTTAAGACTCTGATTTTATGAATCTCCACAACCACCTGAATTAACTCTTTATTGGGTCCACAGATAATACTAAGCACACCCCAAAACAGAAAAACATATCTTTGGGAATCCCTCAAAATGTCCTCCCTTAAGACCTTTCTCTTTTAATTTCCCTCCATTATCTAAAATGCCCTTGTCATTGAAACCTTGTCACAAAAATCTTTTTTTTTTTTTTTAAATTTTCTCAATTAGAACAGGCTTGTTCAAAGGCCTGTCCTTTCAGAGCCCTGGTCTTTGGAAAAGAAGTGGCCATATAGTTTATGCTGAGAGTGTTGATGGACTAATGGGTCTTGGATAAAAAATGCATTTGCAAAGAAGCCTTCTGGTGACCTGAGGTCTTGATCTAAAGGGTGCACTGGTAGCAGGAATTTAAGGATCCCTCTGCAACTCTCCCTGCCTTTTCTACATCCCTCAGCTCATAGACCTCCTGTCCCACCTCACCAAACACTAGAGTTGTTCTCCTAATGTGCTTGGAAGCTAGGGCCTCAGTAAAACCCTAAAATGTAATAGGCCCCAAAGATCTAGAAAAGTCCACCTGCCCCCCCTCCCCCCCCCCCCAGATAGGTGCCATCTGTCTCATTCTCATGTTTTGTTACCAAAGGTCCTTGCCTCCAGAGGGAGGAGGACCCACAGCCTTCCCCAACTCATACTAGGCTACCTTTCCCTCTCATCACATTCTTCCTCCAGCCCTCCCATTGCACCTGGGATGATTCCCTCTCACTCTCCCACAGAAGCCCAATGATCCTCACCTTGGATGACCTCCAGGTTCACATCAAAGTACAGGCCTTGGTTAATAATGCCTAAACCACACTTGTAGTGCCCAGTGTCATTCTTGGTGAGATGGCCAATGTCTACCACAAACATGTTGCGCTCTGGGAAATCGGTGATATTGGCTCTGCCCTCATAGTCCTTGGAGAAGTAGCTGTCCGAGATGAGGGTAGTGCAACGGCCCCTGGCTCCCTGCTTGCACCAGTACTTCCGGGAATGCCGGTTGACAGAGGTGGCTGGGTAGAAGCATTTGATGGACACTGAGCTGCCTTCCACTCTGCTCACCTCCTGGGGGCCGAAGATGGGACTTTTCATGGAGACCACTGTGGGGACAGAGAACAGAGGCTTTCTGAGGCCGTGGGAGGTAAAACCTGCTGAAAGAATGCCGATAGCCCACCTTAAGGAGATGACATTTCCACCCAACACACAGGCCTTCAGTGGATTATTTGCCTGTACTACAGCTAGACAATTGCTGCTATTGGGTAAAATAAGTGATTAATCATTAAATTCTAATGATAATTTATTAATGATAATCATTTGAAGGACAATGAAATGTAAACTTTATTTAATGACTAGAGACCCAATGCACGAAATTCGTGCAAGAGTAGGCTTTCCTTCCCCCGGCTGCCGGCACCAGCTTCCCTCTGGCACCCTGGACCCGGGCTTCCCTTGCAGCCCCAGCTTCGTCCAAAAGGACATCCGGTCTAATTAGCATATTATGCTTTAATTATAGATATCCCTTGGTTATTTAAAAAAAAAACAACACTTGTAGGGTGCTAAACTTTTGCATTTACTGTCTGTTATTTCCTTATTTTCCTAAAAAAACACATTCTAGATTATTTTTTTTCTAGATAAAAATATTGAGAGCCAGGAAGGATAAGTCATTTTTTTCCCAAACCCCATTCATCTCATAGAGATGTTTGGCTCAAGGTCTAGGTCTTTTTTATAATTCCCAGTGAAGAGCAGACCCCTGGCCTTGAAATGAGAAACTTCCATTTCTGTTCCTGATCCGTAATCTATTTTCCCCATCACCTGTGTGATCCCTTCTTGAGGGAATAGACTTTTTGAGAGGGGCATCCCTGGGGTGGGCCTGATCCCAGCATCCCCAGGGAACTGGATCCTGCAGGGAGTGGGCCGGGACCTGGCAGACGCACCTGGGAGAACAGCCAGCAGGCAGGTGAAGAAGAAGAGCGTCATCGTTGGTGGCTCCCTCTGGGCTGTGGGGCCCAGGCCAATTTCTTGCTTGGATGCTGAAAGACAATGACATGAAGGGATGAAGCTCCTATGCCTTCCAAGTCTACATGACCTTAGAGTTCTTGTAACACCAGTTTGGTGTTGAATCTCCAGTAATGGACATAAATCCTATTGAAAGAATGAATGGCTGCGCCTTTCCCATTAGAACTCAAAGTCTTGTCACCTCACAGTACTTTTCGTTCCTCCGAAGTGATCATGTATATTTTTATCTTCTCAGCTCATCTGCAACTTTCTCTGGGACGGGTCACAAGTACCATTTCTTCCGTATTTCCGCCTGGGAGGCACGGTCCTGAGCATGATCTGTCAGATCTCAGGAACGGCTCGCTGGATGGTTGGTTCCTACCAACATGTGGCCCCATCTCTCCGTCTCAGCTGCCGTCCTGGGAGGTGGAGGGGGGCTGCCATATTTTATGGTGTGTTCATATGAGTAAAGCAAGCCCCATAGAGAAAGCTTAGTAAGGATTAAAGTTTCAAATGTAACAATGATGGGCATAACCACCATCAACTGTTTTCTTACATGTTCCAGGCACTGTGTGAAATAATGTCGGTGTATTGTCTCATTGAAACTTGATATCAGCCCTTATGAGGTAGGGATTCTTATCCACATTTTACATAGGAAGAAATGAAAGCTTAAAGATTAAGCGCTTTTCTCAAGGTCGCAAAGGGTCAAGTGTGTGGGTGGGTAAGGTGGGCAAGATTTGAACTCAGCTTTGCTGGACTCTCATAACCTCTCCCACTGCACCGTAATTACACCTCAAATACAGCAGTGTGCTTATCCCACGAGCTTGTTCCTGTTATTTATTTATTTATTTTGGTTAATCCTCGCCCGAGGATATTTTCCCATTGATTTTTAGAGAGAGTGGAAGGGAGAGGGAGAGACGGAGAGACACATTAATGTGAGAGAGACACATGGGTTGATTGCCTCCTGACCAGGGCCGGGGAACCTGAAATCGAGGTATGTGCCCTTGACCAGAATCTAACCCGGGACCTGTCAGTCCGAGGGCCGACGCTATATCCACTGAGCCAAGCCTGCTAGGGCCTTATTCCTGTTATTTTAGACTCCTCATTGCTCTAAAGCCCTGTCCTTTACACTATTTCTCTGAAGCTTCATAACTTCCCTTTAATAAGACAAAACAGATAGAATTATAGCCATCTTATGCAGAAGAAAATCAAGATCTTGAGATGCTAAATGATACGCCCATGATTCCCCAGAGACTTGGTTCTTGCTATCCTGCCTGGAGCGCCTGGGCAGACGAAAGCCACTCAGAGGGTGCAGCGCACGTGGACCTTGTCGAGTCTGTGGACACAGCCCAGAGCTGGGGAGAATTGAGGGTCCCAGGGCCCAGTCTGACCACAGCTGTTTTTAGGACACAAGCTGCAGCCCAGGGGAGGAGAGGGGAGTCTCCGCTTTCCCACAGACTCTGACAGGCTTTAAACTTTCCAATGAACTTGAAAGCAAGAGTGTTGAAGGAGAGAAACATGTTAACTGAGCTTGGGCAATAATGAGCCACCCCAAACATAAGGAAGCTCAAAGCAGTAGGGAGTCAGGACCGCTCTCCCAGGCTCCCCTTACTGCCCAGCCCTCACTGCCCAGCAGCAACTCCCTTCGCTAGCCTGAGCCAAAGGCAATAGAGCTGTTTATCTTGGTTATTTCTTTTCCTTGGGGGAATTTCCCAGCAAGGAACCTTTTTATTTCCTTGTGTAGATAAAGGTACTCTGTTTCTCCAGTTCTTTGGAAGAGGAAGGGGAGCAGGATGGGGGGTAGGGGGGTGGGGACAGATATGGGTGTCAGGTGGCAAGTTGAGGCTCTTGATTCTGGTTAATTGCCCTGGACCGTTCACACCAGGCCAATGATTAACTTCTGGAGTGGGGCCTTAGCCAAAGGCCACATCAGCCCCACCCTGGAGGGGCTCAGGGGACGCTGGAGGGGGGACCACCTGTTTGAGCAACTGGAGTCACGGTGAGGGAGGCTCCCAGGTGGGAGTAAGTGTCAGAAGGCTGAGAAGTCTGTGTCCTCTGGGACACATGGCTGCAGAGTCTGGGGGAATCTACCACCTGCCATTTGCACTGGCCTTGGGTTCAGTGGCAGGTGGGAGGACAAACTGCCACTTGCTGTTTTAAGAGCCACCAGCAGTGGCTCTCCATGGTTCTGGTTCCTATTCTCTATTTAGATAAGCCAGCTTCTTAATATTTCTGTGAGACTGGAGTGAG
This sequence comes from Myotis myotis, assembly GCF_014108235.1. Taxonomy (NCBI): domain Eukaryota; kingdom Metazoa; phylum Chordata; class Mammalia; order Chiroptera; family Vespertilionidae; genus Myotis; species Myotis myotis. The sequence goes on from NW_023416322.1 coordinate 10,032,286, forward strand.
TCTTCCCATGGGCTGAGCTGGGGATGCAGCCCTCCTCGAATGGGTAAAAGCGATTGGCCCTGGTCACAGAGAGTCAGATGCCAGGGTTTGCAACCGGCATCCGGATGTTCAGCCCAGGCTTCCTCTCATGTGTGACATGTTTGGATGGCTGTGGGTGTCCGGGTTTGGGGAGGATACACACGTGTACCCATGACTCTTTGCACAGCCATGGGCCAGAGATGCAAGCATCAGGCATGCACAGCTGGAAGGGCAAATCTGGCAGAGGGTGGTCTTGGAGAGGAAACACAGTCTAGTCCCAGGGGAGATGATGGAAGGGCAAGGGCGCCCACTCTCTCAGGAATAGGAAATCTTTGCCCAGAGCTAAACTAGAAGCACAATTTCTCTGCTAACAGCCGAAAGAAACTTGGGCTTAGAGAATTATTAGGGATCTCTTCCTTGTGAAATCAGACTTCCTCTCCAGGAAGGATTTGCTTAAGGAAGGAAGGAAAGAACATAACCTTTAGTGGGTACCTCCTATGCACCTGGTGCGTTTCTAGCCTCTTTTCTTACATGGCTTCATCCGTCTCCACAACAGCACAGAGGCAGATACTATTATCTTCATGTTGCTGATGGAAAATCCAAGCCAGGGGTCCTCAAACTACGGCCTGCGGGCCACATGCAAATACAAATATTGTATTTGTTCCCGTTTTGTTTTTTTACTTCAAAATAAGATATGTGCAGTGTGCATAGGAATTTGTTCATAGTTTTTTTTTTTTAAACTATAGTCCGGCCCTCCAACGGTCTGAGGGACAGTGAACTGGCTCCCTGTTTAAAAAGTTTGAGGACCCCTGATCCAAGGGTAGCAGGGGTGGGCAAACTTTTTGACTCGAGGGCCACAATGGGTTCTTAAACTGGACTCAGAAGGAGCTGCGGCCGTGTTTCCCGACGTTGCCATGTTAACACTGCTGCTGGTGAAGGAGCGGAGGGGAGAGCAAGAGAACCCTCCGCTCTTTCGGCTCCGCAGGCCGGATAGAACAGCCGAACGGGCCGGCCCGCGGGCCGTAGTTTGCCCATGGCTGGGTTAGAGAGATTCTTGGCCCCAAGACCCATAGCAGAATTGGATCACTACCCTGTTATCACTCCTTGCATGAGCAGAGGGGCCTCTCCTTTTGGGATATACATAGGCTGGTATATCACACATGAAAGTACCTTTCTAGCCCTTAAAATAGGAGTTGTTTTTCGCTGCTGAGGCTGGTGTAATCTAGATCATTCTCTTTTTACCAAGCCACTGCCCTTGATATATTCATAATATAAGTCTACACAGCTGTGGAGTGGGGCATGGGTATGTGATGTGCTGGAGAATAGTGATTGTCTCCTTATGAAATTAACCTAGCTAGCTTCTGTTCAGTTAGTATAATTAATTTTTAAAAAATATTTTTATTGCCGAAACCGGTTTGGCTCAGTGGATAGAGCGTCGGCCTGCGGACTGAAAGGTCTCAGGTTCGATTCCGGTCAAGGGCATGTACCTGGGTTGCGGGCACTTCCCCGGTGGGGGATGTGCACAGGCGGCTGATCGATGTTTCTCTCTCATCGATGTTTCTAACTCTCTATCTCTCTCCCTTCCTCTCTGTAAAAAATCAATAAAATATATTTAAAAAATATTTTTATTAATTTCAGAGACTAAGGGAGAGATAGAAAGATCAATGATGAGAGAGAATCACTGATCAGCTGCCTCCTGCGTGCCTCCCTTTGGGGATCAAGCTCACAACCAAGGCATGTGCCTGACTAGGGATCGAGCCGTGACCTCCTGGTTCATAGGTCGATGCTCAACCACTGGGCCACACTGGGCAGAATGACTGATCTTTAGCTCTCATCGCTTGAGTCCAAACCTTTGTCCATCCAATGTTAGGCTTCCTCCCTTTTTGGAGGGTGAGGGGTCTCCTGAACAGGTCCTGGCATGGCCACTGCTGAGCTACCTGTCCTTTAGCAATTCTGGGCTCTTCATTTGTTTGGTATACAGGAGAGGGCCAGGGGAGCCCTCTCAGGGGTTTTCCAGCACTCCGGTGCAAGGCCCTCTGGGGATGGAGAGGTTGGTATTTCAGAGGGGCTTCAGAGGGGACAGAGAGCATGCCCTATGGGGACTTAAAGCCAAGTGGCAGTGGCTGACAACTTGTGAGTGTGAACTTGGAGGAGCAGAAAGCTTGGCACTCAGAGGCGTGAAGAGAGCTGGCCTGGCTGGAGAGGGGGCCTCCCTTGGCCTGTACTGAACAACCCCTTTCCCTACTCTTGAGTCTCATCTCTCATGGGTGCAGGGGCTGAGTACAGACCAAACTAGTGGTTCTCAACCTTCCTAATGCTGCGACCCTTTAATACAGTTCCTCATGTTGTCGTGACCCCCAACCATAAAATTATTTTCGTTGTTACTTCATAACTGTAATTTTGCTACTGTTATGAATTGTAATGTAAATATCTGATATGCAGGATGTATTTTCAGGGGCCGTGACCCGCAGGTTGAGAACCACTGGCACCAGATGGAGCCCAGAAACCACAGCACCTCTAGGGAGGGAGAGCAGTCTGTGTGGTTTGGAAGGGCCTTAGGCTTGTGATGACAGGTGAGAGCTTAGGAGAATTTATATAGTCTATGGAAGCCCTAGAGCAGCCGTGGGCAAACTACGGCCTGTGGGCCGGATCCGGCCCGTTTGAAATGAATAAAACTAAAAAAAAAAAAAAAAAAAGACCATACCCTTTTATGTAATGATGTTTACTTTGAATTTATATTAGTTCACACAAACACTCCATGCATGCTTTTGTTCTGGCCCTCCAGTCCAGTTTAAGAACCCATTGTGGCCCTCGAGTCAAAAAGTTTGCCCACCCCTGCCCTAGAGTGTGGCTGTCTCCAAGTAAAGGCGATGTCGAGGGAAAGGAATTGGAACTCCAGAGGGCAGGTAGATGGAGAAAGAATAGCCGAGGGGATTGAAGAAGGTATGAGCTAGAAAGATCCAGGACTTTCTGGTCCTTTCCCTGTCTAAGTGGCCTACTATCAATGGGAGACTAAAGCAGAAGTTAAGCATTTGAAATACCAGCTCCATGAAGCTCTGGGAATAAGCCTTTCAACAAAGACTTAGAATCCTTGTTATTGGCTCCATCCCCCTCTACCTTGATGTGTAGGTATTTATCTCATCCACCGTGCCAGAGAGCAGCTCCTTGAAGTCAGTGGCCAACTAGACCAATCTCTCCATCCCCAGAGGGCCTCGCACCAGAGTGTCTTGCAAGGACCAGCTGCACAGCAAAGGCCGATGGGATTGGGAATGTTACATCCTCTTAGCTCCCCTTTGAGAAGGAAAATGTCAGAATTAATTTCTCTCACTTTGCCAAATGCCTTCTTGGTCCTGGGCACTAAAGGGACAGTAGCGTGAAGAAGAGCCTGGAGGATGGAGGACAACCCAGAGGCCAGAGCCCTGCTCTGTCACAGGCTACAGAAGACCTGTACCACTGTGCTTCACTCCCTCAGAGCTCCTGACGCTTCTAGATCGAAGGGCTACCGTGGGATGGGGAAATAGGGAGGGGGATAGTGGGACAGTGTATATGGGGGCACTTTAAACAGTATAAAGTTCTCCTCAGCTTTAAGACGTTGCAATTACTCAAGCACAGGAGGACTGGGATCCGTGCACTTGACTTTCACGGTTCCTGTGTCCTTGGAGAGTGGCACAGAGCATGGGCTCATCAGCTCGGCTCTGAGCTCTCTCCCTTTGGGGCTGCATGATTTGGGGGCGGAGTCTTTAAATTATTTGAGCCTCAGTCCTCACCTGTAAACTGGGGATAATTGTACCGAGTGTAGAGTTGCTGTAGGGATGAAATGGAACAACATATGTAAAGTCTTTGGTATGGTGTCAGAATTTAAAAAGTGTTAGTTTCTTTTCCATCTCCTCTCTAAAATCAACACAGTCTCCTGTTTTTCTCATCTTAGAATGAGAAGAGAATAGAATTCTATTCACTGAGCATCCTTTGAAGAAGGGTGTGTGTATATGTGTGTCTGTGTGTGTCTGCGTGTGTGCTGCTCAGATTGGGGCCAGCATGGCCTGAAAGAGGAGACATTTGTTATGTACTAGGATTGGAATGGGGGACAGTATTTACAGTTAGCACACTCTGAGTAATTTCCTAGTGCTTTGCATATGTTAACTCATTTAATCTTTGCAGACACCCTATGAGGTAGAATTAAACAGGCAAACTCATTTCACAGAGGCACAGAGAAGTTATAATCTTGCCCAGCTGGTAAGTAACTGCGATGGGATTCAAATGCAGGTACTCTGGATCGAGAGTCTAAGCTCTCTGCCACTCTGCTATACTGCGGGGCCTTGACGTTGAGGGGAAACAGTTGGGAGAAGGAAATCCAATCGTAGAGAAGTTAGTTTCGTTCTCTGCCCTCCACCTTTCACAGAAGACTTAGTTCCAGCGGAGGAACACCTAAACCCAGAGGTAGCTGCCGACAAGACGTTTCTTCCTGGAAATAATAATGGCTGCTATTTATTGGGCACCTACCGTGTGCAGGGCATGTTACAGTTGTTTCCTGTAACCAGACACTCCAAAGCTTCTCTCTACCACGTCCTACTGTGTCAAGGCCAGGGTCTGGGCGACCGTGGCCTCAGCCCACTCAGAAGGGCGAGACACAGATTCGGGGAGTCTCTGCTAAGCACGTGCCTGGGTCATGCTACTTTTCAAAAGTTGGTTATTTCGTTTCTCAGGTGATGTCAAAATGTCCCCATGACCACATCAAATGCCTGGGCCAAAATGTCATCGTTGGTACATGTGGGTGACCCGACACCACTCGCACTAGCTCACGGAGTCTTAGTTTCCCGACTATAAGATGCGATTGTGACACTTACCCTGCCTACCTTCCGGGTGTGTTTCAGGCGGGAATGAGATTAGAGCTGTGGGTAGGTGGATTCACTACGTGGAAGTTGCTGCTGTCACTCTCTTTATAAAACAAAGCCACCAAGATCGAGGGCTGCCCAGGGAGAGGCAATGACTGCAGAGCGTAGATGCTCTCCTGACTCCTGGTGCATGGCTCTTTCTGCTGCAGCCCCACATCCAGGCCAGAAGGAGGCATGCAGAGCGCAGAGCTGCTCCGGGCAGGCCAGACAGCGGCCTTCTACCCTATCCCGGGAATCCGCACATCCCCTCTCCAGATGCTAAGGAACCTGTCATTCCCCTCATGAAGGGGAGAGGGACAGCTGTGTCCAAAACAGAGCCAGCAGCTCGGGCGACCCCAGGCCTCAGACAGTTGCAGGAAGGGAACTGGGGTGGTGAGGATGGAGCTTGTGCTGGAGGCGCAGGGCTGGCTTGGGGACCCAGTCAGGATGGGCAAGAGGAAGGGCATGTGGAGGAGAGGCCTATGTCTGCAGAGCCAGGAGTAGCATCGGGATGCCAGAACGCCAACTGTCCTGGGGAGCGGGTTCTATCCACCTTACTCGCTCACCCTGGGAGGATCTCATCTTCCCCACCTTAGCAAAGGCAGAACAATATGGTGCTACACCTCATGGAGCAAAGCTGGGTTGAAATTAGGCTCTCAGAGCTTCCTCGAAGCTCCAGAAAAGGGGCTGCATGAGCCCTCACCAGGAAGCTGGAGGAGGAGAAAGCGCCATAGGCTAGAAGAGTCACTGCTATGTGCCGGGCACTTTATACGCATTATCTTATCCAGGTCTGTCTGATGCTCACAAGTCCTTGAGTAACTGAACTAAGTCAAAAACACACCCAACAGTTGTTGCTTTTGCTCGGGAGTTTTCAAAGCAATTTCCCACATATTTGAACCTCACATTTCAACCTCACATCCACCCTACGTGATGGCTGTTATTTTTATCCACATTTTACAGGGGAAGACACTAAGGCTCAGAGAGCCACGAGGGGACTTGCCTAAGGCCACACACTGCACCTGTGGAGGCGCGAGCAGGGAACTCAGGGCTCAAACTTGGAGAACAGCCACATGTGCTGAGCACAGGCATCCCTCTTCCCACCTGCAAAATTCCACACACAAGGGGTGCGGGCCTCCACACACGTGCGCCCCTACCCATCTCTCTGGGATCTGCACCTCTACTCCCCAAGCAGGTGCTCAGTCCGGCGCTGGGAGGCTGAGAGCTGCGAATGTAGGGGGTTGCCTACGCCACCATCCCAGACCCTTCCAGCTGGCATCCCATCTGGGGATCCCAGAGCAGCCACACTTACTTTTAGAGACTTGCTTCTCTCGCGTCGAGTCAGTTTCGGGGGAACAGCCTGCTGGCGAGTCCACAAGCCCTGCCTTCCTAGGAGCTGCCAGCAGGACACTGGGCGCTGCTGCTGCCCAAACTGAAACTATGCACAGTGCTTGGCCCACACCTGGGTTCTTAAAGGGACACTCTCCACAGGCGTGGCAGCCAGCCAGGGCCACGTGACTCCCACAGATCCTTGCTTTCCTTCCCCTTCAGCTTTCTGGGCTGCCTCCACTGCTTCCCCTTGACCTTGGGGCGACTGTTACCTGGGAAGCCCCACATCATTGCAGCTATAGGGTTTGAGAGCATGAAGGGCCCTTCTGCCACTTTCTAGCTGCCAGGCCCCAGGCACGTCGCCTTCATATTTCTTTTCAGATTCAGGGAAGTAGGGACAGGAACACCAAACCTGAAGGTTGAGGGTATAACCCGATGTTAGATGTAAGACACCTGGCCCAGGCCATGGTATGATATTGGCATGGATTGGATAGGGCACAGATGGCAGGGATCGGTCTCAGCTCCCACTCACTTGGGAACACTGCCCCCCAGTCCCTAGGACACAGCCTGGGTTGAGCGCCCTCTACACATCTTCTGCGGAGCCCCCTGACCAGCGTCAGTGCTTCCGGGATCTAGGGGGACCGTGGCTCTTCCCTTTCCACTCCTAGAGGAATGAAGACGCTGGCTGCCGCCGGGCTCCCCTGAAATGGTGAACCTCTGAGTCTTGTCAAGACCTGGGCTCAGGGCCACATCAAAGAAGGTGCCGATCTATGAGCTGGAGTAGAAACCTCCTTCTCCACCTCAGCGAGTCCCTCGTGGCCTTCGGGTCATGACCTGGTCAGGACTCCCAGGTGTTCCCCAAATGATCTTGACAGTCCTGGGTCACACAGTGAAGCTCTCTCCCCAGCACACACATACACACACACACACGCCCCCACCCCTTACCCCACACCACACAGAATCCTGCCCCTTTCTACCTGTGCAGGGTTGGCCCATGCTCTCCCTCTGGTGTCCTGTAGGCCAAGCCCAGAGGGGAAGGAGAAGTAGAGTCCCGGAAAGCACAGGGCGGTCAGAGCCCGGGGGCTTATTTTAGCTCACCACTCACTCACAAGTGAGAACCCACCCACCGTCATGAATTTGGATGGCAAGTGAAGAAATTGTATTTTCTATTATGGAGCTTAATTTCCGACCCGAAATGCACAGCTTGACTAATGTAAGACTTAAATGACCTAGTCACTTCCAAGCAAACTGGGTCCAGTTCAACGGTATCTCAGTTACTTCGTTCCCAATTTAAAACTCACTCTCATTCTAGATGTTCTTTCCCTTTTGTCTCCTTCTCTCCTCTGGGACTTATGTTAAGTCTGGGGTAAGTGGGCCCACTGAATACTAGGACAGAGATTAGGTGAGTGAGGAGGGGAGGGCGAGAGGGGAGGGCAGGAAGCTTATCCATGAAACGATTGCTTCTCATGCTGTTTCGGGGGCCCCAGACCTTCTTCCATGTGCTTGTACTCTATGACGGTGGGGTTTCCTAGATCATGACCCAGCGTGTGTTCCCAGGAGTCCCCAAAACTATCTTAGCGGACCGTGTCAGACACATATGTGTGCGCACGCACACACACAGATATTCACACACACACACACACAGATATTCACACACAAGCACATAAAAGCACACATGGGTGCACACACACATGCACAGATACACACACATAAAAGTACACATGTGTGCGCAGATACACATACACACATGCACAGATACACTTCTAAAGCCCACCTGTTCTATGACCCAGCTTAGGGAAAGGGAAAATGAGAAGTAAAACCCAGGTAAGAACCAGGAAGTCAAAACCCTGCATCTTATTTTGGGCTCAGCCACATGCTGTGGTGTGATTGGAGTCCCCCAGCTTCCCCTCTCTCATGGTGGTTTCCCCATCTGGGACTCGGTGCCCCTAAAAGTAACCCCTGCATCCCATTCCTGGGGGAGGAGGAACTGGCCAAGAGGCCCAACTGCCCAACTCAGTAATAAGGATGGTAACAGCAGTCATTTACTTACTTACTTACTTCACGTGCTTAAACACTTCCTTCTCTTTTAAAATAATAGTATGAGGAGCATATAATAAGAAGTGCAGCTTCTCAATTGACTTTCATGACTCTGGACTTGGCATGAGTCAGTGTGGGGACACGCAGAGCCCTGGCCTGGGGTCAGAACTCCTGGGTCCTGGTTCTGGCTCTGCCTGCAGTTTGCTGAGTGGCCGCTGCCAATCGGTCCTCCTTTGGGGCTGTGATTATTCCAGCTGCTAAATGGGAGGGCTGGGCCAAGTGGTTTCCCGGGCTTTTCTACTTCTAGGATTCTGTTTTCACTGAGCACCGCTTTAGGGTCCTGGGGCTGCTGCAACAAGTCACCATAACCTCCGTGGCTTAAAACAACAGAAATGTATTCTCTCCGTTCCGGAGGACAAAGTCAGAACCAAGGTGTGGGCAGGGCCGTGCTCCCTCTGGAGCAATGGTTCTCAACCTGTGGGTAGCGACCCCTTTGGGGGTTGAACAACCCTTTCACAGGGGTCGCCTAAGACCATTGGAAAACACATCTATAATTACATATTGTTTTTGTGATTAATCACTATGCTTTAATTATGTTCAATTTGTAACAATGAAAATATATCCTGCATATCAGATATTTACATTATGATTCATAACAGTAGCAAAATTATAGTTATGAAGTAGCAACGAAAATAATTTTATGGTTGGGGGTCACCACAACATAAGGAACTGTATTAAAGGGTCACGGCATTAGGAAGGTTGAGAACCACTGCTCTGGAGGCTCCATGGAGAATCTGCCCAGGCCTCCCCTGGCTTCTGGCGGCTGCTGGCATCCCTTGGCATTCTTTGCCTGGTAGCTGCTTGTTCCAATCTCTGCCCTTGCACTCCTACTGCCTTCTCTGTGGCTGAGAGGTTTCTCTGCCTCTCTCTTCTAAGGATGGTATTTGGGGTCTATCTGGGTAATCCGAGGTGATCTTATCTCACAATCCTGAACTGAATCACGTCTGCAAAGACCCTTTTCTCAAATAAGGTCACATGTACAGATTTCAGGTTTCATGAGATGAACATGTTTTTGGGGTGGCATTTTTCAGCCTAGCATGGCATCTATTATGTTCATGACCAGTTCAAGGTCCAGGCAGATTTGAGACATACAGGAATGGGCATCTCTGTTCCCCAAGGGCATATGGTCTAATTGAGGAGTCATTATGTCGCCGCCACCACCAAGGAGAACAGTCAGGTGGCAGCCAACATGGAGAGGCGGGCAGCCTGTGGAAAGCTCACAGGCTCCAGGCCCAGCACGCCCAGGTTCACCTCCAAGCCTGCCACCTGCTAGCTAAGGGACCCTGGACAAGTTATTTATAAAATGGGGCTAATTATATTTACCCGGTATGTATGTTAAAAAGATTAAGTATAACGTGCATTGGCTGGCATCTGCTAGGTGCTTATCGATCAGCTTCAATAAATGGGACAGCATAGGCTTCCAAAGCAAAGAGTTATTCCCCACTGATCCATGAAGAACCAAGGGCAGAGAAGTGGAATGACTTGCCCAAGTTTACACAATGAGGCAATGGCGTAGCTTGGGCGGAGGCGGCGGGGGGGGGGGGTGTTCTAAAACCTTTTGAATTGTGTGTTCACAGGTAGCAAAGGACTCTCCTTTGCCCCTTTGATTGATCTTCGAAACATTGGAGAGGACCAAACACACAGGCCCACACAGGTCCAACCCTTCAGGGTGGCATCCTTAGTTTGATGCTTCAAGACCCTGGGTTGACCCAGCAACCAACTGAAGGGGAGATCACAGTCATACAGTTCTTCCCCACATCCCCACTGCCCTCCCAGCACCCTTCACTGGGGAAGGTTCCTGTGAATGAGGTATGTGAATGAGGTAAGAGGACAGATGGAATGCCCATCACTGCTGTTTACTGCCAGCTCTCTGCTCCCACATGCACATCTCTGGCTGAGTCAATGTTAAACCCCTGCCTGGGCTCAATGTTTAACCTCTGTTGGGAGTCAATGTTTAATCTCTGGCCAGCCAGCCCTGAAACCCAGCATTCCTCAGTAAGCTAATACTATAGAGTTATTTTAGTATCAATCACTGTAAGACAGAAGTGTGACAGTAAATCTACCAAAGCTAACTAGCCAGCCCCCTCCTCCATTTTTTTTTTTTTTAAGGATATTGACTGTTTGGGATAATCCATGCCCAAGTAGTTTCACCCTTGCCGTCAACAGATAATGATCTGGTATTTCCTCACTCTACTTGTCATCCATTGGCGGGAGTACAGCATCTACTCCTCCTGTTCTAGTGTCAACTTTTGGGCTGGGGGAGGGCATGGAATGGGGACTACTGCCCTTGTTGCTCAACTCAGTGCTGCTGGTTGGCCTTATGGTCCCTCGTGTGGTTGCTGTTTAGAATCCACCTGAGAGAGTGAGGATGGGAATAGCACATTTGGTTGGCTGGACTTGGGTAAACTTTTAGGGAGTTTCTGAGTCCAGACTTGTGTTCAAAAGCGGGAGCCTTTTGTCAGATGAGCTTCCCTGTTAGGGGGTAGGTAGGAAGACAACCGGCAGCATGTGTCAATGCCAAGAGCAACCTTAGTGAGGGACAAGTCAGAGGAAGACAGGCTGGTGGTGGGCATGTGGGGGTGTGAAAGAGGGGAGAGGGCTATGGCCAGATTAGCAGTTCTAGTCACTGGATAGTGTTGGAGAGCATGACATAGTGGCCAAATGTATGCATCTGAGCCTTAAACCATTTTTTTACATGAACTCACTGCATCACCTCCTTCTCCCTGACCACCTGTCTCCCTGTGTCACAGCCCAGATGTCCAATCCCTCGCCTGTTTTTCTCGCTCTGTTGACTCCCAACCAGAGAGTGAAAACTACATTTTTTCTGGGGCTTCCAGGATGAGGAGGTGTCTGTACTGTTTATTCTTTTGGCTGGTGGAGGAGTAAAGGCGGAGATGGCTGTGTCTTGCCCTGAGGAGGCTGTCATTTGTGGAGAGCAAGGAGTGAGGGGTGGAACTTGAGAGCCTAGCAGTGGAGCGCTGGCCTTGGTCCACGGCTCTCCCAATTCCCCCGAAGCCAGAGAGAGCTTTCGAGACTCTGGTTCTAAGAGGTAAGAGCAGATGAACCAACCCTTTCTGAGGTTACCAAACCACCCTTTTGCCCTCTCCTACCTCCATCCCTGGCCGGGGAGGGGAAGAAGGAGGAAGATTTTTGGAGCAGACATCCAAAGTCAACGAGTGGAGTGTCAAGTGACAGGGCCCACAGCCCCTCTCATAAGCCTTCAATGTCTTCCTAAAGACTTGCTGTTTCCTTGTTCCTGGTCTAAACCTGGCCTCTAGCCCAAGGTTTGCTTGGCAGGCAGAATATTGAAAATATCCCATGATCCCCTGCAGCCAGTGCCCATCTGAGCTGCAGCATTCCCATCCGTACAATGGTGTGCAATCCACTTCTTTCTGGGGATGTATACCGTAATGAATTTTGAGTTGTCTGCACCACACATGTGAAAGAGAGTGCTGGCAAAATGAAGAGCGTAGCATCTTAGACCCTTGCAGTCCTCCCCATGCCAGGCTCCGGAGAAACAAACTCCCTGACGCCCCTTTCCTGAACATGAAATACAGACGTGAAGTACATCCTCTTCAGACAAATTGCGGGGCAACTTAGAAAACAACTTGGGTCATGGCCATCCTGCTTCTCTTCCGCCCCCCTAAGATATCCAGAAACTTGTAACATTAGGGAAAGAAGTGGCCCTTAACTGAGCCTCTTGGCTCAGAGCAGAACTGTAGATCTAGGTCCAAGCAGCACATAAGCGAAGGGTGGGGACTCGGCCAGAGGCTAGGAGAAGCAGGACACAGAAGACTCCTGTGATAATTAAGGAATGAGTGTGTGTCTGCAACAAAATGGGACCCGGGGGCAAACGGTGGCCTCCTGGCCCAGAGCCTCAGTGCTCACTAGTGCGGCATTGGGTCCTCTCCCGGAGTGGGCACCTCTCTGCTGCCTATTTGGGTTTCAGCGGAGCCCTCGAGAGTGGACCATAGGTGCCAGCTCACCCTCTTGCTGACAATAGAGGGAACAGGTTGGCCTGGGAGGGCCTGTGTAAGACAAGCTATGTCACTTTATGAGGGGTGGCGCTTCACGCAGGGTCGCCCACGGAGTCCGTTTCCTTTTGTGTAGAATCTCCATTCTCTAGTCAATATTTGTCAAGCGCTTTGTCTTGGAATAGCTGTACCAATGAGAAACAATCACCTAATCCATGTTTACTTGGCTGAAGTACATGATGGGTCTTTCCGTGGAAATACCTTCCTCTTTGCATCTGACTTAAGTGGCTATTAAACTGAGTCTGTATTTCCTGGCGTCACTGGCTGCTGGAGGAGAGGAAGAACCCACCCCCAAGGTCTAAGTGGAGAACAAGGAACCATTGTCTGGGGGTCGGGCATCGGCCCTGAGTTACCTGAGAAAGATGGACCCCCGCAGGGAACAAAGATCTGAGCTCGGTTTGTACAAACCCAGGAAGGACCTCAGGGCTGGTGACTGAATTTTTAGCTGTCAGTTCCAGCTCCCTGAGCTTTTCCACGCCACTTGGCCAAGACAGGAATATGCCAGTTAGGTGACTGAAGAGAAGAAATTACTGGAAATGCCTATGAATCTTTCTACACCTGGGCCTAAAAGGGGAAAGCAAAGGGGGCTTTGAAAACCTGAACAGGAAAGGGCCTGACCAGATACCCAGACCGTACCCACACATGGAGGAAGGCAGTGCGGCCTACTTATCAAAGATTTAAGCCGTGGGGGTCTATCACTCACGTTGCGTTCAATTCCCAGCTTGCCCTTTCCCTATGAATGGAACTAGTTAATGTCTCTGGATTCAGTTCTCTCATCTGTAAAATGGGAATTATTACACTTACCTTACAGAATATGAAAACATCTATGGTGGTACCTGCTAGGTGGACTCACTGTAACAGTGGTGGTGGCATTAAACATAGAGGGGAGAATGGAAGAGCCGTGCCCTGAGCCAAAGAACCTGCCGGATCATAGAGAAGTCAGTGGTTCCTGAGTCTGGGATTAGAAATCGCCATGGACCTGTCCTGACTCCAGCCTGGTGGTGGACGTCTCCCTGCCCCCTGTCCCCATGATGTGGCATCATGCCAGCAGGAGATATACAACGAAAAACAAACCACTGATAATACCAAGTAGTGGCGTTGGCTGGCTTTGCCTATTCTGAGTCTGATCCTTTAAGTCAACCACTCCTGCCCCATTCCATGCATCGATTAGTCCATAAAAAAGAAGCTATAAACACTCGGGGCTGCCCCACTTCCGTCCTGGCAAAGCTTTCACTCAGGTCTTATCTCTGCCCAGTTCCATACTCGGCCCTGAGACTCTGATCTTGGCTCTGTTCTGGCCCTTTGAACTTGTACTGGCTCCCAACCACCCGTGGACCTCGGCGTTCCCTGTCACACCTTACCTTGGCAGCCTTTTCTACTTCTGGGAGCTGCTCCTGACCTCAGCCACCTGGCTAACACCCTTGCCGGGCTGGTCGCCTCCTTCCCCTGTAAGACAGGTGGTCAGGCAGGGTGTGCTAACTGCTGAGTCCCAGGCAGAAAGTATTAGAGGAGTTGGGAGGAAGGGGAAGTTCCTATGGAGCTTTTGAGGAAGAGTGGGGTCTGGTCCTTCCCACTGGAGTAGGAGTAGGAGAGTCTTGTTGGTTTTATGGCTTAGTGCAGGAACTGGCAAATTCCTGCTACTTGTGTCTGCAAATAAAATGTTGTTGGAAGACAAAGTCAGCCCTTCATGTATTGTCCCTGGCCACTTCCTGTGCGACAACAGCAGAGCTGAGTGGTTGTGATAGAGGCTGACTGCCTATAAAGTCTAAAATATTTACTGGTTGGCCTTTGTTAAAAAACAAAATTCAACTGAGTAAATTTTAAAGATCTTGGCTTTACTCGATTCATAAGTCGGGCGGGATCCTATCCAGCAAACAGAAAGGAGCTCCAAGGGACTGTGCAAAAATGACAGACTTTTATAGGCAGAAGAGAGAGGGACAGGTAAGTCATCCCAGCAAAAAGTGAATTGGTTGTGGCAAGGCCATTGTCCTTAGGGGAACGGCAGGGATCTAGCAGGCAGATAGCCTCACTACTGTTGACAGGCAATTCCTGATTGACTGATTTAAGACTCCATTTCTGGGAGAGGCTGAAACTATCATTAAGTCTCTTTTTGGTGATATGGGCCAAGTGACTCCATCTTGGGCCTGCTGTTTTGTTTTTAACACACTTAACTTTTTTTTTAAGAGCAACCTTATTTATAATAACCAGACCCTGGAAACAATACAAATGTCCATAATAGGTGAATGAATAGTCCAAATTGCGTATATGCATACAATTAAATATTCTTCAGCAATAAAACAGAATGAACTATTGGTACACACAACAACCTGGGTGAATCTCAAAAACATGTTGAGTAAAAGAAGTCAGACACAAACAAATACGTATTATATAATGTAGGCATAAAGATAGGCATAATGATGGAAATCTGATGAATAGGAAGAAGGGGAAGAGGGGTTGCTGGTCATTGTTGACTGTCAAGGACACTGGGAGTGAGGGAAGTGGTCTACATACTTTTATTTATTTATTTTTATTGAATTTATTGGGATGACATTGGCTAATAAAATTACATAGGTTTTAGGTGTACAATTCTATATTATAACACATCAGCTGTATATGGTTTTGTGTGTTCACCACCCCAAATCAAGTCTTCTTCTATCACCATTTATCCTCCCTTTACCCTCTTCTACCTCCCCTTACCCTCTATACCTCTGGTAATTACCATATTGTTTTCTGTGTCTATGAGTTTTTGTTAGATATTTTTTTTCTTAATCCTAAACCTAACCCTAACCTTTTTCACCCAGCTCCACAACCCTCTCCCTTCTGACAGCTATACAAAAAAGTTTTGCAGATCCCTGCTTTAGTGCATTAAGCTTTCCCTCAAAAGGGGTGATCAGAGGAACCCAGTTTTGTAAGATTACTTCATCAAAATGCAACAGTCCAAAATGTTGGGGAAACAGATATAATGCCCCCACCTCCTGGGGCTATTCACAATGCACTTTAGTGTATTGGAAGCTCTACAACAGGAGTCCTCAAACTATGGCCACACGCGGCCCGCCCGAAAGCATTTATCCGACCCCCCAGGTGTTTTTGCCGCTGCTGTGTGCATAGGAATTTGTTCATAGTTTTTTTTTTAAACTATAGTCCGGGCCTCCAACGGTCTGAGGGACAGTGAACTGGCCCCCTGTTTAAAAAGTTTGAGGACCCCTGCTCTAAAAAATCCTATGCAGAAGAACCTGTTTGTTGTTTAACCCTCATTTGCCAAACTTCGTTGAGTTTCCAAATCTGCTTTTCCTCAGAATATCTCTTAACAATCCTGAGAAGCTAGCATTCTGCGGAAAGCCCGATAAATGTTAATTAGGTAAAACGATTTTATATTACCTGGTTCTCAGCCCGTCCCTGCCTCTAACGAGCTAAGTGGCCTTGGCTGAATTACATATCCCTCAGCGCCTGCTTCCTCATTGGCCGAGTGGGATAATGTTGGCTGTTCTATCTCTCTTACAGATTTTTTTTAAGCAGGTCACTGAGATAGTGTGCATGAGAATGGCCTGGAACAAGACAACTTGGTGTAATTGGTTTTTTGATTAGTTTTGTTTTGATATATTGTTAATCATGGTGATGATGGTGGAGAAGGCACTAAATTAAGGTTCTGAGTTCCCTTTTCTGGTTCTCCCTCCGCTATTACTAACTGGGTTAACTGAGTGACTTTGAACAAGTCGCTTCCCCCACAGGGCGTTAGTTAGCTCCCAGGAGGCTGAGGGTTTTAGAGAGGTCAATCTCTAAGGACCTATTAGCTTGGAATTTCAATGAGTCCCTTTGGTTACATGCATACAACTTCCCTACTTATCCAAAAACAATGGGTCTCTCTCTTTCACAAACCAGGAAGACAGCAACTCCTTGATTTTCTTAAGAAGGTGTCCGGGTTCAGACTCAGCTATGAGGAGGCATTGATAAAGGGCCTCTGGTGCCGCCGACAGCTTAGGAAGCAGGGCTAACGCATCTGGGAATGTCTACCTGACAATTCTCATTCGCTATCAGAGTCTTTCTTTCCCTGCTCTTCAATAGCGCAAAGGTTTCTCTGCCCAGACATGAAGCTCAGGCAGCTGGTTAACAGATATGGCAAAATCAAAAAGCAGAGGTAACGCCTGCAAAGACAGTGGGACCAAGGATGGAGCAAAAGTGCCCCCAGAGGCATGAGATGAAGTGGTTACAAAAGCAGAATTTACATAAATTCCATTTGGCCCCTTTCTCTCTTACTCCTTCCCCCGCCCCCCTCAACCATTTTCTAGCCCCATCAACATCCTTGCTATCAAGGGTTTAGAAGCAGTGGAACAAGAGAAGCGTTGTGAAAAGGCGAGAATCTACTGAAAGATGCCCTCCTCCTCCACAAATATAGGAAAATCCCAGAAAATCTTGACTGGGTCAAACGGTCTACAGCATGATGAGTATGGGGCCAAATGGGGAGAGGTGATTTGAGGACAGGCTGTCCTTTTGGTCTCTATGTAAAAACCACCAGGGCACTCCTGAATGAAGGGACAGTCAGAGCATTTGCGTGAGTAGGATCCCCAGAGGCCACTGAGCCTGTGCCCTTGCAGTCAGCCATTCAGTCAGAAATATTTATGGGGGGCGGAGCGGGGGGGGGAGCTACTGGAATGGAAGTTCTCTGGGGACATCGTGAGATAAAACACAATTACTGCCCTAAAAGAACTTAGAATTTACTTGAGAAAGCAAGGCTAGTTACATGAATATAATTCAATGTAGGCAGTAGGCTGAATGCTAACAGATGTCAGAGAAGAGGGCAACTGGCATGGGCTAGATGTGATGGTTGAAAATTTGTAATTCCTCACACTGATTGAAAACCTCTTACATTTTGAAACCTCCAAGAATGGAAATTTCACATTTTTCCTAGGTGACCTGCACCAGTGTTTAATAAATCCTTTCTTGAAGCCTTTTTTGAGTCACACTGTCATCTTTGACTGTGGCCAATTCAGGACTTTGTAGGTCCAAGGATGGTCAGCCTTTGCTTCCCCAATAAAGCACCAGCTCCATTCGCTTCCTTTTGTACCGGAGGAGGAAGGATGAGAGGGGTCATGGTGTTTGGTCCTGGGTATCCTTCCATTCCTCAGGGTCCAGGGTCCCTCGCTGGGACCGTCATGGTGGCACAGGCAGGAGAAGAACCCTCTTGGAGTATCTTCCTCTCCACATGGGGCAGCTGATCTGGCTGGAGGCTCAGCTCCAGCAAATGTGTCACCTGAATCAAGGTGACTCCTGGGGCCTTTTCTGTCTCCTGAGCTGCAAAGACAGAGACACTGTGAGGGCAGTGGGTACTGAATTTGATTCCTCAAGAATCACCCCCATCCACCACAAGCTTTCAAGAGCATCCTGAGCCCTTAGGTTGACACAAATTGGATCTGAGAATCTTAGCTTCCTCCACTTGCTCCCCCAAAATCTCACCCTTTCTTCGCCAGATATAACACCACCAAGTTTAAACTCATTTTAGGGATATTTAAACCTGAGCATGTTGCTGTAAGAGACTTTCAGATGAGCCATGCCGAGGGTGCAAATGTAGTCTGGTCCCACATCTGAGCCCTGCACTCCTGCTATCTGTGCTGGGGTTACTCATGGTTCATACACCTATGGTTGCCATAGGTCTTGCCATCTTCAGAAGAGCTTCTCCTTAAGCTCTGGGATGCCACTGAGACATGAGGTGAAAGATGATTTTCCTGTTTGATAAAGAAACCAAGGCCAAAACCCCTGGCAATGGGTTAGGAGACACCTGATTGGTGGTGTTGCTCTTATATCAATCAGCGGCAAAGCAGATGTACAGTTCTTAGTTCATCCTAGCTTGATGCCTGTGTTGATGGCCAGAGCTCTTTCATGCCTGAGGCACATAAAATAATAAATAAATCATATATATATATGGCATGATGCATGAAATTCGTGCAAGAGTAGGCCTGCCCCCCCACCCCCCCCCCCCCCCCCCCCCCCCCCCCCGCCGCTGTCAGGACCTGGGCTTCCCTTGCAGCCCCGCTTCATCTGGAAGGTCGTTTTGTCTAATTAGCAGATTGTGCTTTTATTATTATAGATATATGAAGCCAAGACCAAGAATGGTTAAATGGCTCAGGCTAGAACTTACCATTTCTACATCTAGAAGTCCTGGCACCCACTTTGACCCAACCCTGTCCTGAGGGTGTCAGATGGGAGCAAGCCCCTCCTCCCCACCCTTGGGGCTACTTAAACTCAACTCACAAGTCCTCTTTCTCCGCAGCTTCCTCTGCAATAGAACAAGAGCCACGAGCGCAAGTGGGCACAGCACCGTGGAGACAGGAGTCAGCATCCGAGAGGGGCTTTTCTCTTCTGGAAAAGCACTGGAACGCAAGTAGCAGGGTGGGGGGGAGAAGAGCACCAGGCGTGTGAGGTTAGAGCTGATAAGAGACTGCAGACCATTTGGCCCCCAACCCTCATTTTATAGTTGAGAAGCTGAGGCCAAGGTGAATTGGCTGTCCTCATTCCCATGACAGGTTAGGAGCAGAACTGGGACCAGAAGCCCTGCCTTCAGGTTCCTGAGCCCGAACTCCGTTTCCCAGCTCCCCCACCTGTGTGGGCCCCTCTACTGAGCTATAGTGGGAAAGAGGATTGGGCGAGAGTCAGGGAATCCAACCTCGGCATTTGGCTCTGCCACAATTTTTCCTTGTGGTTTCAGCAAGTCAGAAACCTCTCTAGAGCTTTTGTTCCCACCTTTTAAAAAAAGTCCCACCCTGCCCTAACCGGTTTGGCTCAGTGGATAGGGTGTCGGCCTGCGGACTGAAAGGTCCCAGGTTCGATTCCGGTCAAGGGCATGTGCCTTGGTTGCGGGCACATCCCCGGTGGGGTGTGTGCAGGAGGCAGCTGATGGATGTTTCTCTCTAATTGATGTTTCTAACTCTCTATCCCTTCCCCTTCCTCTCTGTAAAAAATCAATAAAAATATTAAATAAATAAATAAATAAATAAATAAAAAATAAAAAAAGTCCCACCCTAACATGTGTGGCTCAGTTGGTTGGGCTTTGTCCCATGCACTGGGAAGTTGCTGGTTCAATTCCCAGTCAAGGCCACATGCCTGGGCTGCGGCCTTGATCCCTGGTAAGGGGTGTGCAGGAGGCAGCCGGTCGATGTTCTGCTCTCACTCAATGTTTCCCTCTCTCTCCCCCTCCTTTTCTCTCTTTCTAAAAAATCAATAAAAACTAAAAAATAAATAAATAAATAAATAAATAAATAAAATTTAAAAGTCCCAAAGTTTCCATTGTTTAGATTTTTCTTGAAAACCACATGAAAATACTGATTCTTCTAGCATGGACCTCGAATGAGGGAGGATGGATGATTTTCTGTCCCTTGCTCTTTACTGTCTTGTGGTTACAGAAGGAAAGAAGTGAGTAGATGGAGATGGGCACAGGAGTCAGCTCACTGAGGGGAGCGCCAGAGGAAAGGGCAGAGGTGGAACCCCAACCGACAGAAGGGCCTGGGGCTTTACCTCTTCTTGGAGGACCCCCTGCCTGGGGGCCTTAGAGGTCCTGCTACCAGGTCCTGGCTTGGTGCTGTTTGGGGACCACTGCCTCCAGCAGGCATGTCTAGGTCCCCTTCAGTGCTCCCTTCGGCAGATGACATCTCTGTGCTGGTGGGCCCCCAGGCCCACCCACCTGCAGCTCCAGTAGTCCCTTCAATGGAGCCCGGGGCTTGTGGCGTAGAAACCAAGCTTGCTTCTTGGCGGGTTTCCCACACCAGTTTTTCTGAGGCCAGTGTTGATGGCTTGATGGACTTTAAGATGGTCCAGTCTGTAGCCAGGGCTATTTTGACCCTTTCTGCTTCCTGTCTTGGCCTATTGGCCTCAGTGGTTGTCTCTCTCCCCTCCTCTTTGGCCCCAGCTCTGTTTGCTGCTGAGCTCCTGGTGCCCCACAGCCGATCATGTTCCACTGTATTGGGCATCCCTCCGACTGCTGAAGCCGGACTCTCCGGAATAGGGATGGGGGCCCAGCTGGAACTCTCTACCTGACTAACTGTCCCTGCAGCTACCAACCCAGGGGTTCCTGGGGTTTGCATTCCCTTAGCTGAAGCTGTTGTTCTTTTACTGGTTTCTGGAGTCAGAGCAGCTCTGTCCCATTCTGTCCCCTGCCTTTCTATAGTCTGGGTGGTTCCCGGGGCCCATCTGTTGGTCTCTGGAGAGGCTGTTCCGAAGGATCTCCTGATGAGCTCACTGGCAGCTGACGTTGCTCTGGGGCTGGGCCTGGGAGAGCCTGTGTGAAGAGCAGAAGGAAACATGGGAAGACTATCTGCGGCCACAGGGTTTAGCAAAGGATGCCAGGCTGCAGGTGTTCGCTACATGCAATGCAACCTCACGAGGTGATACGGTCTTTGGCCAATCTGTTGGATAAAATTAAAATTTGGGAAAACCAGATGTATTCTCTAGTCTGTTGCAAATATTGACATTTGATGGTCCTATCTCCCCTTTTCTGCCCACGGCCGTAAGCAGCCACATTATCCAATTCATTACTTTCTCGGAACTCTCCCTAAATGTACAGGCCAAACATTGGCTGGGGGGGGGGGGGGGGGGATGGCCAATGTGCATCCAGTTGGGCAGTTCTCCCTGACAATGCCTTCCTTCTGATGGTGGTTTCCTTAGAGGTGAAGCCTTCTTCTCAAAGTCCGTGCCTCACCCCAGCTTTCCCTCATCACCCCCTCATGGTTGAAGCCCCCTGGGACCTCTTCCTTCCCCTACCCCTGTTTCCTGGCACCCGCTTCATCAACCTTGACTCACCCATTCCTGCAGAGACGGCCAGGTTCATGCTCAAGAACAGCATGTCGTTTCCGTTTCCGATGCCACAGCGGTAGGAACCCCCATCCTCCGGGGACAGCTGGGTCAGCCTCACCACAAACAGGCCGCTGTGCGGGAAGTCTGCCAGTGCCACGCGGCCCCTGTAGCGACCGTGCGTGTAGTGGTTGGTGGACACGATGGTGTGGCAGAGCCACGTCAGGGGGCTCAGGCGGCACCAGTACTTCCGCTGGTGCCTGTTGATGGATGTGGGGGTGTAACGACACTGGATGGTGACAGCGCCCCCAGGCTCCCCAGACACCAGCCTCGGGCCCTTCAGCGCGTTGGCAGCTGCAGGCAGAGAGAGCAAAGTCTCAGGAGAGGGAGTGTCATGTTCAATCCAGCTCCACACTCTGCAGGGTTAGGGGGCAGGTGAGAAAACGCCTCCTTAAAAGTGAGGCAAGAAGAATCAATATAGAAACGTCAGAACTTAGCCCCCGGCCGAGGAGTCGTCTCAAGATCTGGCATGAAGCCACATCCAAGGCCCCATCTGAGAGATGAGCACACAAGAAGCACCTTAGCCACCACTTAGCCCACACTCCTCGTGCGCCAGGTGTTGGCACACAAGGCCGTGCAGGGCCTGGCTTCCTTCCGCTGGGCTCCGAGGCAGACGTTTAAAAGGCTGCCATCTAAGCACGCGTAAGAGGGCAGAGGGGACATCTGGTAGAGGACTGCGGTGTATTTGCATGAAACGTAAAGAGAAATGTTCAATAGTAAGATCAGATCAGCGCGCTTTCTGCTGAAATGGGGGAGGGGGGTTGGGCGTGGGGAGGGGACTGAAACACAAGGATTCTGGGCTGATGACGGGTCTCTCCCCAGACCAGGGGTTGCAAACGTGTTCACACTGGCCACCTTTTTGTAGAAACGGACACAACCACGGCCACGCCAAGGCCCAGAGGCCGGTAGTGTGACTACGTTGCTTTGGCAGTAGGCGTAAACCCCAGTCGAACCACCGCGTGTGGCCTGTTTACTGAATGCCTTAAATTTGATCGGTGCCAGCAGAAACAATGCTTATTCTTTCTCTTTCTGCCTCTTCATCCTCGCTCTGTGGACTTCTCTGCTCCTTGATACAATCTCAGGCATGCTTTCACGCACGGTGGCTTTCACAGTCTCCCCTAGGTGAGAGAAGCCCAACCTAGACTGGTTGCATATGTAAAATCATGGAACCAGTCCAGTCCAAAGACTGTTTCCACCTCCACTCTCTGACCCAACTGAAGCTTTTCTCTTTCTTTCTCCCAGTTAGGATTGGAGGCCTGTGTGGAGGAAGGGGACCTTTGGGGGTCTCTTGCTTTGCTCTACCCCCAACTGCTCTTTTAGGCCCCTCTGGGAGTGGATATGGAGGAGAGCAGAGAGAGGGACAGTGGGGGTCTGCTCTGGTGCCCTCTGGACATGCAAATGGCCAGAGCAGCTTCCTTCTCTGCTGCCTCTCAGGTCTGTCCATGCCTCAGGCTGCAGTCCCTTCCTTGTGAGGCTTGTCTCTCCTGCTGGCCTCCTGGGACTCCACCACCACCAAGCTTACGACTTCTGGACACCTGGGGCATGTTGTGGGCAGTCTCCTCTGGGCGGCCCTCTTGGTGGAGGCCCCGGGCCAGGTCCTTTCTGCAGGTCCCACATGTGCTCACAGGAAGCACACCTGTGTCCTGCTGTCAGAGGAAACGTGGACATACGACAAGCTTGTGGAGTGCCTTTCTAGAAGTCCCTTCGAACCTGGTTTCACGTGGCTCCCACGGTGAGCTCTTCTACCCTCAGATGGCTACGTGGTGGCTACTGTGGGAACAGCCAGCTTTGCAGGCTCTCTCCACAGTCCGACACAGTGGATCAACATCTATCCATTGATTCTATGTCTTCAGCACCTCTGAACCCAAGAAAGTTCAGTTTAACATCCTGTTGCGAGGACTGGCTATATAATTTGCAGGCCCATTGCAAAATGGAAATATAAGACCCCTTGTTCAGAAATGGCAGGGTCCCATGTGACTGCACAGGGCATGTGCCCATGAAGCAGGCCCTGTCCGTTGCATGTGTCTTGAGGAATAATCATAGGAAGAGTCAAGGCCATAAATGCTATGGATGCACCAATAGTCAGTGTAGGTTTAACACTAAATGATCATCTATCAACCATGACCCTATTAATAAAATTAAATGGCAATTGATCATTAAAAGGCAAGAAAATTCACAATTACAAACAAGGACCTTCTCAGGACAACAGTGATGGTGGCCTGATAAAGGGCTCCTCCCCCAGATTTCAGGAACTCTCGTGATCAGCACGTGGCATGTGTGAGAAGCGCTCTGCCCCGTCAATCAGCAGGATGGGGCGGTCCGACTTTGCTGTGGGAGGCTGATTAAGAATCCTGAATCTGCCCTACCTGGTTTGGCTCAGTGGTTAGAGCATCGGCCTGAAGACTCAAGGGTCCCAGGTTTGATTCTGGTCAAGGGCATGTACCTTGGTTGCGGGCACGTACCCAGTAGGGAGTGTGCAGGAGGCAGCTGATCGATGATTCTCTCTCATCGATGTTTCTAGCTCTCTATCCCTCTCCCTTCTTCTCTGTAGAAAATCAATAAAATATATTTTTAAAAAAAGAATCCCGAATCTACTTGGCAATGAACACTTTTTCTTTTCTTTTTTTTAATATATTTTATTGATTTTTTACAGAGAGGAAGGGAGAGGGATAGAGAGTTAGAAACATCGATGAGAAAGAAACATTGATCAGCTGCCTCCTGCATACCTCCTACTGGGGATGTGCCCACAACCAAGGTACATGCCCTTGACTGGAATCGAACCCGGACCCTTCAGTCCGTAGGCCGATGCTCTATCCACTGAGCCAAATCGGTCAGGCAACACTTTTTCTTTTAATAATACTGAATGTTACTGGCCCTTAACTCATGTGGTGGATTACTGATGAGTAGCTCTCAGTTATCTATAATTAAGGTATTTGGGGTTTTCTTAATGGTCCCCTGTGAAAATTAAAGAAAGGGCTAGTGTTTCAGTAGGAGTAGGGTGCCCACTTGGCGTCCCTGATGCAAACTCTCTGCCCTTCAGGGGCAGAGGTGCCCTGCTCTCGTTCACCCACCCTTTCCCAGCAGTTGTCCGTAGCTGTGGCTTCTACTAGGGAGGGTGCGTGAGGCCTGTAGTTGGAGGAGGCCCTGGACTGAGCAGGACTTGGCCTGAGACAACGCAAAAGGTCCGTGGGGTTATCCCTGCACTGGCTCTCTTCTCCCACCAACAAAGGTGTGAGAAACGTGTGTGTGTGTGTGTGTGTGTGTGTGTGTGTGTGTGTGTGTGTGTTTCCCTGGCCAGGAGGTGCGGCCTGGAGGGAAGAGAGCCAACCCATGGCCATCTGAGATGAGGGTCTGCTATGTGAGGGGTCACAGCAGAACCTGGGCACAGGGAGGAGATGGGCCAGCAGGGGCCATGTAAGGGTCCACAGAGGCAGCTCCAAGAGGAAGGGTCAGCTCTAACCCCCTGCCAGGCCATCCCATCACCAGAGTCCCTGTCTCTGCCTCTCCTCCCTCCTGCCGCTGTGACCCTGGTGGGGTCTCCTCCCTCCTGCCAAGATAGGGGAGGGAGGGGGAGGGGAATAGAGGAGGAGGCCACCCCAGCCCCCTTCCTGCCTTTCTGACCGCAGGCTTTGGGTGCATGAGGAGCCATATTTCTGAATGAAGATTAAAATGCTGACTAAGATGTCTAGCTGGCCACTTAAAAGTATTACATTTAGCGTGTTTGAAACTTAAAGGAATGAAGTTAGGACTATTATCTACATGTCAGCAGAAAAATCATGGGCTGCCTGAGTTTTCATTTGGGGACATGGGGAGTCAGTTCCTCCTGATAAATTATAGGGAGCGGTGAGAAATTAAAGAAATGGTATGATTTATCAGAGAATTCTTGCTCAAATATTAGCTATCTTTTATTCATTAAAACTCTGATTTGTTTATAAGCCAAAAACAGTTGTTAATTTTTTGTTGGCATTACCATAACATTTTCATCTGTTCGTTCATCCAGCAGTTACTTGCTAACAATTTGTTAGCATCTACTTGGGGCCAGGTTCTAGGTACCAGACACTCTAGGCACATTCCTTAATGGCTCCCTCTTGCCATCAAATAAAGTCCAGAAACCACAGCATGACAACAGGCCATTCATCACCTGAGCCTGATATGTACCTGGACAGCCTCACCTCACCCCCTGCCAGAGCCTTTAGGGCAGAAACTCTGCCTTACATCCATTTGTCCCTAGTCCCTGGCACATGGCAGGCTCTCTGTAAATATATATCTACTACGTAAGTATTTGCATAGACACAATTTTTATTTATCTATCTAGGTTTTTTTATAGACTCTAACTCTTTTAGAGTAGGACAGGGTCTTTTTCTTTATGTCTCTTGCACTGGGCCTGATTGTAGAGTAAGTGGTCATGGAGTAGTGCTAGTCTTTTTTGCATACCCTGGAACCTTGACCTTGCAAATGCAGCCGACTTCCAGTCATTACATTGAATGGAAGAGGGCAGAGAGTAGGGAACATCAGAACAGCGAATATTCTGGAAGCCATCAAGTCAGGCATGTGCCTTCTCCTGGGAGCTCTCGGCTTCCTCGCTCCCCCAGGGCCCAGATCTGACCACCCCCTGGGCCCGCTGCATGGCCTTGGATGCCAGGAGAGAAGGCCACGGCGGTGCCCTAACTGCTGAGGGAGCACTGACTGCCATCGAGGTGCCCGCCAGGTGTCTCCGTAGCCTGGAAGGCTCGGGTCTGGCTTTGCAAGCTCTGCCTCTGGGCTGTTTGGGACTCACCTTGCAGCAGGCACAGTATGAGGGCCACCTGCATTTTCCATCCTACCCTCTGGTTGGCGACCTGCAAAACACACTGCAAATGAAGAGGCCTGAGAAGGAGGAAGCGAGCAGCTGGGGTGAGCAGCAGTGGGCCTGGGTTCAGCACCTTCTAGCTTTGGGGGCTCGGTCTGCTCAGTGTGGGCCGGGATGGACATCTCTAAGAGCAGGACAGGGGCCACCCTCTCTGAGCAAAGCTGGACTCTGTCTTCACACGGCCAAGCATGCATGCTTGGCCTGGGCCACTGCCACCAAGGCTACCACTTCCCTACTTGGCCATTTCTGTGTTCAGAAGAGGCAGAAGGCCCTCTGTGGCATTCCACCCTCTACACCCACTTGGCAGTGGGAGCTCTGGGTTTGGGGAGCTCTGGGTGTGGGGAGCTCTGAGTTTGGGGAGCATGGTGCAGGGGAAAGACCATATGCTGGAGGTTTAACCCTTAGTGGCCCTGTGGGAACTGGACAAGGTTACTCTGTGCCAGGGACTGGTCTCCCCTCCAGGGAAAGAGAGCGCTCATATGGGGTTGTTACACGACACCAAAGAGATTGTGTTGGAAGTGCCCACAGTGTGCCTGGTACAGAGCAGTGCCCTTTCCCCCTCTCCCGTCCCCTTCTCTTTTGTGGAACAGATTTCTCATGGGAAACTTTCTGCTCCCCCGATCGTGTGCCTCTGGTCGGTAACAAGGAGTTAAAAATGAACTCTCAGCCCCAGGATTGTCTGCACGAGGGTCTTATTCTGTGTCTTCTCCACAGCTTCTAGAAAGCTCTCCCTGTCCCCCCATTTGCTCCTATCTTCCCTGTGGTGTCTCCCACTGGCCTGGGGAGCTCCTTGCAGACAGGGCTGGGTCTCCTCTGCCCACCTCCAGGCTCTGAAGCGGGATCCAGCTCAGTGTGGACAGCTGCTGCGGACAAGACCCGACCACTCTTGATAGACCCCATACTGAGCATGGCAATGGACTCTTAGTGCCTGCCGATTCAGAAGACAGTGCACATGGTGCTTCTTTTGTACCCTCCATGGTTTTCATGGATGCTTTTCGATGAAAAATTTGGTCTTTGACTCTATCTACTGCCTGCAGTTCCTGGGACCTACCGATAACAAATAAGGCAAACTGCCCTGGCTGGTGTGGCTCAGTTGGTTAGAGCATCATCCCACAATCCGAAAGATTTCGGGTTCAATCCTCGGGTGGAGCACATATGGAAAGCAGCCAATAGATGTTCTCTCTCAGATTGATGATTCTCTCTCTCTCTCTCTCTCTCTCTCTCTCTCTCTCCCCTCCCCCCTTTCTCTGGAATCAATGAGCATATCCTTGGGTAAGGATTTAAAAAAAAAGACAAACTAAAGAGCCATTGTTTTCTCCTTCCTGCTCTCACATCCCACACTAATGCTAAGAACAGGCTCTGCAAGCCCGCGGCCTGGCCCATGGGCAGGAGCCTCCTGCCCCCCCGCCCCAACTGAACCTCTGAGCTACACGAGGTCACTGGCCAGTCCGGGACACAGGCTATAGGAGGAGAAAAGGGAACGGAGGAGAGCGGACAGCAAGAAAATCAGAGCAGGGGGAGAGGAAAGGAAGGGTGGGAGTTGGAAGAAAAAAGAGAGGAGAGAACAGGAGAAAAGTAGAACCCTAGGTTTGCCCGATAGCTGCACATTGCACGGCAGCTTGGCTCTGCCGGCCTCTCCAGGTAGAGCCCCGAGTGTGGTCGGATTTGGAGAAGTCCAGGGGCTCCTCGTGCCCGCTCTGCGCCCTCCTTCAGCAGCCCCCCTGTCTGGGGCACAGCCTTGGGCCTCCCCTGCCTCCCAGAGCTCCGGCTTCCTGCCCTGGCCTGGAGGCTCCCCCAGGTGTGCCCGCACCCAGTCCATTGTTTGATTAATGTTCTCCGAGCTCAGGCTCATTCAGAGGCTGGCACCAGGCCCCCAGTTTCCCTAAAGAGCTAAGTGCTGACGCTGCACGCATTGGGGCCAATTTCTTCGGGGGCACAGTGGGGCCGCGTCTCTGCCTCGGAGGGGCAATGAGGAAGCACAGCATAGAGATTAAATGTCCCTGGGCAGTTATCAGCCTTGATTGGAGGCTGCAGGATAACGCAACACCATGTTGTGGACCCTGCCAATGACCTCCAGACAACCTTTTCCTGGGCACGGAGCCGCGCTCAGCAGCGGGCCGCGGGCCTGTGACAGAGCACGGCTTCTCAGGCGACGAGGGATGCTCAGGGCCTCTCTTGTCCCCCAGTCCTGCTGGGAAGAGCATCTAGCTCACCTGCAGCACAGGCTGGTGTATGGCCCCCCACACCCTCCCCCCGCCCTCCTGAGAGCCACTTCTCTCCTATCCTCCCAGCCCTGGGGACAGCACCCAAGGAAGGAGGGAGCCAGTGAGGTGTAGATGGAAGCGAACAGAACACAACCAGGATTAAGGAAGGTCTGCCTTGCCCGTGGCTGATGGAATGGCCTTGTGCAATGCGCCTTCCATCCCCGCTGCTACAGCGGAAGAGCACTGATCGCAGGATCTCCAAGTTTCCTTGGCTGTCTAGCATTTGTTGGTTCTACATGATGCAAGGGGCCTCCAGGGAATCGCCGTCTGATGGGAGGGAGAGTGGGAGTGAGCAGAAGAGGAGGGGGGAGGAGGAGAGGCTGAGCCCTGAACTCCAGTCTTCCCTGGCCTTCTTGGGGGGATGGTGGGGAGGGAAGCCCAGCTGCTCTGGGAAAAGCACTTGACAGCCACCCACTGCAGCTCAGCACCCACATTCCACACTCGGAGACCAGGCCCCGACCTCTGGGGAGAAAGCCTCATCTCACCTTTTGTCCTCCAGGCGTGGCGGGGGCCTCTCCATCCATCTCGGTCCGGAAATAAAGTCCACTTGCACTTTCCTCTTTCTCTCTTTGAGATGCCGGTGGTTGGACCTCTTCTAGCTTCTTCTCTTGAGACCTGCAGACTGAGGAGGCAGCACGGGCTGGGAAGTGGCCGGAGGCAGCCCTAAGGATGGAGGTGCAAGCGCAGCTCTGCCCTCACCCCCACCCTCGCCTCAAGTCCCTTCCCCCTGGGCCTCGGGTTTTATCCCATGAAGAGGGAGCCGGTCCTGGCCCCTTGGTCTCGCGGTCCCTGATTTCTGTAGAACTTCTGGAGCAGTGACAGTCGTTTCAAAGAAAACACAGTGGTCATAGCCGTCCACCACTTGTCACCCCTCCAGTCCCGGGTCCTAGACCTGTCAGGATGCTCCAGCTGAGCCAGCCCAATCAAGTGATGCAACCCCCAGGCAGGAGAGAAAATTCAGGAGAGGAATTCCCCGGCTGACTGGGGGCAGCTGGTGCCTTCGAGCTGACCTGGCCCCTTGGACGCCCCTGCAGAGGCCGTTTGGGTCACTGACTGCAGTCCAGCTGCTCGCTGGCAGCGACTAAGTCATGCCCTGGACAAAGCCCCACACAGTGAGGAGACGACCTCGTGGAAAGAGGGCACTAAGTGTGGCTTGTCTGGCTGGATGACATGCTTGGAAAATCCCCCAATATTTCCCTTTGGAAAGATTTCATGGGTGGGTTTTGTCTCCTACAAGATGTGACCTGCCTGCTCTGCTGGTGTTAAGCTGACCTCTCAGTGGCAGGCACAGCCCAAGCCCTCAGCAGCCGAAGGGCTCCTGGGACGGAGCTGCTGCAGACTGGAGTTAAGGACTCTCACCAGGACTCTCGCCGACAACGTGGCACCCTTGGGCCAACGAGGAAGGACCCTTCTTCCTTAAGAAAAAGAACTTGAGCGGGTACATTGCTGCACAATTTGAATAAACACAGTGACAGCGTGTACTCTCTATGCATTTCCCCATCCAGGTAGGACCACAGGTTGGGGTGGGGGTAGGGGGTCTCTGAAATTGAGGAAAGGAGCAACAGCCCAGGACGCCTGGGCTGGGACGAGGTGGTCTCGTGCATGTGTGTGCCCGGGAGCGCGCACAGGTGCCTGTGCCACTGTCCCAGGGCTTGGCTGGGCGCCCCAGTCTGGAGCTCAGCCTCAATACTCGGCCTCCCATGGACATTAGGCCCCAGCTATGCCATGAGCGGCATCCCCAGAGCGAGGCGCGCCTGCTCAGGCGCAGGGCTTGTCAGAGGCTGTCCTAGGACGGAATGACCCTGTGCAGGGGGAGGAAGGCTTAACGCCTGGCGAGGTGCCCCCCTCCCAGCTCCTCGGGGAGCCGCCTGGCATTTCGGTTGATCGATCCATGGGTTGATCACTAGACTTTGGAATCAGACTCCCTCCAAGTTAATATCGCAGCAACCCTCCCTTTTTACTGAGAAAGTGATTAGAGTCAGATTGTTTACCCTCCTTGAGCCTTGTTTTCCTAATCTGTAAAACAAGAGGTGATAGCACCTACCTCATAAAGTTATTATGGGGAAGAAGTGTGATAATCAGAAAACATTAGCTGATAAAACGTAACAGTTCAGCTTGTAGCAGCAGGAAGCTGGTGTTTGTCTGGTAATGATCAAACCTTTAAAAAAAAAGTCCTTTATGCCTGGCCGGCGTGGTTCGGTGGTGTGAGTGTCGACCTATGAACCAAGAAGTAACGGTTCGATTCCTGGTCAGGGCACATGCCCGGGTGGTGGCGGGCTCGATCCCCAGTGAGGGGTGTGCAGAAGGCAGCCCATCAGTGATTCTCTCTCATTATTGATGTTTCTCTCTCTCTCTCTCTCCCTTCCTCTCTGAAACCAATAAAAAAATATATATTTTTAAAAGTCCGTTTGAAGGCTTTCATCTGTTCAGAAGTCTGCCACTTTCTTACATTTCTTTGTTCTTTTGCCATTTCATTATTTTGGCATTTGAGAGATTAAAAAGAAATCAATTGGGGACATGTCTGAATTGATTTTGTATATTAAAATAAGTATCTATCAAATGTGTATTATCTTATAAACAGTGCAGTCATTTTACACCCCTGAGGCTGTCTTTTCTATCTTTTTTACTTTTGGACGCTTTGAAGACTATTTAGTTACTAAAGACACCAGGTAACGCCAGTTAGTTGTGAAGTGCTGGGCCAGTTTCCAGGGCCTTGTCCCCGAGCCTGGACGGCTGAGCCTGGAGCTTTAAGGGCGATAACACTGCACTGGCTTCTTCTCCTGGGGGTACATCTTGCCCAGCACAAAGCCACAGGTGGCCTTTATTTTATTTTGTTTAGTTTTATTGTTAACCCTCACCCAAGGATATTTTTTTCATTGATTTTTAGAATGAGTGGAAGGAATGGGGAGAGACACAAAGAAAGAAACATTAATGTGAGAGAGACACATCGATTGACCCCGGGGCTCAAGCCTGCAACCAAGGTACGTGCTCTTGACTGGAATCGAACCGGGGACCCTTCAGTCCCAGGGTTGAAGCTCTGTCCACTGAGTTAAACCAGCCAGGGCCAGGTGGCCTCTTTACAAAGGCTCATGACACTGTGATCTTCTGATTTCAGGTCCCAGACTCCAGGAAACGGCTAAGTAATAAATACTTAGACCAAATGCCAGCTTTGGGAAGAGCTTTATCCACTCCCCATCCCGGTTTTAGCAAAGGATTTTACCTGCAAATGGGCACACAAGGGTGAAAATCAGCAGGCAGAACACTAACCAATGCAAGGAAAGCCCTTTGTGGTATAAAACGATCCATATTGATCCCTTCTCTTTCCAAAATGTTTCCTGGTGAATAAATTGAGAGCAACGTACAGAGACGTATTCTGCATCGACGTGGCTGGCACTCAAAGCTTACATTCCTCCTTATACATCATCGCAAAGTTTCCTGCTTACTATGCCTACGTATTTGAGCTTTTTTCTGTCCTTGTTATTTGTGGGAGAGATGGACCCCTCCCCCCACATCCCAATTCCTCACCAAAGCTCTGGTCAGAATACCGAATGCAGAAGAAAACACTGTTTAAAGACACTTGGGTTACTACAAGTCCTACAAGTCTTGATCATTTACTTAGAAATTCCTAGAAGAATGTAACTATGACACTTGTCACTCCTCCAAACGATATCAGAAGGAAGTATTTGTACAGCACAAATAATCATTTCAGAGTCGTTCCCCCCCCCCCCCCATTACCTATGATTTCACTTTTTGAGGTTCAGTTACCTGCAGTCAATTGTGGTCTGAAAAGATTAAGTGGAAAATTTCAGAAATAAACAATTCATACTTTTAACATATATATATATATAGAGATCTCAGAGAGGAAGGGAGAGGGAGAGAGAGACAGAAACATCAATGATGAGAGAGAATCATTAATCAGCTGCCTCCTGCACGCCCCCTACTGAGGATCCAGCCCACAACCTGGGCATGTGCCCTGATTCATGGATCGACGCTTAACCACTGAGCCACACCAGCTGGGTCAATTCATACGTTTTGTATTGCGCACCATTCCGAGGAGTGTGGTGAAATCTTGCGCTGTCCTGCTCTATCGCAGGTGGGACATGAATCCTCCCTGTGTCCAGTGTCTCCACGCCACAGACACTCTCTCCCAATAGTCACCTAGTATTTGCCATCTTGGTTACTACATGGACTGGCTAGGTATCAAAGTGCTTGTGTTTAAGTAACCCTCATAATAATCTAACTCTAAGTTCCATGCCTACGTCACTCACCTCACTTTATCTCATCACCTAGGTATTGTGTCATCTCACATTATGACAAAACTAGAGGCCCGATGCACGAAATTCATGCAAGAGTAGGTCTTCGTTCCCCTGGCTTCCGGCATCGGCTTCCCTCTGGCACCCAGGACCCGGGCTTCCCTTCCAGCCCTGGCTTCATCCGGAAGGACTTCTGGTCTAATTAGCATATTACCCTTTTATTATTATAGATGAAGAAGGGTGAGTACAGTACAATAAGAGATTTTGAGAGAGAGACAAAGAGAGACCCCATTCACATAACTCTTATTCTAGTATATTGTTATAAATGTTCTATTCTATCATTAGTTATTATTGTTAATCTCTTCCTGTGCCCACTTTATAAATTAAGCTTTATCATAAGTATGTATGGGTAGCAAAATACATTATATAGAGAGAGTTTGATACTCTCTGTGGTTTCAGGCATCCACGGGGTGTCTGGAATGTATTCCCCTGTGGATAAGAGGAGACTGCTGTCCAATGGCACTCAGCAGGTTTGACAACCTCCGCCATCATGTGGCTGACAGTAAAGACTGCAATTCAGCACCCCTCCAGACACAACAGGCATTCGGAGGCGGCAGGAGAGCACTGTGGTTTATGCCCCCACACACGGCTGATTAAAGCACAGGGTACAGAACCCTAGCTCATTTCCTAGAACATAGGGGCATGTTGTCTAAGACCTCAGCTCACGCTCATCTCCGCATGTTTTGGGGGACAATATTCAACCCAATAACAGGGACAAAAAGAGAAAAGAAACAAGCTGACAAAGTATCACCTGGAAAACAGTTGTTGGACACATCTGAGCAGTCTGTACCTCCCGACCTCAGAAGCTGCTGGGAGCACGGTCCTTCCCAGGGTGTCCCCGAAAATGCTTGAAACAAGTCTGATTTTACGAGCTGAGAGAGGCCAGCTTTTCACAGCTGCCAGTACGGTCGTGCCATCTGTCCCACGACAGGGGACGGACTAGGTGATCCCCCACAAATCCTTGCATTTTAAGGCACCCTCGCTGTGTTAGCTTTATTTCCAGAGCTGTCCTTGGCTACCCCAGGGACCCCTTTCTCTGCCACAGACACTGGAACCTCCCACAAGCTGCGGTACATTTTCAACTGTGAGAAGATGCTGCCACCTTGTGGCTGAAAGATGCCATGGCTCCAGTGACCATGTACCATTACTCAGACTAGGACACTTTTTAAAAAAAATTTATTTTATTGATTTTCCACAGAGAGGAAGGGAGAGGGACAGAGAGCCGGAAACATCGATGAGAGAGAAACACCGATCAGCTGCCTCCTGCACACTCACTACTGGGGATGTGCTCGCAACCAAGGCACACGCCCTTCACCGGAACTGAACCTGGGACCCATGAGTCCGCAGGCCCAAGCTCTATCCACTGAGCCAAACCGGTCAGGGCAAGACTAGGACACTTTTTAAAGTGAAAGGGGGCACTTTTAATCATTGTGGTGGGACAGCAGGTGTAATTGTTCACATTAGGGGAATGATCATTTTTTTAAATTTATAAAACAATTTATTTTTTGAACTTTTCCTTCTTCAGAGCCTGCCATTCACCTTTCGTGTAGCCAGACTGCTTCACGGTTCCTTTCTTTCCGCATCCGCATCCGTTCCATGACTTCGGAGAGCTGCATCCCAGCCGGGAGCTGGTTGTTTTAGCGGGATGTTTCCAGACGGTCCTTTAAATTCACGGTTATGTTTGTGGGTCAGCCTTTTCCTTTCTTGCTCCTCCTTCCTGCTTCCCTATTTTGTTCCAAACTTGAGGACTTGACCAGCAGGGGGTGCCGAGTACCAGTGGCACCAGCTGGCTCTGCTCACAGATCCCTGGCTGCCAGCACTTCCCTTGGTTTTCCTTTTCTGTTCCTCAGCTTACAGACAGCTGCTGGAGCCCGAGCTGCAGTGGCCAGGCACGGTGTCAGGAGGGTTTCCAGGGGCCTTACCACGCCATGGAAGGATGGCCACAGGCCATACATGAGCACATGGCTTTTTACCTGAGCCAGACAGCCTTGGCTGGGCCTCCAGTCCCCTGGCTGGTGCAGGGAGAGGTTTCTCCTTGGCCATGATGCCATGTCCTCCTTCTCACACACCAGGAGCAACTCCCAGCTCTTCCCACGTGCTCTGAAAGGCTGCATCAGAGCGTGAGCTTGGCTTGGCTTGTTTGGAGCCGCTATGTAAAGAACCCCAAGAAGAAAATCAGTCAGCTAGGGTCGAACCTCTGAGACAGAGACACGTGGTCCAGGAGCACACAGCGCACCAAGAGATCCCTCACGGCCTCTTGGAGACACAGGACGCGGCACTGTGCGAGCAGCTGGCCATCACACCAGAGCAGGAGCCACGACGGGGAGCCAGAATTCAGGGCTGAAGACAGCATCCCCCCAACATTCAAATAAATGGGCACGTCCAATCCTGGAAATGTTTCTGGGGCTTTCTCCTCAGTCACCCCTTCCATCTCCTGCGAGGCATCTCGGAGGACGAACTGTAGGAAACATCTGGCAACAAGCATAGAACTGTGCAACCACCTTATCCATTACCCCGAGGCCTGGGAGGTCATCTGTAGCCAAATCTCCTACATATTCCAAAAGGAAGCCGGCCAGCGTTCTATCGTTGCTTTGTGTCTGGCTGCGAGACTTGGGTGGTTGTATTTCTGAATTTGCTCCACCACCGAAAGCTGCTCTTCCACCGGTTTTCCTGATAATAAAGATTTCCGTTCCCTATGGGACTGAGGAGCTGCCAACGAATAGGCAGCTTGGTTCTGGCGGCTCCTCGAGCTTCCTCACCCTCACTCTTGGCCTTTTCCAGGAGCCTGCCGCTGCTCTCCTAGGCCTCTGACTCTCCTCCTCACCGCCTTCCTTAGATTCCAGGTCCCAGGGGCTCTCTGAGCCACCACTGTCCCCTGCGACCCCCTCGCCCACCCCTTCCTCCTCGTCCTGCCCATCACTGGCTTCCCGGCTTTGCTCTTCCTTGACGTTCATCTTCCCGTCTCAGTAAGAAAGCAAACACCTGTCAACCCTGTCCAATCCGAAGCCACCGCTTAAGTCATCCGCTGACATATGCTTTGGTTTCTTAATATTTTCATCCTCGTCCTTTCCAAGAATTTTTCGGAGTCCTTCAGCCTCCAGCCTCTTGAGCTGCCTCTGGTCCTGCCCATCCTTTTCCGCTTCCACGGTTCGAGGGCTGTGCCTTCATTCAGAGCCAAGCTCCCGACCCGTCATGTCATTTGCACCAGGGCCTGGGGTTCTCCTTTCATCTCCGACGCGGGTGCTCTGGGGGCCGGGAGAGACGGGCTTCTTTCCGGTCTTGGTCCAGCTTCCCCAGAGCATCTGCTCCTTAAACTCGTCTCTCCCTCTTCTCTTGCGTTGGCTTCGCAGTGAGCGCTTCAATCAGTTCTTTGTGAGCTTTATCAAGGTCTTCTAAGGAGCTCGCCGCCTCCAAAACGGGCCGCCATCAGCTTGACTCAGTAGGAGAATGATGACATAACACACAGGACAGTCACTTGAGGGGGATACAGTCAATTACAATAATAACGGTTGTTGTGAGACGTGAAGAAACCTTGTACCGTTGTAGCATGTATGAATCTTACCTGCATACCCAATTGTGCCAAAATAGTAACTTAAATTTTCTATAGTGAGACGTACTTTCTTTCTCAAGCCCCTGGACCCTGTGTGTCCTGCCCCCGGTGTGCTCCGGGGGCAGATCCTGGCAGTTTCGGGCAATTCAGTCTTGTCACGCCCTCCTGCCAGCGCTTGCTTTCCCAAGCCCTGTGCCCGGTAGTTTGCCATTACCTGCTCTCACTGGCACCCGCCGGGATACCCACTGACTCCTCCCCTCTTTGGTCATTGGTCCCTGCAGAACCTGTGTGCCCTCCGATCCTTAATGCAGAAGTTTCTAGTCTGTACGTCTAGTTTATACAGTTGACCTGTGAACAACACAAGCTTGAAGGGTGAGGGTCCAATTATCCATGGATTTTTTTCTTTCTTTTCATTTTTTTTAATTTTATTTATTTATTTATTTATTTATTTATTTATTTATTTATTTTTATTGTTTTATTGCTTAAAGTATTACAGAGGGTATTACATATGTGTCCTTTCTTTTCCCCCGCCCTTGACAATCCCCTGGCCTCCCCTACCCCACAGTGTCTTATGTCCACTGGTTATGCTTATATGCATGCATACAAGTCCTTCAGTTGATCTCTTACCCGCCTCCCTCCTGCCCCCCAACCCTCCCCGGCCTTCCTGCTGCAGTTTGACAGTCTGTTTGAGGCAGCTCTGCCTCTGTATCTATTATTGTTCATAAGTTTATAATGGTCTTTATTATCCATGAATGAGTGAGATCATGTGGTATTTTTCCTTCATTGACTGACTTATTTCACTTAGCATAATGCTCTCCAGTTCCATCCATGCCATTACAAATGGTAAGAGTTCCTTCTTTTTTACAGCAGCATAGCATTCCATCGTGTAGATGTACCTCTTTTCATTTTTAAATGTATTTTTATTGTTGATAGTATTACAGATAACTCTCATCCCTCCCTCATTCTCCCTTCCTCCCAGCCCCTACTCACCACAGTCCCTAGGTCTTCACTACCCTATTGCCCGTGTCCATGGCTATGCATATAGGTATATAAGTCCTTTGGTTTATTGCTTCTCGTTCCCCCAACCCCACAACGAGGTGTGTCCGTCTGTCCCATGCCTCCCTGCTTCGGATCTTATTTTGTTGGTCAATTCATTTTGTTCATTAAATTCCACAAATAAGTGAGATCATGTGATACTTGTCTTTCTCCGTTTGGCTTATTTCACTTAGCATTTTCCAAGTCCATCCAAGCTGTCCCAAAGGGTAAGAGGTCCCTCTTTTGGAATGTTTTTAGTAAGTATGTAATCCGCCCTCCGCATCTGTGGGCTTCGTGAATCTGGTATTTTTGATCTGCCGTTGGGAATCCACAGATGCGGAGGGCCGACGGCACTGGGCTACACTATTTTATAGAAGGGACTTGACAAGCACTCGTGGGTTTGGGTACCCAGCAGGGTCCCGGAACCAATCCCACACAGATACGGAGCGCCCACTGAAGTTTGGGGCGAGTCAAAAGGTATACGCAGATTTTTGACTGCGGGGTCTGCCCTCCTAGCCCCTGCGTTGTTCAAGGGTCAACTCATCATCAAATGCCTCCGGGCCATGAGAGGCTGTTGTCTCAGCTGGACCTAGAGCCACTGCTGCTCGTGGGGGGGCCTTGGCCACACCCGTGACTCCTGCAGGCTCTTCTCAGGAAGATGGTCCTGCCTTGCCCAGGAGGCCCCGGGGGGAGGGGTGCGGGGGGGGGGGGGGAGCGGACACTCACAGGCACCCTCCTTCTGCCTCCGCAGCCCTGCCCAGCTCAGCGCACTTGATCACATTTCTGAGGTCAGAAAAACTGGTTCTGGCTGTTTATTTACCTTCAATGTGTTTGTCTTTGGCCTGCACCTCAGCTTTTGAAATGGAAAGCCCATTATTTGATGATTTTATGATTTGGTTCTGCTGCACCACAGCCTCAGATGTAAACGACAACAGCACAAACCACAGTAAGCGTGCAAACTCATTGGTGAATGCGCCCCAAAGCCCACCACCAAACACTAAGAAAAGCAAACAGCCCCAGAACGGCACACGCGACGTCATTATAACCGTGTCAGCATTATCTGTGCATTCGCACGAAACTGTAAGGCGACAGTAAGCTAGATGATGTGTTGGTGAGGGGAGAATATGGGTGACGGGAAAACACACACACATTTCCTTTATGTTTGCTATATGTAAATAGCAGCCATGTTGTTTGAGAACAACATTAGATTATTTTACCTCTAATAAGATTCTCCCGAGTTCCTGTGCTTCGCACCTGGGCTCCCATCGGTCTCCACCTGGCTTCTTCCCTCCAGGGAAGACTGCGCCCTCACAACCCCCGCGGGCCAGCCTCTGTGCCTCCTCTGTGCCTTCGCTGAGCCCAGTGGTTCTCAAACTTTCGCTGCATCGGGATCACCGGGAGGCCTGGGCCCCACCTCCAGAGTTGCTGATTCCCAAGGTCAGGGGTGGGGCCTGGGAATCTGCATTTCTAGCAAGTTCCCAGGCGATGTTGTGGGCTCGATCCGCAGTAGGAGGCTTGCAGGAGGCAGCCGATCAATGATTCTCTCTCACCATTGATGTTTCTATCTCTCTCTCCCTCTCCCTTCCTCTCTGAAATCAATAAAAATATATTTAAAAAGGAAAAAGGAAAAAAGAAAGGAAACGAAACAATGCATCGCTTAAGCCTTAGGGACAGATGCATATGTGGATAACACAAAGAAAAGCCAGGGCATGACCAAAATGTGGGCTGGGGCCACCTTCAGGGGAGGGGGAGAGAGGGTCAGGGAGGGCCCCAGAGGTGTCGGAGGAGCCGCTAACGCTCTCCTGAAGCGTGGGGGCAGGTGAGCGGGTGCCAGTGGTATTACTTTAACAGAACACATTACCCTTTAAAGTGAGCGTCAATGCTCTCTCCGTCTATCTCCAGTCTATCTATATGTCATCGATCTATGTAGATACACATACTCATCTATGTGTATGTTTCCTAATTTCTAAAAATTAAATCCCTTTTTCCTATCCTTACACTTAGCGTTTCCTAGTAGTCTATGGCCTTTTTTAATGGCTATAATAAATATCGCTGAGGGTATTCATTGAAATATTTTATTTTATTTTATCTTTATTTATTTATTTATTTATTTATTTAAATATTTCATTGATTTTTTACGGAGAGGAAGGGAGAGGGATAGTTAGAAACATCAACGAGAGAGAAACATCGATCAGCTGCCTCCTGCACACCCCCCACTGAGGATGTGCCAGCAACCAAGGCACATGCCCCCGACCGGAATCGAACCTGGGACCCTTGAGTCCGCAGGCTGACGCTCTATCCAGTGAGCCAAACCAGCCAGGGCTCATTGAAATATTTTAAAATTTTCCTTCCTGTCTAAATTATCCGTTTGTTTACAATCCTCCCGCCCCCTGCCTCCCCTCATCCCCCACGGTAAAGGCTCCTCTAAGATATCTGGTTGTCCTTGGCTGTCTCTTCACATTTTAAAGCCTGAGGCTGGGAGTTCTGTGAACTTGTACTCACCTTGCTTCAGACTGGGGAGCTGGGAAGCCAGTGGTTACACAGGGGACATCTAAGTGCCACTGAGGGTATATTTTCTCTGGGACGATTCCATTTGTCAAGGGAAAAGGCCCTTCATTGTTTTTGCCTGGGAGTCTCGTTGGTTTGGGTTTGGTTTAGTGCAAGGGTCCCGGGTTCGATTTCAGTCAAGGGCACATGCTTGACTGTTTTATTGTCCTGGGAGGTTGGTGCTTGGCCCCTGCATGCTTTGGGCAGCAGGGTTTCAGCAAATCCCTTCTTTCAAGCCCATGCCTCATCCTTGGGTTCACTCCAAGGGGCGTTTCCCAGACCCAAGTCCGCTGGGCTCGGCAGGGCCTGGCGACCCCTGCTCTGGCCTGTCTCCCCCAGTCACTCTCTCCTCCAGGCCCTGGGTTCTGCTCCCAGCATCACCAGTTGTCACTCCTCCATCGGTCTCATTTACCCACCTCCCCCACATAATTATTAACTTCTCTCATCTGCTGAAAGCCTCTCTACCGGTCTCTTCACTGCTCAGAGTTCACAGTTTCACTCTTTATTGTTACTTAGAGGAGTCTATTATTACTTGAAGGGAGAGAAGAAAATGTGTATAGTAAATCCGTCATCTTTAATCAGGAGTTAGGTTACCTTTAAAATTAAAAAAATAAGAAGAAAAAGAACCCATGTTTATTGAACACTAACTAAGGGCCAGGCACTGGTCTGAGAGCGTCGCCTGCATTCTTTAATTAATCTCCACAACGATCCTATGAGGCAAGTGCTCTTATTTCTCTTCCCTACTTTACAGATGAGGAAACTGGGAGACGAGACGATAAACATCTTGCCAAAGATGGAAGAGATAAGCGAGTGGTGGAACCAGGCAGCCCCAGTGCAGGAGCCATGTCCCTAGTCATCATGTGACACAGATAGATAGGTGACAGGTAGAGAGACATACCACCCGAGGTCCTATAATCAATGCGGCAGGTGGAAGACGCACAGCTCTGTCCCAAAGTGGAAGAGTGACAGTCAGCTCAGAATGAGAAATGAAAAAGCAGCCCCGCCCTTAATCGGGTTGGGAGGACAGACACAGACAAAACCAGCCGCAAAATTAGCAGAAACGTTGCTTCTCTCACAGTCATGCTGCGGATGTGAAGTGTCACCAAGAAGAAAGAGCCTCCCTCTGGGTGAGCACAGCTTTCCCACCAGAGATACTCCCAGGCTGCTCTGCTCTACCCATCTATTGCTGGGGAGACCCAACTGCTAACGGCCGTCCGCTCATGACAGCAGCCAATCCAGGGGTGGGCAAACTTTTTGACTCGAGGGCCACAATGGGTTCTTAAACTGGACCGGAGGGCCGGAACAAAAGCATGGATGGAGTGTTTGTGTGAACTAATATAAATTCAAAGTAAACATCATTACATAAAAGGGTACGGTCTTTTTTTTTTTTTTAGTTTTATTCATTTCAAACGGGCCGGATCCGGCCCGCGGGCCGTAGTTTGCCCATGGCTGATCCAATCCCTCATTAGATCCCTGTGTCTTCATCCTGCATCGGAAACAGCAATGAACTCAGAACTGAACCCCACTTCCCTGAGACTTTCCTCAAAAACGTCCAGCAGGAATCACACCTCAGGCTCTTCCCTCTTGTTGAGCCTCCTTCAGAAGTTCCTTTGGAATGCCCGCCCTCCCTCCATGCACTGAGTCTATCAATGTGATTTTGTCAGACGACAGGTGTGTGCCTGGTGGCCTTGGCTGCTTCCGCTTGGACGTAGATATGTGCGTTCTTAGAGATTCGTTCCTTT
Organism: Myotis myotis; assembly: GCF_014108235.1. Taxonomy (NCBI): domain Eukaryota; kingdom Metazoa; phylum Chordata; class Mammalia; order Chiroptera; family Vespertilionidae; genus Myotis; species Myotis myotis. The sequence continues at coordinate 10,073,770 of NW_023416322.1, forward strand.
GGCTTAACTTCATGAGCTTTCCTGCAGTGCCAGGAAGGGAAGGGCAGTGGTGGAGGGAGGCCAGGCATGGAAAACCCATGAAAAACCTTGGGAGAGAGGGGCCTCCTTGCGGGGAAGTGGGAGGTTAGGACTTGGAAGGCACATGTAGCTGCTTTGCATTTTGTTGTCTGGTTGGCTTAGTTCTCTCCTTTTAACCTGGTCTCTGGGCACCAAATGGTCTCAATTTTAGGAGGCAGTTTCCATCCTGCCTGCCCGGGGCAGTTGCAACTGCCATTTCTGAACTGATAACGATCTCTAGCGCCTTGCCCTCTCGACCTTTGTACTTACTTTTTATTTTATTTTTAATTTTTTGAGAAAGAGAGAGAGAGAGAGAGAGAGAGATCAATTGGTTGCCTCTCGCAGGCCCTGGCAGGTGAGCAAACCCGCAGCCTGGGTATGTGCCCCGACCAAGATTGAACCTGCCACCTTTTGTCACTTACTTTAGCCAGATGGGACTTCAGGACAACTGTGTCGCAGCTAAGAGAGAGGTGGTCTAGCCTGCATGCTCAGTGCCATGTGGAAGCTGCCCTAACCTAGCGGGGCTGAGCGGGGCTGTCCTGGCCTTGAGTGTGGTGCCTGAGGGCCAGGAGGGCAGCCTCAGCCTTTGGTTGGAGGTCAAGTTAAAGAATCCTCAGTGCGTTGGCAGCCAAAGATGAGGACAGACTAAGTTATTATGACTGTTCTTGTTGTTGCCATTCATATTGTTATTAATACTTCTACACGGTATTGTGATCCAACTTCTCTAAGCACCGCCCCTCTGATCTTTCTCCCGGGGAGGTGTACTCAACACAGGTGATCAGTCTCTTATTTTCTAGTCGAAGAAAACGAAGCCCAGAGAAGCTGTGTTACTTGCCTGTGTTGGTGACAGAGCAGAGGTCTAAAATCAACATCCCTTGGCCCCAGGCAATGGTCACTCCCGTTTCCCACAACAGGAGAAAAGACTGTTGAGCAGTGAGTGTTGAGGGATCCACCTGAGCCTGGCGTGCTGGGTTGTGGATATGCCCAAAGTGTAAACCACTGGGGCTTAGTGGGTTACCAGGACTGGAAACTGGTTCTTATTTCCATCTCCGATCCGGAACCTACCTACTGATCTCGCCTCCAGAAGCCACCCAGCCCCAAACAAGAGACTGGAGCAATGCCCTGGGCTCAGGTTATGTAAGTGGAGGCTGGGCCGCTGCCACCTGTCTGGGTAGGAAGGGGTGGAGGAGGGCCCTGCCTCTGCCCTGGCCTCCCCGGAGGGCGGGGGGGGGGAGGGGGGGGAGTATGGGCACAGGAATGCGGAGAGGCCGCTCTGAGCCAGGCCAAGTGGATCTTGCCTTGCAGCCAGCTCTGAACTGACGGGCTCAAACCAGTTTGTGGCTTAGCCTGCACTTCAGAATGGGGTGGTGGCTGCATTTTTCCCCATCTGCGCCCTAACCCAGGCTGTCCATTGAGAAGGAAGCGTGGATGACACAGGAGGCAGTAGGTCGGACAAATGTGCTTTAGGAAGGAGAGGGCGCTCAGGGCTGGAGGCTGCGTCTGCTCTCCGAGCACCGCCCCTAAAGTCAGCTCTCAGGCCCAGGCACCTTGGGTCTTTATCCTGAGTGTTCAAGGCATCAGTGCTTTTTAAACTCAGTTTCCCTCTCCGGAATCCCCTCTTTCTCCTTTTCAACCATTCCTCACATAGCAATCAGAGTGAGCTTTCGAAAACACAGCCCTGATCATGTCATTCCCCTGGCCTAAGACTCCCAACGGTCCCCTGCTAGGCATCAAGTCCAGGCCCTCAGCATGGCCTGCCAGGTTCTGCGTGCGCTACAGCAGCCCACAGCAGCCTCGCCTTGCCCCACTGTCCTCACTGCTCCCAAGCTAAGCTCACATTCTGTGGAAAGGGTTCTGTGCTTTCCTGCCTCAGGACCTTTGCACCTGCTATTTTCAATGCCTGGAATGCCCACTGTCTTTAGATCCTTCATATGTGAGCTCAGTAGTTGCTTCGGAAAAGTCTACCCCAACATTAGAAGATACATCAGAAAAAAACATTTGCTAAGATAAGTGTCAGAGAGTTACTGCCTATGTTTTCTTCTAGGAGTTTTATGGTTTTGAGTCTTACACTTAGATCTTTAATCCATTAGGGGTTTATTCTTGTATATGGTGTAAGAAGGTGGTCATTGTTAACCCATTCGTTGTTTAGTAACATGCTATCTAGCCTCAATGTGTTCATGTGCTTTTTAGTTTTTCTTGTAATTGATTTCTAGTTTTGTACCATTGTAGTTAAAGAAAATTCTTGATATGATTTCAATCTTCTTAAATTTATTGAGGCTTGTTTTGTGTCTTAACATATAATTTATCCTGGAAAATGTTTCATGTGCACTTGAAAAGAATGTACTAGTATATTCTGCTGCTTTGGGCTGAAATGCTCTGAAAATATCAATTAAATCCATTTGGATAGTGTGTTATTTAAGATTGCTATTTTCTGGTTGATTTTCTATCTGGAAGATTTATCCATTGATATCAATGGGGTGTTACAATCCCTTACTATGACTTCATTACTATTGATGTCTCCCTTCATGTCTATCAATATTTGCTTTATATATTTAAGTGTTCCTATGTTGGGTTTTTACAAGGGTTATATTTTCTTGTAGGGTTGATTTCTTTACCATTATGTAATATCCTTCTTTGTCTCTTATAACCTTTGTTTTAATGTCTATTTTGTCTTATATGAGTATTATTACCCCCAGCATTTTTTTTTTGTGTTTCCATTTGTATGAAATATCTTTTCCCATCTCTTTATTTTCAGCCTGTGTGTGTCTGTCATTTTGAGATAGGTCTCTTGCAGACAACATATATATATGGGTGTTATTTTCTTATTCATTCAGCAATCCTATGTCTTTTGATTGGAGCATTTAATCCATTTACATTTAAAATTATTATTAATAGGTATGCATTTATTACAAACTTATTCTTTTTAATTATTATTTTTTCTTTGATGAAGCCACAGAACTAACTCTTACCAGCCTTGTTAGTCTGTGGCTGGACTTGAATAAGGAATCTGAACTCCACAGACTCTTGTATTTCATGGTTCTTCTACTTCCTTATTTAGGGATTTTTGTCTTTTTTATACTTTTCTGTAAAATCCTTTGAAAATAATTCCAGCTTTAACCCAGCTAAACCAAGGAGAAAATGAAGATAGCCTACACCTGGCCAAGGGCCCCTGGAGGACAGGAAGACAAAGGCCAGGCGTGGGGGTGTGGTGGCCACTTCATCAGATCAGTACAGAGTCATGTGAGGAGCTGGGACCACTGGTGGGGTCTGCCATTCTCCACACCTCCTGGGTTTTGTATGTACAAGTGTCTGGAGGATGCTTTGTCTAATGGCTGACAGCAGCCCGGAGAGTTGGAACTTGAACAAGAGAATGCCGTATGGTCGTCAATGAGGCCATCCTACCAGAAGGCAACACCAGCCTCAAGGTCTCCATCTTGCATCTAGGATCTTTGAAGCTACGCATAGAACCCAGCTCAATCTGTGCACTGCCCTGCTTCTCTTCTCCCCATCAGATTACATTCTCCTTTGGGCTGCTTACCATGCCTGTAACAGAATGAAATGCTCACTCTCTAACTCTATCTTAATTCCAGCCTGCATGTTTTCCATGGGCTTCAGGCAAGTAGCTTCCTGCCATAGATTTGATAATTATTAGAAGAATTCTACTGGAGGCTTGAGCTTTTGGGAAAGCTTTGCAGGAGCCTCGAGACAGAGTAGGGTCAGCAAGGGTAAATGGGAACAAAACAGTTCAGAGATTTCAAACTCTTCCTTGGATTTCTGTTGGTGCCCAGATGTCCCACACCTCTTGCCCTGCCATTCTCCCTTTTCTTGACATAAAAGAAGCCTGAATTCTAGGCTTTCTTAAGATGGATTAGTAGAAGCTTTAACTCCCTCTGTCTTCTCGAGCTGGTGCCTTCTAAGATCAATAAACCTTTCCTTACTCCAAACTCTGATGTTTTGGATATCGGCATTTTGAAATGTAGGGCACACAAACCTTGAATAGGTTACATGCCCCCTTCTCACGCACAGCCCTACAAGATGGGTCCAGTGAGCAGCCTGCCTTCTTCAAATCCTGCTGGATGCAAGAGCACTCACTGTGGCTCTTGATGAGGGAGCGACCAACTGTCAGAGATCCCTTCTTATCCCACCACAGTTCACCTCACATGCGCTCCCATTCCCTTCCCTCCTCAGCCTTGGAGAGAATGACAAGAACCCTTCCTTCTAGTTCAGCTGATTCTTCTACTTTCTTCTCCCCTCCCCAGAGCCCAGGTGTCATGGCTCTGCTTTCATTGTCCAGACCAAAGTACCAAGTCCGGTTGAGTTCCTCTTTATCCTGGGAGGTGGGGCACAGGGCAGGGCTGGAGCAAAGGAAAGGGACGGGCAATGATGCTAAAGGGGCAGAGAGGGGGGCACATTGATTTGTTGATTTGCTACTTCTCTTTTAGTGGACTGAGAGTTTCCTACAGTGGGCCCTCTCATGTCTTTGTTCCCAGTAGCTATTCCTTTCCAGCCTCTCTTTCACGCACATGACTTTAGCCCTGTTTTTCTGCACTTAGTTCCAATTTGTGTGCAGGGTGTGTGTGTGTGTGTGCAGGGTGTATGTGTTGGGGTGGCGGGGTACCCACACCAGCAAGTAATTCTCAGACACCAGCTGGGTGTTCCAAAATTTAACTCAATTCTACCTGGAGATAGCGTCAGATTCCACAGGTTAAGGGCTCAGTTCTACAAGACTGTCACGCCCCTGCTGCCTTCAGATACCAGTCACAAGCTTAGGTTGTTACCTGTGCTCTGAGCAACCAGTTAGAGACCGCAGGTTCCTACGACTCCCTGCATCTGTTTGATTCACTTTCTGGAGCAGCTCACAGGATGCAGGTTTATTATAAAAGGGTATAACTCAGGAACAGCCAGATGGAGGTGATGTATTGGGCAGGGTCTGTGGGAAGAGTGTAGAGCTTCCATGCCCTCTCCAGGCACACCACTCTCCCCGTACCTCCATGTGTTCACCAACTGGGAAACTCTCAAAATCCCATTCTTATGTTGTTGTAAATGACAGCTTTATTACACAGACATGTTTGATTAATAATTCATTGGCCATTGGTGATAGATTCAACCTCCATCCCTTCTCCTCTCCATGGAAGCTAGTTCGGTGCACTGAAGCTCCAACCCTCTGATCACTTGGTAGAGTCACCTGGCAACTAGTCCGCCCGCCTTCCCCCCCCCTCCCGCCCTTCCCCCCCCCTTTGTCTCCCCCCACCCACAGGTGATCTAAGGGCATTCTAGAAGTCACCTCATTAACATAACAAGGACACCTTTATCACCTCTACCACTTAAGAAATTCCAAGGGTTTTAGGAGCTCGGTGCCAGGAGCAGGTGGAAGACCAAATATATATCTTATTATAAATTACAATATCACAAGACCTAGCCATTTCTCCCACCCTTCCTGATAAAATCCTAATGGTTTTTCGCTTCTCTAAAGTGGTCAGAGGTGACCTCTGAAAATGGTTCGCTATCCACTTGACCCAGAAAACCCCACAAAATCATGCAAATCAGAAGGTTCAAAGCTGTGTGTTCACTTTAACAACACTCATGAAACTGCCCAGGCCATCAAGGGTGTGCATACTTGCAGAGACACCGAGTATCTGACGGATGTCACTTCATAGAAGCAATGTGCCATTTCGCCGTTACAATAATGGAGTTGGTAGGTGTGCCCAGGCCAAACAGTGGGGCTGGACACAAGATCGGTGGCCAGAAAGAGTGTTGAATTTTTGCTGCACGTGCTCAAAAATGCAGAGTGTAATGTTGACCTTAAGGGTTTAGATGTAGATTCTCTGGTCACTGAGCACATCCAGGTGAGCAAAGCTCCCAAGATGCAGCGTGGAACTTACAGAGTTCATGGGCAGATTATCTCACACATGAGCTCTCTCTGCCACACGGAGAGAGAGGATCCTACTGAAAACGAGCAGGTTTTTCCCAAACAGAAGAGGAGGTTGCACAGAAGAAAAAGATACCCCAGAAGAAACTGAAGAAACAAAAATAAATGGCCCGGGAGTAAATTCAGCATAAAATAAATACTAACTATATCTCCAAACGGCCCAAACAATGGCTCTAATCTGTGAGCACAGGCCCTCCTTCCAAGAGTCATTCTTGATCAACTAGACCTGAAACTGGCTGAACTTCACCTGACCCTTTCTCCAAAGCCCTGAAAACATTCCTCTCTCCTTCCCCGAGTTAGGAGGAAATTGAGGCTGTGCTCTTGGGGGGGTTGGGGGGTAGGGAATGGGGCCCCCCCCCCTCTGGCGATGCTCCTTCACAATGCACTCCTGGTGATAAAATGGTCCCGTCTGGGAGAGGGTCTTCTGTTTATCCCAAGAAATGTCTCCTGGGGGAAGAGAGGAAAGAATGATCATTCTGCAGTTTGTGGAGGGATTTGAAAGACTGTGCCAGGGAGGACGATCCTAGAATAGTGAAGGTGGGCCTAGCAGGTACCCTAGCTGGCCCAGGGCCCTCCCGGACCTGTCCCCGGGTGGATGGCCCCTCGCTTCCTCGAAGCTCACTGTGCCCACCTCTCACGCCAGCTGTGCTTGCTCAGCACCTCTGCTTCCCTGAGAAGCCCAAGCACCTGCTGAGTTTTCCCATTTAGATTTTGCCTTGGAAAGGCGATCAGCTGAAATAATTGAGATGAAGCAAGAAAAGGGCACTGCACAGAGGAAGCCAGGCCTCTAGAAATGCAGGAGAGGACAGGTCTCAGTCCCAGAGCAGTGCGGATACAAGCCCTTGCTCTCTCTCCACACGGTTACCTGGCCCCGATCCTATCTCTTTCGGGGCAGGTGCAACATTCCTGGGTGTGAGGAGGGCCTTATCAGAGGGGAGCAGCAGAAGCTTGATAGGCAGGCCAGGGTCCAAAGTCAGCCCCACGCTCGCTCGGTGCAGCCACACGCGTCTGGAGGGACAAGGGCTTCCTCACCAATGCACTTCCTGTTCCTGCCTTTCCTGAATGGAATCCTAGCTTGTTTGCAGAGGGACGAGGTCACTAAGGCCAGGGTCCTATCAAAGGGCCTTTTGTCGCCTGAACTAAACATTGGCTCATTGTTGCTTTCCTGCCTGGCCCCTCCAGAGGTGAGAGGCCACTCAGAGCCTCCAGTTTCGGTGTGTGGCTCTGAATGCAACGGTGCAGGAGGAGGAGGCTGGCCTGGTTCTGGGGAGAGGGACCCTGGGGCAGGCTGATGGGATGCCTCTGCTCAGGGCTTCCCGTCCAGCAATGACGGGTCCAGCTGGGCATGTCGACACACTTACCTTCCTCCAGGACAAAGGATTCTTATAGCTTTGCCTTCCTCCCTTATAAACTCAAGCCTGTTTATAGGATTCTTTTCCTCTCGCTTCTCAGGGGATGGAGGTGACCCTGCAGTCTCTCAAAGTGGAAGTGGCCCACACCACCTTCCTTTCTCTGCACATTCGCACTTTCCCGGGAGCACAGGGTGGTCTCTGACCCCTGGAACATCCACCAAGTGGGACAGTTTTCACCTCTTTGAGAGAATGATTGAGACAGAACAATTTTAGAAAGTTTGTAGGACAGACAGAATTAAAGTCCTGACACCACTTGTTAGCTGTGGAACTTAGGACAAGTCTTTTATCCTCTTTATGCCTCTGTTTCCTCTCCTACAAAACGGCATGATACTGGAGTTGTGCGAGGACTAAACAGGACAACGTGGGCAACGTGCCGAACTCTGGGTCTTGTATATATCAATTGCAGTCATGTTACCTAGAACTATTATTCTCAGGATGGGCCTCAGCACCTGACCCCAGAGTCTGCCCAATCTGTTCTCTGCTGCCCCTCAAGGCACATCAGCATGGTCTTGGGGTGAGGTTCTCTCTCTCTGTTTAGAAGGCTCCCCAGTATAATTCAAGGCCATGGGTAGAGACAATGTTCATACATTTGCTTGTCAAGCCTGACTACTAGGAGAACTACAAGGGACACCTGGTTCTCTAACACCGGGTCCCCATATGAATGGGTCATATTTGGAAAAATTAAAAAGAGGTAGCTGAGACTTGGTGGGTCAGACTTGTCTCACTTTGTGTTTGAGCTGTAGGAAAGATGAGCCCTTGTGGCATCCTGCACTCAGTTTCACCATTTTTTCCCCTTCCTTTAATTAACAAATATTCATTGAGTGCTCGCTGCTTGCTGGGAACTGTGCAATGTATGGTCTCTGATCTTGTGGAACTTAGTCTAATGGAGGAGCAGACATTAATGTAATAGGTACGAGCAAGTGCTCTTAGGGGAAGAGATGACAAATTCCATTAATTGATGGGGTGACAAGCTCAGAGACGTGCAGGGGAGGCTGGAGGGATGGACTGGGGTTGTTTGTGATGGGACTTGAAGAGCTTGGAGTCCACGTTTAAGGTTTTGGTCTGTATCCCAAGAACAGTGGGGAAACCAGCCAGGTCATGACTACTTCAGCTTTCTGAAAAAAAAAAAAATCTTTCTTAAAACTTTTTATTGTAAAATAATTTTTGACTTTAAAATTTTTCTAAAATAGTACAAAGTGTTCCCACATACGCTTCACCCATGTCCCCCAAATGTTAGCATCTTACATAGCACACTTATTAAAACCACATGGGGATGTCCTTTTCTGGAGCAAAAGCCAACCTAGGATCTCACGTTGCATTTATAGTTCTTCAGTCGTTATCTTTCAAGACCATAGGGCTTTTGAAAAGTATGGACCAGTTATTTTGTACAATGTCTCCCAATGTGTGTTTGTCTGACGTTTCCTCTTTTTAAGTTCAGGTTGTGCATTTCTGCGATGTTGCATCCGTGTAGTGTGATAGGAGGTACGTGATGTCAACATGTGCCATAATTGGTGATGTTAACGTTTGATCACTTGTTCACCTTGTGCCTGTCAATTTTTTTCATTGCTAACATACTATCTTTTTTCCTCCTCAATGAGTAAGTATTTCCAGGAAGATACTTCAAGACTATGAAAATATCTTATTTCTCATCAAACTAATTAATTAATAGATGCACTAATTTTTGCATCTATTAATGACTCTTGCCTGACACAATTATTACTAATTTGCCAAATTGTGATTATCTACTTCCACAACTCCTTCTACATTTATTGTTTAGAATTCTACTGTAATGAAGAACTGTTCCTCCATTTCATTATTTACTCAATTATTTATTTATATCAATATGGAATCATGTATATTTATTCTATGGGTCATTGTCCATGACTATCATTGGTTTTGTTACTCAGTTTATTCCCTATTTGGCTCTTAAGGGACTCTTTACTTTGACTCTTCTGTCCTTTTGACATTTATTAAAAATAAATAAGAAAATGAAAAAGGCTAGAAGAAACCTTGTGTTATTGGATTGGAATTGGAGGTACATTATTAATGATGTTCAATATGCAGGCTGTCCCCAAAACATGTATGCACACTTTCACAGCTGATAGCTCAATTGATGTTTCTCCCTTTTCAACCGGAGTAAGTTTTGAACAAAGGAAATTCATCTTAAAATGCTATTGGAAGTTTGAAAATGCAGTTAAAGTACAAACACTGCCTTTATAATTATTCACAATGTGTCTACATTGGGGGTGGGGGGCGGCGGGGACACAATTTAAAGCTGGTAACTCGCTTAATTTTCACTCCTTTTCAGGTTTAACTGATTTGAAATAACGGAGAAAGCCAGACTAAGCTTTGAACAAAGAAAATTTATCCACTAGACTCTTTTATGGGGATACATAAAAGATAAAGTTTATGGTACAAAAGTGGCAACAGTTGACTAATTGTGCTGACATGATTCTTGATGTTTGTGTTTCCATTGCTTTGTGTTATCAGCAGTGCCTGGACCAGAACAACCATCAGTTCGTAAACAGACTGATGAAAAAATATATTCATTTCTGTAGATTCTTTTAAATTTTGAAAATGAACTGTATGTTAATAAACACTGACTTTATAATCACTCAGAGGGTGTGTAGATTTTGGGGGGACATAGATGAACATAGACAATGATAGAGATGTGTGTGCATGTGAATAGACATCTATTTTCTAGCTCTGTCAGCTGAAAGGGCCTAAGAGGAATAGCACCCCAGTCTCAATGAGCACATCTAGCAGCCAGATCTTGATTTCTAAGTATCATTTTACAAAAAGAGAATCCAGAGGTCCTTGGATAATTGCAGGGTGAGGATAGAGAAAGAACAAATGGGCCAAAAAACATTTTCGTGGCAAAAATAAAGACAGTACCCAAAAAATGGTGGGGGCATAACAAAAGGAAAAAAAGGCCAATGGAAAGGGTCTCTCAAGAGCCAAATAGGGAATAAGCTGAACAACAAGATAAATGATAGTTCTGGATAATAAGCCACAAATATGCATTCTTCCATATGGATATAAATAACTACTGAATGGGTATTAAGGCTCTGGCTGGGTGGCTCAGCTGGTTGGAGCATCATCCCATGCACCAGAAAGGCAGTGGCTTTGATTCCTGGTCAGGGCACATACCTGGGTTGCAGGTGTGATCCCTGGTCAGGGCACATGCAGGAGGCAACCGATAGATGTTTCTCTCTCACATCAATCTCTCTCTCTCTCTCTCTCTCTCTCTCTCTCCCTCCCTCTCTCTAAGTATATCTTCGGGTGAGGATTTAAAAATAATAATAATAAATTTTTTAAATGGGGGTTAAGAAACAATTCTTCATTACAGTAGAATTCCAAACAATAAATGTAGAAGAAATGATGAAAGTAGAAAAATCACAATTTGGCAAACACTGTAGGGATAATTGTTTCAGCCCAGAATCATTAATGGATACTAAAATTAGTGGAAGAAAGGATGAGAAGACATAGGATATTTGTGTAGCCTTAAAGTATTTATTTCATTTCCCTTCTCTAACAGTGAGGAATCCGGTTCTTTTATCCAGAGATAGTTACTTATTTGTTTAATCTAGTAATACACATATAGTAAATTAAGAATGCTAACCGATAAGTATGAACAACACATTCAACATCTAGAATCTGTTTTGAGCCTTTGACAGCATAAAGTAAAAATACATTTTTTTCAAACTTACTTAGTTTAGGTCTTTTCTTCCCCCACTCCCCTCAGTGTAGTTATGTCATTCTTTTATTTACTTTTTAATACAGTGGGTTTGTTTTTTTTTACTCTTTGGTATTCCATTTTTGGATCCTTCCACCCTCCTCCTCTAAACTCACACACACCCTTTACACACACACACACACACACACACACACACACACACACACACACACATCCTGGCTGTTATTTCTTTATTATTTATATATTAATTCTGTGGCCATGCAAAACATTGCCATGGCTCTAAAATCCGAACGCTACAAAAAGATATGTTCAGAGACAGGCCATCCTCCCCTCCCTTCCACGCTGTTTCCATTCCCCTTTTCCTTCCAGTTTCTCCGCCCACGCTCTGTAGGTAATCAATCACATTCGTTTTTGGTTGATCCTGCCTATATATTTTTTGCACAAATGCACTAATACGTATGTATTTTCTTAGGTCCTTTTACTCTTCCATGAAAGGCAGCGTACCACAGATGCAAAGGTAATTCTGGTTGCTGGGTGGAAGGGGCTAGAGTGGCTGTAAAGAGAATACTCAGCTGCTACTCTGGTCCAGGAGCGGTGGTGGGACCAGAAAAGAAGAAAAAACTGTTTTGAGTAATGTTTGGGGGTGATAGTGCCGTGCTTTATAATTGTTTGCAGAGGGCAGTGTCATGGATGGTATTTTGATTTCTGGCTTTACTCATTGGGTGAGTGCCAGTCTTGCTCAACTGAGATACAGAACACGGCAAAAGGGTCAGATATGGGAGGGGCCCCACGTGGGTCTGTGTTTGGACATATTGAGCTTGAGGTGCAAATGATGTAGGCTGCTGAGGCATTCAGCACTGAGGGGAGGTCTCAATAGAAATTTCTAAAGCTGTGAATTCTGGCCTGGTCTTCCGCACACACAGGTCCGGACGTGCGAGAGCAGCAGCACAGAGAGCAGGACCCTCTGCTGAGTTCCAATGAGCCTGGAGCTCCCCACACCACCAAGCAGGTCTCAGCACCAGCTGGGTGTCTTACAATTCGACTCCGTTCTGACACTGTCTGCCTGGAGGTAGCGTCAGATCCTACAAGTGGAGGCCTCAGTCCCACAAAGTGGCCTCCCCCTCCCTTCAGATGCCAATTGCAAGTCAGGATTGTTACCTGTGCTCCTGGCCAACAGACTAAATCGGAGGTTCTCAGGACCCCCTCATTGGGTTTGATTCATTTGCAAGAACAACCCAAAGAATTCGGGAAACCGGTTTATTCACTGGATTACTGGTTTATTACAAAATATATTAAAGGAAACTAATGAACAGCCAGATGAAGAGATACACAGAGCGAGGTCTGGAACAAAGGAGCTCTGTTCCTGGGAGCTCGGGGTGGGAACTGTTCTGGTTCACCGACCTGGAAGCTCCCCGAACTCTGGGGTTTTCAGGGAGGCTTCATTACATCGGCGCGATGGATTCAATCACTGGCCATTGGCAATTAAACTCAATCTTCAGCCCCTCTGCTTCGCCCAGAAGTGGGGTGGGTGGGAGGGTGGGACTAAAAGTTCCCAGGTGGTCAGCCTCCATCCTCAGGCGACCTTGGGGTTTTTCACAAGTCACTCCTTGACATAACAAAACACACCTTTATCCACCTCCTCACAGGAAATTCCCAAGGTTTTAGGATCTCTGAGCCAGAAATGGAGATGAAGACCAAATATATATTTCATATTAAATTGAAATCACAATTTCAGTCTTGTGCAGAAGAAAAACAACAGACAAAAAACTTGGTCATCATCCAACCTCTTCTTGCAGGAGGCTGGCCTCAGGGCAGGGCAACCACCAGAGGCTGCACTTTTCCAGTGGTGGGTGAAGTTAGAGGCACGGGGTAGTCCCTGCCTCTCCAAGTGGAAGCAGGGTGGCCGAAGATTAAAGCTAGAATTGTACCAGATTTCAAAATGATAATGATGCCATATTTGACCTAACCCTCGCCCACTGTATGTTTTCAGTTTTTCCTCTCCCCTCCTCTCTCCCATCCATTCACCCATCCACCCATCTATCCATCCACTCACCCACCCATTTATCCATTCGTTTTTCTGACTATATTTATATCCACTTATAGGTATAATTCCTCTTCAGGTAGGAGGTTGGATTAGATAATCTAAACATTTCCTTTCAGCCCTTAGTTATAGGAGGTATCTTTCACCTTAGGTTATATCGTGATTCTTTTTGGCAGGGTGTTGGTCTTTCCAATTAAGTTGTTTGGTTTCATTGAAACATACATTTTTCAGTGAAGCTCACCTTGTCCTGAGCTTTGTCAGGATATCATTTTGACTCAGATTATTTTGAACTCGAAACACATGGCACGTGGTGAATAAGAACAACCATTCAGACAGGCAATGAGCAAGAGGGAAGGACGGCCTGGAATTAGAGCATCACCTGGTTTTTCTCACTCGTATGCTATGTCAATGATGACAATGATGGTGGTGATGGTGATGATGGAAGTGATGATGGCGATGGCAGTGATGATGATGAGTTCAGTAAATCATATGGCCCTTATAGCAGAAGGGATTTAGAGAGGTCATCCACTGTACCTTCTTGCCTCCTGTTAACTAATGCCTGATTCATTCCTGAAATATGCCTAACCCTATTTTTAAAAATGGCCCCAAGAATCTTGAAACCTTTTCTAGCTCCACCTCTTCCTGACTTTAGCCAGAGTTCTCTCCTGCTATATGTTTACCAGTATTCTTCCCCTTCATTTAAAAAACGATTGAAACAATAGATAAGTAAATGGTAAATAAATAATGAAACATAATTATTGGATAGCCTATAGTCCTTTGAACTACACAGTGAAAGAAAAATTAAAGGAAGCAAAGAGAATCAAGCTATCTGGTCATGGGCCGCAAGAGATTGATGAAAAAGGGGGAAGCCGAGTTTGAGGATAGACAAGCTGGAAATAAACGGTTCAGCCTTCATGGAAACACAAACACCATATTGATGCTGATCTCTTCCAATTCCAGGAATCACAGTGTGGCGGAAGCTGAGTCACCTGGAAGGTGTGCCATAGCCTCGTTGTTACTTTGGACTTCCATTTGCAGAAAGATCTCCCGATTCCTCAGCGCTGCATCGAGTGTGCTCTTGGCTTCCTACCCTTTCTACATTTGCTCCCTGTGAGGAGGAAGGAATAAGATCCAGAAGACAATACTATCACTTATGGAGTTTCTACACCGTGTCAAGCACTGAACTTTACACAGTTTATAGCACTTGTTCATCCCCACAGTTTTCAAAAGGATGGCATTATCCCCATGTTATAGACTGAGAACTTGAAGTCCCAGGGTTCCCTGATTGGTAAGGGATGGAGGTTGAACTGAGCCCAGATCTATATGCTCCATAGTCACTCCCATGAGGAAAAGGGCACGGGAGCATTTTACCTGAATTCCTTCTTGGATTCTGACTGAGATGAACATGAATTCTCTTGTCCATGCCCCTGGTCTCTACCTCCTCTCGTCTAAGAGCCTACAGCTTCATATTATGATAGTATGATCCTTTCCTTCCTACATGTATGAGCATGGATCAGAGGATGGAGTGGCTCATCTCACATACACATATTGTAGACCCTGAAATCTTCACCTCCAGCTCTAACTCATATCAAACAGCGCCTGTTCTCCAGCCTCCCATCTGCCCTTCCTTCCATGGAATAAACACCAAGTTTTGCACACCTGCCTACCCCCGGGTTACAGGGAGGCCTCTGTCAGACCATACTTCACACTGGGAAGAAAGGCATCTAAGACATGCCTGCACCCATCCCCTGACCTCTGTGCAGGACTGCACGTAGGCCTGCCCCACCGAGTCACAGGGCAGAACTCCCAGAGTAGCACCTGAGTAGTGATTCAGAGGAGCAGCTGCCAGTATATCTGAGGGCACAGACCCCGCGTGCCAGGCTGAGAGGCCTGTATTTGGCAGGTGGTTTGTTCCTAGCAGTAGCAAGACTGCAACAGGGTATAACAGAGATGCAAGGTCAAGTGGAAGTAGAGTTGTCACTTTGGTTTTTTAAATCAAATGACTGACTTTTATACACTTTCATCCAAAATCCTTCAAAAAGAGATAACAACAACCCTGAAGACACTCACCTCCCACCCAATCAGTTAAAGTTGAATGAAGAGCAATCCTATACGGATATAAGAGAGAGACATACATTCCACAGGTGGCTCTAAATCACCTTCAGGATGGCAGATGTCCTCATTGGGATCCCATTGTCCATCTTCAAAGTGAGGACAACTAGTCTATTTTTGAATCCCAAAGACCATCTATAGAGAGAAACATGCTCTTTGAAGAATGAGGACATGGGACACATGGCATCTTTCAATAACAAGGGAAGGAAGGCTCTCAAAAGAAGAGAATTGCGGAAGTGGGCATGCCACCAGGGTGAGGCTGCAGGGCTGGAAGGCAGGCTGTACGTAACTCTGGTCTGGAGAGAAATGACCTCTCTCAGGGAGTGGGGATTTCGCAGGAAACACTCCTGACCAACCTGTGTCGGTCAGCCTTGAGTTGGGGTCAGGGCCCCAGATTCTTACCAAGGCTTACTTTACAGCGAACCCTACGTTTCCCTATTTATCAGGGCAATTAACAAAAAGCAAAGTGATCGTTCCTCAGGTTGTGTCTTGAAATATACACATGAAGCAGATCAACCAAATACATCGTGTCCACTCACTCAGTCCTCCGGGAGGGGGCCTTCTCCCTTTTGGGGAGTCTGTAATAAGACTTGGCTTGACCAACTGAGGGAGTTCCTGTGGGCTGTGACAGACCAAGTCCTCAGCCAGGGCCAGGAGTAAGGCACCAGGCGTTGGGGTGTGTGTGAGAGAGAGTACACAGAAACCATCACACCCACACCCCGCATACCACAACAGGGTGGAGCGGGCCACTTGTCCTTACCTTAACCTTCTCATCATGTTCAGAAATGCTGAGCTTTGCCTGTGCTGGGCCCCTAAGGATGCAGCCCCAAAATGCTCAGCCAACCTAAAGGGTACCTTTCCAATAAGAGCTTCCTTCCTGGATCTGCCCCTCACATCTGGGGACCCTGGACTCCAACCAGGTCACAGCCACGGGTCCCATTTATTTCCTAAGGGGAAGTAGGAGTCATGTCTCGCCACGTCTGATTCCCAAGCCTGTATTCACAAGCTCACACCACCCACTCTGATTACCTTCTTTTGGCATTTTCTCAAATTGCATAACGTGGTCAGGAAATTCGGGGTTAATAATGACTTACTCTACTGTTGCTTCCCAAAGATGAAATAAAAAGCCACAACACTAAATATGACACGGACAGCATTTAATCTCTGATATTTCAGAAGACACTTTAGGATGTGAAGGTCCCATGGGGTGCTGTGTGGATGCCTACAAGTACTGCGTGAGGGGAGGCAGCATGCAGCCTGGACTGGGATCAGGAGCCCAGCTCTGGCCCTGGCTCGGCTACTAAGTGGCATTGACTGTGGATGGGTCACTTCCCTTCTCCAACAGGGTTGGGTTTCAGCATCTCTGAGGCTCCTCCCAGCTCTGATATTCTATGCATAACTGGCAGAGAATGTGTCGTGTTGATTTTCCGTAGGTACTGAGGAAGGTAAAACTACTTACAATAGCGTGGGCAAGGCCCGAGACAGTTCTACTGTAAGTACCGAGCCTCTGGGCTCGGGTTCCCATCTCAGTGTTGGCCCAGCCTGGGGCCAGTCATGAGCAGACTGAGATAGGAGCAGAAATCACAGAATCAGGGACCACCGCATAGTTTTTTAGTGAATTTATCAAGTCCACAGTCAAGGACCCTCCCCAGCAGAGGTGTGCGCTTTGGCCACGTATCCCGCCTTCTCAGACCAACAAGAGCTCTGCTGCTCTCAATCAATCAAGAGTCTTCAGTTGCAGGAACATGTCCTGTCCTCGGGACGGGGGATGGTGAGAAGGTAGCCGCTGAAGAGATGACAGACCAACTCCTCTTGGCTCCTGTCCAGCAGGCCAGAACTGAGAGAGGGATCGAGCAAAGTAGGAGCCCGTCTCCATCTATCGCAGGAATTCTGGCAGACCCGCATTTCAGGTGATGCTGCACGTGTGGCACTGGCACATCCAATGGTCTCCTTTGACTTTCTTTTTTTAAATCAGGCTTGGCCACCCCTCTCCACTCAGTTAGGCCGAACTCTACCCAATGTACAAAAATCTCCAACATGAGCAGAATTCTCAATGACTCCTTGTGTCTTATAAATAGTTTCAGTGATATATACAGCCTAACACACACACTCTCTCTCTCTCTCTCTCTCTCTCTCTCTCTCTCTCTCTCTCTGGAAATCATATTCAGGATGATCACAGGTACTCATTGGCACAACCACCCTGAATCTGAGCGTAGGCTTGGACTCCAATCTCTCCCTCCTCTTCACTTCGGAGAGCAGAGCATTGGAGAGAAGCCTGACCCTGCCCAGCCCCTGAGCAGTGAGGTGGACAGGGCTCCTAGGTGGAGCCCTGAGTGTCGTCTTGTATGACAGGAGGCAGGGACGAGGTTGTGCGGGCAGTGCTGGTGGCCAGGGCCTACTTTACTCCTTCCACAGTCCCAGCTTCTTCAGAGCCTCCCTTCTGTGCTCATCAGGGATGCCTTTGGGGGAAATCTTGACACTGACACAAGTGGGACGAGGCAGCTTGTCGCGGCTCTGTCCTTGGTAAGACAGGCGCTTGGAGCTCTGCTCGTGGTCAGCCAGCATGCTCACCTGAATCCCCGCAAAGTCCTTCCCAGTGCCCAAGGAGGCGGGGCGGGGCCGGGAATTACGCAAGACACTGGGTGAGAGTTTGTTCAAGAAGGAGTCTTTTCCCAGAGAGCTGCTGGCCTTGGAGCTGGGGTCTTTCTCAGCTGAGAGGTAGCTGCTCAGCCCCACACCTGACCGCTCCAGCGTGTTGGACTTGAAGTTCATCTGCCTCAGCCCAGGGATGCTGCTCTCCTGCAGCGTCAGGGGATTACTTACCCCTGGGGCCCTAGGGATGAGGATTGGCATAGACTTGGCAGCTGGAACTTTCCCTGGAGTGGGTTCCTGGGCAGGAATGAAAACCTTGCCTGGAGTAGATCCCTGAGCCAGAGCTGGAGCCAGGGCTTTCATTGGAGAAGGTCCCCGGGTTGGAGCAGGAGCCAGTGCCTTCCCCGCTGAGACCTGAGGTGCAGGCTGAGCTAGGGCGGGAGCTGATGCTGGGGCTGGGGCAGGGGCCTGAGCGCCAGTCCCCTTGAGTCTGATGGAGCTGGGGGGCTTACTTAAGTGGGGGCTGGGCTTCTCTTGGTCCAGGGGCAGCCCCAGCTTCTCCAGAGCCTCCTTGCGTGCTTTCCTCTGCTCCTGCAGTGAAGAGGAGACCAGGCCGGAATCGCAGGGGGCAGCCTCGGGGTGGCGGGACAGCCAGGGCTGGGGGTCGCTGTGGAAACTGCTTCGGCTGCTCTTGAGAACAATATTAGGGGGCAGCTTCCGGGGCTTAGGCCCTGTGAGGGGAGCCACTTGGGCATCTGGATCCCGCCCTGGTGGGACGGAAGCATCTGTAGCCCTGGCGTTCTGAGACGACATGGCAGGAAGAGGCCGAGGCTGTCCTGGTGCCCCCGTCGAGCCTTTCTCATTGGCTTTTTGGGACATGGCCTCTGAAGAAGTCTCCTTTCTCTTCTGGGGGCTGAGTGACGTGAGGAGCTGGGGCGCGGGGGTCCTCTCCCCTGGCCCTGTGGGCGAGCTGTCTTCCCCACGCTGCTCGGGCTGGGCGTCCCGGAAAGCCTCTGGTGGGGGGATGAGCGCTATGTCCAAATCAAGGACGGCCTCCTGGAGCCCGGCCGGAGCCTGGCTGGGCTCCCTGCCCTGGCTGAGCTGCTCTTCCCTGGGGTCTGGGATGACCCTCTGGACTGGAACCTGGCTGGGCTCCCTGCTCTGGCTGAGCTGCTCTTCCTTAGGGTCTGGGAGGACCCTCTGCACTGGAGCCTGGCTGGGCTCCCTGCCCTGGCTGAGCTGCTCTTCCCTGGGGTCTGGGATGACCCTGTTGGGTTCCCCTGGCAGGTGGCTGTTCGTCTGGGGGGTGCTTTTCCTGAGGTTCTGGTTCCTACTGATGTGGATATTGCGGGGGAGGCTGTAGGAGCCGGATCTGAAGCCCAGGCCTTGGGGTTCAGGCAGAGGGGGGACGCTGGACTGGGTTGCTCTCCTTGGCTCTGGTCTTTGCTGAGCAACCGTCTCCTCTGGATGTCCTGTGAGGGGCCGGGAGAACAGGCAAAGAGAGGACAGAGGTGAGAACCCTGCTGCCAAGGGAAAAGCAAATATTCCCTGAACTCTGGTCTCTAATTTGCATGGATGGGTTTTGTTGTTATTGGTTCTTTGCTCTTAAAGGGGCAGCACTCTTGCCTGGATATCATTTAGATGAGCAGGTTGATACTAGCAGATTCCCTTCCATCAGGGATTAATTTTTCACAACAACTGGGGAAAAGGCAGCCCACGATGGCTCCCTGTCCTGAAAGCAGGCTCTTTCTAACCGTCTACAGAAGCACCAGTGGTGGGAGAGACCCAGGACTGTCCCCTAGGTATCTTGGGGCTCCCCGGTAAGTGATCCAATGGAAACATTGAACTCGAGCAGCATGAACAGGTGATTTGCCCTTGTTGGGGTCCACCTTCTTCCTTCACTTCCCATACTGGTAAGTACCCGGATGATTCTGGGTAATGGCCAAAGCTGTCCCCACACCAGAGAGCGACCTGGGCCCTTTCCTTCCGGTGAGCTAGTCAGGTGCACCGGGCCCACTGGGCCAGGGAGTGAGTCTGAGGTGGCAGTGAAGCCCCGTGTTCCCATGTACGGCTCGAGCTTCAGGGACGTTCTAACACATTATCAATAAATAGTTGCTAAATCAATGAATGAATGATTGCAGCCTTGATTCCAGCGGGACTCTCCTCAGGAGGAAAGTGCCCACCTACCCTGGGACATATGGCCCCACACTCACATGCCATCCTGTCCCCCTTCTACTGGGCCTCAACACCACTGGCTCTGCACACACTCTCCCCAGGGCCTTAAGGTGCCACCCACTCAGGCTGAGGGGGCCCCTCCCTCTTCTTATCTCCTGCAGCCTCAGCCTCTGGGTCATCCAGATTAGCTCCCCACACTGACTCAGACTCTACAGAGCCACCCACCCCTCCCTCACCTCTGTGGTTCTATCTATTTAGAATTCCTCCATGAGTGGGTGGCAGCTGGTCAAACCCTCTTCCTCCCAGGCCTCTGACACAGGTAGAAAGGCTTAGGAAGCTGGCTGGTCAGCACACCCTCCTTCCCTCCAGGGTCAAAGCTTTATTCTGGCCAGGAGAGTGGAAGGGAGTGTGGTCACTCCTTCTGCTGCCTGTGACCCTTAAAGCCAAGAGCCATCAAAGTAGAAGGACGTTCAGATCTCCTGCGTTTCGCCAAAGGTGCCCAGACAGTCTCTCTTACCCTGGGGAGCAGGCTGGAGTAGGGGCAGTGCTCGGGGACTTTGGGGAGTTGTGTCTTGCTCAGACTCCTCAGTGGACAGTCCGCTGTCAGCCTCGGTGTCCAATGAGCCAATGGTCTCCTCCAGGAAGAGCAAACACTCCTTCTCTTCAGCGGACAGGAAGTCGTAGCTGTCGGTCTGGAGTGAGGACAGGAGGAAGGAGAGGAGAAGGCAGCTATGAGAGAAAGCTCGGCAGAAACTGGCGGGGCCGAGAACCACCCTGCGTTGGGGAAGGAATGCTGAAGAGCTGGAAACCTTTCCACGGTGCTACTCTGCAAACCTGCTGGAGCTGCTTCCTGAAACTGTAGGCACCAGGGAGGGCAGAGACTGGCGGGCTGCTGTCCCACCAGCACCTGGGTCAGGCGGCTGGGCAGGCAAATGGCAAGAGGCCTTTCTTTTGCTCAGTCCTGGGTGACATGCTTGGGAGCACAGATCAGAAGCAGTCCCAGGTTCTCATTCCGATTTCTCTGCAATTATTTGTTGTTTCTTTGCTCAAATATGCCCAATATTTCACTTTTTGTGTCTCCAATTTAGCTCTAACTTATACAAGCAACATAAAGATTTGACCTTCCACTTGAAAGGTATTGCTTTCAACTTTTCTAAGTACTTCTGCATACTTGACCTGGCATGTCAAGGACAGGATGAGGACAAACAGGAAAATCGGCCAACTGCTGGCTGCCAGGCCAATGGGAACAGTGGTATGACTAGCCACAGATACATCTACTAAATAATTTATACTTGACTCTGAAATGCATTCCATACAGGATTTTTTTCCCATGCGTATTTACCTTCTTGATAGTATTTGGCTCTGCTAACATTCAAATGAGTGTGCATTTCTTAAGCAAATAGTAACTTAAGGGGGGAGGGTGAAGAAATTGGATGAGTATAGGGGGAGGGGGGAGAAAGCTATTTGGTATTAAATATTAGGTAGATATTAAGTAACTGATTTGAATTATGAGAAAGCCCATAGGAATATCTAGAAAAAAATGCTATGGTCATTTCCGATGGTTACTGACCAATGTTCTACAGGCCAGGAAGACCCATGGAACAGTCACTCTCCAAACAAGAGGTTGAAGGGAAAACTAAAAGGGCAAATAGGAATATATGAAATTTGGCCCAAGTCTGTTCCTGGTATCTTTGTCCCTCTTCCTAATATTTGAGATGCTTCAGAGTTATATATTCTCCAGACCCACTCAGATGGCCAGGAAAGATTTTGGGATAGCCCTACAAACATCCTGGGAGGAGGGAAGGGAGCTGTTGGAATAACCATTCCAGTCCCAGACTCCTTAAAGTGCCATCTGTCAGCTGACCGAGTGACAACTGACAGATGGCATTTACATTTCAAGGGAAGCCCTAAACATAGCCCTTGGAAGCCCTGAAGCCAACTCCGGACAAAGATAAGCCAGCTCTGGGTTTACCCTTTGTGGATGTTTCTTTCTGAAAACCTTACATCCCAGTCATACTCTGCGTCCAGTGGTATGTAACTATGCTCCATTTTTACATATCGAAACTCATTGACTGTATATCCTCACCTGAGGATATGTTTTCACCAGTTTAAGAGAGAGAGAAAGAGAGGGAGAGAGAGAGAGAGAAATATCGCCAGGTTGCCTTCCATATGTGCCCTGACCAGGGATCGAACCACAACCTAGGTATGTGCCCTGACCAGGAATAGAACCTGCCACCTTTTGTTGTAGCTCCAACCAACTTAGCCACACCGACCAGGGCTCACTGACTATATTAAACATCCTCGTACATGTCGGTGTACAGTCGACACCCTTATAATCCTTACATTTTCAAATACCTCTAAAGCCATAAACTATAAATAACTATAAATTCTCAGGTGTTATTATGTATGTGATGAATTTCCACAGGAAAGGCAAGCTTACATTTCACATAGGGCAGGTTTACTCTTTCACACTAGCCATACAACAATTAAGATTTAAATTCATGCCCAGAAAAATTATAATTTATTATGTGCCATTCACAAATCATTAAACATAGTGACTTCGGAAGAGTCTCAATCTCTGCTCATACATAGATTAATTCTTTTCTACATAGAGAAATGTGCTAAGTGCTATATATACATTTCATTCACCTCCCTGCAAGAACGCTATGAATTCAGTTTTAATATTATCCCCATTGTAAAACTAAGGAGACTGAAGCTTAGAGAAATGAAGTCATTTGCCCAAGGTCATACAGCTCATACTACGGAACCCAGATCTGTTCGGCTCCAGAACCCAGGCACTTAATTACTCTGGTCTCTTTGATCTTTTTAAAGACTGAAATAAAGCTGCTAATTGCAGAGAACCAACCTCAGGAACCCATGTGCTACCAGCGTCTGTATCCTAGTTTCCACCACGACCTCAGATCACCGGCCTGCTCCCTCATCTCCACTCAGACCCCCAACCTAATGAAAACTAGAAAAAGTCTCACTTGTCCAACTGCGCTCTGGGGTTGTCCCACCCTATAGAACCATGGGTGACTCAGAGGCAGAAAGCATCAACTCGGATGATTCACTCCCTGACAAGGAAGATGAAAGAGAAGGAGCAGTGAGCCAGGTTGGTGGTGGGCAGGGCGGGGCGGGGCAGGGCAGGTGTGCAGACAGCGGGCCAGGTTGCAGGACAGAGAGTACATACAGATCCGGAGCGGGTGGAGGTGGTGCTCGTCATGCTGTCCCAGCTGCCGATGCGGGTCACAGGTTCCGAGCCAGGCCCCTCTGGCCACAGCTCCCTCTCGGGCATTGCCAGAAGCAAGGTGCAGGGACGGCGAAAGGGGCTCCCAGAGGGGAAGCGGAGAGAAGCGAAGAATGTCCCAAGCTGGGCCTGAAAAGAAAAGAATCAAAGCCATGTGTGAGCCAAGCCTGGGCTCTGGCAAGGCTCTGCCCAGGCAGGCCCTGGAGCAGCATGGCAGCAGGGACATCAAGCAAGCAAAGTGTTGGAAGGGGCCGTGGACAGCCATTACCCAAACCCAACCCCCCCAGCCTGCAGGGAAGGACACACAAGCTGGCTCACATACATGCAGAAGGACGGACTTAGGTGGTGGAGGAGCATGTAGTCAGAAAGGAAATGCCATCATCTCCTTTAGTCACCTTTCTCTCTGAACTAGGGGGCTTACCCTCCATCCTCATTACTATAAACAATAAATATTATAGGGGTTAATAGCTTGGATTCTGGAGGTCGTTGGATCTGGGTTTAAATCACAGGTTAGCCATTTACAGTTATGTGACTTGAAGCAAATGACTCTTTCAGTTTATTTTTCCTCATGGAACAGGGTTAATGTAAGGACTAAATGAGAACAGTTAGCATCATTTAGCTGGTAGTCAATATTAAGCAATGAATAACTAACTACTACTGTTCTTATAATAAGAAAAAGACAAAATCCGCTTGGGATCAAAGTAAATTGAAGGAAGGGAAACAAGAGTTTAGAGAAGACGGGTTCAGGGAGACTATAGGCTTGAAAGAAGGAACAGGGCCTTAATAGTACCTACATCATAGGGTTGTCTTAAAGATACAACAAAATAGTCCACGTAAAACACTTGCACAGTGCACGGCCCGATTGTTAGCTGCTATTATAGTCAACAGCACCATCATCACAGCAGCCACCAGCAAGCCACCACTGTCTCCCTAGCCTTGGACACACATGCATAGCACCTACAGTGGTTGGCACAAACCCAATTTTCCTCGTGTGCATCACCCCCTCTATGGTTGAACTGATTCCAAGGAGGTTTCCTAACCCAGGTCAAATAAACAAGAAAAATGTCCCAGATAGCGTCCTCCCAACTCCAACTCCTAGGGAAAAACGTTTCAAGTTCACTGTGCCAATAGTAACAGCAAAGGAAGGCCATCCACCTTCTGAAAACCACAAGGACTTTCACATGCCTGTGTGTGGGAAACACTCCAGCAGAATTGGGAGGGCCAGGGTGACGCTCCTTTGTGAACATGAAATTCTAAAAAAATATATAAAGATTAAAAGACAGTCTAAACAGAAAGTTGAGGGAGAGGTAGAATACAAAATATAGAATAGAGTCTGATTCTGAATCCATATTTCCCCCATGACACCATACTTTGTCTTCTACCACCTTTCCTACCCTTCCAATACTAGGTAAAATGCCCTAGAAAAAAAATGTGTTCTATTTGAGATCTCGGGACTTGGGGTTTGGATTTCAGGGCTCGTTGTTCCTTCACCAATCACTGCTCCCAATGCCTAAGCCAGGTTTAGGCTGTGCTGGGTGTGTCAGCCTGCCAGCTCCAAGGCGCTGACAAGCACAAGGCCTCAGAGAGCTCCCCTCCTGCTCGGGAGAAAGCCCTCAGGTGGAGCAGGGAGGGAGGAGAAGGACAATGGGGAACGAAGAGGGAAGATCCCTAATGACACAGGTAGTTGATGGTGGCCCAGCGCCTCTCAGGAGATAGAGAGGGAACAAGAAGGAACAGAAATGCCAAAGATGCCCAATGACAAGTCATCATTGGGTAAGGCAGGTCTTAGAGTTCCTTCATGAGGTTAGTTGCCCAATATCTAGAACCCCAAAGACACAGAAACATGAGAAGTCATGTGAATGAAGTCCAGTCACCTCCTACATCCACTCCATTGATGACTAGGTTCAGATAGTACTAACTCATCCTTGACATTCTATGAGATTGATGCCATTACAGAAAAGGGGAACCATCTCTCATAAGACGGGCTCAAGGAATGCTAGATGAATGAATTTGACGTCCATTTAGTGTCTGTTGAGTTGAACTATGGGAAGACCTCTTTTTCTGGCTTCTACCCTATTACTGTAAGCGCAATGGAATCTGGTCAGTGCTTTCAGTTAAACTAACAGGCCTGGAGCATGCGCTGTTTCTGAGAAGTGAGTGGAGAACCATGGGTCTAGTTTTTGCCTTCATTTCTCTTCTCTGAAAAATCGGGGCAGTAAATAGTCAAAGTGGCTCACTGTCATGAATATAATATTCTCCGTGAATGGGTGAGAGGGTGCTCCCTCTTCCTTTCAGAGAAAATGACTACCCGGGTTCTTCTAAGCACCCTTCAGTGTTTATAGTGGTTTCCTAGCCTGTCCTTCCTCCTAGGGTGCCTGTCACACTCTCACTTCAGAACCAGGGTGGCCTGAAGCAGCTGGAAGAGATGGAAACAATTTGAATAGCACTACTTCAAAAAAAAGAAATAGCTTACAAAGTACTTTAAATATGCTAATGAGATATTCAAAATAGCCTGATCACTTAGGCAGGGTGTGGCCCACTTCCCCTCCCTCTAACTGTACATCCAGGACAGCCGGTGGCCCCTGCCCTTCCAGAGGGCATCTCAGACCGTCCAGATGCAAGAGGGCCATGCACCTAAAGAAGGTCATTGGCCACCCCTGGCTGAGCACAGAAGCCCTACAGTCACCCTTCTTCTAACTCACACCTTGAACCCTGTACATTACCTTCTCCAGCTTCATGCTCCAAGGCCAGGTTTGGCCCCAACAACAGCCATCTCCATACTAAAGACATTACACCAAGTGCCATTGAAGATCATATCATCAGACGCTACATAACCACTGCAGGGACAAATCCCAACCTGAAACCAAAGTTCAGTGAGTCCTGAAGTGCTCCAACCTCGGCTCCACACCTTGCTTTCTGACGCAGCGTCTGACCCGTGAAAAGGTCTCTCCCCACTCCCACTTCCCCTCCCACCCTCCCTCACCAGTTTGGCCTGATCTGGATGCGGCTGCATTTCCTTCCACCAACTTTACAACCTTGAAACTTGGGGACTATTTCAGGGCAATCATTGAAACCTGAGATATTTCAACCTGATAAAAAGCCCGAGTACAAGCACTCAGGTGAGAGTTTGGTATCTTTGAACCCTTGACCTCTGGAGGACTTGAGGGGAGGAGGGAATGGGTTAAGAAATGTGTATAGTTAGGGCTGGCCATGCACAGGCACATTAAATATTAACCACTCCACTAAAGGCAGCCAAGCCTTGGAGGAGAGTAAATAAATAGCGTGTGGGATTCTGGCATCTGCAGGGGTGGGGTGGGCAGGAGGCTTCAGCCCCATTTCAGTTTTCTCTGTACCTTCTTAATAGACTCCTCCCCTGAGCCACCCCCACATCCTCCCAGGGCTCGGTCTCCCTCCCCAGTAGTCAAGGAGGTCGCCTACTTCCTTCAGACTAGGTGTCTCTGCTTTTCTACCCAGAAATGCATCCCAGGTTGGACAAGATCCCAAGGAAACCACCAGGACGACTTCCATTGTACTGTGGGTGCATCCTCTCCGAGCACGTGGGGAAGTTTCTGCGTGCTTTATGGAAACGCTCTAAACCCCCTCTTCACCCCTGGGTCTGAGGGAAGGGGTTGGTATACATATTCTCTGCACAAAAGAGCTTTGTTAGAAAGCCAATACAAGGGTTGGCAAAAGTAGGTTTACAGTTGTTCATTGGCAAAAACAAGAATAAACTCTGTTTCCCGTAGTCACAACTGTTCACCTACTTTTGCCCACCCCTGTATATCTGTACATTCACTCAGCTTGTGTCTCAGACCCCAGGTCTTCCTGCTTCCCTCTTTCCTGCAGCAGGAGAAAGGAGACATAGGGCAAAGTTACAGGCCAGAGTGCCCCCCATCCCCAGAGGTGGATAATGGAGAGCTGACTTACTATTCTGACTTGACTTCTGCATCCAACTTCCTTGTGCAAGTAAACCTGTCAAACAAGCTGCTAACTGGGAACCCTGATGAAAGCACACCCGGGGCTGGTTCTCTCTGTGGACACGATCACACTCCTGTGACCTGAGCCCCACTCGGAACTCCTACCAGAGTCATCATGCAACCACGAAAGAGTCATAAAAATGTGGGTGAGGCCCCAGCACAGCCAAGTAGCTTTCGGTTTGCCAGTCTCCATGTCTATTCACAGGTCAAGTCAGAAAATTAATTGAGTTGAACCCAAATAAAGGGGGACTCTGCGACTGGCTTGTCCATGAGGTTTCCAGAGATGAGCTGGTAGCCTGAGCTGGAGTTTTTCCAATGTAACCAAACCTCGCCTCCCCTCACAAACAAGCCAGCGGAGCTCATGCCTTACACACCTGTCCACAGAAAGCTCCATTATCACATTGCCAGTATTACACACACACACACACATACACACACACTGCACCCTTTACTTAAATAAAGATAGTGGGTGAGTTGATAAAGCCATGGGAGAGTTTCCAGTGGAAATGCAATGGAAAAAACTACTCCCATTTCCTGGGCCTTCCTGCATTTTGACTTCTCTACTCCAACGATTCTCGTCCAAAGTCACAAGTCAATTGGAATTGCTCAGAGATGGAAATTTCCAAAACAAACCTATTTCCCCCCCTTGTACGCTTATCCAACCTAAATAAGCAGGTGGAAAGAAAAAAAAAAACATTCCAGCCCTGGTCTCCACAAAAGCACTTCAATCCAACCTTCTCGCATCCCCGACTGGCCTCTGGGAGTTGAGGAACAGAGAGGAAAGCCCGCTAGCTGGGGTGTATAGGGCTCCCCACAACCCTCTAGCTCTGAGTTCCCACACAGCCCCCTACCCCCTCACACACACACACCTTGCTACAGTATAAGCAACAGTTGGTTAGCGATGAACTCACCTTTACTGGGTCGGGGGCTGAAGAGAGGAAAGAGATACCCTTATATTTCAAAGGGCGGAGACGCGGACAGAGCCGGCTTCCCCTGCCTCCTGCTGTTTTCTTCTTTTGACCTCTTCCTGACTTACCTGGACAGGTAAATGCTTCATCTGTGCTGGTTCGCCCCACCCTGCCTGACTCTCAGCCAATCCCAGCATTCTCTCCCTCCTTCTCATTCCAGCTGTTTCTCCAGGGAAGGTGTGGGAGGGGAATGGGCAGGGCGGTGTTGCTCTCACTTAGCCAATCATCTCTTGCCATTCCTTCCCCTATTAAGAGCCAATAAAGGGCCCTTTTAAAAAAAACGGAGGGCTGGAAGGAAGAGGGACTGGTTTGGGCTGAGAATGGAAAAGGAGAGTTGGCAGTGAGGGAGTAGGCAAAAAAATAAAATAAAATAAAATAAAATAAATTGTTTTTTAAATTACGTCTTCATATAAAGAAACAGTCCACTGGGCAGTCTGCTCTTTTACGCATCGGTCTGAAACTTGGTTTTCTATCTAGAGCTGCCTTCTTCCACTTGGAACGAAGTTTTCCCCAGAATTCTCCAAATTAAAATCCCCTGTGGCCAATTTCGTTCATGACTTTTCCAATCTTTCGGAATCACTTTCATCCTCAAGCCTTTGCCTAGCAGCCCATAGTGTTTCAAAGTCCACTCCTGACCGTGAGGGAGATGCTTAAGACTAGGGATGCCTAGGACTAGGGATGACACACCCTTGCCCCCCCCCCCGCCCCCCCACACCCGCCCCCCAGATTGCCAAGGGCCTTCTTGGCCTCATTTCTTTCTGCGGGAAACGAAACAATTTTCTCTCCGGAGAGTTCCCTGCTACAAAAGTGCCTGGACAGCCTCAATGGAGAGAACATGCTTGTTGTCGTTGGGTCTCTGGTCTCTTAGCTGTTCATGGAAGGTAGCAATAACCATTCATAAATAAAAACAAAATAAGTTACCCACCAGGTTAGCAACTCCTGAATCCTCCCATGGCGGATTTTTGGCACGTGTAGGTAACCAGGAGAAGCAGGGAGAAGAGAGTAGGTGGAAGAATCCGGTACTTTCAGGAAGAAATCTCCCTCCAAGTATGGAAGCTACTTTTACCACTTGTGATTTTTGCCTGGATGCTGATCTTTCCCGGACATAGGTTTTCCTCAGTGTCAAAAGGGCGGGAAGGAAAATTAAAATCAATGCCCATAATAACTGCCAACATTTATTAAGCTGTTGCTGGGCATTAGGTATTGTGCTGTGCTCTGCATTTTCATCCACCCTTTCATTTCATCTTCATTTCAACTTCAAAAGGTAGATGCTGTTAATACCCAAACCTTACAGGGAGGTTAAATAACTTGTCCAAGATCATGTAGCTAGAAGGTGGCAGAGCAGAGATTTCAATGTAGGCGCCATGACAGCAAGCTTGCCACATGCCAGTATGATGCCAGTCAGCCTCGACTTAGGAGAAAATCGTAAGTAGGAAGCATGAAATACTCGGGTAATTTGCAGGTCTAATTCTAGCCATTAGGTTCATCCTTTCCCATCTCATTTCTGTCTTGTCACTATTCAGATCTTTCATCACAAGATGACACATGGCTTTCATCTTTTCTCTTTCTATGATCATAATTGGGTAGGAAATGAGAAGTGCAGTGATCCTGGAGCCAAGGTAGAGAGACGAGGTGGGGCAGGACTAGTGAGGAGGAAGGAGGTAGAGGAACCCCGGAGAAAACCAGTACCCTGTCAGCAGGATATGGATGGCTGAGCTGATTGAGCATTTAAGGGCAATGACCTCTCTTCATGATGTGTAATCCAAACATGTATGATGTCACAATACTAACGAAAGAGGAAGGGCACCTCCTACTGAGGAGTTCAATGTAACTAGAGTTACACCCATGGGTGAAGTCACTGAAGTTGATCCAGCTTCATAGGTGTGTAATTCGAACATTTGCTAAAAAGTAAAAATAAAAAATGAATTGACTTGTGAGCATTAACCTCACAGTGATAGCAGGCATAGTCTTGTTTGTGAATTGACAGTTTTTCAGTTTATAATAAAGTCGAAATAGTTAAGAAGAGCGCCTGTCTTTTACCAGGTAGACGCAGGGACATAGACAACATGATCTTTCTGTTCCTCTTTCCTTTTAGGCATCTTTTTGAAAAGTATGAAATATTCCAGCTAATTGAAATGTACCTAACGCCCAGTTCAAGAACTGGAACAGGAACCTTACAGTTGAAGTTACTTACAAGCATCACCCCTCCCTCCTCTCCTGCCTCCTCAACACACACATACACCCAGGCTGAAATAAATCACCATCATGCATGTCATGTTTTTTTATTCTCTATGTCTTTAAATGTTTTACCCTGGAATCTTGTTTTTTCTCTGCTCTCTTGGAAAAATACCAAGTCTCTAAGGTTCCAAGAGAATTGGGAAGGAGGCCTGGGACTAGGGGAAAGAGAGGGCTTCAAAACCCAGACATTCTAGTGTCTGAGAGACTAAGGCTCCCTGATTGATGCAGGTCATCTTTGGAGGAGTGTGGCGTGTGTGTCATTGCTCTTTGTGTATGAATTCCTGTTTGATGACTTGACTCCATGAAATCTAATTACAGTCCAGCTCACCTGACTCATCTGTGTCCTCACTCCTCCATCCTGGCATGCTGTTGTGGGGCAGTCATCTTCTTGACCGTCGGAGACTAGTTTACTATTTCCTTCTGAGTACAGCCTCCCAGCGAGGCATCTCACTTACTCACTCAAGTACACTTCTACACACACACACACACACCCCTTCAAAACTGAAATATACCACAGAGAGTCATTGGGTAATCTTTCCTCTTTAGACAACTTATATTGGCAAACTCTCTGCAAAATAGTCATGGGCCTCCATTCTAACCATTCATGATACTTGTTTACTCACATTATAGTCACACTAGAGGCCCAATTCACGCAAGAATGGGCCTTCCTTCCCCTGGCTGCTGGCACTGCCTTTGCTCAGGCCCAGAACTGCCTTTCCACCTTCCCACACTGCCCAGAGGCCCGGAGCAGCTGGGGCGTTGCAGAACGCCTGGGTCGTCGCCATGGTCCCGCCCCCGGCTGCTTGGCGCCTGCATATGCAAATTAACCTGTCATCTTTGTTGGGTTAATTTGCTTACTCACTCCTGATTGGCTGGTGGGCATTGCAAAGGTATGGTCAATTTGCATCTTTATCTTTTATTAGAGTAGCTTCTATCAGTGTCTTTCTTCTCCTTTTCCTTGCTAAAGAAAAAAGGAAGTTACTTTGAACATGTATATCATCATCCCTAAGAAATGCTGGGTGCCCACAATGTTCATGGTATTGGGCAGGCTACAATGTGCTGAGTATATTTCTGAGCATATTTCTAACATATTGAGGGGAGGAAAGGTTTTATTCCTTATAGCAAGAGCTTGCTTTAGCCCAGCCAGTCTGGCTCAGTGGTTGAGCATCAACCTATAAACCAGGAGGTCACGGCTTGAGTCCTGGTCAGGGCACATGCCCAGGTTGTGGGCTGGATTCCCAGTAGGGGGTGTGCAGGAGGCAGCTGATCAATGATTCTCTCTCATCATTGATATTTCTACCTCTCTCTCCTTCTCCCTTCCTCTCTGAAATCAATAAAAGTATTAAAAAGGGCTTTCTTTAAAGAGAAAACAGCTAGGGAAGGATTTGGATAAAGGTGATCAGAATTTGGAATTGATAGGCCAGATTAAGATGAATTAGATCACTAAATTCTCACCAAAGTGATATCAGTGTTAATCCTAATATAATTAGATAGAAAGTGAAGGGTGTTATTAACTGGATTTGGATGAAGGAGTTCTGACATTGCTTAACCATTAAGTAGTTCCTGGGAGCAGCTTTCTTTCTTCTTTCTTTTTTGAGAGCAGAGTTACTTTGGCCCACCTATCACGGACATTTAGAGGATTCAGTGGTTCTTTTCCTCCGAGTGCTAATGAAAGTTTGAGGGCTGAGGTCATCTATTAGCACCAGAGAGTTTTGTAAGAAACACCAAATTTTAAGTTGTTCAAAACTGAACTCATCTGACCCCTGCCCCTCCAACCTGCCCTCCCGCCTCTATCTGCATGCCAGCTAACAGCATCACCATACCTAATCTCACCCAGACTCAACACCTCCCAGCAATCCTCCCATGTTCCCATGAGATTGCGCTCATATCTCTTTTTAGCTCCTCATCCTCCTTACTCTGACTCAGGATTTTACTACATGTAGAATCATAGGTTATGAAATATGAAGGAATTCCTTGTTTTATATCTTCCATTTTATAGATGCACATCGGAGTTTCATTCCTCTCAAAATGCTTTGATGTATTTTCATAGCATTCAAGATGAAATTCTAAGTCCCCATATGACATAAAAAGACCTTCGTGAGCTGGCATCTCCTATCACATATTCATCCATATGCTTTACTATAGTCATATTCATTTTTCTGAAACTGCAATCTTAGGGCTTTCAGCCTGCTGTGATTTTTGAATTGTCATTCATTGACTATCCGTCTTCTCTGGGTTTATATTCTTTGTAAATGTAGTAACTGTATTAACTAGTGTATGGAAGTAAATTGCATGAGGCCAAGAACATAGCACTGATGTAAGCCATTAGAGTTCTCTCCAAGTTGATTTAAACAACCATGGTATAACTGGTGGTTCTCCAACGTTATCATGCACTAGAATCACCCAGAGGGCTTGTTAAAACAGGTTGCTGACCTCATTTCTTTTGGAGAATTTGAATTTCTAACAAGTTCCCAGGTAATGTAATGAATACATTTTGGGTACCGTTACTGTTCAACCAGCTACCACTGCACACACCATGAGATTTCTTACAGACCTTTCAATATGAGGTTTGGCCTAACTTATTCTTAAGCTGGAGTTATGCTGACTCCAAAGATATATTCCGTCCTGGTGCGCAAATTAATTACATTATGGATCCACTTCCATAATTTTAAAGTTTTCAATGAGGTTAGTTCAATTTAATTAGAGCCTAAACTGGCCAAGCCTAGTAACTCGTGTTGTTTCAAATAAATGTTTAAATGTCAATATTG
Source organism: Myotis myotis (assembly GCF_014108235.1). Lineage (NCBI taxonomy): Eukaryota > Metazoa > Chordata > Mammalia > Chiroptera > Vespertilionidae > Myotis > Myotis myotis. Next base: position 10,106,983 of record NW_023416322.1, read on the forward strand.
TCAAAGATTAAGTCAATGCTCCAGGAGAGATGTTGCAGGTTCCAAATAGATCTAAGTTCACACAGCTCTCCTTTATAAACTTAAGGGAATATTCAGCCTTCACAATTTGACAATTTGTCAGCAACAGACGTTGAATTCCAACTCTCAGGAGCTGACTGCACACCAGAAAATGGGGAGTTAGGAAGGGAAATTTCAAATGCCCTCTGGTGTTACAAAGAGAAAAGTAGTTCCTCGTGCTGAAGTCATTAGGACTCCACCTACAGAGTGAGATTTGGCAGATCTGGGCACTCAAGACAGAGCAGTGGTCTCTTAAGCTTTTAATAATGAATACTATGCAACTTGAGTATAGCAGCAGCTATTCACTGGCCCTCTTACCTCACCCCAAAATATGCTCAGACAACAATATTTTCACTTCATTTATTCCTTTAAAACAAGTCATTTCATACAGCATTTGGATATTTAAATTATACACTTCATAAATAAAATCAACGCATCTTAATGACAATGGCAATATCACATAAGTGTCGTACAAAATAAAATTGGACATCTCCCAGGTAGCAGCAGTGCACTCACTGAAAAAAAAATACTGACAAACAGACCAAAGAACATTTTTAAAACCACAAAGCCCTGTCCATTTTCACTAAGAAAAATGTTTTTAACAAGAAAAACAGAACTTTGTTCTGGTCTGCTCTTCCCTACTACTTTTTCAAGCCCCGGTCTAAAGCGCTTGGTCTGACAGGCTTGTGGTTTTCTTCTGGCCTCGGGTATCCTCTTCTACTGCATTAATACAGAAAATACGTCCTGCTCGACAAGCTATACATATTTTGTATCTTAAGCGGAATTCCATACTTTTTAAAAGGAAGAATTATTTTGCTAAGGAAATTGTATTTCCTGTAAACAACTTGAGTCCTGAATGGCACCAAGGTGAACTGGAACACGGACGGGAACTGGGTGCCCTGGTCCTTTTAAGTAACTTAGGGGCTACAAACAGCTACATGTCCTATATCAGTTATACAGTCAGGCTTATGTTATCTTAGTAGACATTCTAAAGCTTTCTTAGGTTAATTTTTACTTTTTTTTTACCTACAACTTAACCAAATCATCCCTAAACTCTAGTTGTAGGGTTGTATTTTTAAAAACAAGTATTAGAAAGGCATCTTACCAAAATGCTTATATTCATGGTTTTATACTTTAATGACTAGCCTTTCAGTTATGACCCTGCTACATTCTATGCCAGGGGAGAAGGCTTAAGGCCACACAAAGGCATTGCTTGAAAGTTTTTCCAATAAGCATAATTCATGACTAGGAAAGCAGCCATTTGAGGACCTCTTCTGTTTAAGTGGTACTTTATCCTCTTACCCCTTTCTCCCTTCACTCTAAAACAGCACAGGAGGGCTGTCAATCTCTTTTAGAGTCACAGGAACCAAGACGGAAATCAGCACCCCACAATTCAATTATCAATGTAGTCATTTCTTCAAAGTCAAATATGCTAAGCACTATAAACACAAAACCAGCCAATTTTTGCAGAAAATAAATAAAACTCTTTCCTACAATCAGGGAAGTTTTACATTCTCAATTGGATGAAATGTGCTGAAATATTGTAACTTTTCGTTAAGAAAACATCTTTAGTTAGTAAACTAGCTTATTCAAATCAAGTGTTTCACTGTAGTCTTAAAAATGTTGCTTATTACCTATGATACTTTTAAGGCCTCTGACTCAAAAATCAGCTCCCTTAAAGTAAGTTTGCCTAGAAACAAATGATGAGTTTTAAGAATCTAATCTTTTCAAAGTTGTGACAGTCATCTTTGTGCTATAAGAACCAATTTGAATACTGCACTGTACAATGAATGATAAAGAACGATCACATTAGAGAATTAACATTTTGAACACTAGGGCACAGAGCATGCCCCTCATAGCTACTGAAATTGTGTGCTACTGTTATCAAAACACCAGAACATTGTACCACTGGATACACTATACACTGATGGTAATTGTTAATTGTGAATAGCTGATTGTAAGCAGCTCAAGAATTATGTCTTTAAGATCCCTGGGGAGGGCTAACATGTAAACTTTTATTTCGTATTTTTTAAAGTGCTGCAAATAATAACAAATGCCTATTTCAACACATGATAGAACATAAATCTTAATACATGGAAGTTTAGGAAGGCCATCTAATTTGTAAAGAAAAAAAATCACTCTGCCGCTAACCTTGCATACTCCTCATTCTAATTTTTTTCAAAAGACAGAGAAAACGATGTTTAGCTAGGGTAGCCTGCAACATCTGTTTTAAAGCCTGCGTAGGATAAAAAGAATAGGCTTGATAAGGAGATTAGGCACGGGCACTTAGGGGCATGTATAGATAGATAATTCATTCCTGATGATGATTCTGTGGGCACGTGAACTTCAAGTAATAATCAAGTGGCATGACTATATTAGTTTCTTCCTATAGGGTTAGCTGACCAGCAGCCATACTTTCAAGGGTACCACTCGACTGTACCCATTTTTCATGCATGGGATTTAAAAAATCAACCACAGACATTAACAGAAGATGGGGTCTTAATGTGGCTATCACATCAAAAAATGACCAAGGATAAAATTTTAACTTCGGAAATCACTCTCTCTAGAAGTGCATCTTTATAGCCCTACACCTAATTTTTAAATCCAAAGAGTAAAGGAAAGAAGAATAACGGAAAGGAGTGAGGGGATGGGAAAGCACAATCTTCATTCAGCCACTAATGTAAACTATTTTCATTTTAATTAAAAACATATTCTTGTATGGCAGTCAAAAACAATGACTAGGAAGAATGGTTTCATTCTGCTCAAGCACAAGTTTAAGACAAAGTTTCTTTTAATCCCATTGCAAGTACTAAATCCATAGGTTTTCAAAGTCTCAAGGTTAGAATTTACACACTAGTGAAGTAATTTCAAGAGTTTAGTAAGTGCAGTAACAAACTATAAATTCTGTGAGGCTCATAAACTTGAGTTTAGAATGAGGACAAGCTTAGGTTTTTAATCCTCAACAATTAAGTCAAATGATCTGCCATCTTGAATTTTCCATGATCAGAACATTAAAGTCCTAGTGCTGAATTTCAGCAGCTGATCAATTTTAAAAAGCCATTACTGAGAGCAATGTCAGTCTCTAATTGGTGAATGGACAACTTAGACAACAGCAAACTAGAATAAAATAAGATCCCCTGAACAAACACTGGACACTTACTATAAGCTTACATATACCAACAATATTTTAAATGGAGGGATTTAATTTTATAAGTTATCAGGTTCTTTTTCTATTTGCTAACGTAACCCAATGTAGGTAGAGTATACTCAATTTTAAAGTGTCAGAAATTTATGTTGGGAAACACATTAATAGATGCCTGGTACATTATAAGTTACTCAATAAATATCTGTTGCATGAATATACTTCTCTAAAATTCCAGTTAGTAAATGTCAAGTTTGGCTCCTGAAGTACCTAAGAAAGGAAGGAAAACAATTTGATAGATGTTACCCAGTAGTATACTCTTCACTTAGAATTTTAAATTTAGTATTTTCTGGGGAAAATAAGAGATACAGAAACTTTTTAGACTGGAGGACAGACAGGTACCAAGGGATTTTCAATCATATTCATCTGTACACATTATGATTGCCAAACATTAATTATCACAAACTTACAAGTGCTATTTTTAAGGCTCATTAAAATAGAAAATTAAACACTTTTAAGTTATACTGACCATAGCAACTTTTGCCTAAAGAGGCTATTCACATAAAAAGTACTAAAAAAAATGTCATCTAATGATTTCCTGTATATTTAGTGACTTGTTCCTTAAAGGTACTTTTCCCCTACATTGCTTATGTGTTCCCTAATGTAATATGGCTACCTCCACCAAGTGAAAGTGCTAAAAGTAGATCTCAATTGTATAACATTTGTCAACAAGATACAGTGAAAAAGAATTTAGTGCATTAAAGTATACCATTAGTTTTCTAAGGGAGACACTTAATAAAAATGAGACCAATGTAAGAAAACTTCACAACATTAAGCCTCTTCACATTATGTGAGCTAATACACAACAAATTAAAATTTAGCATCCCTGATCGTCAGAAGATTCACGAAAAGAGGTAGAAAATTTTTATCTGGAAGATCTCATAGTGAAGCTAAGTTTTAGAGGGTTTGCTTTAAGGATTAGCCCACCAAGCAAATGGCTACACATCTAATATTAGGAAGAAGCTTATTCAGGTAAGGCAACAGTTTTCAAACTGCCATATTTTGGAAGTGAAACTAATTCATTCAACGTTATTATCCCAATTACTTTAAAACTCTTCAAAAGTCCAAGATCAAAATCATGGATAAGCAATAATTTGCAGAAAGGTGAAATTATTACAAGAGCATTAGTGGCAGGATAAGGCTAAGATATAAAAACATAATGTTTAGATAAGCAAAAGCTCTCACAAAATCCAAACCAAAGCATAATCATTAGCACTTTAGAGAAAGATTTTTTTTTTTTACGAGTTGGAGGAAGTGCTCTTAACAAAAAGCTGAGGAAATTAAATCCCTTCAAATCTTTATGTAAAAAGGCAAAATTCAAGCATTCAAATTTCATGGTACTTCAGTTAAATAAATACCCTGCTTAACTAAAATGTATCCAATGTGACAAAGATTAATAAATGAGTTGCATTAAAACACGAGGCCAATGGTCTTTTAAAGCTTCAGTAAGCGGCTCAGGCACCTTTTCCCTCATACATTCTCCTTCTATACCCTAACGATCCTAAAGTGGGCACCAGCAGTTTCTGTTTTTTAGGTAACATTCTCAGGGCAAGACTCATCCCTGTAAAAACTGCTTGTAATGTACTTGTGACTGGTTAAGTACACATTTATAAAGTCTACCAAATTGCAATATAAAATCAGTTTTGACAAGTCGGTGTATCTTCTTTTGAGGAATCAATTCATAATTTAGACACTATTAACGCAAGAGTTTTTAAAAGGACGCAATTACTGGAGACACTGTGGTTTACGTCCAGTGGCCTCACATGAAGCCTTCCGCTTTACCCAAAACGGGCAGCCGTTTTCTTCTACACGTTAGTGCTGCTGGGTGCTACCTTACAACGCGAAAACTCAATCTTCAGGTTAGTGCCGGCAGGTAGAAAGGACCACCTATTCTGTCACCCCAGCAGGAAGAGGGCATGTACCACCGCTGTAGACACATCTGTAAACGTGCACACTAATTTTAATCTTAACAAGGAATTTCAGTGCCTTCGTGGTTCTAAGTTAAAAGGATGATTCAAGCATGGTGTCTTTAAGGTTACGAATAGCTTATTGGAAAACCCAGAACCTTCTGGATCTGTGAGGTAGTAGGGGTCAATCCTCATCACGCAGAGATCAGACTTCGCCGAAGTTGGTGTGGCCCGTCTCTTTGGCATGTTCCCTTGCTTCTGCCTGTCCAGTTAACCCCTGTTGACATATCATGCATCTCAGGGTGAAGCGGTTTACATCCGTAAACTGTCTCTTCCTTTTCGCTTCATCTGCTAATTCCAGTGCTTGTACCAGAACGATATCATCATTAGAGGAGAAAATGGTCAGAGGAGGGGTGTCGGGGTCGGGAAAGTTACGCTGAAGCGGATCATAGTGGACGCCATCATATATAAGCAGGACCCTTTTGGAATAGCCTGCGTCTTCCCCAAAACGGTCAATTCTTACCGTCTGTGTATCCACCACACAAATTTCGCACTGATAAAATTTAGACAAAATCGATATTTCAATGGCTCCTCCCCACGTGTCATCCCTTTTGATCCATTCACAGTACTCTTGATTGGTTTTCCCCAGGATGGCTTCGCTATAGAAATCTGGGTCGCTTGCTACAATGCGTGCTATGAGGCGTCTCATCTCAGGGGCACAGGCTGGGTTCAGGACCCCTCCTTCAACCACGTAGTACACACTGGTGAAGAGGCAAGAGTTGTCTGCTGGGACCACGGTCCTGGTAAGCACGGGCACCGTTTCCCTGGCATAACAAGGAGCACCATGTCTGGCGAACGCAGGTGAGGCGTGGGGCCTGGCTTGGTCTTCTTCAACGATCAGCATGTCGCCTGTTAAAAACAAGAACACAAATCCAGAACTGCGGAGACGAAACGGGGGGGTTCACTAGCCAAGTCTGTTAATCACAAACAGAAGGAGTTAAAGTGTAAGCTGGGGTCAGCAGGGAGAGCCCAGCTTTGCAAACAAGTGACCACCTGCTAATAATACTGCTGGTTCAACCGAATCTTCAAGTTCAAGACAAACAAAAACCCAGAACATCTTAGGTTGCATCCCAACTCTGAGAAGGGGCCGGGGCTAAGCACCTTCATAGTTCCCCGAAAAGAGACATCTCCAGAACAAAATGTCCTGATGCTTGTTTGCTCTGTTTTTAACAAGCGCACATCTTCCACCAGCTGTTCATCATCGTCTGGAGTCTGGACCACTAGGGGGCTCCCCTCGCCCTGAAAGTTACCCAGCCTGTTTGCTGTTTACAGGATCCCAGATACAACCGCGGGAAGCCTTTCAGGATCAAGGCTGCTATTCCAGGTTCCATGCTGGACAGAAATAGCTGCTGCTGCTTAGAACTTGATGGGCCCTTTAGTGGCTGTGCACAAGCAAGCGCTACAGCGAGGACACCCGCCCAAGGCAGTATATACACAGGAAGGTGATCGCAAAAACAAACCAGGGAAGCAAGCAAGACAAGCACCCCGCCTCCTTCAGACCTGCCATCTTCGTTCAGCGGTACAGGGGGCATGGACCATCAGGACGGAGAAAATAGGTCCTACTGAATGCATGCCTTTGTGGACGCCGAGGGGAAACAAAATGAATGAGACGTTTCCCAGACAGACTAGAAAGCAGATGGAGGAAGGGGGGAACTCAAAGGCTCGGAGCTTCTCGCAGGGGCTGGGCCCTCCCTGTCTGCTTCAGCGCGTCCCGGCCTCCGCCCGAGTTCTCCAGCTTCCACCTGCCGGCAGCCGGGTCCTCAAAGCCCGGGCCGGCCCGCAGCCGCCGCGCCTCTACTGTGTGCTCTCCCGCAAGCCCCTGGCCATCCTCCCAGGCTTCCCCGGGCCCCAGCCCCGACGCCCTTACCTGACTGGATGGGCAGATCCCCCAGCATGGCGTCCCCATTGCTGAGGTCCAGGCACTCGGGTGGGTATCCCACGAGGATCCGCTGACAGTCCGGGGCGATCCCCGTGATGGCAGCAATTTGGCCCTGGAGCTCCCGCACCCGCGTCCGGCTGGACAACTCCTGCAAAACATAGGTGCCGTCCTTGGCTTTGCAGCGGAGCCGCCACATCGTGTCGGTCAGGCCACCCATGGGCCTGACAGCCGCGGGGCCGGCCTTGGTCCCGGCAGCAGGATGGCAGACGCCGCCGCGGGGGCACTCAGCCTCCGCGCGGACTCCAAAATGGCTACCCTTCGCCGGGCCAAACATCGCGAGAACTCGCGGGCGGCCACCGTTTTCGCGATATTTGGGCGCAGCTTCGTTTCAGCCCTGGAAGCAGAGCGAGTTCTCTTAAAGGGACAGCTAACTCCCCACTCCTCCCGCCTCTTCGGGAGCCGAAGGGTGAAGATGTATCAGTATTTCTAAAGAACAAAAGGTCTTGCTACCTGTAGGTCGAGTGAGGTGCCCTCGAAATCGGCCGCATATATGCTCAAGGCGAGAGGGCGGGGAAGGAGTTCCTGAATCCAGTACATTGGAATGTCGTCTTGCACTGACTTGAGGTCGGGAATTACTAAATTGGGGCTTGCGAACTACACCGGGAGAAAGAGAATCATGGTTCAGCACGCAAATGAATGCCAAGCATGGTCAGTGAGTCAAAGGACCGGCCGAAAATAACCAGGGGCGCAGGATTAGACTCATGGCGGCGGCAAACATTGACTCACTGAGGTTGAGGGGTGACTGGCCTCGCCACCTGCAGGAGGCTGTCACCTGCAAACGTCCATTGGCCACATCAGAAAGCTCAGTATGAGGTCAGACTCAGGCTGTGCCATTGCCCTCGGCCCCAGGGCAATTGCCACCTGCAGGGAGGGGGTGGCAGCATGCGGAGAAGGAACGAGGAGGACTTGTGTGTGTCACCCACATTCCAGCTCAGGCCCCGAGTACACAAACAGGAAGATGGTTCCCTTCCTGCCTTCCGTGTGACAAGCACTGTGATCGGAAGAGAGGGCGGGTTGTCAAGGACCCGTAACCACTGAACTTCACAGCAACGTGATCATGCGAGGTTATGTGACCCCTTTCAACCCTGCATCCCTAGAACCGACGGCTGTGTCCAGCAAATAAATGCTCAGTCAATGCCTGCCGAATGGATAAAGTTATAGAGTCACAGAGGGCAACTGTCATAGACTGGGCGTTGTAATAGGGCTTCACTATGAGATGTCTGAAGGAAGACTTCAACCCCCAGCCGAAGGAGAAATAAAGACATCTCTGAGTTTACCTCTCTTGCAAGAAATCCACACTCATTGTTCGCTTTCCATCCCCCTTAGAGCAGTACGCCCAGACCTGCGAGGTGGGGGTGTATCAACAGAATCGAGCGTCAAGCGCACGTGGAACGTGTCCTTGAGATGTGCAAACTCACCTCCCCTGCAAACACCTCCACCTCTGCGTAAGTTACGTGTAAGCTTTGAGTCTTTTCACGCCCTTCAGGACCCGTTTTCCTGCTGGAGCCGTTTTCCTCTTTGGTTCTTCAAGATGACCCGAGCAGAAGGCATAGTGTGGGCGGTCGGAGGGGGTGGTGAAGGTGGTAGACGTCCACTGGCATATGCGGTTGGGCCCAAAGAAGCTCGCGGCTCAGCAATGAGTTGGTTTTCTTAATTTAGAAAGTCTGGCCTATGAGAAGGATATGCAAACACCCTAAGCCAGTGGTTCTCAACCTTCTGGCCCTTTAAATACAGCTCCTCATGTTGTGACCCAACCATAAAATTATTTTCGTGGCTACTTCCTAACTGTAATGTTACTACTGTGATGAATCGTAATATAAATATCTGAAATGCAGGATGGTCTTAGGCGACCCCTGTGAAAGGGTCGTTCGACCGCCAAAGGGGTCGCGACCCACAGGTTGAGAACCACTGCAAGCCTTGGGTAACCAGCTCAAGCGCGGGGACTCAAGGCGGGAAAGGGTTAACCTCCCCAAAGTTGTGTCTTCAAAGTCACACCCTCTCCAGACAGCTCCGTCCACTCTCGCGAGAGTATGCAAAAAAGACGTAGATTTCCACAAACCCCGCCCCCAGCCTTCTTAGTTGCCGGGCAACGATGCAACCAACCTCCACGGTGCGGGGAAACTTGGGAACGTGCTCTCTTTCCCCTTCACAGCGCCGTCCTCCTCGGGGAGCCTGCGTCAGCGAGTCCTCCTGGAGCCCCGCCCCCTGGAGTCTGCGGGCGCCGATTGGTCGAAGATTCTCTCCAGGTGAGGACCAACGTGGGGGTGGGTGGAGCCAGGCGGGGGCACTTGAATTGCGAATGACTGGTGTGCCGGGCCCGAGGCCGCCGGGTGTGGGCTGGTGTCTGCTTCGTTACCGGGGAGCTGCCGGGGTCGCTGCCGGGAGGGATCTTGGGGATCACAGGGTGAGCGACAGCTGCACTGCGCCTGCAAGAGGCTGGGAGGGCGGGAGGAGGGGGACTGCGTACACCCGGATGAGGTGCGAGACGAAGGCGCCCTGCTGTTTCGGTGAAGTGCCGGCCCCGAGACGCAGCCCGGAGTGCGGACCTCCAGGGACTTGGATCGCAGCAGGTGTCTGGGTTGGAGGATTTGCGTGGTCAGTGGGAGCGCAGCCAGTGCCAGGTCCTTAAAGCCATAGGACCGTCCTTCCTCACGAATTGCTTGTCTGGGTTTGGGGAGTGAGCTCGGGGGCTCTCCCACCCCAGTTTGAACTGATCTGATTACACCTTAGGGTGTTTGCATACCCTTATTCTGTAGATGACCTTGAGGAAGTCATTTACCGCCTCTTTTGTGCCCCCATGTTCCTTCTACAGACCTTGTCCCGGGGTTAATTGGGGAGACGGTGCAGAGCAAGGGCTTGAGAATAAGAGCACCAGAAGAGAAATGGTGACGTGCTGGAAATGGGGTGTCTGTCCAGTTACAGTTTTTCCTTAAGGGAACACATTTGATATTTTCCCACTTTCTCATTTTTTTTTTTCCAGGACTGAGTCCTACCATTGGACTGCCCTTTGTTTGTGATAATGAACTTTATCTGTTCACAACCACCCCACCCCCCCACCTGCTGCCACTACTCTCCCCAGATTCTTAATCTAGAATTTGAGGTCAGCAAGGACTTGGATGAGCCACACAATTTGATTGACCTCAGTTTTTCAATCTGTAAAATGGGAAGGAGTAATAAATGGTAGTAAAATCTGCCTTATTACAGGAATATTGGAAAGAGTGAAGGCGATAATTTATGTGAATGGTACTCCTAAATCAGTATTATAAATGCAAGATTCTAGTGCTCTATTTTTATGCAGACGAGGAAACCCTGAGGGCTCTGGTTTCACGCCTTATCCTAGGGCAGTGGTTCTCAACCTTCTGGCCCTTTAAGTACAGATCCTCATGTTGTGACCCAACCATAAAATTATTTTCGTTGCTACTTCATAACTGTAATGTGTCTACTGTTACGAATCTTAATGTAAATATCTGATATGCAGGATGGTCTTAGGCGACCCCTGTGAAAGGGTCGTTTGACCGCCAAAGGGGTCGCAACCCACAGGTTGAGAACCGCTGTCCTAGGGCATGTAGCTATTAACTGGGAGAAAGAGGGCTGGACTTTTCCACTGATACCTCAGGGATCCATTCTTCACTGAGTGTTTTGAAGGACGTCTTCTTCCTTCCCTCCCTTACATTCCTTTTGTCCCTTCCAGACGTCTGAAGAGCCGCCATGTCTGAGGATACTGCATCTTCCTCAGAACAGAACAATAGCAGCAATCAAACCACAGCCTCCAATCTTCGACTGTCCAAGAAGATATGTTGTAAGTTCTGGCAAAAAAGAGGGTTGCACTCTCCCAGAATTTTATCTTGGGAATACAGTTGTCATTCGAGACTTTGCTGCTTGGTGGGAGTGAGAAGTAATTCTTTGACATGGGAATTGAAAACAAAGTCTACAAAGGGAAGAAAAAGTAGACTGGGTGAAGTGTCTGTCCTTGGGGCTAGCCTGCGGGTGGAGCCCAGCATTTTCTTACTGCTCTCTTCACCTGAATCTGTCTCCTGGGAGTATCTGCACACTGCAAGCTAAAAGCTAGGGCAAGCATTAGAAGTATACACTGGGAGGGACCATGTGCAGGAATTACCTGGGGCTGACATTGTGAACAGTTTCCCTTGGTTTTCTTGGGCTACCTTTTGGGAGGGTGCTGCTCATTGGAGAAATTGCAAGTAGGAACCCATTGCTACAGCCCTCCGTGGGACCGGCCCTGACATTAGAGACTTTTCTCTGTGTCTTGGGCACCTTACTTTCTCACAGGTTTAGCCTTTGAACTTTGCAGATTATGTTCCCTACAGATTTTATTCATTCCTTTGGGGACGAGGTTTCACCGGAGTTTTTTAATGCTACTTATTTAGACAGAGATGGCAGGTGGGATTGCAGAGCGATGAAGCAATTGCGGTGCTAAGCATTGTTATAGACCTCAACAGGGTCAGTAGGTTCAGAAGGTCCTGGGCCACTGGGCTCCAGATGTCTTGGGGAGCCTAAAGGAATGCCAATCCTTCTCCCCGCAGCGTCCAGATTGCATCTTGCCGTTAGTCAGTCTTCTCACATCAGTGGTTATATATATATTGGCAGGTGGAAACAGCCAGGCAGCATGAGACCTGGAATCATCTCATGTTCAAAGCTTTCCCCAGAGTCTCGACCTTGATCTCATGCCCTTTTCAGTCTCAGGATTAACGATGATAATCTCTTCACCCGGCGCCCATGAGGCTTGCTGGGTTTTGGGTTGTAGCAGGGGCAGGTGGTTTGGATGTCATACTGGGGTTGGCATACTTCGCCGGTTAGGGTCTCCTTTCTCTGCCAGGGCAGAAACCTAGGTACTGCGGGCTGTTTTTAGGGCAGCCTCTAGAGCACTGGTTCTCAACCTTCCTAATGCCGCAACCCTTAATACAGTTCCTCATGTTGTGGTGACCCCCAACCATAAAATTATTTTCGTTGCTACTTCATAACTGTAATTTTGCTACTGTTATGAATCGTAATGTAAATATCTGATGTGCAGGATGTATTTTCATTGTTACAAATTGAACATAATTAAAGCACAGTGATTAATCACAAAAACAATATGTAATTATATGTGTTTTCCGTTGGTCTTAGGCGACCCCTGTGAAAGGGTCGTTCGACCCCCAAAGGGGTCGCGACCCACAGGTTGAGAACTTCTGCTCTAGAGTAAGAACCTCTGTGTTTGAATCTGGGATTTAATACTTCCTGGCTATGTGCACTTGAACAATTTGCTTACCCCCTTTGTAAAATTAGGATAATAATAGCATGCCCTCCCCCCCCCCACCCCCCAATGATTCGAGAATTAAATGAGTAAATATAGGAAAGCACTTAGAAGAGTGTTGGGCACGTAGCTAGGTGTATTATTTTTACTGGCGGTTCTATTTGCATGTTGTGTTTATTCTTGAAATATCTAAATTGAATTGTGGTCTAAATGCTCTGATGGGGAACTCTCTGTTTAAAAGAACCCTGTGAAGAATTATATTTTCTTTTTTTAAAAAATATATTTTATTGATTTTTTACAGAGAGGAAGGGAGAGGGATAGAGATTTAGGAACATCAATGAGAGAGAAACATGGATCAGCTGCCTCCTGCACACTCCCTACTGGGTATGTGCGTGCAACCCAGGTACATGGCCTTGGCCGGAATAGAACCCGGGACCCTTGAGTCCGCAGGCCAATGCTCTATCCACTAAGCCAAACCGGTTAGGGCAGAATTATATTTTCAGTAAAGAATATTTTCTCCTCTTATTTGACAGTATTGTAACCCAGATTTTGGGGTGTGGATGCACATTCTAAAGAGAGGTGCACTTGATTCACCAGGGCACAGAGAGCTGGTACATGTGTGGGGAGGAGCTGATACCTGTGGGAGCCTCTGACCCTGCACAATGAATGCCCAGTGTCAGTCCCGACTCTGCTTTATTCTCCAAAGGAATCTCCTATCTGCCTTCCTGACTCTTTGCAAGTTTTCTGCCCTGAAGGCTTCTGATTAGCCAAGAAATAGTAATCCCAGGTTTCTAGCCCTCTGGGCTCTTCATTCCTGGTTTGGGCTCTGATCGGCCTCTCGAAGCTCCACCCTCTGCCCCACTGGAAGCATTTGGGTTGTCCTAAAGCCCCTGTTCTTCATTTGCCCCACCTCTTCTCCCTTCCGGTTGGACTATGAAACCCTTACGGTCTAAGGAGAAATACAGTCATGAGACTATATGTTAATTCATTTCCTTTTTCTCTGTTATTTGCCTGCATCTTGGAATGGGCTCCCCTGGCTGCTCAGTGTTCATACCCAGCAGTTCCTTTATTAATAGCTCAGCCATTACCCCCTTGGTGCTAATTACACCTGTGCTGGCTGACTTGGACTCTATGAAGTGACTGAGCTGGGGATTGAAGGATTACTTTAGGGAACCAAAGCCTCCAAAGGAACCTTCCTGGGATGTCAGCTGCTCCAGGGGTGGGGTGATGGCTGAGGTGCCGTTAGGGTGCTGGGAGGACTGCTGTCAGGGCTCTGAAAGCAGTAGTGTGTGGGGCGAGGCCTACATGCTTTTCTTTCTTCGCTTCATCTATTCTTGATTATTTTGAGTAGGTCGGGAACAGACAAATTCCCATGTATACCTTTCCCTAATGACAAAAGCAGCACATGTTCATGAAATATTCAAACAGTACAGAAAGAAAGTGAAAAGTAAAAAATTCCCACAATTTCTCCTGTCTAAGTCTGCTTCTTTCTAACAACTCATTCTGGTGTATCCTATTAAAGAAAAAAAGATTCACGCTGTACACGTTTGGTTCTGCTGCCATTATTCCACCCACCCCCATCCCCTTTAAGCTTGCTATATTTTGGACATTTTCTTCCATGTCAGTAAATCCAGATTTACCTCATTCTGCACAGTATTGTATTGTATGGATATGTCAGTCTCCCCCTGATGGACATTTCTGTTTCCAGTTTTCCACTATCACAAACAATACTGCAGTGAGCATCCTTGCACACACACACACACATACCTTTGCATGTTTGTGCTAGCAACTTTTCTATAGAAATAATAGAAGAAAAGATCGATACATTTAAAATGTTGATCAGAATGACTGTCCTACAAAGTTCTGTATAGTAAACTGTTTAATATTTCAAAATAATTGATGGTACTTGGGCATTATTACCTACTAGAGGCCTGGTGCACGAAATCCATGCACTCGGAGGGGAGGCCCCTCAGCCCGGCCTGCGCCCTTTTGCAGCCCTCGGGGGATGTCCAACTGATGGCTTAGGGGGCCTAAGCTAGCTCCCCACAAGGAGCGGGCCTAAGCTAGCAGTCAGAGATCCTTAGTGCTGCCACGGAGGTGGGAGAGGCTCCTGCCACTGTGGCTGTGCTCGCCAGCCATGAGCTCCTGCATTGAGTGTCTGCCCCTGGTGGTCAGTGCGTGTCATAGCAACCAGTCTTTTGCCGTTCGGTCGATTTGCATATTAGCCTTTTATTATATAGGATTATATAGGATAGCTGCACTGATTAGCAAAACAACTTTCTTAGCAGTTTGGGTATTTCATGCCTATCAGTCAAATAGAAGGCGATAACTGTCAGTTTTATGACTTCTGAGGAGTAAAAAGAAGATATTATTAATGAAACACACTTTAATGGGCAGCATATTTCAAAAATGTTGGCTCTACTTAGGACAAGTAGTGAAGAAGACCTTGATCATGAAAAGGCTGGGAACCAGTGGCCTTCCGGACCACCCTTCAGGATCGGATTAGAAAACTTAGTTGTGCTTATTACCACATGGCTCCTTGTTCAGGTGCTGACAAGAGTGGAGGCTGGGACTAAATGGGTGGCCATGAAACCAGGAGTCTGGTCAGAGCCCTGACCTTGATTGACTCTCTACTGTGGGCCATGCTGTTTTTCTCTGAGCTTAAGTTTTTCTGTCTATAGGAAGGAAGTCACCAAGCCCTCATTTCCTCATTTCCATGAGTGTGTTCAGGAAAGGAAAGTAAGTGAAAGATTGAGAAAGTAAGTTAAACCTCATGTAAAGAAGATAGAAGAGGCTTTCACGATTGAAACAGCTTTCCATGATAGGCCCATGGGTGTGTTACATTGTCTCTGAAATTAATCAGCATGAAGTGTCTACTACTGAAGATTAAGGTGGGGGTGTTTTTTAACAGGCAGGACAGTCTGTTCCTGGTTCTGCTAATGTGGCAGTTTGAGACAGGAAGTGTGGAAAATGAGAAGCCCTGGTTGCGGCAGATGTGCGTGGGTGGATTGTGGGCAGAGGCAGGTGGTGTGGTTCTGGGGGCCACTGTGGGGAGACATTAGTGACCCTTGTTTTCTTTTGTTCCGAGCCCTCCGTCCAGTTTGGTTTACACAGAGCAGCTGGTTCCTTCCTTGGCTTCAGAGCAGCTCCCAAGCATCAGTTTATTTTCAGCATTAGGGAGGTAATAGGACCTTTGGGGAAGCGCCTAATGGGCTGGAAGGTGTGGACAAAGCAGGCCTGGAAGTGCAGGTAATGAGCCAGATCACGGGGGATGGAGAAGATCGAGGCGCTGAGCTGGAGAAAGTGAAGACTCAGGAGGATTTAAATACTGAAATCCCGGGGCAGCTGATCCCAGGGAGAGAGATCTGCCTGTCAGGGGTCAGGGGTCAGGGATGAACATCAGCTGAGGATGCTGGGTTGAGTTCTCTTGCTTTCGTCCTGCAGATTTGTTGAGAGATGAAAATCACTTCTGGTGCCCAGGGCCAGGAATTGTCTATGTGCCAAGCCCTCTGACCCTGAGCCTACACCTCCCTCACCACTTGGGCCACTCCTTGGCTTCCGTGTACTTCTTGCCAAACACCCCTAGGAAACTCTCTTCCTTCCAAGGCCTGCTCTCTACCCGGGCCCTTCTGCCCACTTCTCCACTGAGCTCTTTTGACATTCCTTTCCCCGAAGAAAAATGATGACTTTTCTACCCATGTTCCCCAATTTTACAGAATTGTTTCTTAGCCCTATGGGGTCCCCTTGTCCCAGGGTAGAGAGCAGCAGCAACGACTTGCAGGGCACCCTCTGGAAAGCAGTGCTGGGAAGTGAAGGCAGTTGGTTCTTTCCCTCTCCTGTCCCTGTGCCTTAGAGGAACCCACAGAGCCGATCCTCCCAGATGACCTCCTTCGGGTCTTGGCCCGCGGGAAGTGGTTGGCAGCAGTGCGGGGCCCTCACCCACCAGCAGGATGGGCAGAGAGGAGCCAGATCCTATGGGCAAGCTGATGAGAAATCACAGGCTCTTTTTAAGAAGAAAAGCCACCAAGGGAGCACGAAATCCGGACTCTAGTACCAGCTCTTCCCTGTCTTATTGTGTGTCCATAGGCAAGTCACCTGGCTGACTCTGAATATCTAGTTTGCCCCACCTGTCCAGTGAGTATGTAAATGAGTATTTCTGAAATAAGTTTCCAAAGGAAGCCCGAACCAATGACTGTTCCTGCTTCTAAATTGTCTTGCTTTCTTGTGGGCCATTGAGGCAGGCTGGCCGTGATGCCCTTGTGGGCTAAGCTTTACTGAAGTTTCCTGTGGTCTAGTCGGAACCTGGTCAAGTAGGCTTTTCCACAGTCTAATCTCACTGGCGGTTTAGACATTCTGGCTTAAGCTCATGTCCCGAGTGCAAGGCCAAAACAACTTGAAGCCTGGCTCTTTTTGTGGTGGGCAAGCTAATTCTTGCCCATGGCTCTGAAGGGATAGATGAGATATCAGCCTACACACTCTGTTGGACCTATTCTAGGAGCCTGCTCAGTTCTAAATGGGTAGGATCTCCAGACATAAGACCCTCTTTTGAAGCTATTATCATCCTTGCGTTGAGCAGGGTGCCATCTTACTGTCTTTCTATCTCTTTCCACCTCGGGTACTTCTGTGAGACCTTGGGCACGTGGGGAAAACATGTCTTCATGTTTTGGGGACTTTCTGAAAACCTACATGACTCTTCTACTCTTTCAGGAGGGTTTGCCTGATAAGTCTTCAGTTTGCCTTCCCAATCTTCCTGAACCCTTGTCTCATTGAGGTGTTTGAGGGTTAAACAAGATTCTAGCTATGAAGTCGCTAGCCCTGTGCACGCACCTGACTTGGCCCCTAGTCATTTAGCTCTGTTCTGTCTCCTTTCTCTCTAGCGTGGGCATCCTACATGACCAACTCCCCGACGCTCATTGTTATGATTGGCTTGCCAGCCCGGGGCAAGACCTATGTGTCCAAGAAACTCACACGTTACCTCAACTGGATTGGAGTGCCCACCAAAGGTAGGTGTGGGTCGCTCATTCTTTGGGAAGGGAAACGATCCGTTCCTCCATCTCACAGGCCTCTGCGGGATTCATTCTTCCTGGCATCAAGGTTACAGGGTGCTTCTGGCAGAAGCGGTTGTTGCTTCTGGATTTGCTGAATTTATTCTTGCTCACAGACTTACTTCCTCCAGAATATATGATTCTTTCCTCAATGCCTTTGACCGTATACGCTTGACATTTTTTAAAAATAGATTTTTA
The DNA here is from genome assembly GCF_014108235.1 of Myotis myotis. Taxonomy (NCBI): domain Eukaryota; kingdom Metazoa; phylum Chordata; class Mammalia; order Chiroptera; family Vespertilionidae; genus Myotis; species Myotis myotis. Next base: position 10,124,642 of record NW_023416322.1, read on the forward strand.
TTGATTTCAGAGAGGAAGGGAGAGGAAGAGAGAGATAGAAACATCAGTGATGATAGAGAATCATTGATTAGCTGCCTCCTGCATGCCCCACACTAGGGATCAAGCCTGCAACCTGGGCATGTGCCCTTGACCATACTCGAACCTGGGATCCTTCAGTCCACAGGCAGATGCTCCATCCACCGAGCCAAACTGGTTAGGGCTACACTTTACATTTTTAAAGCCCTGACCTATACATCATCTTGTTTAATCCTAGCAGTACCCCAGTGACATAGCAGAAGCAGCTGAGGAAATTGAAACTTAAGACTTGCCCAAGGTCTAATAAGTCTGAACTCCAGCATAATTTGATTCTTAACCTGGTATTGTTCCCTACATGCCTTGGTGCTTTTTTATTTTATTTTATTTTTTGTATCCCCTTTGGCCACTCTGACATTAGACCAGGATGTCCCCTTTGGTGGGCCACTGTATTGTCTCGGTGCTTAGGGGTGTTGGTGTCTTCTGCAGTGTTTAATCTTGGGGTATATCGGCGCGAAGCAGTCAAGTCCTATAAGTCCTATGACTTCTTCCGGCATGACAACGAGGAGGCCATGAAGATTCGCAAGTGAGTCTTCTGACGCCTGACCTCTGGGCCAGCTCTTTCTCGGCCATCCTAAGAGTGGATGTAATGGGGCTTAGTTTCCTTTTCAGTAAATATTTTGTGGGGATTTGGAGTGGAAGTTATCTTCTGGACAGGTCACTTTGGGCTTGTGTGGGTAGAAGAACGGGGCTTAGGGAGATGTATGTATGCTTGCAGATTAAGCCTACAGAGGGATAAGATATATGCATGGGCTGGGGGAAAGGGAAAGATGTAGGCTGATATAAACATCTCAGTGGGGAGTTGAAAGGTCTAGTTAGGGAAGTGTTTGACCAGTGAGAAAACTTAAGCAGGAAGGGACGTGACTCCGATAGCAACCCAGCTGCTCCGGTCTCTGGCTATGCCTGAGCCTGGTCTCGCTGCACTCGCCCTGCTGATCTCCTCTGCTCTCACGGCAGACAGTGTGCTGTGGTGGCCCTAGAAGACGTTAAGGCGTATCTCACCGAGGAGAGCGGGCAGATTGCGGTAAGCCTTGCCTACCTCTTCCCCGCCTTGGTCTCTACCCTTTCAAAGCTGTGTACCCCTCCCCCCGCCCCCTTGGGTCCACTTGGAGGGGTTCCATTTTTCGCTCCCCACTCATTTACCTTGTGGACGCTCTTCCCAGGTGTTTGATGCCACCAATACAACTAGGGAGAGGAGGGACATGATTTTGAACTTTGCCGAGGAGAATTCCTTCAAGGTAGGATCTGACTCCACGTCGGAGGGAAGGGGATGAGTGGAAGTGGGCAGTTGGAAGGCACATGCAGATCTGTTTGGCTCTGGTGAGTGAGGCCAAGACTGGGTATATGATTCTATTCTCTTGGGGCAGGCCCACAATCCTTGAGTGTTTTCTTGCAGGTACTTTCTCAGCCCCTTAGCCTATATGTCTGAGGCCCTGGGGATGTGGTAAGAGTTATTTTTAAATGAACAGGCCTTGAAGGCACTGTCATGAAAGAAAATCCTGGGGGATGTGGTGGCTGGGTGAGGTAGGTATGAGCTTGTGCTGTTAATGAACAGCCTGGCCAATTCTGACTCATTCATCACTGCCCTCTCTTTCTGGCCAGGTGTTCTTTGTGGAATCTGTGTGTGATGATCCTGATGTCATCGCTGCCAACATCCTGGTGGGTGACACCCCTGTATACCACCACCTGTTTTTCCTTTGTGCCTGGTGTGTAGGTGGAGGGGGGCGGGGGGCGGTAGGAGGGGAGAGTCTACTGGGTAATGAAAGAAAGAAATAGACATGTTTAACATCACTGACTGATCTATTTGATCTGCCAGAGCACCGTTTTGTACTTCCACACTCTTGGGAGAGGAAACAGGCTTTGAGGAATAAGATAAAAATTAGCTGTTGAATGGAGACCAGGACTTAGACTGGCCCCGTGTTCTGGGTGTTAGCTGGATGCAAAGGCCTAGATGTCTTCTTAGAATAGACCAAACTCTCATGGTCTGTCAGGGCCACTTTCTAGGAAGGTCATCCGCCCAGCATTTGTCTAATGGTCAGAGTATAGACCAGCGCCCATTTGGTGGGTTGTGCTGTGCCAAGTAGACATCCATGCATGGTGTCAAGATGGTGCTCTCCCAGCCACGCGGGCACTGGGGACCATCTAAGGAAGAGGCTTCTGGTCCAAGCCAGGCATGTGTCCAATCACGCATCTTATTCTAAATGGTTGTAGGGAGAAATGGAAGCACATTCTGTCTTCCCAAGGAGGTGCATGAAGGGATCGGGGCCCAGGAGCAGCTTCCGCTGCATGACTGCTGGCTGTCCTTCAGCCAAGGGCAAGCACATGACTCCCCAGTTGTCTTGCCCTTCTGGGTTGCCAGGATCATAGGACAGAGTGGGGGTGGTGCTCAGTGAGTGGGGATTGCCAGCGCTGCAGTGAAAGGCCACTGCTGTGGACTTCCTTTTCTTTATTTAGCAGTGGCGGTTTGCAGCAGGGCCAGTGAGGGCAGACCTCTGACCAGGTCCTGCTCTTCTGTGATTCCAGGAAGTAAAGGTGTCCAGCCCTGATTACCCTGAAAGGAACAGGGAGAATGTGATGGAGGACTTCCTAAAGAGAATTGAGTGCTACAAAGTCACCTATCAGCCCCTTGACCCAGACAACTATGACAAGTAAGGTTTGAGGCCACGGTTTAAAGAGCATGAACACGGATCTCATTTGAGAAAAGAGCCTTTCTCTCTCTCTGTCCCCAAACTCCCTTCTGCCATTCCAGACCCTTGTATCTCTTCAGAGAAACAAGGTATGGATCTGTGGCTTCTATGTGGGTTGCATCTTTCCCTTGAACACTGAAGTGTTTTGTTTTGTTTTTACGATCATCAATTCTTCCTCTCTCTCCTCTAGAGCAGGGGCGGGGAACCTTTTTCCTGCCAAGGGCCATTTGGGTGTTGATAACATAATTCTCGGGCCATATAAAATTATCAATGTAAAAATTAGTCGGCTATATTTGGTCGAACATTGAATTAACTCACCCCTACTGCTTTGGCAGGGCCGGACCAAATGATTGTGCGGGCCTTGTACGGCCTGCGGGCCAGACGTTCCCCACCCCTGCTCTAGAGCAAGATTTCTCAGCCTCCACATTGTTGGCAGTTTGAAGTAGATAATTCTGTGTAGTTGTCTTGTGCGTTGTAGGGTACATAGCAGCATCCCTGCCCTCTGCTCACTAGATACCAGTAATAACTTCCAACCTGTGACAGCCTAAAATGTTTTCTGACATTGTTTGGGGAATAAAATCACCCTTGGTTGAGAAGCACTGCTCTAGATCAGTAGTTTTAAACGAGGGTAATGTAGGGTACCCCTTGGAGATATGTCATCAGCTTTTGATCAATTTTAAAAGTGTATGTGTGTGTACATATATGTTAAATAATATATATTAATACATATGTCTACATATATTACATATATAACAACACATATACAATATAAAACAACGTGTATGTTATATGCATGTGTATATGCATGTAATGTATATGTAATATGTATCTGTTACATATAACAGATAACATTTAGGTATATAAATTAAACATGAAGTTCTCAGGAACATGCCTGGCTTAGTGACATGTCTGATCATGGCTAGCTGTCATTACTTTGGCAGCATCTATCAGCAAAGTGGTGTACAATACACGTTAACTTGATGTGTGTGAGGTATAGGAGCCATAGCAAAAGGTCAAGTTCATGTTGAAGAAAGATGTGTGCACATGGAAACTCGTGAGGACTTGGAGTGCTAAATACAATAGAATATACAGATGATGTATTGTAGAATTGTAAACCTGAAACCTATATAATTTTATTAACCAGTGTCACCCCAGTAAATTAAAAAACACACAAAAAAACCCTGTGAGAATGTGGCCTTTGAAAAGGCACGCAGTCAGCAGTTTCCAGTTCTAGCCCAATAAGAATACAGCCCTGCAGCCAAGCAAATGAGACAAGTGTGCATGACCACTGCTGAATCACTTCACTGGTCTGCTGTGGAGTCTTTCAGTTCCTCAAGGGGTTGCCCGGAATGTTAGTATTTGCAGGTGTTCTTTACAAGAGGTTGCAAACCACCGCCTTCGATATGGCTTCATAGTGTATTCTTTAGTTACCCCCAAAGTCCTACATAGAACACATTCTGGAAGTGTGTGTGTGTGTGTGTGTGTGTGTGTGTGTTTATAGATGTTATCTCTGGTGGTAGGCTTATGGTACATTGATTTTTATTTGCATCAATGTACCTTTAAAAAACTTTTTTTTGGAGTAAGCATTATTTTTATAATGAGGTAATTCATGATGGCCACAAAGCGACTGTCCACGGAAGTGCCTTTGAGAGAAGATTGATGTAGGTAGATGCCGGGAATGCACAGAGGTTTCTCTGGTTCTGCTTCTCCTGCCTCCCCCTCACCGCTGGTGATGCTGTACTCTGGCCAGGTCAAAACCCCTCAGATGGGGGGGGCTGTGCTTCTCACCCAAATTCAAGGTTAGCAAAACCTTCAGGTCATCTAGTGTAGCCCCTCAGGGGAGCCTGAGTTCTGCCGATCACACTTATTTCATGGCATAGTGTAGGCACTGAGGGACTGACCAGGAGTTCGGGAGATTGTACTTCGTCTCGGTTCTGGGGAGTAAGCCAGCTCTTACCATTCAGCCGGGCGGGGCTCTGACAGGGGAGGAGGAGAGCTGCAGTGAGTCTGTGAGTAACTCCGACATCCTTTCCCCTGCCACCCTTAGCCTCAGATTTTTATACTCAGGGGATGTTTTTCCCCTCTGTCCCAGGGATCTTTCTTTCATCAAGGTGATCAACGTGGGCCAGCGGTTTCTAGTGAACAGAGTCCAGGACTACATCCAGAGCAAGATAGTCTACTACCTCATGAATATCCACGTCTATCCCCGCACCATTTACCTTTGCCGGCACGGAGAGAGCGAGTTCAACCTCCTGGGGAAGATTGGGGGCGACTCTGGCCTCTCGGTGCGGGGCAAACAGGTGAGCAGTTAGCCCGCAGGCTGGGTTTCCTAGGCTTAGAATTAGAGGGTGTAGTGGAGGTCATCTCTGTTATCCCCTTACTTCTTCCTAAACCCCATTGAGGCTTAGGTTTCAGACGGTCCAGCAAGGGCTAAAGGTTTTCCTTGTCCACTGATTCTAGCTCCGTAGTGAAGGGTGGATAGCTTGGAACCATTCGTGCTGTGGGCCTTCAGCCATCGGTTATCGGGCACAGCCTGTGTGCTTGGCAGAGACCAGGGCACCTCAGCGGAAGCTCCTTTCCTCTTGGGTTTATTGCACGGAGCACCTTTCCGATTTTGACTGCGGTCATGCACGGTGCCCTCCTCAGCAGAGTCAGCAGGTGTATGTGTGTGTCCGTGTTTCCTCTCTTTAAACTTTTATTTCAAACCCCAGTTTGCCCAAGCTCTCAGGAAGTTTCTGGAGGAACAGGAGATAGCAGATCTCAAGGTGTGGACGAGCCAGCTGAAGAGGACTATCCAGACTGCGGAGTCGCTGGGGGTGACCTACGAGCAGTGGAAGATTCTGAATGAGATTGACGCTGTGAGTGGGCAGCGCAGATGGCCCTGAGAGCCTCCTATTCAGGCAGGCGCTCTCAGAAGCCACCATCGGGGCAGTTTCACCTCACATCTAGAGCGGCGATGGCGAACCTTTTGAGCTCGGCGTGTCAGCATTTTGAAAAACCCTAACTTAACTCTGGTGCTGTGTCACATAGAGAAATTTTTTGATATTTGCAACCATAATAAAACAAAGACTTATATTTTTGATATTTATTTTATATATTTAAATGCCATGTAACAAAGAAAAATCAACCCAAAAAATGAGTTCGCGTGTCACCTCTGACACACGTGTCCTAGGTTCGCCATCACTGTTCTAGAACCACCAAGTAGAGACATTGCAGAAGCTAACACTGTGGCTGGTGTGGGGAGGAAGTAGGAACAGTTCTACCCCGAATTAGGGCTTCCTGCTGCCAGAACACCTGTGCCAGGAATGGCACTCCAGCCAATTTGGGGGCACCTGGGAGTTCCATTTGGTACCTCAGTATATTTTCTTCCTGGGAAAAAGAAATAGCTAACAGCTCTTTTCTTTAATGTCTACTTAGGTCATTTGGCCAGCCATTCTAAAAAAAGTCCTTTCCATTTGTTTCCTTGGCTTTCTCTGTCCTTGAGCACAAAAGTAGGCATTCCTTTTTCTTTGCTCCCTCTGCACCCTTTTATGCCTTCTGCACGAATTCTGCAGTCCCTTCCGCTGCCTCTCCTTCCCTGCTTCCTGTTCCTTTTATCCCGCTGACTTTTCTCGACCTTTAAATTCCCCACAGTAGTAGGAGAAAGTGGCAGCTTACGCTAGAGAAGCCGCCTCCTCTCCGCAGTGGCCCTCACCCCGCCCGTCCCAGACACGCTGGCCAGGCAGTTGCAGGACGTGCAGGACCCGGCACAGTGCCTGGCACGTAGTAAGAAACTAGTGTTCCTCAGTGTCGTCTGCCTTCGTTGGGTGGGGCTGTGTGGGCCAGTCTACCTCCGTAAGCCAGTGTGGCTCCTTGCAGGGCGTGTGCGAGGAGATGACTTATGCAGAGATTGAGAAGCAGTACCCAGAGGAGTTTGCACTTCGGGATCAAGAGAAATATCTGTATCGCTATCCTAGCGGGGAGGTGAGATTCCCTCATGTGGCGCCACTGCCCCACCCTGTGCTGGGAGTTTAGTGTTAATTTGGGGAAGGATTGAATGGATTTGGGGAGATCTAGAAAGGGTACTTGAGGCAGAACTTAGTTTATCCTCCTAACTTTGGGTCCTACTGTCTTTAATTCAGCTTAGGCAGTCAGATGCCTCATTCATTTGTTAAGATCTCTAGGGGAAAGAGTGGCAAGACAAACTGTTGAGTATGTTGAATCAACACCATCTTTTTCACTTTATTTTTTTCATTCCACTCACTGCATCCCATGCCCAGATATGGGCACCAAGTAGATATATGGGCTGTGAATGAAATCCCTGTCAGCTTCAGAGTTTGGGCTGTTTCCTGGTCTAAGTGGCTTCACAGTCTAGGGATGTGTGAGATGAAGGAAGTCAACAGTATGACCGAGGTCCAGGGGGCCTCCAGGAGCCCCTGGTTGCCTTATGCTCTGCCCGTTAATCTGGGGAAGAAAAAACCCACGTGCTGAATGCAGATTTTCTCTTCTTGACCTGGAATTTCCTCTGTCTGAATGTTACCCTTGAAAGGTCTCAATATTCTTAGGAGCTTCCAAAGCTGGGGAGTTAGCAGGCGACATGCAGTCGCTGAAGCTCTAGGAGGGAAGCCAGCTGGGGAGGAAGGAGCAGTGGCCTCTTTACTCTGGACACAGCCTCTGCCTCGGCTGCCAGCTTGCGCCCGGCCTCCTAGCAGCCTGCCCACTTTCCCCCCACAGTCGTACCAGGACCTGGTGCAGCGGCTGGAGCCTGTCATCATGGAGCTGGAGCGCCAGGGCAATGTCCTCGTCATCTCCCACCAGGCTGTCATGCGCTGCCTCCTGGCCTACTTCTTGGATAAGGGCGCAGGTGCCATTGAGGGAAGGGCTGGGAGGGGACTGGGCTTGGGGTGGCACCAGGATCCCTGGCAACTGGGCCTCCCCCTCTTCCACTCAAATTGGAGTGCATTCTTCAGGCACCAGTGTGGGGTGCCCAGCAGCCACCGAGCCAGCTACTGGCTGAATTGACTGCTGGTCCGAAAGCCCCCAGTGGAGGGGCTGCTGCTGGGCTGCTCAGTCCTGCTTGGCTCGAGGGCAGCCTCGAGCTAACCCTTCTGGCAGCCTCAGAAAAGCGGTTGAACATGCCAGCTTGTTACTTTGGCTACAAGGAGGGTGGTACCTTAGAAGCATCTTCATCCTTAGATTTAGGACAGTTTCTGGGTGGAGCTGGAAGGAAGTGCTGGCACTTCCCTTCCCGACCTACCTGACCGGCTGGGAAGCCTGCAGGTGGGCCACGCTCTTTCCTTCCATGGGGTCCTGGCTGCAGCACTTACTCCTGTTTTATCGGCATGGAGGGATTGAAAATGGGCTTACATCCTTCCTTAGCCACGCAGTTGCTTGGGTGGCTTCTTAGGTGGCTGTCTTGATAACTGTCTGGGGTTCAGGGGAGGAGCTGTATCTCTCCAGGTCAAGGTGAAGGGAGGAGCTGTATCTCTCCAGGTCAAGGTAAAGAAAACTCATGTGCTCCTTAGTCTCTTTCTGCCACTAGCTTGACCTCACTCCATGTGAAGGGTCTTCCTCACCTGGTCTTTCTGCTTTCAGATGAGCTGCCATACTTGAGGTGCCCTCTCCATACCATCTTCAAACTTACTCCTGTGGCCTACGGTAAATATGCAGTTAGGAGCTGGGCAGAAGGTGGGGATTGAGCAAGGTCAGGATTTCTCTGAAGTTTTTGTAGAAGTTCAACTTCATCGCCCCTGTATACCAGGAAAGCCCTGTTTTTAAATGTATGTATGTATTGGGGACGTAGGCGTTCTTTTCTGGTGTGCTTTCTCATGCTGAAACAGAGGGATCTTTCTCGGAGATTTGCCCCTCAAAGGCCTCTTTTCTCCCTCTGTGTTCCCAGGGTGCAAAGTGGAAACGATTAAGGTCAACGTGGAGGCTGTGAACACTCACCGAGACAAGCCAGCGGTAAGTATTTCCCACAGACGAGCGGGCAGGTTCCCTGCCTCCTTGAGAACTGGAACCTTTGGCATCAAGACACTGGGGTTGCTTTTGTGTACTAAAGGAAAACAGATCCAGGCCTCACGTCCAGGTGGTCTGCTCACTTCCAAGAGGCAGAGATGTTGGAATGAACTATTTTTAGAGATTAGTACCTCTTTCATGAGCCTTGACCTTGGGACCTCCTGGAAAGCCAGTTAAAAATGCAAAGCGTTTGGCTGAAGTGAAGTGCAATGCCCTCCTCCCTCCCCCCTCCACCCCCTTTAGGAAGCAGGATCCAGCAGACCCTCACCTGTCAGGTGGGGTGAAGAGGTGCAGTTCTGTTCCTAGGTCTGTCCCGGTAGTCCGTTTGCTCTTAAGTGAGCCCCTTCCTTTCTGGGTCCCTCCTTCCTGCTTTGGAGTTCGATGCTCAAGGGGCGTCTCCCTCCACAACCCTTTATCTTCCTGGGGCCAGGGGACCAGGCCCCAGCCAGGGCTCAGGAGGCTGCCTCAGGAGCAGGATGAGTGTTGTGGTTATGAGCATGATATAACCTTCACGGGCGAGCTTTTGTCTTAGCTTTCATTTGTGTGGTGTCCCTCCGTTTCTAATCAGAACAACTTTCCCAAGAACCAAACCCCTGTAAGGATGAGAAGGAACAGCTTTACTCCTCTGTCCAGTTCGAATACAATCAGGCGTCCGAGAAATTACAGTGTTGGGAGCCGGCCCCTCAAGCCCCTCAACCCTCTCCGTGCCCTGGACATGCAAGAAGGGGCCGACCAGCCGAAGACCCAAGTCAGCATTCCGGTGGTGTAACTCTGTGTTTCCCTCCAGTCCTGGCCTCCTGCCCTTGCCACTAATCACCAAGGAGTCATTTAACTTCCAAGCCCCACCCCCGACCGTGAACGTGAGGCCGTGTGTCGCAGACCAACCTTAGCTGTCCTGCAGTGTGAACCCTCTCCCCACCCAGGGGCCAGTGGCCCGAGTTGGGTGCTTTGGAACACGTCCTCATGGGGTGGTCTGGAGGAGGAGGAAACGGGGTGCTCGCCCAAGGGCTGATAAGCTTACCTGGGACTGAGGCTAAGCAGGGCCAGTACATTGGTTCTTGTCAGTGTCTGGTGTCTAAAGTGACTGATGTTAGTAAGTTGGGGGTGGGGTGGAGGGGGACACAGAAGCCCACTTTCCCCTTTACCCTTGTCTCTTCAGAGTGTGCTTTACTCACCGTGCTTACCTGCCTGCTTTCTCCCCCTCCCTCATCTCCCCATTGGATTGTCCAGTGTGATGCATGTCATTGTCCCTGTAGTGTCTGACTAGGGGGAAGGGAAGGTCAGCAAGAGAAATTCTCTCTGCAGGGGGCCCAGATGGACGTGGACCTGGGGAGCCTTTCTTTCTCCTGCTCCCTTTCTCTCAAGCCGGGTCTTGCAAGGGTCCGCCTAGGCCAGCGGTTCTCAACCTGTGGGTCATGACCCCTTTAGGGGTCGAACGACCCTTTCACAGGGGTCGCCTAAGACCATCAGAAAACACATATATAATTACATATTGTTTTTGTGATTGATCACTATACTTTCATTATGTTTAATTTGTAACGATGAAATTGGGGGTCACCACAACATGAGGAACTGTATTAAATTAGGCTCGCGGCATTCAGAAGGTTGAGAACCACTGGCCTAGGCTCTAGAACATCCACAGATGCTCTGGAGCTAGTAAGTGGATGTAAGGGGAGAGTTCTTGCCTCCTTTCGTGAGGAATAGTCTCAAGGCTTTGCTGCCCTGGGGAGAGCTGCCTCTGAGAAAGGGGGGAGTAGCTTGGAGCCAGGCATAGGTCTTGTGGCAGCTGCGGGGTGAGGTTTAGGAGAGGAGGGTGGTCCCCTGCTGCTGCAGGGCTGTCGCAGGGCCGGTCAGTGTTCTCCAGTGGCTCCCAGCCTCTTTGCCAGCCACTGCCAGCCAGTGACCTCTGGGGCTGTTTAGAAGGACAGTAACCACTGACACAGGAGTCACCACTGATGTTTGAATTCCTCAAGTCAAAAGGCAGAGAAGAGTTCATCCAGCTGCTTATTATTTTCGAAGCAAAGCACTCCCTTTTAAGTTGAAACATCTCGAGCGGGCTTCGGGACCCTGTGGGGTCTAGCTCTTCGCTGCTTATATTTATTTCCCTATTCCGTTCTGTCACTTTATTTTTTCTGTAGGGTTACACAGAAAAGGTTTACAGCAGGGATTCTTAGCCCCTTGGTGACTTATGATGGCATGCTTCTCCCCCCGAATTTGTATGTAAAACATGAATACATGGGCATTTTTTCCAAGAAGCAAGTCTAGAGTCCTCAAGAGATTTTTAAAAGAGAGAGATGACTCCCCATCTTAAAGTTATCAGTTTGTCCTTTAGAAGTAACCGGCGAGAACATAGTAGCTGTTGGCCACGGGGGTTTGGGTGACCGAAGGCCTTTCGTCAAGGCTCTTATCCAGGAATCGTCCTGAGAACCCCCGTTCGCACTTTGGAAATGTACACATGCCCGGCTCTGCTTTCGGCTCAGTGTTCACTCAGAATCTCTAGGGTTGGGGTCTGCACGTGCCTGTGGTTAAATAGCTTCCCTGTGGGTTCTGGTGCGTTCTCCAGGTTGGAGCGCCGTTCTGTGAAGTTGGGTAAAGGAATACTGGGACAGAGTTCCTCAGACAACGCAGCAACCTAGAGATTCTGCATCTCTCAAGGAGCAAGATGAGCAGGCCACAGTACTAAGTGAAGTGATGCCCCCAAAGCAGGCTGCTGTGTTTTAGAGTTATTCTAGGATCTAGGTCCTACTCCCACCTTTAACCACTTACATTGCAGGAACAAATCACTATGTAAATAAGCGTCCTTGGCTATTAGCTAGGAATTTTAAGCACCTGGAGATAGGCAATGAGATAAAACCTGTAGGTTGAGAAAGATTATCATCAGAGTCCTTTATTCTATCTTGAATAGGACATCACAGGCTGCTTGCCTAGATTCTGCTTGGAATTACCTGCTCTTCCTGCTCAGCCATTTGCATAATGTGTACTTAGTTCTCAGTTTGTGGGGCTTTGGGCTGGGTGGAATGGAGGGTGGAGGAATACATAGAAGTAGAAGAAAAAGGTGCTTGCCTTGAAGAAGGTTATATTAGAGACAGGGCATATAATTTATAATAAATGAGCATTTGTGAAACAGCAACCCTGAGTCTGTAGGTGTGGACGCTAAAGTAGAGTGCAGATTACTTCTGACCTTTCTCTTGTCCTTGACCATGAGACTGACGAAGGTAGGAGGTGGGAATGCCTCTTCCCCACTTCCCTGCCCCATTGGGAGAATGAGGTGTGGTCTATGAGGTATGTGTGGCACTTTTAGGAGGTTGTCTCCTCTACTTTGCTTGACTGGTGGTATCTTTAGCCCAAATGAACATTCACTCCACCTTTTCTCCCGCTGTGCTGAGAGAGTAATTCAGAGCTAATGAATGCGAAGGAGCATTTTGCTCCAAAGACTTGGGATTTGGGCTGTCCATACTCCTAGTGAGAGGAGTGTCTAACAACTAGCATTATGTTACCTTGTTAGGAGCCCCAGCATTAGCCACAGGTCACGGAGATGTTCATGGGGATGACTTCCCTGCACTACCCCCTGTGCTAGTTTGCTTCCCCCAGAAGAGGATGCTGATGTGGTCTTAGTCTTCTCAGATAGGACCCAAGAAATTAGAACTTGACCACAGCAAGGGCTTCAGCATTCTTCCGTTTTTAGAGCAAGATTTCTCCAGAGAAGGTTCAGCAGGAGGAAGCCAGGAGAACATAGGATGAACTAGAGCTACAAATTTTATTTTATTTATTTCATTTTTAAAAAATATATATTTTTATTTATTTCAGAGAAGAAAGGAGAGGGAGAGAGAGAGAAACATCAATAATGAGAATCATTGATTGGCTGCTTCCTGCACGCCCCCCACTGGGGATCAAGCCCACAGTCCAGGCATGTGCCTTGACCAGGAATCAACCATGATCTCCTGGTTCATAGGTCGACACTTAACCGCTGAGCCTTGCCAGCGGGGTGAGCTACAAATTTCAGAGAAGTCCTACTTCCTATCTTTTTTTTTTCTTGTCCTCCTCTCGTTACTTGATTGTGTATTGGTCATATATCCACATTACTATGATTATGTCTGTATTACAAATTCTATGAAGAAAGGGCGGACTCGAGCATTTTTTGCTGAGCCTTTCTGTTTTGTTATAGGAGTAATAGGTGAAGGATTTAGCATCTATTGGTAGAAAATTGGGAAAGCACTATATTCAATTTCTCTACACTCCTCCCCAACCCCATTTTTCGGTTGCAGTTGCCATTGAGTTCTATTTTTTTTTATTTTTTTTTATTGCTTTAAAGCTGAAGGAGGAATTCTGTGACAGACTTTAATCCTCAGATTTGAATTTAGCTGTTACTTATCTGCATTGTCTTGATTTTGTTTTGGTAAGGGGATTGTTCTACATTCAATTGGAAAGCAGAATAGGAAAATATTTTAAAACTCTTAAAATGTTGTGCTAGGTGGTCTTATCATTATCTCTAGTTTTTGTTTTTATTTTGTTTTCTTTTCCCCCAAGAAGTTAAGAGTTAGGAATACGATGCTTGTTTTCCTAGGCTGAACAGGTGAGTGTATTCTATGAGACTCTTGCTGTTCCTCTTTGGAACCTACTTGGTTTTCAGAGGTCCTGGCGTTTTGAAGAGCCATGGAATAGCTGTTTGGAATAAATCCATCTTAAATGGCATTTCTGTGAGCAGGAGTTCCGAGTTCCAGAGAAACTATGGTTGCTTGGGATAGTGAAAGGACAAGGTCGGGGGGTATCTAAAAATTGAGAGAACTATCTCTTACGCACAGTTCATTGTCTTTTGCTAAGCTCAGACGCCAGGTTGTGTTTGTTTTCAAGAAATCTGATAAATTTACCCAGGTGTTCCAGTGTGCATTTTGACATGTTTGTGTTTTAAAATATTTTAATTTAAAAAGTTACATAACAATTGAGTCAGGTTTAGCAGGATTGATCTCTTACTTCCTATAGAGGTGACATAGACACCAGAAGTATGTCCAGGAATTTAATTGAGATTCATAGTGTCCAGAAGACTGTATGTAGCAGTAGCTATGTCCTGACTCACTGATGGACTCTGAAAGGATTTGTATGCTGACTGACAGACTCTAGTGGGGTCTGTGTGCTGACTGACAGACTCTAGTCGGGTCTGTGTGATGACTGACAGACTCTAGTAGGGTCCGTATGCTGACTGACAGACTCTAGTGGGGTCCGTATGCTGACTGACAGACTCTAGTAGGGTCCGTATGCCGACTGACTGACTCTGATAGGGTCTGTATGTTGACTGACAGACTCTATTAGGGTTTGTACGCTGACTGACTCTCTATTAGGGTTTGTATGCTGACTGACAGACACTAGTAGGGTCTGTGACTGACAGACTCTAGTAGGTCTGAATGCTGACTGACAGACTCTAGTAGGGTCTATGTGCTGACTGACTGTACTAGGATATGTAAGCTGACAGTCTGACTGTTTTGTTACTGTACCAGTTGGTCGTATATTATTGTAGTTCTCTGTCTATTGCATGTGTCCTACAAAGAAAGGAAGTAAACACTCCACATGTGTTCTTTAGGGGGAAGTTCTGTAAATTATGATTTTTAATAGACATTGCTTTTAGAGTAGCAGCCAGATTTCGTCATTTTTAGAAAATGAAGGTTGTGTATCACTTGTATGACGTTTTGTAAACTCAGCTAAGGAAATGTCTGCTCAAAGCCTGAAATGGTTATTCTACTTGAAGTCATTTCATTCATTCCCCAACTTCTGGGCAGATTTCACTTTTACCACCTGTGTCTGAACCTCCTGTGTCCACAGCTTCTCTGTTATAGAATGTAGCACTCCATTGGATAATGTGGTGATTTTAGTCTGCCATGCATTTGGCACTTATTCATGACCTAATAAATAAAGATGCAAAGGTAATTTTGCACTCAAAATTGATTTTAAGAGGTGGCAAAGTATTCTTTTTAGTAAGCCTTTCATTGGGGATCTATGACCAATATTTACTATTCAATGTTTTTGTGTCTGAATTGCTTTTGTACATTTTTTTTTATTGTGTTGAAGTAACTAGATCAACTTATTCTGACATGGTAATGGTTTTGCTATGGCAAAAGCAAAGGACTGATCACCAACTGTGCCCGGGTTGGGAATGGGCTGAGTACTACTGGGTTGAATAGGAATGGACTGAATTGGGAACCCAAGCAATAGAATTATCCTGCTGATTTCCTAGGCACAGCTCTGTTGAAAAAAGGAATGTAAGTCCTTAATAGCATTATGATTTAATCTGGTGACATTGATATCAAAATATGCCACTCAGATCCACAGAAGGTGTGTATAACTGTATTTGAAATGTGTTTTGTGTGTGTGTGCAGAATGGGTAAATAAAATTGTTGAGTAACTTGAACCTATCAGAAGGCTCCTGGGTTTTTTGTTTTGTATTTTGGGTTGTGTTTTCTACCCATGCCATCCCTTCTCCCCCACCCCCACACCCCAAGCCTTGCCTCACACTGCCCAGTGATTGAACCCCAGACCAGCCAAAGCCAGTTCCCAGTGACTGGAGTCCTTGGTGTAGGCATGGCTCTCTTCCACCACCTTCTGGGGAAGATGGGAAGGACATTATGAAAGGCACATGAACTTCTGCAGGAGTTGTGTCTACTTTTTGAGAATGACCTCTACAAGAATTACCTGTTACCTTTGACTTCCATTAACAAACATGTAACTCACTATTTATTGTAAAGAAAAACCTTAAAGATCTCTTAGAATTTATTGGGCTGTTCCTTCTAAAATATCGCCTGCCTGTTTTTAAAGAGGTGACAGCCAGTGGGATAAACCAGCGTTTAGCTTCTGGGACGGGAAAATACAGGTGAATTGTCTCACCATTGCCATGCCTTACTCCAGTAGTTCCCAACCTTGGCTGCACATTAGAATCACCTGGGAATCTTTAAAATCCTGATTTCTGGGCCTCACCCTCCGGAAATTCTGTTTCCAAGGTTGAGAACCACTGCCTTACTCCTGTTACTCTAACAGAGACTGGGAGCTCATTAGACCTGCAGGCTCTCGGGCCCCATCCCAGGTTTACCGAATCAGAATCTTCGTCTTAACAGGACTACCTAGTGATTCACATGCACACTTAACATTTGAGAAACACTGTTCTAAAGGGAAGGATTTCTCCCAAGTTAACACGTTAAATCCCGGTTTATGGGAAGAGGTTGATTTCTGCTCTGAAGTCATCAGTCGATTTTAGAATGGGCTGGCGTAACTACGATGGTAGAGACCCTCCTCAGAAGCCAAGTAGCCCCCGACGGCAATGTCACCCTCTTGGCATGCTCTTTTGGCTGGTGGAGCCTACAGACTCTCCTTTTAGCACAGGCCTCCCTACAGCTTCTGCCTCATTTCTTGAGTATGTAGCTTATGGCCCAGGTGTCAAAGGACTGCCTGGTGGTGCAAGGAGAGTCTGTTTTCCTGGGAAAGAGGCCCATGACTGTGCCACTGGGGTCTGCCTGACCCCCAGGAGTAGAAGGGTGTGTGCAAGCACACCAGTGTCTGTGCGCATGTCTGTGTGCAGATGGGGTGTGGGCGAGGGGAAGCAGTGGAGGGATTCTGCTCTACTTTTCTTGACTTGCCAGTTCGGTGGTGGTGTAATTGCTTTGTTTCTCTTCCTCTCTGGCTCCTAGGCAAAGACCTCGCTGGCTGTGCCTAGACACTCCTCTCCGGCCTCCCTCCCAGCGCTCTCCTGATACGGACGCTGAGGCCCGACCTCCTTGGGGGATTCGGATCTGCTGGAAAACTTGGATGTCAGCACCACCAGGGCTTGTTCGAGAAGTGAAGTGGGGATTGGACATTTGGCACCACCAAAATGGGGCCTGGAAAAGCATCACCACATTTCTCCCCCTCATGCCGAATGGGAATATCAGTTACACTGAAAAACTTAACTTTCTTTGTGCCTCCAAATATTAACAGCCTGAACTGGTTCACTTTTTTTTTATGATCTCTTTGCCATGTTTGGCCCAAGTTGGCCAATCTCGCTCTTTTTCGGTATCTAGCACCCTACCTGTGACTGTCTCTAGCTGGCGACTTTTTGTCTAAGGTGCAAATACACCTCTCAAATTTAATTGTTTCCAGGTGAGAGGGCTGAACCCCAGTAAGTCTTTTCTGTGCTGTATGAGCTGGTCTCCCAACCTTTCCAGGTGAGCAGGATTGGAGTACAATTTACATAGGTTAGCATTCACTTATTTCACATTGCAAACAGACAAATTCACCAGGTGAATGGAGGGTATGTGAGTAATGCAGTCCCTGAACTGTCTCTCCGTGGTGATGGGAGAGAGGTGTCCACAGCAACCTTTTCCTTTAGAGAAGTTGTGCTGGTTCCAGGCCCCTCGAGGGCAGGATCTGACTGCAAGACTCCCACAAACGGGTGCCTGTCTTCTAGGCTCTCCTCTGTAGCTGCTGTGTTTTCTACCTGATGTGTGCCTCTCAGGGCTGAAGAGGCCAGTGTTCTCCGTGGTGACTGGGAATGAGGGCTGAAGAGAAAAGCAGGGTGCCCTTTCCATCACACGAAGAGGTAAAGAAGGCTCCTTGGGAATCAACTCTACCGGGGAGTTCTTTTGATTTCAAAACAGGTACCCTTCTTCGGGGTTTGTCACCATGACATGGTCTCTGAAGAAAGCTGTGGCTGTGACTTTAAGAGCAGCTGGTGTTCTGACGCCTGCCTCTTAGCTAGCTGTCTCTGTTTTAGTCTGTCTCATGTAAAATATTGGAGGTGCAGGGGAACCAAGCCCTTAGTTAGCTGGTTTCCCTTAAACATAAGCCAGATAATTATCCCCTAGATCAGTGATGATCAGATATGCAAACATGTGTCTGTAGATATTCATGTCACTCCCTGAAAGAGGATGATAGCTCCAAAGGATATTATTATATCTTACACTCAAAATCATTGCTTTTTTTCCTTTTCTTTCAAGAATGGTAAGTTTTTAAGCTGTTACATTTTTTATTCCTTTTCACTCAGATGCCCACTTGCTGGGCAAGAGGGTGAGTAGCCAGAAAAGTAATGAAATGTAGCTTTTTTCAAATGGTTCTTTTATACTGTGGTTGATACGGGGCTGCTACCGAAGATGCGACGAGCTGGGCTGCAGGCAGTTCAGCATCCAGCACCCGGGAGCTGCTTTCATATGCACGAAGCTGCCTTCAGAGAGGCTCCTGACTCTGCTCTGTAGCAGGTGATTCTCATCTCGCTGCCTGGAGCGTGCTCTACTGTACTGGCTGTGTCCTTGGAATGCAGGTGTCCCTGCATCTGTATACACTGTCTTTAGATGATCAGATCATTTGTTATTTAGTTATTTATTCATCCATGTAAGGTATTTTTTCAAGTCTCCATAGTAGTGTTTGCATGTATTTAATCAGAATGTACGGTCATTTGTGTTGTCATTTTTTTTAATTTTTTTTTTTTGGTAGAAATTGAGGTCGTTGGAGCATTCAAGTCTATTGTTCATAGTATTACCTTAAATTAAATTTCCAGAATATAGATATATGTCTTCTGTAAAAGGCTAATAACTATGTTAAAGCACAGCGGATTTCTTTGAATACTGCTTTGCTCATAAATTTTTATCTATAAATCAAGAGATGCATTTCTCTGCACAAAAGTTGATCTGCTCGATCAATAAAATCACGCTGAAATATGTAATATGTATTGCTTTTATAATAAATACAATAAAAGTTATTTTTAACTAAAAGTGCAATTTTTGAAATCGCACACAAAAGAAGATAACATTGGATACATTACACATACACAGAATATTAACAACCGTGCAAAATGTGTTTGAAACTAGCTTCTTTAAAATTATCCTCAAATTACTAGATTGTGTATATATTTCCAACTGATGGTTTTAACTGGTGACTCCTGTCTTTATCAAGTTCATTAGCTTTTCAAAATGATATCAGTGGGAGTGGGATCGTTACGGTCATGCATTATCGGCATTCTAAAGCTTTATTAATTTATTCAACAGATATTTAATGATCACCTATTAGTTGCCTTGCCATGCCATAGCTAACAAGAAGTCCCTGTCCTCTTTCTAGAGTTTATGATTGGAAAGGAAAAAGTGAACAGCAGTTCTGTAACTCATCCCTCCCTACTGGGGATGCCTTTCCTCATAAATAGCCTTGACCAAAACCATTATTAGGCAATAGTTATGTAAATGTTTATGATAAAGGGACATTGAACACTCTCATTAGTGTCAGTAGCAATAGAGATGAGATAAAGTGAAATGTTCATAGTAACAGTAGGACAATTGCAAGTTCTCTAGTCCAAGGCATCTGATAGGATGAGAACGATTTATCAGTTCTCCAAGTGCAATTGAGAGACAATAATTATAAGTATTGCTAAATGTACTCAGCTTTAGCAATATATCTGGAGGAGTAACAATAATGAGGGTGTCAAGGGTATAATTTCCATAGATCTCTAAGCACCTTTGCAGGTGTTTTATTCACCAACCAATCCATCCTTTGTAGAAGGCAGAGAGGGTCTGGATTCATTAACCCTGTTTTCCAAATAGGTGAATGAACACCCTTTTTGAGTGGCTCACCTCCACACTGATTGAGTTTCTGTCAAAGCCCATACCTCAGAACAAGGTAAACCATAAGGTTTGTAATAGTGAAGGCTCAACAAACACAACATGCTAACCACTATTTTTAAATATAGCTGGAAACTTAACAAATATACCAGGATTAGAAAATGACTATTCAGTGAGTGCCCCAGTGATGGTCATTATTTGCTTGATTTCTGTAGCCTTAATTATTACATCATGTCGTAAACCTCTCCAGGGTTTTCACTGACGGCTCATTGTGAGAAGAGTCAACCTTCAGGCTCATTAGCTTGTCCTGGTTGGTGACAACCTTATTGGCACTTCCTGTGGCAGTTGGGCTATCACCTATTACCATGGTCTCGATGTAGCCAACCTACATTCTACGTCTTGAAATTTTGACAAAAGCCAAGGTCTCTCCTCAGAAAAAAGTAGACATGTGTAAGTTTTGCATTCCATTTATGGAGGTCAGGACCTCCTCAAACCCATCCCTGGGCATCAGGGTGGGACACCAGGAGCTAGATAACACATACCTCTCTCTCTCTCTCTCTCTCTCTCTGTCTCTCTCTCTCTGTCCCACACACACACACACCATCTCCCTTTCTTTGACATGAAAAAAAATTGAGACATCCATTTGATACTTTTTTTAAGCAGAGAAGGAGAACATATGAAATTAGGAAATGCTTACTTTTTTGTTTTTACTGGACAGTGTGGACTATTTAAGAATTTGAGTAGGTTGTAATCATGGAGAGTAATTTTTTTTAAAATCCTCACTCGAAGATACATTTTTATTGATTTTTAAAGAGAGAGAGACAGACATAAAGAGAGAGACAAGGAGAGACAAAGAGAAACAGAGAAACATCAATTAATTGCCTCCAGACCACATCTCAATGGGGATGGAACCGGCAACCTAGGTATGTGCCCTGACCAGGAATCGAACCCACAACTTTTTGGTGTAAGGTTAGCCTTCAGACAACTGAGCATCCAGCCAGGGCAATGCTTTCTTTTTCTTAAAAACTTCAAGGCACTGTCTTCTTTGATTCTCATTAAGCCCATACCAGCTATATTACTTTAATCATTATGGACAGAACTCCCTCCTGAATTCCCAAAGGCATTTAAATGTCCTTTCTGGTTGTATGCAATACCTTTACCCATGAAGCCAGGTCAGATTCGATAGGCGCATTTATCCTTGCAATTTAGGGAAACAGAGGGACCCTTGGGAAGCAGCATTCCAAATCTAATGAGGCCTAGCCTCGAACAGTGTAACGCCCTTCACCAACCACCCTGCCCACTTTCAGGAAATACCTTGTTGATCCACTTGGGTTTTCTTCATCAGTGATCTGCTTACATTATTGTTTACATTCAGTTTTCGCTTCCTAAGATCTCTCCTCTCTCATCCATTCCATTGCCTTTTTAGAATTTATGGATGGGATGGGAAGCACTCTCTACGCATGATTTAATAAGGCCTATTAAACATTCTTTTCCAAATTTAAGTTTCTGGATCATTTTAATCAGTCCATGGTTTGACCCTTACTTTCTGCATTCGTCCGTGTTTCAGATGGAAGTTGTTTTCAGTGGAAGGTGTCAGCAAACCCAAAGTACTAGCATCTTCTGTGTGACGGAAGGTTACAGTCAGCTACAGTGAACTTTGGAGATTAGCAGTCTGAGACTAGACTGGAGCTCCCTCAACCATCAAGGACCCAGGTCCTTCTGACATGTTAACTCACCATCCTCAAAGCGTGTCAGATTCTACCTCTCGTACAATATAGCTACTCAAACTACGGGAACTGGGTCTATGCTATATTCCAGTCAGCTGGAAGGAACAAAAAGGGCACACCAACTTCTGTTAAGGGTATTTTCTAGGTGTTGCATATAACATTTATGCTCACATCCCATTGGCCAAAGTTTTGTCCAAGGCAAGACAGGCTGGGATTTTTTTTTTAATTTCAGGTGGTCTTGTGCCAGGAATAAATATGGGGTTTAATTACTAAAGAAGAAGGATGAAATGGATATTGGTAAGGGTTAGCTATCTGGTAGCAGGGACTTTTCAGCAAGTCCGGATAACAAGGTGAGCAGTAGTCTTTGCAGTTATGCTGCCATCACTTAAAGAGAGAGTACTTTTCATTCATCAAGTCTGATCTTGCCATAGTGCGCGGCTGTCTTGACTCACAACCAAAGCAAACTCTACAATATTTCATGAACAATGAGACCTTTTGAAAATTTATGTTAATTTTTTCTCATATAATCTGCATACAGGCTACTTTTCTGTCCCAGGTTTTTCTTGGTGAGGCATTCAAGAAATACCAAGTCAATATACAAAAACTAATTGGAGAAGCAATTTGAATATTTTGTGAACTGATTTGACAAAGGCAAAGTGAATGCATTCATAACATAGTGTAGAGCTTCTTAAAACCATCTCCCAATTCTCTCAAAATCTCAGACACACACACACACACACACACACACACACACACACACACACACACACGACAGCATGTACACCCATTGTTGAACTCCTCACAACCCTCCCCCTAGCCTAGGCATGGCTGGCTTTTGTTTTCCTACCCTTCCCCATTCACCTGATCTCTTCCACTAATTACTGCCTGCCCATTCTTTGTAAAGCAATCAAACCAGTCTCAATACAATTCTGCACCTGACCTATTGCCCTAGTTCTCCAGGAAACAATATAGATTAGATTAAATTGCTCTTAATGTTCAAAGGTCTAGAAGAGCCTATAATGCTTATTAATTTATCTGACCTTGGACACATAATAAAACATATAACTCTATAACCCCTTATATGTAATTGCAAAATCTAAATAGCTTTAGAAAGAAAGATTTCTTCTAGTTTATTTGTCAAGCAAAACCTGACCTTAACCTGTGAGGGCATTTATAGTCTCGATAGCCCACTTGGTAGAAATAATTTTATACTTCATGGAGAAATATTAGTAAAACAGTATTATAAGCAATATAGGACCTTTCTGAAGTCCTAATAATTCTGAATCAGAAGTAAACCATTTAGATGGAGAATTATTTGCAATTATTTCCTATGACAATGCTCTATTTTATGCCTAAGTGGGAGTAAACAAAATTTTCTTCCACTTTTTAAAATTATTTGTTGTACAAACACAATATACATTAGGCACTGTGAAATATGTGTGCCTTAAGAAGTTGAACATGTGGTATGTTAAGAAAAATTACTCAGAACTTGGAACTAGGCAAAAGAGATCATTGGAGAAAGTTTTCAGTGGATTACTAAGTACGGTCTAGCAGACCCTCTCTGGGGATTACCATTTCCCCAGAAATTGCACAGGGATGTGTAATTCTGTTTCATTTGCTACTAACTATAAAAAGTAGAAGTCAATTTATAAAAATTAAGAATGCAAGTGATTCTTTTCTGAGAACAATACAAATGATTCTGATCACAGCAAAGCAAATGGATTTTGTCCAGTAAATTCATTTTCATCAGTTAGAAAAGCTGATTCCAAATATTAGTTTGTTGCCCTGTCTAATATTAACCAGTTTTGCATCTACTGGAAAAGTGATTTCAGAATGCCTTTGCCTAACTGACTACATTAATCTCTGTTCCTCAAATTCTTCTTTGAACTAGGTATAGCATCTTAATGGTCCCTCATTCATTGAGTTGAGTAAAATCTCTGACACATACTCAATTTATATTTACATACCAAGTCAATATACAAAAACTAATTGGAGAGCCCTGACCAGTTTGGCTCAGTGACTATGACTGGAGCATCGGCCTGTGGACTGAGGGGTCCCGGCTTTGATTCTGGTCAAGGGCATGTACCTTGGTTTCGGGCACATCCCCAGTGGGGGGTGTGCAGGAGGCAGCTGATTGATGTTTCTCTCTCATGGATGTTTCTAACTCTCTATCCCTCTCCCTTCCTCTCTGTAAAAAATCAATAAAATATATTTTTTAAAAAAAACTAATTAGAGAAACAAATTGAATATTTTGAGAATTGATTTGACAAAGGGCAAAGTGAATGCATTTATAACATAGCGTAGAACTTCTTAAAACTATCTCCAATTCTCTCAAAATCTTACACACACACACACACACACACACACACACACACACACACACACGCCACAGCATGTACGCCCTTTGTTGAACTCCCCACAACCCTCCCCCTAGCCTAGGCATGGCTGGCTTTTGTTTTCCTACCCTTCCCCATTCACCTGATCTCTTCCACTAATTACTGCCTGCCCATTCTTTGTAAAGCAATCAAACCAGTCTCAATACAATTCTGCACCTGACCTATTGCCCTAGTTCTCCAGGAAACAATATAGATTAGATTAAATTGCTCTTAATGTTAAAGGTCTAGAAGAGCCTGTAATTTTTATTTACTAATAAGCATTATGAATGTTATTAACTATGGAAAACAACTTTAAAAGGTGTTACTCTCTAGCAACTCACATATCAGTTGACCAAAGATAAGCTATGGAAAACCTATAAAGGCAGTAAGTATACATTAAGTGATAAATGATAAATGATCAGTCTGGATTTGAGGGGCTGTGGTCAAGTTTCTGGATGGCTGCTGTTCTCATCGATTCTGCATTGCTTTCCATTCACTTGGCAGACAATTCTGCTTTGCATTCTGGAGTGCAGAGGAAGGGAGGGAACAGACCAATGAGGCACGCTCCCTGTCCTGGAGTCGTTAACAGTTAACGTGGGAGATCTGGAGTTGTTAACACAACGTGGGAGAAAGATATGAACAAGTCATTTCAAACTAATGCAAATTGGTGAAGAGAATCAAATTTGAGGCCTTACTGTGTCCCTTATAGACTTTATATTTATTACAATTTTTTGTACTATTTTTTTTAAACCTAAAATTGGGTAGGTATTTTACCACGGAGCATGGACAACCAGCTAATTGCTGTAACAGTCACGAACAAGGAGCGATGAGAGCCCAAAGCTAGTTTACATACAGGACTTTGGAGTTCTTCTCAGGTTTGGCATCCACCAGGACCAGCTCCTTGCTGGGAAGCCATAAATCAGGAAGATCAGAGACAGGTAAGGGTAGTTGACTTCCCTGGGCGTTCAGTCTTCAGTGTGCTCACAGCCTGGAGAGAGCTGGTATTTGAGAAAGGGGATGAGGTAGTGCCCAGAGTTGGGTTTTACCGGGAAAAGCATCAGAGATTGCCACCCCTTTCTCCACCAGCAACGCTAGAGAGAGTTGCAGAAGGTGGACTTTAAACAATGGCAAATATTGACAGAAGTGAAGGTCATGGCAAGGCCCTGTCGCCCACGTCTGTCACGGAAGGAGAAGCCTGCACTTCAAAGGGGCCGGTCAGCTGGATTTGCATGAACAGAACCTAAGCAATTTCTGAAATTGAGTTTTAAAACTGGCTGTTCTTTTCCCACCCAGTTATGTTTTTGCAAAGTCCTCTCTGTAGCAACTTCATACAGCTGTTCTTCATTTCCTGTTACAATTTCTTTCTTTTTTTTCTTTTCTTTTTGCATTCTTTCCAGGGAAGAAGAATCAATACAACTCGTTCTCTAGGAGGGAGGTGTTTGGACGGTCTGACCTTTAGCGGTGCTAGAAGACCTGTTTTGATCCAAACCAGATGTTCAGGCTGAGTTAACTTCGGCCTGAGTCAAGCAATTGATCACAAGATGTTTTTTCGGTTTGTGTACTATCTTGTGGTTGTGTGGCTGATTTCTGGCTCAGATGGTATGTATGTTTTTCTTACGCTCAGTTTTCAAGGCACTTGATTCTCAGTCTGTCGGTTGGGAGGCATTCTGTCTAGGATTTTAAAGAAATTGAAATCAATGAAATATATTTGTCGTCTTGAAAAATCTCAGGTTACTTGGCTGAGTTCTCTGTGCTCCATAGGGGCTTAGTAAATATTGACTAAGTCTGCTCTCTAAGTGGGGGTTACCTGTTTGCTTTCCCCTTCTGTTCTAGGAGCAAAAACAATATCCGTTTCAAAATCTTCACTGGTCTTATACAAACTGCAGGAATGCCTGTTGGGAAGGGAATTGCTCCTTTAGGAGTGGATAACTTACGGCTGAATTTGAGTGAAATTCCGGTTACCCTTTCGAAAATAAAACTTTGGGAATTGCAGGGTAGGGAGGGATGTGGATGTACCCGAACATGGAAGAGTACAAGGGATCAGCATCAATAATCCAGCAAAAAGAGAGTCAGATGGGGGGATCGAACGAGGGCTACCTCACAGCCCCTGAGGTGCCAGTGGATCGGGTTCCTTTTCCCTCCAGCAGAGAGCTGTCCGGAACTTCCCCCGGTGGACAACAGCATATTTGTTGCCAAGGAAGCAGAAGGACACGTTCTGGGGACCTACGTTTGTATCCAGGGCTACCACCTGGTAGGGGAGAGCACCTTGTTTTGCAACGCCTCCAAGGAGTGGAATGCCGGTACCCCCAGGTGCCGCTGTAAGTTTGATCTTTCTGCTTCTTTGTCCATCTTGTCATCCCACTGTATTCTTTCACATTCTACCTCCAGGAGCTCATGTTAAAACTTTGTCAGGCAAAAATCCCAACTTCTAGGAATCCATTTGTAAAGCACTGTAGTGGCGGGACTTTTTTGAAGGTACCTAATCAGCTCTGAATAGACTCAACCACCCCTCCAAGAAGGAAAGAATTTCCACCAAATAGTAAGATGACTTTTTTTGGGGGGGGGGGGACTGTGATGTCATACTGATTTGCAATTTTTATATTATGAAGATTTTAAATGTATACAAAAGACGGGTGAGTAAAATGAAGGCGTGGTTACGTATCACCAAGCTTCAACAAGTATCAGCACATGACTGATCTTTTTTCCACCTACAATTCTGCTTTGCATTATTATTACTTGGAGGTAAATCTGTTGTATCATTTTACGTCCTTCATCCTATAACTTTGAACTGAGAAAAATGTATGTCGTCAATTTATAAACGTGATAACTGAGATCCACGTGACTTGCTCAAGTTCACAAAACTCATTTGTGGTGTCTGTAGAGATGGAGAAGTAGTCCGTATTCTCTTTGTTATTACTACTTTTAGGAATAGTTGGATCGATTCTCCTTTATTCCCAGAGTAAAGAACACCAGCTTGTTTACCTTTTATTCATATGACCAAATTCACATTTCTGCATTCTCTCCTGTTTTTTTAAAATATATTTTTATTGATATCAGAGAGGAAGGGGGAAGGAGAAAGATAGAAATATCAATGATGAGAGAGAGTCATTGATTGGCTGCCTCTTGTACAACCCCCACTGGGGATTGAGCCCGCAACCTGAGCATGTGCCCTTGACCAGAATCGAACCCGGGACCCTTCGGTCTGCAGGTCAATGCCCTATCCACTGAGCCAAACCAGCCAGGGCTCTCTCCTGTTTTTATGCCTAAGAAAACAAAATGAAGTAAAAAATGATAAGTACACGTATATATTTGGCTGGATAAACAAGAAGGAAACACTTGCTTCAAACATAGGCTCCAGAATTTTGAGCAATGCTTTACATAACAGGACGATGAGCTTGCTATTGGTAATTTCCAGTTAGATGCTTAACTATTTTTAGTAAGTTCAAGCGCCCATTGTCATTCTTGTGCACGACCAAGAAGACCTTTTCACTCTTAGTCCTGCACAGGAGTGACAATGACCAGAGGGACACTCGGGCCAATCCAGTCTTTTCTCACCCTGATTGATACCACTTGGTATCATGGTCCCTAGGAAGAAAGTGCAGTTTTAGCTCTAATTTCTTGTTTTCTCAATGAAGCGCCAGGAGGTCTAGTGTTCGCTGTGGTGGGTTTCATCCTGGCCCTTTCAGATCACCGCCTGTTTTCTTCTTCAGTGGGCCACTGTCCCGACCCTGTGCTGCTGAATGGCAAGTTCAATTTCCGGTGGCCTGTGAAAGCGAGAGACACAATCACGTTTACATGCGATGAGCACTACATCCTCAAAGGCGGCAATTGGAGCCAGTGCCGCGAGGACCACACCTGGGTGCCTCCCTTTCCCACCTGCAAAAGCAGTGAGTACAGTGGAAACAAATGCAAATCCCAAAGATGTTGATCAACACTGGCAGCGGGGCATTCGCCACATCCCTTGGATGATTTCCTCTCTTGTGTATCTGGGGAGGGATTAGGATCTAACAGACAGCCCAGAAACACGGGGAGCTCACGGACCAGGGCCTCAGCTCCGGTGGTGTATTCCCGTGAAATGAGCAGCATTTCAGTGAACAGCGCTTTTTTCTTTTCTCATTGTTGTTCATATATGTTTGTATATGATGGTGTTTTACAAAAATTATATTATATTATACATACTCTTCGATGTCTTGCTGTTTTTACTCAGCTATATGTGTTGAAGAACTTGATGTTTCAGTAAATATACACCTATGTAATTATTCTTGATTTAGCCTTTAATCTTGATCAACATTTTTAGACTTAAGCTCAGAGCTGAAAGCATAATATCACTTCACCTGCTCATCCTATAGGTTAGGAAGAAAGCCAAGAGGGATGAAATGTCTTCTTTAGTGCCACGTGGTTACTGGAAGAGCCAGAACTAAAACTCACAACATCCAGTACCTCCTCCAGCTCTGTTTCCACAATTCTCATCCTCAATGATCTAAGCTCTGTTCTCCTTTTTTTAAAATTTTTTTATGAAGCCCTCATTGTATAACTCTGTCCCTTGGGGGATGTCAGCCTCCATTTGAGCTCACACTATTGATTTCCTGTTTCAGAGAGTTACTTCTTCGACTTCTGTTTGTGGGCTAAATTTTCTTTTCTTGTATATTGACAATTAGCATCTCTACCACTTCACCTTCCTTTCCTTGAGCTCCTGCCAATCAGAAAAGTACTCTCAAATCGCTAATGACTCAAGATGAGCCCAGGGAGGGGGTCTTTCCCATGGACAGATATGATTTTGAGGAGAAGGAAATGCCTGGAGAACATACATGTCCCTAGATGCCACACGTGCTGCTATGAAGATAGTAGGTGCTGGCATAGACAATTACACGTAGGGGGTGTTGTTAATCGAGTATAACTGAACTTCAAAACTGTCTCTCCTATCTCCTGCCCCTCAGGAGACTGTGGCCCTCCTGGGAACCCAGCTCATGGCTATTATGAAGGAAAAAATTTCAACTCAGGATCTACCATTACTTATCACTGTGAAGACAGGTAAGAGGATGCAGCCTTTCAAATACAAGATCTTGCCCATTGAGTAGTAGCATTCTTTTTGGGAATGACCCAGTTGTGCCAAGCCAGCATGACCATGGGGGAACAGGCCCCTGTTCCCCATACTTAGCCCTATGTTGGGCACCATATGTGCTGTACCAGCACAGCTAGGTTTGGTGAGCCTGAGAGGGGGCAGTGAAGGACGGAGAAAAGACAGACAAGAGAGGAAAGCTGGGTCTGGGTGGGACGCTGTCCTCTCTGATGGAGAGCTAGCGACAGTGCCACAGCCTTCAAGCCAAGTCTTTATTTTATAGCCAGATTCCATGAGGTAAAGTAAGGGCGTGGGTACAACATTCTCATGGATTTCAAATCTACTCAATTACATGCACCTGCACTCAGCCACGTGGGGCTACAGGTTTGGACCATAAGGTCAAGCTTATAACTACATATAGGCTTTGGCTAGAATTGTGCTGGGACTTGCAGGTGGCTTTGCCAGGAGAGGATTGTGCCCTCTCATTGGTCCGAGGCTTGAACCTGTCCAAATGCTGTAGCTGCTTTCCACACCCAGTCTGTCTCAAACTAGTCCCTTGATTTCCTACTGCTCAGGATCCTGAGCTCATTCTAATTTTGAGAGCTGCCTTAGTCGACTCCCAGCTCCACCCAATCCCTAGAAGACAGATTCACCTTCCTATTTATCCTAATTAAAGTATCATCTTTTTTTCTGTTAAGTAAGACAAAATAGATATTATAAATGTATATTTTTTCCTAAGGACCTTCAGAAAAAACCCTCAAAGAACCACAGAACACATGGAACTGCAGAAATAGAAAGATTTAGAATATAGGTCCTTAAAATACCCTAGTTAAAGTCTAGCCTTAATTTAGACTGCCTGGTCACCCACCTTACAGATTGCCTAGCTTTTTCTTTCCCTTGCCTCATTGTTATTGACTCAGGGTTATGTGCCCTCACTAGCATTTCAATCTCATTATGTACTGTCAACAGACTGCAGTCAACTCTCACGTCTTTTTCTGATTAGAAGCTGCAGCTTCTTTTCAGCCAGTTCACTAAGATGTATTTGAAGGCTCTCTCTAGCTTTCTACTCCTTTTTAGAGCCTAGATGACAGGTGCTTATTTAAAGTTCTTCCCTCACCCTCCCCACCCAAAAGCTGTATGTATAAACGCACATATTCAGAATTTCTCACTTCTCCATATTTTATGGGTTGACTCATCAGTTGGGCTCTCCACACCCCAGGAAGGGGTTTTACTTTAGTACCACCCTGTAATACTGAGAGAGCTTCAACATGCCTTGTGGATCCAGGGCCGAGAGGTGGGTTCTATCACAGTAAGAAATACCGAAATATAGCAACACAAAACCAGCCTTCGTTGTCCAGTTCAGAAGGTGGAAAGGCTAAGCATTGTGGCCATTCTAATTTCTGTGCAGATACCGCTTGGTGGGCACACAAGAGCAGCAGTGCATTGATGGGGAATGGAACGGAGCACCTCCGGTCTGTGAATTGATCCCAGAAGCTCCCAAACCAGCTCCACAGACTGCACACGAGAAGGCACTGGTGAGCAGTATAGGCTCTTGTGTGTCTTGTTCGCAGCTGGATCTTCAGGGCCTGGCATTGCTCCTAGTACTTGCTTAGTAAACAGCTGATCCATTTGGGATGCTTTGGAATGGGTTGGCCTTGACCTGATTGTAGAATGGGGCGCATAAACTATGACCTCACATTTTTATATATGGTAGCTCCCATTTGCCACCCGACGAGGTGCTGTTAGTAGGACTCATTGTCTTGTGTACTTTATAGAGCAAGGTACATAAACTCATGTCTATCATATCTTTATTGATTTCAGAGAGGAAGGGGGAGAAAGAGAAAAACATCAATGATTGATCGGCTGCCTCCTGCTCACCCCTTACTAGGGATTGAGCCCGCAACTCGGGTATATGCCCTTAACTGGAATCGAACCCGGGACCCTTCAGTCTGCAGACCAACACTATCCACTGAGCTAAACTGGCTAGGGTGACAAATCAGTTGTCATTGAGACTCCTCTTTTAGTTTATGTTTACTACTGGGATCATAGTAAGTGCATTTGAGCATCATCTTTAAGATCCGCATCCCTCTGTAAATTAGCCTGGTTCTGAGCCCCCATTCACGGACCTAGGCACTACTCATTATCTTCAGAATATCAAGCTGGCTCTCCGTTCGTAAGTGGTCATTTACAAACATTTTTCTTTCTTCAGCTTGCCTTTCAAGAGAGTGAGGAACTTTGCAAAGCCGTAGAGAACTTTATGCAAAGATTAAAGGAAAATGGCTCAACAATGGAGGAGCTAAAACATTCTCTGGAAAAAAAGAAAGCTGAGTTGGAGGCAACAATATCGCCCTGACATTGTAGCTGAGTTGATTGGGTAATGTCAATATACCTATAAATAAAGTTTCCTCTTGGTTCTGAAATTGGTTTCAGATTTTTCTCTCATTGGACTGGAAAGCGACTTCATAGTAATCAACTGCAGTTTTATGATGGGCCGTGTGTGTGTGTGTGTGTGTGTGTGTGTGTGTGTGTGTGTATATGTATGTTTGAATGTGGAAAGACCAAGTGTGATGGTTGTCTGTTTAAGACAAAAATTAGCAGCACATTAATGGGGAGAAAAGGGTTTGATTTCCTGTATGCCAGGAAAATCAAAAGCTCCGATCATAGCTAAGAGTGTGCCTCATATGAATATGAGACAGGAAGGCTGCAGCCAAAATTAGCCACAAGTGAACCAAAATTATGAGGTAAAAATTAACCTTTTATTTTGGGAAATAGGCTCAAAACAATTATATCTTAAAATGAGCCATTGAGGAAAAAGTAGAAGTAGGACCCAAACTCTCTCCTGGGTTTTGCCCCTATATCCTATTTATGAAACCAGGTTTCCAAGTCTTCTGCAGTAAGATTGCTCACGGCCTTTTGGATGAAACCCATCCTGCATGGCAAATTTGAGCTGGTGCAACACAAGCGGATACATTCTTTTATTTTTTGAGGGCAGAAGCCGCAAGAATCCCAAGGTTTTCCCGCCAAGATGTTTCACTGAGCTGATAGCCCAGGCTTCTTCCATCTCCCACCCCGCCCTCTGTTTAAGACACATAGGAAATCTGAGTAAAATACAATCAAAATACACAAGAGAGCTTGAAGTCATGGAAAATCTCTATGCGAAGTTAAGAAGAAAAAGGGATAGACTCTCGAGTAGCCCACAGTCTCTGAATAGACACAAGACATGGATGTACATGTCTTAATTCAGGATGGTGAGAATAAAATAGGCACTTTTCGCAGAACAGTGTGCTATGGGAGCTCACATGTGAGAAGCATGATGTCCATCTGGGAAGAGTTAGAGGCAGGAAAATTGTCCAGGAAGATGTCATAGTTATTTGAGCCTTTAAAAATGAGTAAAAGTTAGAGACAAAGATTAGGGAGGAGACATTCCAAGTGGAAAAATAATTTGAGAAATGTAATAAGAGAGCCTGAGTTTTTTTTTTAACCAAGTAAGTCCATGTGTAGAATGAATCTAACTTGAGCAAAACGATTTTTAATTTGAAGCTATTCATTATGTTATTACCTATATTGTCTGCATTAGTAAGACCTTGTGAGCATTTGAAATGTCCAATCTTAGAGAAATGTTAAATAAGTTAGGGCACATCAAATGTAATGCAATCTTTTATAGTGACAACGAGAGGCCCAGTGCATGAATTTGTGAATGGGTGGGGTCCCTCCACTTGCCGGTGATCGGGGCTGTCTCGCCCAGTCCCAATAGGGGCCAACTGGGGCCAGCCGGGGGAAGGGACCGAGGGAGGTTGGCTGGCTGCAGGAGGTTGGCTGTGGGAGCACACTGACCACCAGGGGGCAGCTCCTGCATTGAGCGTCTGCCCCCTGTTGGTCAACGTGTGTCATAGTGACCGGTTGACCGGTTGTAACTGTCGCTTAGGCTTTTATATATAGAGATTATGAACAGAAAATCTTAAAAATATAATCTTGAAATAAAATACAGAAAGACAAGACGTTATGATTGCATTGATTAAAAACCTTATTCTTGTAGAAAAGGACCAGGCAATAATAGGTACAGATGAAAACAGTTGTCTTAAAAGATGAAATTACAGGTGTTAACTTTTAAAATAATAATTTGTTCCCATTGATTTTTAGAGAGAGTGGAAGGGAGTGAGGGGGGTGAAAGAGAGAGTGGGAGAGAGAGAGAAAAGCATCAATGTGAGATTGGTTGCCTCCCTTCTCACATGTACCCGACTGGCCCAGGGATTGATCCTGCATCCCAGCAATGTGGCCTTAACCAGGAATCAAATCCATCACCCTTTGGTGTGCTGGGTGACACTCTAACCACTGAGAAACACTGGCCAGGGCTAAATAATAATTTTTAAGAGGTGCTTTGCAGGGGCAGGAAAGATAGGGCCTGTTTGGGGACTAGCACATTGTCTGAACTGGCCTGGATAAAGCATGGGAAGTGCTGAGAGAAAAAAACTGGAAAGAACCATTACAGTGAGTTTATAGAGGGCTTTAAAAGGTGTGTTGGAGATTTTAAAATTATTTGGTAGGCAGCGAGTACAAATGGAAGACTTTCAAGCAAGGAAGTGATGAGGACAGAACACAGACTGTAGGCAGTATCGGTGGAAATAGGAAAAGAACTGAGAGAATCTACTGCAATAGTCCCCATGAGCGACAATGATGACCTGAACTGGTTTGGTGGCAGTAGAAATAGAAAAGAAACAGCAGATAAGAGAGACATTGCAAAATCCAATAAAAATAATATGTCAACTGATTGAACATTGGAGGATGAGGGAGAGAAGAATTTGAAGGTGAGTCTGAAATAGTATTCCTGGGAGCCTGGATTAATGTTGGGGTCAGAGGTAAGGCTTCTGGGCAGGAAATGAGAAATCCCCCCTTTGGATGTGCTGAGTATAAAGTACTTGTAAGATATCCAATAGGTGCCCTAACGGGTTTGGCTCAGTGGATAGAACGTCAGCCTGTGGACTCAAGGGTCCCAGGTTCGATTCTGGTCAAGGGCGTGTACCTTGATTTCGGGCACATCCCCAGTGGGGAGTGTGCAGGAGGCAGCTGATCGGTGTTTCTCTTTCATCGATGTTTCTTCTCTGTGGAAAATCAATAAAATATATTAAAAAAAAAAGATATCCAATAGGCAATGTGAGTCTCCATTTAGAAGAGTAGTCAGAGATAGATGTAGTTAGAGAATAGTTCTCTTATAGGGAATAGTTAAAGCCACGAGAGTAAGTAAGATAATTAAAGATGTAAAGAAAAAATAATTTAAAAGAAGAACCTGGGATGTATCTATATTTAGAGATGAGAAGGAGAAAGTGGGGGTAACAATAATCAAGGAAGAACAATTAGTAAGATTGGAGCGTCAGGAAAGTCTAGGTCCGTGGTTGGCAAACTGCGGCTCGCGAGCCACATGCAGCTCTTTGGCCCCTTGAGTGTGGCTCTCCCTAAGCCTTAGGAGTACCCTAATTAAGTTAATAACAATATACCTACCTATATAGTTTAAGTTTAAAAAATTTGGCTCTCAAAAGAAGTTTCAATCGTTGTACTGTTGATATTTGGCTCTGTTGGCTAAAGAGTTTGCTGACCACTGGTCTAGGTGAGTGGAAGCCCAGAGAGAAGAGAGTTTCAGAAAGGAGATAATCAGCAGTGTTCCAGGCTACTGAGAAATCGAAGGAGATAAATTCAATAAATTTTGGGTTTGGAGAAAAGGTCATGTCTCAAAGAGGTCTTCAGAAATGGTGGGAAGAAGCCAGATGGAAGGCCACAAAGGAGGGCTGTGGACTGATTATGAGAAAGAGTAGGGAGGAAACGTGGGAGCCTTTTTTGAGAAGTTCAGCATCTCACAACGGAATAGAATTTAAGGTTTCAGCAAGATTAAGGCAATATTTCAGGATGAAAGACACACTGAGAATAAGGAAGGCCCTGGCTGGCAGCTCAGTTGTCCCGATACGCCAAGGTTTTGGGTTTGATCCCCAGTCAGGGCACATACAAAAATCAACCAATGAATGTATTAATAAGTAGAACAACAAATAGATATATATCACTCTCTCTCCCTCTCTCTATTTCTCTCTCTTTCTCTCTTAAATCAAGAAAATAGGGAAAAAGAGGGGGGGGGGTTGGTTAAGAGATCAACCAAAGGACTTGTATGCATGCATATAAGCATAACCAAAGGACACAGACAGTATGGGGGTGAGGTCATGTGCTGGGGGGTGGAAGTGGTTGGGGAGAGGTCAATGGGGGGGGGGAATGGAGACATATGTAGTACTTTAAACAATAATTTAAATGTAAAAAACAAAAAAAAAGAAACTAGGGAAAAGAATAAACAAATATCTTCTGAAATAAGAGTGAATAGGAGAGAGAACTTGAGGTGGGGAGAAGCTACTGTAGAATGATTTTCTTTTTTTAGTGAAGTAGGACACAAGGTCATCTGCTGAGAATAAGACAATTTAGTGATCTGGAGAGAAAAATGTGAAACAGTAACTCTGGAAAATAAAGAACTCCAATAGATTGGGAAATGGCATTTTCAAGACCCAATTTTAAGGTAATATTTCCTCTAACTTAGCTCTCAAAACGGTACAATGCGGAATCCTCCTTTATGCTCACTCTTGTCAAATCTTCAAATCATTTTCACCTTGTCACTTGACCCATGTGCTTTTTTACCTCTAATACCTTCCTCATTTTAATCTAATAATTTCCATTTTTCATTCAAAGCTCAGCCCACATGTCATATCTTCTGTCAAAATGTCTGCTGTGATTCCATTCCTTCTTCTCTGAAAAATTTAAGAGGCTTTTGTGTTTATTACAGAAAAAGCAAAGTTGTCAGGAAGACTTGCTTTTTTTTTTTTTTAATATATTTCTTTATTGATTTCAGAGAGGAAGGGGGAAGGAGAGAGAGATAGAAACATCAATGATGAGAGAGAACCATTGATTGGCTGCCTCTTGCACACCCCTTACTGGGGAACGAGCTCGCAACCCAGGCATGTGCCCTGGGCCAGAATCGAACCTGGGACCCTTCAGTCCGCAGGCTGACACTCTATCCACTGAGCCAAGCTGGCTAGAGCAGGAATACTTGCTTTTTAATAGCAATCTTCTGAGTGTACAAACTTTAATCTTGAGGATTAATAACTTGATTGGATAATGTTAGAATTTGGATTCCGTCCTAGGTCATGTGATAATAAACATGGCTGGCCATTCATTGCATTCTTCTGAGCAGCACCCAATGACAGACTAGCTTCTGGAGGTCATTTGGTGCCCAGCATTTAGTAGTAGTGGGGTTGGTAGTAGCTAACATTTACTGAGCACTAATAATGTTGCAAGCAACGTGCCACCAATCAGGAACTCAATAAATGTGTGCAACTCCCCACCTTTTTTCTGTTTTCTTGAGGTGACAAACACAGGTCAAGGTCATCTATAGGCCATGGTGTTCCAGGAAAGCCTGCTGAACGTAGCATCATGGAAACTGGATCATGTTTGTGAACTTAGTCTGAACCCCATTGTAGCCAAGGATCCCAGGCCGCAGAATTGAATCTTTCACAACCTCATGTGTTTATGAATAGAGAAAAAGACTTCTGGCATCAAATTCATATTACATTTTCATTTAGGGGAAATGGTTGGCAAGGAGAAAAATGATTGCGACATGTTATCAAGAATGAGGGCTAGTAAAGAGGAAGGAGATTAGGTAAACACTGGTGCTGTGTTTTTGCTGTTAATCATTCACTGGGCCAATAAAGAGTCTGGTCATCTATTTCTATTCAGCCGTCCCCAATCAGTCAACCACATGGCTGTAATTCCGGGACTTTTGGTAGACCAATGACTAGACAGGTTCAGGAAATTCTGGTAAACTCTTATCTGAGGATGAACTAGGACTATTAGAGATCAAGGCAGCTTTCTTCCTTAAGAAACTGCTCCAGGCACCATAATAGAGCCTTCTACTGCTTCCTCAGCTACTTGCAGGTCAGTGGATTACTTTGGGTATCTTGGGGAAAAGGCTGGTGGTTGAGGAGTGCAAGATTAGAAGGATGAGACAGAGATAAACACTTGGGGTGTTTTCAGCAGAAATCTTTTCAGGAGTAATGCATTAGGGTGTTACAGGACTTGAAGAGTACTTTTAATCCCTTCTGAGCCTCAATTTTTAATTATAAATGGGGGAATAATAGATACATACTCAAAATAAACTGAAGTAGAGAAGAGGTAGGATGTTGCTCTTGTTATTGTATCTAATAGTTGAGTGTGTTCGTTTGTCGCTTTTTTTTTTTTTTTTTTAACCATCTATGTAGGAGAGTTGAAGCAGGAGGTAAGCCAGACTTCCCAAAGGGATTCAAAGAAGACCTAGTTTTCATAGTCTGCATTCTGAAAATGAATGCAATTTCCTTTGGAGATTTTATTAGCCCCTCCATATCTCCTTCACCATGGACAGTCAAGACCTTTATAACTGATAACAAGGAGGATAGTAGTCAGTTTCCAGTTAGTTTTTGAAGCTAGAAGCCTTGGTCATCTTCACCTCTTATCTCTCCCTCACTTGCAATGATGATTATCATTTCTTCTTGAAATTCTCTTCCTGCTTGGGCACGACATAGTACCATTCTGGTCCTCATTTTAATTCTTCATCCACTTTTCTTTTTGTCAACTCCTGCTTTGTCTCTCTCTATAGTAGTACAAGGAGAATAAAAAGTAGAGTATCCATACGAAAAAGTAGCATCAAAGAAGGTTTATAATAAGTGTAGACATACATTTTAATATAATGTGAACACCGAAGGAAGGAACTGATAGATATAGAAATTCTATGATATGAGGGAAAGTGTGAAAACAAGTTCTCTCTGGAATCTCAAAGTGATGTGATTGAGAATGCAGGCATAAGCAAGGAGACACAACAATTGAGACTGTAGAAAATATCACTCTTTATAAAGGTATCTGGATTTTAAAAGGAGGAGTTTAGATACAATGAATACATTAACTTGAAAGTAATCTTTATGGAAGAAGAAATCTGGGGGCAGAGGATTTTCCCAGTGCCTCTCAAAGTGTACTGTATTGGACAGTACTTTTTGCAAGAGACCCACCATGTTGACGATGGCTCTTGAGTTGGTTTCATTTCCATAAGAATTTCAAAGGCGATGATG
Source organism: Myotis myotis (assembly GCF_014108235.1). Classification (NCBI taxonomy): domain Eukaryota; kingdom Metazoa; phylum Chordata; class Mammalia; order Chiroptera; family Vespertilionidae; genus Myotis; species Myotis myotis. The sequence goes on from NW_023416322.1 coordinate 10,162,243, forward strand.
TCATTGACATCTGAGGGCATATGCTAGGGAAGTCTTAGCCTTTCAGTGGGCAGTTAAGAAGTCTGCACTTTGTAGACAATAGAAAGCTGATTTAAGTTTAATGCCATTGTTTTCGCGATGAGAAACAGATTCAAGGAGCTGCTGTAGTTGCTACAAGATCACAAAGTTAGATGATGGTACTGCTGGGACTCAAGCTCAGCCCTAACCTCTACCTCCACGCTCTGTGGTCTGCTGAGTTCTGTGCAGGTTCTGCTGAGGCACCACAAAGAATAGGATGGGGAACCACAAATATTGCACCTGGCCAACTGAGAACTAGTAAGGGAAGTCAGATCACTGTATCATCTCTTCGAAGCTCTTCTCACACATTATTTCATTTGGTCCTCAGTAAGGCAGTCACTCTTAAGAAGATAAAACCGAATTGAGTTTTATTTACTTCCCATTTATTGGATCACTATTATATGCCATATACAATAGTAGGTTGGGCTCCTTACAAAGACACCTGAAGCCCTAGCCGGTTTTGCTCAGTGGTTAGAGTGTTGGGTCCCAGGTTCGATTCTGGTCAAGGGCATGCGCCTCGGTTGCAGGTTCGATTCCCTGGCCCTCGTTAGGGCTCATGTGGGAGGCAACCAGTCGAAGTGTCTCTCTCACATTGACGTTTCTCTCTCTTTATCTCTCCCCCTCCCTTCAACTCTTTCTAAAAACCAATGGAAAAATATCCTTGGGTGAGGATTAACAACAACAAAAAGGTTGAATGAATAACTTCTTTGTCTTGAAGAGACTTACAGTCTATTTCAGGAGGCAGAAGTGAATAGACACAATACAATGTGGTGTTGCAATTAAGGTGTCAGAAATGTACTAGAGGAGCATAAAAGAGACTCATAGTTCTTGGTGGTGTTGGGCACTTCATCAAGGAAGTGACGTGATCTCAAGGTTGGAGGTAAGAGCATTCATGCACAAGAAATATTCTCTACAAATGATTGAAGCTGTTTCAAGATCATTCCAGGGTGTGCTTTGGGAAAGGTAAGCACTTTCATGAGGTTGAAGCATGGTGTTCCGAGTGAGCAGAAGCAGAGGAAGGGGGACCTAAGGAATTGGGACCCATGAGAGTTTTAAAGTAGGTTGCTTTTTAGGATTATAACCACAGCAACGAGGAAGCTGGCTTACACATGTTTGGAGGCTTTTGCAGTGGTCTAGGGTAAGGAGAAGGAAATTACGAGAACCGCACCCTAGACTATGGAAGTGGGATGGAGAAGAGAGAGACTCTGAATATGAAAAGGGGCCAAGAGAGAGGAGGCTAGGATGACTCAGGTTTCTGGTGGGGGCGGCTAGGAGGAGATTATTTATTACTTTAGCCGAAACAGAAAGCACAGAGGTCAAGCAGTATTCAAAGGAAGAAAGACCATTTAGTTTGGGATCTGTTGGATTCAAGGTACCTGGGAGATAGAAATGAAGCAGTTGGAAATACTGATCTGAACCTTGGAATTTAGAACTTACATTTTTAAAAGGTTTGGTTTTTTTCCTTAAATATGAAATCTAACAAATGGTTGCTAGGTCTGGGGGTGGGATAGGAATGGGAGAAATAAGGAGAAGCTAGTAAAAGGGTATAAACTTTCAGCCATAAGATGAAAATGGTTTGAGGTTCTAATGTAAAACATGGTGACTACAGTGGATAATATTGTACTGAATAATTAAAATTTGCTAAGAGAGTAGAACTTAAATGTTCTTGCCAAAAATGTAAAAGGTAAGTATGAGAGGTGATGCATGTATTAATTAACTAGAGAGTGGGGAGGGGCGATCCCTTGGCAGTACATCTGTATGTCAATCATCGTGAGGTACACTTTAAGGAACTTACAATTAGCCCATTACACCTCAGTCAAGCTGAAATTTAAAAACTCAAGAGTCAAAAGTTTTAGCTTTTAGAATTACAAGTGAAGAGAAAAGCATAGTAATTTATTTCTGGATTTGCAAAGAAAACTGACAAATGGTTACACTTTTCAAAAACAAGTGTTAATTTAGGTATTATCCTCCCCCCCAAAATTTGCTGAGATAACCAGTCAGAATCATAGACTTTTACAGGGTTAAAGGTTAAGTTCAATTGGCAAAGCTACAATCTCTAAAGTCCAGTAACAACCCCTTTGTTAGGAAAAACCATTTGCCAAATCAGTTTTATGATGCAGATAACTGCTTTCTGCAGCTGCAGGGAAAATATTTCCTCCTTCTTTTGCTGAGATTTCTTTCACTGCTTTTTTCAGGCTGAGCACTGGCATTCCACTAGTTAGCAACAAGAATACAGGAGGCGGGCCTGAATGGCTCAACATTTCCATGGAAGTAACAGGGTAGAATAACATGTTTATTAACAATTGAGTTTATGGTGCATGTAAGGTTTTATAACTACAGGAGCTAGTTGGGCCCAGAGGACTGTGAGTGATTCATGGATGATGCTTAAAGATGAGTCCCTCCCAGGAAAACAGTGAAGGGTGAGGGGAGAAGGCCCCTGTGAGGTCCGGGATCTCTGCTCTGAGGGTGGCACTGGGTCTCAGTGAAAACCCAACCAAGGGCTTCTGGCCCGGCCCAGAGGGCTTTCCTCTGTGCTGGGGCTTAGAGTCCCCTGGTGACACAGCCATCTGCTGATCCCGGTTGCCCCTGTCAGTTGGAACATGGGGATCCCACCAAACTACAGAGGATTAGTCACCAGAAGCCAATGAACTGAATGGCAATTCCTGAAGGATCAGTTCCCTGAAGTCAATATATTGAACTTATCAAATCATCAGTTTACTTAACATTGTCTTTAAAAGCATTCATTTTGGATATATTCAATAATTATTAATATATTTTTTAAAGAATATTTAATGAATATATTCTTTGTAGCAGCATTTTAAATATAATTTTGTTCAATTTTCTGAAGGTATGTCTTTAATCTTAGGGTGTGCTTTTATGAATATAGTCAATGTATATATTTTTCTTGTGACTATACAATGATGACAACTGCAACAATTCATATGGGAAATTTTCACTTTATTCTATGATCCTGATTTTTTATAGTAAAATTCTATTTTGCCAACATATTGGCAAAGATATTTTAAAACCTTTTCAATTTCACAGATGTCCATAAACATGCTAAATATACTGACTTATCAAAAATTAAAGATGCTTATTGCTATATTTTTTATAGTTCATAACACTTTTTATTGCCCAGGAGAAATTTACCATATTTTATAAATTTCACAACTTAGTGGACTGGTTTTTACTATGTGGAACTTGCCTAAACCTCAACTGTCCTCAGTCTCATTGGATTGCTAGAACAGAAAGAGGACAGACTTGAGATGGGAAGGGATGCACTAGGAAAGTGTGTGTGTGAGGGTGGTTGGGGGGCGGGGGGCGGGCGGAAACGCATAGAAAGGTGGTGTGTGAAATCCCAAAATGTGGATTCTGGTTCTTCCCACCAAGAAAACCTCAATTCATTCGATACATATTCTGTAAACACACTTTTTGTAAGGAAATCATTTGATAAATTGTTCATTTTGTTGAATTTATTTTGGGAGGCAGAATTGTCCTGCCAGCCATATACAGAGTTCATCGGATAGGATGTGCACAGATGGGCTGGATTTGCCCACGTCTGACACCTGGGGGAGGAATGGCTTCATCAGAATTGAATTTTGAAAAGACAAGATTCTATGGGTCATTACTCATGAAATTAGGCCCCTCTACAAGTGTGAAGGGCCACTATAAACTGCTCCCCTCCCCCATAGTGTGGGACAGAAACTTCAAGGGAAATACTGAGCTGATACCCTTCATCAAAATGAAGATGTGCTTAGTATGAATTATGGACACATGGGAGTGCAGACTCACCTGGATCTAACAGAAATGTCAGAATTAAAGATAAAATTCAACATTTCTGGTGACGGAAGATGATTTGACTTTGGGTGGGGGGTACACAGTGCAATGTATCGATCATATGTCATAGAAATGTACACTTGAAACCTATATAAGCTTTTTTAACCAAGGCCACCTCAATGAATTTAATTTTAAAAAGAATGACTACTCAAAAAATTTAATATTTCATTGGGAGTGAACTTTATATATCCCTTTCAGGACAAAGGCTATTGTTCATGCAAATTTAAGATATGTTGTGTGTTTTTTACAAGGGAAAGAAAATGGTGGTGAAGACAAAAATACCCTTCATGATTCTGCTTTAAACAAGTCTTTAAATAAATAATGAAAGCACATGTCTTCATATGTATCGACACATCTACATATATAGATCTCTCTCTCTCCATATATATATCTAGATATAGAGCCATTTTTTCAAAACTGCAAGTTGCTTGATGGTTTATTTTTTCGGTTGACAGTTGTTATGAGGAATTCCCAAGACTATACATAGTGATCCAACTCCTTTTCTCTATCTCGTCGTTTTCCAGCCCTTTTGTTGTGTTTTATATTTGTTCCCTTTTCTCTAAATCCTCTGCCATTTCTTCGGTCACATCATCTCTGTGGCTCACCTGGTCAATTGTAATAGCCTTCTTTTTTATGTCATTTTAAAATTATATTTTATTTTATTATTTTTCCCATCACCATTTATCCCCCACATACTCTCTTTCACCTCTGCTGCCCCCTCCATCAACCTCCCTGTTTCTTCTCTCTGTTGAATCCCTTATGTACACATCTGCCATAGTGATCTTCTTAAGGCACAATGATGTCACTCCTTAGCTTTAAAGCAAACAAACCCCAAACCAACCAACAAACAAAAAGGCTCTTTATTCCTCAAACAGTAGCGTCCATAAATTCCTAACTTGGCCTTTATATCCCTTTCAGGCACACCTTTAAGTTTCCCCTTCCTTAACGACTATCTCCCCATCTCAGACACTATTTTCTAGCCACATTGAGATACCATCTACTGGTCCCCAATTTGTCCTGCATCCATTCTGTAATTTTTAAAGCATCCATTCTGTAATTTTTAAAGCGTCCATTCTGTAATTTTTTTTTTTAAATATATTTTATTGATTTTTTTTTTTACAGATAGGAAGGGAGAGAGACAGAGAGTTAGAAACATCAATGAGAGAGAAACATCGATCAGCCGCCTCCTGCACACCTCCCACCGGGGATATGCCCGCAACCCAGGCACATGCCCCTGACCGGAATCGAACCCGGGACCCTTCAGTCCGCAGGCCGACGCTCTATCCACTGAGCCAAACCGGTTTCGGCCATTCTGTAATTTTTAAAGCGTCCATTCTGTAATTTTTAAAGCATCCATTCTGTAATTTTTAAAGCGTACCGAACTCAGCTACAGCCACCTCCTCTCTCTCCCATTGGAGTTAATCTGTCTTCTTCATACTCCCTACCCCAGAAGCTAACGCTCACTGTCTTGTGTTGTAACATTTGTGCACGTCTTCTCTTCCAGCCTCGGCTGTAATTTTCTTGAGGACATGGATCCCATAGCATGTACCCTAGTGCTTTATAACAAGTAAGCTTTCAACGACTGTTTATTAAACTGAGTTCTTTCAGCAGAAAAATGGTGGCGACGCCTCAGAGCATGTACCCTCCAAGAGCTCCAGATGAGACCCTGGATAGAAAGGGGAAAATGACAGCCTGGCCCTTCTCTAGGCTGTGGAGAGTGTCTGATTCTACTCTGTTCCAAATGGCCTTGGTGGCGGCTCTATTGGCCACTGCTCTTGGTGAGTCATGGACAAGTTTAGATTGGCCATAAACATTCAAGTTCATCCACTTGTTCACAAGACTAACAAAGAGATGACTAGGCCTTCAGCAGAAATCCATCTTCAGCAACCAAGGGTTTGTTGGACCAGGACTTTGGATTTATCTGAAATTTGGAATTTTAAGGGGTTTTGGAATGACTTGGAATTTAGGGGAATTTGCTTTACCCATGAAAGAGGCAGTTTTCTAGACACTTCTGGCTAGACTTCTCCTTCAGGAATTTCCCAATCTGTCTCCCACCCATGGCTTGAGACAAATCTGTCTGAGGGATCAGCTTGACTGGACAATTTTCACTGCCAGTGGGTTTATCCAGAGTGGAGAGGGGGGCTACTAGGACTACTAGGACTCCTAGTAAGTAAATCAGTTCTGTACTTGATTCTTGCTAGTAAAGCAAGATTAATATTTTTGTATTTCAAGGGCTTCATGTTTCTGCCTTCGTATCATTCAAAGTCCAAAAGGCACAAAACACAGTACACATTAAAAATATTATTCTTATTCATCTCCCAGTCACCCAGTTTCTCTTCCCTGAGGCAACAAATGTTACATAAAGTTATTTTTAATGAAATACTATGTTTCTGTGGAGGAAAATTGCAGGGACTTTTTGAGTTTGCACAGATGCAGCTGAGTCAGCAGAGATGAAAAATCTGATGGGCTGATGAAATCGTATCTGCCATCTTTAAAAAATAAATTATCTTATATGCAATAGAGGAAGGATGAAAAATGTCTACCTTTTATTATTCATCAACATACATGTATTACTGACCAGTCACTGGATTCAATGAGCAATAGAGATAACAAAAGTTATTATTTTTCTTGATTAGAAGAGAAAAGAATGGCTCTTGCTCTAAAAATCCTATTACTGAAAACACCAAGATGCTGTGTTTAACTTATGGTGCTCTTTGTCATTTTGGTGTCCAGGCGACTGTGATCCTCCACCCAGCTTACACTTTGCTTTTCCAACGAAAGAGTTGGATGAGACAAGCTACAAAGAGAAAACTCGTCTGACATACAGCTGCCGCCCTGGCTACTTTAGGACCAGTTCAAAAGGTACTTATGTTACCTGCGAAGGAGGCAGTTGGCAGTACGAAACCTTCTGTATCAGTAAGTATGAACATTTATTTTCTTATTCGTGCTTTTTCCTTTTTTTTTTTTTTTTGCAAAGTTGTCTCAGGAGCTAAGCTTTCTGAATGCAAATAAAAACTCTTGGTCATTGAGAAGCCACCCTGTTTGTCAGTGGCTGATTGCCATATACACGTTGCCACTTTGTGCAAAACAGAGCAAGCCAACAAACAAATAAGTGAAACAGGAAAATTAGGAGCTACCTAGTTGCACTGAAAAGTAAATATTCAGTGAGTCAGGATCTGAAATAAGTTTGAATCTGAATCTCTGGTCTTTCTGGAAACAGAGTTCAAAGCTAATCAATCAGCCTTCTTTTCTAATGTCATATCTATGAGAACTTGACAGCCCTAATCCTCATTTTCACTTTTCTCTCAGAAAAAAAATGCAGCAACCCAGGAGAATTACGTAATGGGGAGGTGATCTTGAAGCCAGATTACTCTTTTGGATCACATATAGAATTCAACTGTTTAGAAGGGTGAGTGTGAGGCCATCTAGAAACAACCCTTTAAAACAATAGCTGATGTGTTGATAGATTTCGGAAGTAAAAATGATGTAAAAAAAGGACACACAGAATTCATGCTTTTACTCTATCGCCAGCCACCCATTCCTCCTGTCCTTCAACGGGCATCTAGTTTCATGAGTTTTCTATGCATCTTTCTCGTGTTCGCTTTTACAAATACAAGCTAATGTTTTTATTTTGTACCTTTTCAATCACGAACGTAATTTTCAAATCCGGCTTTATCTTTCTTTATCGATACATACAGGAGACATTTCCATGTTTGTGCAGAGAAAGGTTCCTTGTTAATAATTTTTTACAACTACATAAAATTTTATTGTGAGATACAGGATGGATTAATACTCCCTTTGATGGATCCAGGGGTCTTTTTAATCCTTTGCCATTCTGAACAGTACTCTGTTACATTTACCTTGTACATCTATCATTTTGTACATATGAAGTCATATCTACAGGATAACTGTCCAGAGTGGGATTTCTGGGTCAAAGAATACTTATATTTGAAAATTGGAAAGGTATTACAAGTTGTTCTCTCTTGGGGTCACATGGTTTTACAGAATATGCTCATGTCCATCTCTCCCTGCACTTTCCAACTAAGTGTGTTGCCAAACTTTTGAAAACTTGTCAATTTTTGGAAATTTTTCCAATTTAAAAGGTAAAAAAAAATATCTCACTATAGTGTCAATGTATATTTCTCTTACTATGAGGGAGGTTGAGCACATTTTTATATGTTTAAGAGATGTTTGTATCTACTTGTGAACTATTTGGCACTGTATTCTCTCCTCCTGTCTCCACCCTACTCTGTCTTTTCTGCCAGTAGATTGACGTCATTTGTATGACCTCAGCATGTATAGTTAACATTACTGTTAAATACTCATATATGTCTGTAACTCGATTTCACTCCCAACTCCTGCAGATGAGGAAGCAAGAAAGCGGGCTTTGTTTTCCATCTCCTGTTATCTGTTACCTTATTTCGGCACTGGCAGCGCACATGACATTTATATTTCATTCAGCCACCCCACTTTTGTTTTTGTTCTAGATCTGCAAGTGCAGTGCTCACTGCCAGTTGTTTTGTGGTTTTGCTTTTGCTGAAATTTCCTGTGTCAGAGTGTGGCTGGCTATAGTTTGGCTTCTGGTGATTTCCTAAAAGAAAAGCTCCAAGTGAAAATTATTAAGTTCTTGTAGGTTCAATATTGTCTGAGGCCTTGATACTTAAAAGAGAACATGGCCAGATATAAAGTGCTTGGCTGAGACTGACTGGTGTGGCTCAGTGATTAAATGTTGACCTATGATCCAGGAGATCAAGGTTCGATTCCCAGGGCACATGTCTGGGTTGCAAGCTAGATCCCCAGTAGGGGTGTGCAGGAGTCAGCCAATCAATGATTCTCACTTCCCCTCTGAAATCAATAAAATATTTTTTAAAAAATTTAAAGTCCTTGGCTGATAATTTCTTTTCTTGACTATCCTATAGATATTGCCACATATTTTTTTTTTAGTGGACGTTGATGTACAGACCTCTGCTGCCTACCTGTGTGTGTGTGTGTATATACATTATATATATATATATATATATATATATATATATATATATATATATATATATGTTTTTATTGATATCAGAGAGGAAGGGAGAAGGAGAGAGAGATAGAAATATCAATGATGAGAGAAAATCAGTGATCGGCTGCCTCCTGCACGCCCCCTACTGGGGACTGAGCCTGCAACATGAGCATGTGCCTTTGACTGGAATCGAACCCAGGACCCTTCAGTCTGCAGGCCGACACTCTATCCACTGAGCTAAACAAGCTAGGGCCCTATCTGGATTTCTTATTCTTAAATGTAACTTGGTCTTTTTTTGGCCATCCAGAGATATTACTTTTTATCTTTGAAATCTAATAATCCTCCTCTTAGTTATTTTCATCCAAACCATTGTGTTTAATTTTTGTTGCTATGCGATATACAATTTTAAAATGTGGGTTAAAATATTATTCTACTTTTGTAATTTTTACTTGAAACACATTTAAAATAGCTATTTTGTGGGGGTTTTTTTGTTTCTTCTTCAGGTTCTCCAATTAAGTATACGTTGATTCTCCTTTGCTAATCATCTATATCTCACATTTTTTCTCTAATCTTTTTTGTTATTATTGTTTCATTTTGTTAGATTTTCTCATGTTTATCCTATTTCTCTTATTGTGAAAAGCTGCTAAGAAAGAAAGAGAGCCCAGCTGGTGTGGCTCAGTGGTTGAGCATCGACCTATGAACCAGGAGGTCACTGTTCATTCAATTCCTGGTAGGGCACAGGCCCAGGTTGCAGGCTTGATCCCCAGTAGTGGGTACATAGGAGGCAGCTGATTAATGATTTTCTCTCATCATTGATGTTTCTCTCTCTCTCTCCCTTTCCCTTCCTCTCAGTAAAAATATAATTTTTTTTAAAAAAAAGAAGGAAAAGGAAAAATTCAGCACTATGGTGCTGTTGGAACATTGATGTGTTCCTATTGAAATAACCAGAAACAGTACGTTTCACTATGTTCCTGACCAGGTTGGAAACATTGCATTTGAAAGAAACTTAAAAATAAAGACACCCTTAATTCTCACTATATTTTATCGTATTAAAAGATTCATTTTCTTAAAAACTGTTTTGTTTTTTTTAAGTTCTTATTAAATATACTCTAGGGGCTCTTAAATTGTTGAAGGTATCATTTATGCTAGTGTTCAATCATATTGTAGGCTATCTGTTGATAATAGTACAATTTGAAATCATACAAACAATCCTTTGTTTTTTCTGTTACTATGATGCGTAGAGGGCAGAAAGCTTAGAAATCACCAGGAGCATCACAATGGGGCATGTGAACGTGGAGTTTTTGGTGCTTGGGAGAGGGCAAGCTTCCGGAGGACAAGAGGAAACTGTAAACCAGGAGAGTTTGGAGCCAGTAATCTAGCTGGTACTCTCATCCAAGCTGCGTAACACACTCAAATGAGTTGTTGTTTTTTTTTTTTTGCCTGATATAGTCGTGCTTGAACTCTGGGTGAACTCCGTGACTGACATCTAGTTGATGTTTAATTATACATTTCAGAATAAGAGAAACCTCACATCTCCCCACAGTGGTGAAATTTTACTGACTGGAGTGCTCAGTGGGAAGGGTTCTCTGAGAAAACCTTGTTTCTTCATTTTTTTAATATGGAGTAACCATTCTATTCGTTTGGATGCTTTTATGTAATTTAATTTGGGGTAGGGACAATTCCATTAAAATCTTTTATCCTATTTTATTCAGGTATGTCTTAATAGGCCCAACCACTAGTTATTGTGAGGTCCAAGATAGAACAGTTGGCTGGAGTCATAGTTTTCCAGAATGTGTAAGTAAGTAAAGACTTTTTTTTTTCTCATTTAACTATACACTTCTACTGTGTTCGGTAATCGAACTCCTGTGCACGTTGGCTGCTTTTTTGTACCACCCGTGAGAATTTGCGTCATGAATGTGCGATGTGGAAATATACCTCCCCTAATTCTTTCTTCTTCTTCACGTACTCATCCCAGTTGCCCAATGTGAGCCCCCTCCAGCCATCAGCCACGGGAAGCACAATGGTTGGCGTGAAGAGTCCTACCCATACGGGTCCTCTGTCACCTACAGTTGTAACCCCACCTTCTCCTTGGTGGGTGAAGCTTCCATTTCCTGCAGAGTGGAGAATAAAACAAAAGGTGTCTGGAGCCCCAGCCCTCCGACTTGTAAAAGTAAGTCGCGGTTGAATTGCTGGCTTATCCTTTGAATTTTTCTCTCTTGTTTCCAAGAGCAAGGAAGATGAATGTTTTGGGGGAAATGAAATGATGCAAAGACAAACTGCTTCTTGCAATGATGAAAGCCATGTATTTATTTGGTCAACCGATACTGAGGCATGCTGTGCCATTACGTAGTCACAAACAGCACCAATATCTCATTGGCTTTGCACAGTAGGTTGCTTCTCACACACACTGAGTCTACTGCGTGTCGAGGAGACACTCAAGGTGTCTCGTTTAGCAACCAGCTCCGCATTCCAGGTGACACCTCGATATCTACAGGCCCTCTCACAGTGCCTTCAGAAGAGGAAGAGAGAAAAGCAAATTGTGACCTGGCTTTTATGAGCTTTGGCCTGGAAGTAACCACATATCACTTGACATTGCAGCCTTCAGTCCAGTGGTTCTCAACCTTCCTAATGCTGCGACCCTTTAATACACTTCTTCATGTTGTGGTGACCCCCAACCATAAAATTATTTTCGTTGCTACTTCATAACTGTAATTTTGCTACTGTTGTGCATCGTAATGTAAATACCTGCTATGTAGGATGTATTTTCATTGTTACAAATTGAACATAATTAAAGCATAGTGATTAATCACAAAAACAATATGTAATTACATATGTGTTTTCCGATGGTCTTAGGTGACCCCTGTGAAAGGGTCGTTCGACTCCCAAAGGGGTCTCAACCCACAGGTTGAGAACCACTGCTTTAGTCCAAAACTAGTACTGTGTAGAGTAGACTCTACCTAAGGGAAGTTGAGAATGTCATCTTTTATCTGTTCAGGAATCCGAGCTGGAAACTTTGGTTAGCGCTTGGAATGTCAACCATATATGCCTACAGGGCAAGCTAAACCCACTAACCACCAGCAGGTCAACAGGGCAGAGCGAGCAGTAATTGAGCTGAAAGCTACATTGTGGTACGACTCGTCTGCTAACCTTCCTCAGCTACTCAGGGCCCGCACACTATCATTTACTATTTTGACTCCCCACAGGACACCATCAAACCAGGGTATGTGAGGGCACCGTACTGCAAACATGCCCGGGGTCTAGACTGCAGGGTGATCATTATCGCCCCTGATACTGACAGATACTGAGGCTGGAAAGTTAGCAGGGCCAGGCTATGAAGGGCCTCGTGTGGTTCTCTCAGGAGTTCAGGGCGAAGGTGATGGAGAGACGTTGAAATGTGTTGCGTTTCAGAAAGGTAACTGGCTACAGAATGGCCGGCAATTTGAAGTATGACACAATTTAACCCATAGGCACCATCCAACCAAGAAGTGAAAATGGCTTCCACTGTAGCCATGGCAGTGGGCCTGGAAAGAAGTTAAGGGATTGCCGAGGAAATAAGGGGGCAGGACTTGACTGACTGCTGGGGTGAGGGCGGGGGGGCGGGGGGGGGGGGTGCGATGAGGGCAGTTTGTTCTTTGCTTGTGAGGGTGCAGATGTCTGATACCTTCCTTGGCTGCCTCATCATCGTGCATGTCATATAATCACCGTTGGCCACTGACCCACCCCCAAAATCATCCAGGAAGGTAGGTCATTATAAGGGGAAGATTTGAGGACTTTGGGAATGTGTTTCTCTGGGTCAGATATGACTAGTTTTTCTTGAGATAAATGAGGAAGTGAAGTGATCCAGAGACCTCATTTTCCTGAGGTCTTTAAACGTTGAAAAAAGATATACATTTATGTGCTTTTAAAAATGTTTTCCTTGTAGCTGCTTGATATGCACTGTATCAGGCTTTTTCCAATACTTGGAATTGGATTGGCAATAGCAGTAATATTCTTATTGCCATTTCTCTTTTATAATCCACTATCTTTTCTTATGCTTTTTTTTTTTTTTTTTAAAGAAATCACCTGTCCTCAGCCATATGTTAACAATGGAAGGATCATCTTAGGATTTAGATACTCCTATACTTACAAAGACTCTATTACTTTTGAGTGCAATAAAGGTTTTACCCTCAAAGGCAGCAATTTAGTTCGTTGTGGAGCTGATAACAACTGGAATCCTCCTCTTCCCACCTGTGAGATCTGTGAGTACAAACCACAAAAGAACTTTAATGTTTGGCATCTAAAGTTACCCAGAAATGTTGGTGAGGGCATATTCGTATGCCCAAGCCCACTTGAATCAGTAAGAATTTAAAATTTAGATCAATAATTTTCTTTATTTTTTCCTCATGGGAAAAAGATGTATGACAATACACTGTGCAAGATCACTTAACATCATAAAAAACTGCCACATGCAGTTATGCAGGGTGCACACTCCCTAAGGGGAGACGTTAAGACTGCAGACACTGTGCTATGGATCCGGCTTCTGGCTGAATGACGCTCCCCCTGTGGGAGTGCACTGACCACCAGGGGGCAGCTCTTGTGTTTTGAGTGTCTGCCCCCTGGTGGTCAGTGCACGTCATAGCAACGGGTAGTTCCGCCATCCAGTCTTTTTGCATATTAGCCTTTTATTATAAAGGATTCCGTTTTCAACAAAAGTTATCAGAAATGCAAAGAGATAGGAAAGATGATGATGAAAATTGCCTTTGAGGAGGCCCAAATGTTGAGCTTAGCAGAAAAGAAGTTCAAAGCAGTTATTATAAATATGTTCAAAGTTTCAAATTACTAACTGATGTCACTTGCTTTCAGCCTGAAGAAGCCCCTTTAATATGTCTTATAAGGTGGTCATCTAGCAACAGTAAGATACCACCTTACACCTGTCAGTATGGCTATCATAAAAAAGATAAACTGTCACAAATGTTGGTGAGGATGTGAAAACTTTGGAAGCCTTATCCACTGCTGGTGGGCATGTAAAATGGTGCAGTCATTCTGGAACAGAGTTTTGGCATTTTCCTCAAAAGTTTCAGTTACCCAACAATTGCCCTTTCATTCCAAGGGGAATGAAACAGATGCCCACACACAAACATTTTATGTTAATGTTCACATCAACATTGTTTATCATTGCTAAGCACCCCAATGCCTGACTACTGAAAAAAGGATAAACAAAAAGTGCTATATTTATGCAGTGGAATGTCATTTGGCAATGAAAATAAATGAAGTACTGACATATGCCATAACATAGAGGAAACGTGAAAACATTATGCTAAGTGAAAGAAACCAGTTACAAAAACCCCCACATATTACATAATTCCATTTATTTGAAAAGTCCAGAATAGGCAAATCCATGGATAAAGTATATTAGTGACTCCCAAAGCCTGGGGGGAGATGGGAATAGGGAGAGACTATTAATGAGTAGAGAGTTCCTTTTGGGGATGATCAAAATATCCTAAAGTTGGATAGTGAATTCACAGCTCTGTGAATATACTGAAATCATTGGATTGTGTGTTTTATTTTATTTTTTACATATTTCTATTGATTTTAGAGAGGAAAGGAGAGGGAGAGAGATGAGAGAGAATCATTGATTGTCTGCCTCCTGCACACTCCCTACTGGGGTTTGAGCCCACAACCCAGGCATGTGCCCTTGGCTGGAATTGAACCTGGAATCCTTCAGTCCACAGGCCAACGCTCTATCCACTGAGCCAAACCAGCTAGGGCAGGATTGTGTATTTTAAATGGGTGAATTTTGTGTCATATGACTTAATCTCAGTAAAAATGTTACAAAAGAACCTTAACCTACATATAAGTTAAAATATCTGAAAATAAAATGTAATAAATATCTAACTTGGCAGATGTTTGTATTATATTTTCATCCTATATAATAAAAACCTAATATACTAAGTGTCTGGTCGTCCAATTGGCCGTTCAACCAATCAAAGCATAATAGGCTAATGATATGTTAAGGCCATGCAACTGCTCACTGTGATGTGCACTGACCACCAGGGGGCAGATGCTCCGACTGGTAGGTTAGCTTGCTGCTGGGGTCTGGCCAATCGGGACTGAGCGAGACAGGCCAGACACTCCCTGGAGCCCTCCCGCGGTCCCTCCCGGGCTGGCCAATCTCCCACATCCCTCTCTGGCCCTGACCATGCACCAGTAGGGTTCCTTGGCCTAGTCTGCATCCTCTCTCAATCTAGGACCCCTCGGGGGATGTTGGAGAGCCAGTTTTGGCCTGATGGCAGAACAACCGGTCGCTATGACATGCATGGACCACCAGGGAGCAGATGGTCAATGAAGAAGCTGTCCCTGGTTGTCAGTGCACTCCCACAGGGGAAGCACCACTCAGGCAGAAACCAGGCTCACGGCTGGCAAGTGCAGCGATGGTGGCGGGAGCCTCTCCAGCCGCCATGGCAGCACTAAGGATGTCCAACAGCAAGAGGGCACAGGCCGGGCTGAGGACCCCGCCCCCCGCCCCGAGTGCACGAATTTCGTGCACCGGGCCTCTAGTATGATATAAACCAGTAGAATCAGGAAAGAGCAAAGAGGACAAGACAAAGTCCCGGCTCAAACAATGCTTGGAGTATTTTTGCTCTTGATCAGCCCTTTAATGAATCAGTTTCTGTCAGCTGAATGAGGGGAATGAATTGTTTATTTTTTTCCAATAAGTCAGGAGATAAGAAACTTAGATTAATCTGGGACAGTTCTCCAGCCACATCTACCTAGCAAGTCTCGTGCTTTAATTCAGAGACTAAACTTTCTGAAGTACAATGAGGAGGAAGGAGAGTTGACATTTGGGTGGTTGGCATGGACACACAGGAACCATTTGGTAATATGTTTAGTGAGAACGTCTCTGGTGTTGTGCACATGTCCATTTGGGCACATGTCTATGTGTGTATGTTGGTATGGCTGATTCACCAGCCATGGCAGGCTGGTTAAGGGCTGAATGAATGCATGGCACCCTTTCATAGGAAAGGCTCATTGATCATGCTGCATCCCTCCTAACAGTGTCCTTTTCCCTTATTCTTCTCTTATGAGCAGATAGTTGTACTAACTTATCAGCTATCCCACACGCTTTGTGGGAAACATATAACCACCGCCTACCAACAAAAGACGAACTGTATGAAGTTGGGACTGTGTTGAGGTACCGCTGTCATCCTGGGTATAAAACCGCTAGAAATAAGCCTATGACTGTGACTTGTCAGAGTAATTTGGAGTGGACCCCATATGAAGAATGTGAGGGTGAGTTTCTTTTTTAAAATACTTTAGTATGTTAAATGTCCAGCATATTCTAGGATTTTCTGCCTTAAATGAATATAGTTGTGTTCCTCAAGTTAAATTTATGATTAGATTAATTCAACAGGATGACTGCTATTGCCAGAAGAGACCATCAAGGGCTTGGAGTTTGAAGAGCTCTCCCGATTTTTATTTGCCACGTGTGGGTGTGGGACCAGCCCATTTCACATCTCTGCCCTTCCCCCAGTACCGATGTGGCTTCCTCTTTAATTTCCTAGTTGTAGAACTTCCATTCAGCAACATTTTGGTTGTTTTGAATGACGGTTGTTCTGTTTAGTTGCAATTTTGATGCGGTTGTCGGGGGAGGCAAGTACTACATTTACTTATGTGACCATCTTGACTGGAAGCCAATATAAGCTTTTGAGAACATTCTTCTTTCTGTGTTTTGGGAAGTATAAGTTATTAGTAAGCTTAATAATGATGTGACCCTAGTAAAGCCATAAGGAGATAAATGTTATTTGTCATTGCTCTTGAGTAATTTTGAAAATTTACATTTTCATCCAGGTTTAATCCAACTTCTCATTTTGGAGGCCCCTAATGCAATTATTAAATTGGAAGGAAGTGACTGGATTGAACTACTTTAGCAAATCAGGGACAGGGAGCGAGGACTCAAGGTGTCTCGGGGACCCTTGTCTGTTTCCCCAACCTCTCTTCTGAGGCGAACTCTTCTTCTGAAGGTGGAAATGAGATTATTAGCCATAGGAGCCTCCTCACGGTGATGTTACTAACCTCACTTTTTATCAGCCTCACTTTTTATTTTTTAGAGGTTTGCTGTCCAGTACCAGAGCTGAAGAATGGCAAAATCATTCCTAGAAAACAACAGAGGAGAGGTTTGGCCAATAAGTGTGAATATTTCTATGGAGACTCCATTTCATATTCATGTAATGGGAGACGTAACGCTGAAGCTTCATGCCAAGGGGATGGCACCTGGAGTCCTGAAACACCAACATGTGGAGAGAGTAAGAGCTTATGGAATTATGTTATGTTAGAAGTTTCTTCATATCAAAGTATGTGCGATTATTAAAGGAAGGGTTCCAATTAGGTAAAAAGAATTTCTGTGCTCTACATGATTCTTAGAATGCATACATTTGTTTAATAGCACTGTCTCCAGTCCAAATTTCTCTTTTCTCCCCAGTGGTTGCTCCCATTTTCTTGACCTTCCTGGTTTCCTTTCCTGAATCAGTGAAATTAGACCACATCTAATAGATCAGCTAGACTTCTGAACTATTGTGTTCTGCTTCTTGGTATTTATTCTCTTCTCTTTCAGTGTTTCTGGTCCATAGTACTTAACCTGCAGAACAAGACTGCAAATCTATTTGAATTTGCTTCCTTTCTTCTGCTGCCTCTTAGCCCTTCTTCAGCCTATCTCTCAGTGTGAAATGCCTACATCTCCCTCACCAAGAGCACTTAAGTACTAAGCACAATCCTCCCGTCTCCCGCTGTTTTTCCATAACCCTATCTGTTGATGACCAGGAATAATCACTGCTCCTTGAACAGTGATTCTTTGCCTTTCCTTCTGAAAGAAGGAGCCCAAAGGAGCTTTCAGAGTGACCAGGTATCAGTCACAGTTGAGAAATCAATGGGAATCTTATCTCCCTTAGTTGAGTGTTTCCACTTTGCCTACCAGTGCTTTTCTATCTGCAGGTCACAGAGTTCAGGGAATAAAAGCACATTTTTCCCAAAAGTTCACTTAGAGTGAATATAAATGGGGCCAGTCATGCTTCTATCTCTTGGTTTCTAGGCTCATGGACTCTATTTTTTTAAAATTGGGAACCCAGTACAATATAAAAGTTGATCTTTGATTTAAAGTGAATACTGTGTTCTAAAAGTTACTCTAAGTAATATTGTAAAGCCCCATTATTGTAAAGTACTGTCTCTCAACTGACACTTCAACTCAGCCTTTAACAGATATGATAAAGGAGATGAATGAACAGCCAGATGAAGAAATACATGGGGCAAAGTCTGGGAGGGTCCCAAACATGGAGCTTCTGTGCCCATGGAGTTGTGGTTCTTCACCCTCCCGGGAGGTGGATGTGTTCACGCATCTGGAAGCTCTTTGAACTCCCTACTCTTGGAATTTTATGGAGGCTTCCTCATGTAGGCACCATCAAGTATTAATTCGGTTTCCAGGGTCTCTCTGGAAGAGGGGAATATTCCAAACTTCTAATCATGGTTTGGTCCTTCTGGTGACTAGCACCTCCCAGGAGCTCACCCAGTGTCACCTCATTAGAATAAAAGATGCTTTTAGTGCTCTTATCAAAAAGGAAATTGCAGGGGTTCCAGGATCTTAGTCCCAGAAATTGAGGGGGATATATTCCTATTATCTTACATCATGCTAGCATCTTCTTGCTCATTCAATAGAATTAATATGATTCCACTGATATACTGGATTGATATGATATTCTTTATATGTTCAGATGCGCATGTAACTTCAGGCTCTTATGAGAGGGGCAGGTGAGTTTTCATAGGACAAGGGTAAAATGGCAAATGTATGATATTGACCCTTTCATGTGTGTGCAGATTGTTTCTGATCTTCTTTTCTGAGAGGGTGGGAAAGAAGGCCTTTTCTAAAACAGTGGCCTCATTTCCCTGCAGACATATTAAAGCAAAGTTACCATATCTGGTACAGGGTCTGCAGTAGGCGCTACAATGTTGAGTATTCCATAGTCTACTGTAATTGTCCAGAATTCTAATTTTTGTAGTAGACAGACTAGGGAAATAAATAGAGATATGATGAGAATGACCACTTCTACATCTTCAGTTCTTTAAGAGTGGCACTAAGTTCTTCCTTACTTTATTTTAAAGTAAATTTATAGAGTGATGGTAAATATGATATATATTTTAAATTGACGTTCCTTGCTTTAAGAGGGAGGGGTCTGGGGCAGATCAATAGTTTCTACTTCGCATTCTTGCATGTGATTGCTATTACCCCACTTGTCAATGACACAATATGGAGAATGGACCCACTAGGGTGCCATCATGATTCTTCATCATGAGGCTTACGGGAGGGCAGCACAGTTACTTGGGTTTGGCTAAGTGATCCCTTGGGCAGAGAAGATGGCAGGACAAGATAGAGAGTATAGAAAGTGCACAGATTCTGGGATGTGTTGTTGTTTATGTCCTATAAGCTCAAGCTCTCTCACTTTATGTCTTCCCAACAAGGTTGCTATTATCCTCCTGTCATTGACCATGGACGTCCTAAACTAACTACACACGCATTCTCAGCTAATGAGGCTAACTATGAATGTGACAAAGGATACACTCTGGTAGGAAATCCCATACTCTACTGCAGTTCTTCACGCTGGTCTGGTCCGCCTCCTCAATGCAAAGGTAACTCCAGCCCATGGGTAAGTGGGAGGAACTCTCATACAGGGATTGAGAATAACGTTTCTCCCCAGCCAGAGGCAGAACAAAAACATAGGATTTATTTATTTTAAATAATTAGTATATCCAAATGGCACCCAAAGCAAACAAAAGTACAAGGGGTATACAGAAACATTAATCTCCCCTATTCTTTCTCCCAGTTACAAAACTCAGCCTCCTTGAGGCAGCCCCTGTTCCCACTTTCTTGTATATCTCTGGAAATCGTCCACAGGCGGTACATTTTCCTGTGGCCTGGAGCAAAATTTTCATGGAAACTTGCTCTGGCATGAAGGTAGGCTCTCAGGGGCTGATTCCAAACACCAGGAAGTGAGCCTCATGCAGTGTAGGGCACCACCTGCCAATGCTGGAGCCTGTGGTGTGGATTCCCAGTTTGCAAACTGATGTGGGGGTGGGAGGCATCAAGGTCAGGTGTGCTGTTTGCATGATACAGGTTTAGTGTACTTTGCAATCAACAACACTAGGAATTTGTCACCATTGGTTCTTTTGCTCACAAGAGGACAATGGGCAAGAGAGAATATTTTATCCCCAGTGTTCTGTAGGGATCACAATGGGAGGGACAGTTGCTTTGATGGCTGAGTCTGGGGTCATGTGCCTTTTTTATACCCTGTCATGTAATTTAAAGATGCTATGTCTTCAACAGTTTCTTAACTTCTCTCTATCTTATTTTTCCTTATTTAAATGGGAATAATAATAGTGCTCACTTTATAGCGAGGAGTGAGACTTCACTGAGATAATCACATAAAATGGTGAGCCCTGAAGAATGATATGAGCCAATGCTCATATTATTGGCTAATATTATTGCTCTCAAAAGAAAAAAAAGCATAAGACAATGAGCAGCACCTACATGCAGTTCATTTTAATAATCCTAGCCTGTGAGCATGTCTTCTTTTCTTAGACTTACAGATTGCTTAACTGTGCTTTCCTTGTAGCTGTATGTCCGACACCAGAGATAGAACATGGGAATCTGCTTGTGGATAAGGACCAGTTTGTTGAAACTGAAAATGTCACCATTCGGTGTGACTCTGGCTATGATATCGTCGGTTCCCAAACCATCACCTGCTTGGAGGACAGGACCTGGTCCCCAGAGGTGCCCAAGTGTGAGTGGGTAAGTGGCACAATTCAAGGAACTCCCTGTGCCTTCAATCCCTAAAACTGGTGCCTCCCCACAGCACTGTCGCAGCCAGCAGAGGCCAGATCTGACTGGCCTGGACTCATTCCTCAGTCATTCAAAAGGACTCTCTTGCTTTCCCTTGGAGCACACGTTAGATGGCAGGTTTTCCTTCCCTCACTGGAGAACAGGGAATGCCCAGCCACGTAAGGAGAGGAGGTCCTCAGAGACCTGCGAGTACTCCTACATTTCCTTTTCTAGACTGTATAACACACTGTGTTCCATGTCTGGTTGGGTAGCTGAAGTAGCTTCTGTCTCCACAGAGGCCTTCTGGCACGCTCAGATCAGGAAGATCTATATTCTTCTGGGGAAGACTACAGTGGGGCCCGGGGTCTCCTGGTTGTCCTGCTCTCCCATCAATGCTGGGAGTGGTCTTGGACCTGACCCTCTGTCCTGCATTTCAGGATCTCAGAGAAGCCTCCCAACCACTCACCACCTGTATCTCTTTTAGGTGGTCCCTGAAGGCTGTGAGCAAGTGATAGCAGGCAGAGAACTCATGCAGTGTCTCCCTAGCGTGGAGGATGTGAAGATGGCCCTGGAGCTGTATAAATTGTCTTTGGAGATTGAACTCCTGGAACTGCAGAGGGACAAGGCGAAGAAATCCATTCAGGAGTCACCAATCTGATTTTTCCTGGAAGAGGCATGAAATGGTGCCCTGCTCCCTTCCATTCAATATGGGTCACTTTAGTTTAGCAACTCTGCCATTCTTTTGCATTGTAATGAATACCTAAAAATGGTAATTGGCCTTTTTTTTTTTTTTTTTTTTTTTGCTAGTGCTCTGAAATTATAGAATTGTTGATAATCTTGTGGCTCACATTTTTGCTTTTTTTGGACACAAAGTGCACATTTTTCCATTAAAAATTTACTTATACAATTTTTGTCTTTGTGGTCATTGAGACTCTGTGAAATGAGGTCCATATACAAACCCCAAAATGTATTTACATAATTTACATTAATTGTATTGTATGGGTCTTGCTTATAGACTTGGGTTCCCGTCAGTTATATTTCCCTGGATTACCTTACTGCATGTTCCCCATGCGCAAATCACCAGGTCCTCAGTATTTACATTAAATGTCAACACGCCCCAAAAGTCTTGTCCACTCTCTCCTATTGGCAGAGATTTGTGCCCTTTCTAAACTCCAAGCGCTTCGTCTCTGACTTGCTAAGGCTGCCTATTGACTTTGATTTTATAGGAAGGCATTTATGTTGTGTCTGACTCACTTATTTCATCCTCAGAGATCAAACTCTGAAAGCTCGGTGAAGGTGATGCCCACCAGGAAGCCCCCTGTGCATTCGCAAGTCCTCCATCTGATCTGGTTCTCATTTTCTTTAATAGAAAAATGAAAAGCCTTGAGCAACTATCCCACAACAAGGAGACACCCCATGCGAATCGCTTTTATATCTCGAGGTATTTGAGGCTCTATTCACTTCTTCTCACCACTTCCTCCAACCTTGCATCCTCTGCAATGAGGTCCATATACAAAGCCAACAATGTTTTTACATAAAGTTACTACTTTCATTGTATTGTATGGGTCCTGCATGTGGACTTGGGTTCTCACTCATATCTCAGCTCACTGGCTCTGTTGTCTTTCCCTAGTACACAGTACCTTATGGTTAACATTGGCCTCTTTGGTTTAATTTTCCCAAACACACTCTGAAGAGGCAATGTAGAGCATGCTTTCAGTAAATTACAGATCTTATAGAGGGGCTTGGACTGTTAGGGAAACCCCCTTACTGGGAGGTATCTATCCATGGTGTTGAATGCCATTACCTGCTCCTGCTATGAGGAATTCCTTTTGCTTCATGTTTATTTTGAGTTTCCCTTGAAGCAAGGACTTGTGGGTACTTACCAGTATTTCCCTGAGGGGTGGCCTCGGAAAGCACAGAGGGTGGGTGGGTAGTTAGATGCAAAGGGAGGGCCGTCTAAAGAGGAAACAGTGCTGAGGGGATTATTATTGCTGTTGCTGACAGGAGCTCAGTTATGCTGAGTGCCCTCTGAATGTGTGTGGAACCCAAGTATGATTCGTCCTCTGAATGAAGAGAATGAAGACAATGTGTAATTAGCCAATAGATCTTGCTCACAGGACACCTGCCCCCACTGCAGACCAGCTAGGCATGCTCCTGGCCACGCTGACACTGGTGCCCAATGTCACCTAAGGGACTGTGTGAAGTAACCTCCAGGGTAGAGATATGGACAGACAAAGCAGACCCTAGAGGTGGAAGCGGTCCAGAGTGTGCCAAAGTGAGAGGGCCCTAGTGATCTTGAAAGGAATTTGACAGTGTCTGCCACACACTTGGACATGCAGTGTAGGCTTTCCTGTCTGTGTACTTGCTTTTCTGTTCTGTCTGCCTTTGGTTTTTGAATTCATGTCCTCCTCTTTCTCGATGTATTTCCTAATAGAAAGTAAAATACTGAGTTCCTGCGTATTTGAAAGTGTTTTTATCCAAATACTTAGATAATTTGTTGGCCTTTTAAGATTATATCCTGAGTATGGCCTTAGTTTAGCTTACCAGCTACCCGAGACAAACTTCCTTTAAATATTGACAAAGAGGACTTCTGGCTTTCACACTTTGATTTAAATTGTGATTGATTGCTTTGATCTCTCATTATTTCAGCGAAGGGGCACTGAGTCTGTATTAAAGGTCCTCAGCCACCCAGTTTCACAACCATTATTGCCATTTCCACTGCCCCTCTCAAGTGTCCGAGGTATTGCACAAGCCAATGCACCTCCTTCCTTCTACATCCCATGGCACTTACCAGGTGAACATGTTCATAGCTGCAATGCTACAGCAAGCCAGCACTGTCAATATTCACCCATGACCAGTGATTGCCAGGTGGCTGGTGGGTGATCCAAGTCTAGAATCCGATTCTTAGAGTTTGCCTTTAAGGTCCACTTGTGGTACAAACTGTCTTCAGTCAGTTTCTCCAGAATGGATGTAGATGTATCTAAACTTTTGATAGTGTGCTCATCATGAAACACACACACACACACACACACACACACACACACACACACCCCCCAAAACTGTAAGGCAATGAAGTAGCATGGTAGGGGAGCAAAGGAGCTGAGCAAGGATGGGTTCTCAGCTAGTGCAGCCTTCACTTGATCCATGGTGAGCTCTAGCGTATAAATTGCCTCACAGAAGGTGGCGAGTGGCTACAGCGTTTGGACAGGTTCAAGCCTGGGACTAAAGAGAGGGCAGGATCCTCTCCTGGTAAAGCCACGTGCAAGAACCAGCACAATTATAGCCAAAGGCTATAGTTATAAGGTTGACCTTGTGGTCCCCTTGGCTAAGTGATATGGGCTGTGGGAAGTGCAGCAGTAAACAAAGCTTGATCAGGTGCATGTAATTGATTAGATTCGAAACCCAGGAGACTGTTGTAACCCCGCCCTTACTTTGCCTCTTGGAATCTGGCCATAAAATAAAGATTCACTTGTAGGCTGTGATGCTCTCTCTCCATCAGAGAGGGCAGCGTCCCACCCAGACCCAGCTTTCTTCTCTTGCCTGTCTTTTCTTTATCCTTCTCCGCCCCCTCTCAGGGTCACCCATGGCTTGGAACACAGAATGATCAAGACTTGAGGCAAGGAATCAGGGCTTTTGTGTCCCAATATTAGTTGGGCATTGGTTGCTCCTGTGGGCTGGGGTAGAACTTCCAAAGTATTAGGATGAAGAGGCTCCTGCCATTTCAGCACATTGTCTGGAGAAGGTCACAAATCTATGCCATTAACTAGACCACCAATAGCTTCTGTTGGTGGACATTCCATCGGGGAAGGCCCAACAGTGTTGATTTACTCCCAAATGGCTGACTCATTGTCTTTACAGGAAGCCAATATTGCCCCAAAAGTGGAAATTATTTTGGTATAAAGAAAAAGCCTGTATGATCAAATCAGTCTTGGACTCAGAATTTGACCTACCTGGTAGCTACTAACTATCTATGAGGTTTGAGGGCAGGTTACTTTTTCTATCTAAACTGGTTTCCTCATTTATGCAACAAGGAAGGTAAAAACTATGTCCTAGGGCTTTTTGAAGATTAATTATGCTAATTTATATAAAGTTCTGGTTCCCTACCTGCTGAAAGTTTAAAAGCAGGCTTCTGCTTAATCCTTTAAATCACTTCTCTTTATTGTGATTCCTCTTTCTAAAGGAAGTAGCCATTTGGTGGCTTTGTTTTCCTTGATCTCTAGGAAGTTGACATTTGTTTGTGCTTTCCTCAGCATTCCAAAGAGTTTCACTCAGTTATATTTGGTAATTCTTCTCATTTATTTTTGAGAGAGAAGCATTTTGGTTCTTATGGGTACATGGTAGTCATTCCACTTTAGCTGAGTAGTTAAGATCCCTTTAGGACAATTTCTAGAGTTTACTCCTTTGTTTGAGGCAACTATCTAAGCACAGATATCCACAGCTGGTGGGCAAGATATGGAATCCAGGTTGGTAGTCTCATCTGTCCCACTTAAGGAGACAAGTTAGGCAATAATCTGGATGAACAGTCAGGCAGTCTTCGATGGTTAAGAGACACTTAGTCTTGGGGTTACCAATTCATGAAGCAGGACAAATGCGCTTGCCATTCACTTGTCTCTTACTGCTCAGAGACAAAGCGCTGGGCTTCCTCCGCATCCAGCATCATCCAGATATTTGAAAAGTCATACTGAACCTTCCTTTCTCCTTAATTGATCATCTCCAGCATTTACCTTTCAGTGCATGCTTCTCAGGTGCAGACACGGACTAGCATAGTTCCCACACTAGAACGGTTTCATAGAGTGAGTCATTTGGTGTTTTATGTATATCAGCAAACCCAGGAAGTAAAGAGGCTCCCATTGAAGTATTATAAGAATAATTATTGTTTGGACTAGATTCTTGAGTATTTTCTCACAGACTCATATTAGTGTGTTCTTGGTAGACCATAGGCTACCTAGAAAGAAATTTAAATTTCTACATTAAAAAACTTTATTCTATGAGCAATTCATACCCCAAATGGAAGAAACCACTTTCCTGGACAAGGACTGTTTCTCAGATAGTTTCCTTTCTTTCATACTATGCCTTGTAATTCCTGGAGAGCCCACCACATACCCTGTGCATGAGGACCTGCAATCCTGGTGCCTATTGCCTTTGTTTACTCAGAGAGGAATCATATGTCCAGAAAGAAACTCATTACCGTTACCATCCCAACAGCGATGAAGTCTTGGGGTTACAATAGTAAATATGTACAGAACCCCACCGGGCTCTTGCATCAAGCTCCACACTCTTCTTCCCAAACATTATCAGCTCACCCTGACAGATCTGAGCTCAGCACCTGGTCTCCTAGTCACTCCCACTGCCCCTCCCTTTTAGTGACACAGGGCTGGCCTTTGTCAAGGCCAAGTTCCTTAGTTTAGGCACCATATTGACGGTTAGTTACAGAACATTTCTTCATTTTGATTCGAGGTGTCTAAGAGCGCTGAGCCCAGTGTGGCACCTCTGAGACTCTGCACCATGCCCCCCAAGTTGCAGAGCATTCTCCCAGCCCTGTACCTCCTGGGGGTCTTGACCCTACTGCTGTGCCCTTCAGGCCTGTGTGGTGAGTACAGTGGTTATTGGGGAAAGGAGGTAATTTCTCTAAGATATAAAGAAAAATACCAAACCACAGTTCATCAAATGTAGTCAATTGGTGGTAATTTATAATCTTTTTGAAAGAGTAAGATGAAGTACGTTATTAATAAAATGAAGAATTTTAAAATCTAAAAGAAATTCTTCTAGATAGAGGCTGTTATTATGTCTAGAATAATTGTGTTGATATGTAAAAATTCTCCTGAGGCTGCTTTAGCAAGGAATAATCTTTAATTTTCAAATCAATTTCCTACATTTCAGTGCTCCAAAAAGTTTAAAATACATTTACTTTCTAAAGAAGTTAATTATGCCATTTACAATCTTAGTGTTTCCTTGGAGTGGGGGCGGGGAATTCTATCAGCAAAGCAGAAATATTGTCTATTATCACTAATAGTAACTTTTCTAGAGTAAAATATAGGACACTTGAAGAATTATAAACCATTACATAAATGTAAGACATTGTTGTTGAAATGTAGAAAATTTTCTACAGATGAAATAAAAGACTTTGAGAGAACTTTTGTAGATTTGTTGTTATGGAAATTAATTTGTTGTTCTATTATCTAACTGGAAATGGCCTTTAAGCAAAATATTTTTCTCTTGTGCTAGATTTGTTTTTACCTAAGAAAATTCATTTTCGTAATAAAGATATCTCTATGCATATTCCCTGAAAATGGATATCATGGCATAAAAAATGTTGGATTTGGGATAGCTTGGAGCTAGTCTCCTGGCCCAGGACCCCTGGTCCACAGTCAAGGGTCCCCAAGGGGCCAGGGATGCTAGCGCCCCCGCCCTGGCTCCGCCCAACAACCCCCGGGCAAACCCCGGTCTCCAGCCGCTCTTTGCCCCACCCTTTGGTGATTCAGAGCCCAGGAACCACCCAGGGCGCTAATTTAAATTGATTTGCAGGACAACTGCGCTCCGGCTACCCACAGCTGGACGCGGGAGCCCGCTGGATCTCTTCGTGGAGGCTGCCGAGTGCGGGCGCTGGGTCCCCGTCGCCGCGCCATGCGTCCCGCCCGGAGGGGCGCCCCCGCAGTGCTGCGCCCCCCCGGCTGGCTGACCGTGTCGCTGCTGCCGCCGCTGCTGCTGCTGTTGTGTCCACACGCGGCGCGGGGTGAGTGGGGGCCGGGGACCCAGCCCAGCGGGGTGAGCCCTTAGCCTGAGTGGGAGGGGCTGGGTCAGTCTCCATGACAACCGCAAAGTCTGGGGCCCCGGGAAGGTGAAGGGTGTGGGCGTCGGTAATGGTCCCCTGACATCCCCTACCTTTAAAGACGAGAGCCCCTGCCCTAACCGGTTTGGCTCAGTGGATAGAGCGTTGGCCTGCGGGCTGAAGGGTCCAGGTTCGATTCCAGTCAAGGCCATGTACAGTGGGCCCTTGACTTACGAGTGTCCCGACTAATGAGTTTTTTGAGATGCCAGCTGTCTCTCGGCCGATTTTTTGCTTTGAGTTGACAGAATAATTTGAGTTAATAAGCTCCTTAACGAGCTCGGTCTCAGAACGAATTAAACTCGTAAGTCAAGGTCCCACTGTACCTTGGTTGTGGGCACATCCCCAGTAGGGGGTGTGCAGGAGGCAGCTGATCAATGTTTCTTTCTCATCGGTGTTTCTAACTCTCTATCCCTCTCCCTTCCTCTCTGTAATTCAATAAAATATATTAAAAAAAAAGAAAAGATCAGCGCTCCTACTGGCCGTATCCCGTGGGACAAAGAGGATCTCCGCTGCCAACCGGCTATGAGGACCAGCTATTAGGGGTCTTGCTGTGCGGGACCCCAACTGCACGGCTGTAGGAGTGACTTTAGGAGTGAGGCTGGATGGCTGAGGAAGCACCCGCTGAGTTTGCAGAGCAGCCAACACTGGGAAGCAGAGAGGCAGGGCTGGGCTGGAGGGATTGTCAACCCCCCAACATCTCTTCAGGGTGGGAGGCCACACAACCGACCACGCGGGCCCCTAACCAGAGTCCAGGGATGTGCAGCACCTGGAGCTGCACATCTCCAGGTGTCAGGTTCCAACCGGGACCCAGTCTTTATTGGGCGCCTAGCAACCGTATCTAAGTGGAGAGAAATACTAAACCACTTCAAAAAATAACGGAGAGGAGGGGTTTATTTCAAGATTGGAAGCCCAGCAAGTTGTTGGGATGTCGTCAGTCGGCACTGGATCGAAATGCTACGTGTGTATCAAAAGCCATGGCTGCTTCCCTTTGCGCGGGGAAGGGAATGTTGCTATCAATTGAAAAGTGGTCTTTTCTTTAGTTCCATTATTTTTCATTTCTAGGTGACTGTGGTATCCCCCCAGATGTACCTAATGCTACACCAGAATTGGAAGGTCTTACAACTTTTCCTGAAGGATTCAGAGTAGGGTACTATTGCGATCCCGGTTATGCGAAAATTAGGGGAAAGGTGAGCGGAGCGCACTGCCTTCCGAACGGTGAATGGACGAAGCTGGCACCATTTTGTAATCGTAAGTTCTTCCTTTCTTTTTAGAAGAGGGAGGGGGCCCTGGCCGGTGTGGCTCAGTTGTTGGCGCTTCCTCCCATGCACCAAGAGGTAGCTGGTTGGATTCACAGCGAGGCCACATGCCAGGGTTGCAGGCTCAGTGCCAGTAGGGGATGTGCAGGAAGCAGCTCATTCCATTTGTTTCTCTCTCATTGGTGTTTCTCTCTCCCTCTCCCTTCTCCTCTCTCTAAAAATATTTTAAAAATCAATAAAAGCACCTGGTTTTCTAGTCACTCCCTCTGCACACACTCCCTCCCCTCCCTTTTCTGACACAGTGCTGGGCCTTTGCCAAGGCTGAGTTCCTTGGCTTAGGCACCATATTGACGGTTACTTACAGAACATTTCTTTTTTTTTTTTTTTTAATATATTTTATTGATTTTTCATGGAGAGGAAGGGAGAGAGATAGAAAGTTAGAAACATCGATGAGAGAGAAACATCGATCAGCTGCCTCCTGCACATCTCCCACCGGGGATGTGCCCCCAACCCAGGTACATGCCCTTGACCAAAATCGAACCTGGGACCTTTCAGTCTGCAGGCCGACGCTCCATCCACTGAGCCAAACCGGTTTCGGCTACAGAACATTTCTTCATCTTCATTTTGATTTGAGGTGTCTAAGAGTGCTGAGCCCAGTGTGGCACCTCTGAGACTCTGCACCATGTCCTCCAAGTTGCAGAGCATTCTCCCAGCCCTGTACCTCCTGGGGGTCTTGACCCTACTGCTGTGCCCTTCAGGCCTGTGTGGTGAGTACAGTGGTTATTGGGGAAAGGAGGTAGTTTCTCTAAGATATAAAGAAAAATACCAAACAACAGTTCATCAAATGTAGTCAAGTGGTGGCAATTTATAGCCTTTTTGAAACAGTAAGATGAACTACGTTATTAGTAAAATGAAGATTTCTAAAATATAAAAGAAATTCTTCTAGATAGAGGCAGTTATTATGTCTAGAATAATTGTGTTGATATGTAAAAATTCTCCTGAGGCTGCTTTAGCAAGGAATCATTTTTAATTTTCAAATCAATTTCTTATATTTCAGTGCTCCAAAATGTTTACAATACATTTACCTTCAAACTAAGTTAATTATGCCATCTACAATCTTAGTGATGCACTGAGGGGAGAGAATTTCATCTGTAAAGGAAAAATATTGTCTGTTATCACAAATACTTAGTATTTCTAGAGTAAAAGGTAGGGCACTTGGAGAACTATAAAAATTATATAAATAAAAGGCATCGTTATTGAAGTGGAGAAAAATTTTTTTTTTACAAATGAAGGATAAATAAAAGAGTTTAAAAGAACTTAACCATAACTGTTCAAAGATTTGTTGTTATGGAAATTAATTTGTTGTTATATTATCTCAATGGAAATGTCCTTTAAGCAAAATATTTTTCTCTTGTGCTAGAATTTTTTTTTTTTTACTTGAGAGAATTTGTCTTGATTATAAAGATATTTCTATGCATATTCCCTGAAAATGGCTATCATGGCATAAAAAAATGTAGGATTTGATATTGCTTTGAGGGAAAATTCTGAATCTAAAATAATAGTTGAATGTTCTCATGTGAGCCAGCAGCTTGATTTGAAAGTGGGGAAGCCATGCCTTCTCCATCACTGAGAGAGGTGGGGGGAAAGCATGGGTTTATTAAGGAAGAATTTCTCCCTGGAAGGTGATTTTTCCCTCAAACACCTGAACATTACTGAGTAGCAGCACTACGATTAGGTTCTAGAGCAGGGGTGGGCAAACTTTTTGACTCGAGGGCCACAATGGATTCTTAAACTGGACCGGAGGGCCGGAACAAAAGCATGGATGGAGTGTTTGTGTGAACTAATATAAATTCAAAGTAAACATCATTACATAAAAGGGTACGGTCTTTTTTTTCAATAGTTTTATTCATTTCAAACGGCCGTATCCGGCCCGTGGGCCATAGTTTGCCCACGGCTGTTCTAGAGTCAGTGCAGCATGAAGAACGTGCCCAGGGGATGTTCAGGCCTCCAGGTTGTCTCTGAGTTCTCCTCTCTTAGAGTCTGAGGTAACAGAAGAAAACCTTATTAAGTTGGTCAACATCTTTCGATTATTTCTTCATGTGTCTGTTTCCCTGTCTCCTTTCCTCCTATTTCATGAAATCTTCCATTATCGATGGCCTCAACCCTTTGAAATGGCATTTAATTTCTGTCAACTTTGACCTGAAATCTCCCTTTCTGATTCTGCCTCCCCTATTCTTTACAGAACTCTGTACATATGATATTCATGGAAATTAAGAGCTGTTTTTTTTTTATCTCTCACCTAAGGATAAGACTTTATTGATTTGAGAGAGAAAGGAAGGGAGAGGAAGAAGGAAACATTGACCTGTTGCTTCCTGCATGCACCCTAACTAGGGATCAAACTCACAATTTGGGTGTGTACCCTGATCAGGAATCAAACCTGTGACATTTTGGTGTCTGGGATGATGCTCCAACCCACTGAACCACACCAGCCAAGGCAAGAGCTATTTTTTATATTTCTCAGAAGGTAGATAATCTGAGGTTATATGGAAGCTGTTGATTTGTACACAGGTGCATTAATCAGAATGTTATCACACAATTCTCATGACCCCAACGGGGTACCCTAAATTTTAATAAATTCATAACACTGTCTCCCTGGAGGAGTGTCAGATCCCACAGGTTAAGGGCTCACTCCCACAAGACTGGTCCCACCCCAATTCGATGCCAGTCATAAGGAGTTAGTCCCCAGAGTACCCCCAACTTCTGTCCAACCAGGCTACAAATCAGAGGTTCTTTGGACCTCCTCCTAGGGTTTGATTAATTTATTAAAGTTATATATTTTTAAAGTTATATAAAGTTATATATATATATATCTATATATATATATCTATTATCTCACATCATGCTAGCATCTTGTTGCTCAAGTATAATTGTGTTCCTCAAGTTAAATTTATGATTATATTAATTCAACAGGATGACTGCTTTTGCCAGAAGAGACCATCAATGGCTTGGAGTTTGAAGAGCTCTCCCGATTTTTATTTGCCACGTGTGGGTGTGGGACCAGCTCATTTCACATCTTTGCCCTTCCTACCAGTATCGATGTGGCTTTCTCTTTAATTTCCTAGTTGTAGAACTTCCATTCAGCAACATTGTGGTTGTTTTGAATGATGGTTGTTCTGGTTAGGTGCAATTTTGATGTGGTTGTGGGAGGAGGCAAGTACTACATTTACTGATGCCACCATCTTGACTGGAAGCCAATATAAACTTTTGAGAACATCCTTCCTTCTGCGTTTTGGGAAGCATACGTTATTAGAGAGCTTAATAATGATGTGACCCTAGTGAAGCCATAAGGAGATAAATGTTAATTGTCATTGCTCTTGAATAACTTTGAAAATTTACATTTTCATCCAGGTTTAATCCAACTTCTCATTTTGGAGGCCCCTCATGCAATTATTTAATTGGAAGGAAGGGACTGGATTGAACTACTTTAGCAAATCAGGGACAGGGAGCGAGGACTCAAGGTGTCTTGGGGACCCTTGTCTGTTTCCCCAACCTCTCTTCTGAGGCAAACTCTTCTCAAGGTGGAAATGAGATTATTAGCCATAGGGAGCCTCCTCATGGTGATGCTACTAACCTCACTTTTTATTAGCCTCACTTTTTATTTTTTAGAGGTTTGTTGTCCAGTACCACAGCTGAAGCATGGAAAAATTATTCTGCAAAGACAGCAGAGAAGAGGTTTGGCCAATAAGTGTGAATATTTCTATGGAGACTCGATTTCATATTCATGTGATGGGCAACTTAACTCTGAAGCTTCATGCCAAGGAGATGGCACCTGGAGTCCTGAAACACCAACATGTGAAGAGAGTAAGAGCTTATGCAATTATATTATTTTAGAAGTTTCTTCATATCAATAATCACCAAAGTATTGGTGATTATTAACGGAAGGGTTCAAATTAGGTAAAAAGAATTTCTGTGCTCTGCATGATTCTTAGAATGCATACATTTGTTTAATAGCACTGTCTCCAGTCCAAATTACTATTTTCTCCCCAATGATTGCTCCCATTTTCTTGACCTTCCCGATTTCCATTCCTGAATCAGTGAAATTAGACCACATCTAATAGTTCAGCTAGACATCTGAATTATTGTGTTCTGTTTCTTGGTATTTATTCTCTTCTCTTTCAGTGTTTCTGGTCCATAGTCCTTAACCTGCAGAACAAGACTCCCAAATCTATTTGAACTTGCTTCCTTTTTCCTGCTGCCTCTAGCCCTTTTTCAGCCTATCTCTCAGTGTGAAATGCCTACATCTCCCTCACCAAGAGCACTTAAGTACCAAACACAATCCTCCCGTCTCCCACTGTTTTTCCATAACCTTACCTGTTGATGACCAGGAATAATCACTGCTCCTTGAACAGTGATTCTTTGCCTTTCCTTCTGAAAGAAGGAGCCCAAAGGAGCTTTCAGAGTGACAAGGTATCAGTCACAGTTGAGAAATCAATGGGAATCTTATCTCCCTTAGTTGAGTGTTTCCACTTTGCCTACCAGCGCTTTTCTATCGGCAGGTCACAGATTTCAGGGATTAGAAGCACATTTTCCCCAAAAGTTCACGTAGAGTGAATATAAATGGGGCCACACATGCTTCCATCTCTTGGTTCCTAGGCTCATGGACTCTATTTTTTTTATTGGGAACCCAGTACCATATAAAGGTAGATCTTTGATTTAAAGTGAATACCGTGTTCTTAAAGTTACTGTAAGTAATATTGTAAAGCCCTATTATTGTAAACTCCCATTATCTCAACTGGCACTTCAGCTAAGCCTTTAACAGGCCATCCCAATGTCCTAACAGGTCTGCAGGTTCTGGGTGACGCCATTTGTAACATAGGGAATGCATTTCATGGTCGCATCCCAATATCATACCTCTTTTGTTGTAGGTGGCATGTAGTGGGGGCCTCTGACAATTGTTTAAACACTCTGGAATCCTTCAGATAACAGTGCTGACTGAAATCCGGTAGGCAGGAGAGGAAAACCCACACCTGGAATAGTTGTCTACTTCTGTCAGAATAAATAGCTGTCCCTTCAAGTGGAAGGGGCATCCAACGTAGTCATCAACCAAGTGGCTTTTAGGTTGTCTCAAGGGATGATATCAGGGACTTAGCATTGCTGCTCCGGGGTAAGTAGGAGTCCATGCTGTTGGGCTGATGCTTGTCCTTCATCCATGTCACCTTGACCACTTTATCCTTTTCCTCTGTGACAGCTCTGCTGGGGCCTGTGACAGAGGATGGCTGACTTCAGCTGGCTGAGGCATTATTTTTTACTTATTTGTTTAATGCCTCTTAAATTGAGGGTGCATGGCTGGTGTTAACATGCAAAATAAAAACTTGACACTTCCTGGCCACTCCCACATGTCCAGTCACTTGCTCCTACCCCAGATATCCTGTGCCAATCTTTCAATCTTTGTCCTTAAGGGGCTATGACAGACAAGCCATTCATTCCAGACCACATACCCCAATTTATTCTACCATTAAGCCACTTCTTTTTTAAAAGAAATAGAATGAGCAGATATATCACCTAAATCTTTGCCTATCAGAAATATTTCCCCTTACTACTGACCTTGGAGACCACCCTGATTGGGCTCTATGCAGCTTCCATCCAGTTTAGGTTGTACACACATATTACAAATATTCTTCTGTGAACCACGGTCAAGCTTTCCTCTGTTGCGTAAGCTTGCTTGCAATGGATACCCCATATAGCCATAAGTGTGAGCTAAGAGAGAGGCACTAGTGCTACAGTGAATGGGTATAAGCAAGATGTGGGCTCCTTATTTGTGCAACTTGCTTGTGCCATCTGGTCTTGCTCATGCTGAATCCCAGATGCACCACTTTCATCTTATAACAGATAGTTGCCTGCCTGACCTTATAACTTTATGGGTCTGACAGACTCAGCTCATAATGAGTGATTCGGGCTGCATGGTCACATGATGACCCAAGGTCAAGAGCTGTCACGATCAAGACTAAGTAACATGCCAGGAATTCTATTTCAAAACATACCTAATTCTCTGCTGCAGTGCATGGCTCTGATTCAGTATTTCAAGGACCTATGGTGTGATTGTCCCATTGACATTTGCATCTTTTCCTACTGTAGGCATCTCAGTACACTAGGCTCTGCAGGGTCTTAGGGCCAAGCAACAGAGAGGATTGCACTGAGACTGGACTTGCCACAGAGCCCTCTCCTAACTTGGGCCCTATTCAAACCTGACAGTCTTTTCTGTCACTACCATATGGGTTTGAATAGTATTCACAAGTATGGAATATGCTGCCTTTAGAATCTGAAAAGTCATGCTAAGCATTGCGATTCCTTCCTTGTGGCACATTGTACCATTTACAATAATTCGACTTGAGTTTAGGTGGGATAGCCTAGCATGCTCCGAACCCTTGGCATCTAACAATTCACCAGTGTGGCAAATACCTGAATTGTTACCTTCTATCCTCTGGAGAACATCATATGAATTGTAAAAACCAGTGGTTCTCATCTTGTGTTTCTCCCATGACTTCTTTACTACTCACATGGAACACTGACAACACTTCTGGTCACCACCTCTGTGGCTGGTTTTCCCACATCACACAATTCTAATGACACCAACTGGGTGTGCTACAATTTAATTCATTCGTAACACTGCCTCCCTGGAGGTAGTGTCCGATCCCACAGGTTAAGGGCTCACTCCCACAAGTCAGGGCCCACCCCACTTCGAATGGCAGTCACAAGGAATAGGCAGGCCCCTAGATGACCCCAACTTCTGTCCAACTTGGCTGCAAATCAGAGGTTCTTCGAATCCCCTCCTTGGGTTTGATTAATTTGTTAAAGTGGCTCACAGAACTCAGGGAAATACTTGCATTTACCAGTTTATTAACAGATATGATAAAGGAGATGAATGAACAGCCAGATGAAGAAATACATGGGACAAAGTCTGGGAGGGTCCCAAACATGGAGCTTCTGTGCCCATGGAGTTTGGTTCTTCACCCTCCCGGTAGGTGGATGTGTTCATGCATCTGGAAGCTCTTTGAACTCCCTACTCTTGGAATTTTATGGAGGCTTCCTCATGTAGGCACCATCAAGTATTAATTCGGTTTCCAGGGTCTCTCTGGAAGAGGGGAAGATTCCAAACTTCTAATCATGGTTTGGTCCTTCTGGTGACTAGCGCCTCCCAGGAGCTCACCCAGAGTCACCTCATTAGAATAAAAGATGCTTTTAGTGCTCTTATCATAAAGGAAATCGCAAGGGTTTCAGGATCTCTACCTTAGAAACTGAGGGCTGAATTATGCTAAGTGAAATAAGCCAGTCAATGAAGGAAAAATACCACATGATCTCACTCATTCATGGATAATAGAGACCATTATAAACTTTTGAACAATAATAGATACAGAGGCAGAGCTGCCTCAAACAGATTGTCAAACTGCAGCGGGAAGGCCGGGGAGGGTTGGGGGACATGAGGTAGGGGGGTAAGAGATCAACCAAAGGACTTGTATGCATGCATATAAGCATAACCAATGGACATAAGACACTGGGGGATAGGGGAGGCTAGGGGACTGTCTAGGGTGGGGGGGGGGGTGGGGGGGTGGGAAATGAACACATATGTAATACCCTTTGTATTACTTTAAGCAATAAAAAAAAGAAAGAAACTGAGGGCTGAGACCTATATATATATTTCTATTATCTCATATCATGCTAGCGTCTTCTTGCTCATTCAATAGAATTAATATGATGCCACTGATATACTGGATTAATGTGATATTCTTTATATGTTCAGATGCTCATGATAACTTCAAACTATTATGAAAGGGGCAGGTCAGTTTTCATAGGACAAGGGTAAAATTGCAAATGCATGATCTTTACCCTTTCATGTGTGTGCAGATTGTTTCTGATCTTCTTTTCTGATAGGGTGGGAAAGAAGGCCTTTGCTAAAACAGTGGCCTCATTTCCCTGAAGACATATTAAAGCAAAGCTACCATATCTGGTACAGTGTCTGCAGTAGGGGCTACAATGTGGAGTGTTCAGCAGTCTACTGTAATTGTCCAGAATTCTAATTTTTGTAGTAGACAGACTAGGGAAATAAATAGAGATATGATGAGAATGACCACTTCTGCATCTTTAGTTCTTTAAGAGTGGCACTAATTTCTCCCTTCCCCTCTACACATATATGTATGTACTTAAATTAAATTTATGGAGTGACATTGGTTAATATGATATATATTTAAAACTGACTTTCCTTGCTTTAAGAGGGAGGAGACTGGGGCAGATCAATAGTTTCTACTTGGCCTTTGTGCATGTGATTGCTGTTACCATACAGGTCAATGACCCAATATGGAGAATGGACCAACTACCAATTTTGTTTATACAGATTATACTTCTGAAGACTATAGAAATGACCACCATGTGATCTATTAGGGTGCCATCAAGGTTCTTCATCATGAGACTTACGGGAGGGCAGTACAGCTACTTGGGTTTGGCTAAGTGATCCCTTGGGCAGAGAAGATGGCAGGACAGGACAGAGCCTATAGAAAGCGCACAGTATCTGGGATGTGTTGTTGTTTATGTCCTATAAGCTCAAGCTCTCTCACTTTATGTCTTCCCAACAAGGTTGCTATTATCCTCCTGTCATTGACCACGGACGTCCTAAACTAACTACACACACATTCTCACCTGATGTGGCTAAATATGAATGTGACAGAGGATATATTCTGGTTGGAAATCCCATACTCTACTGCAGTTATTCACGCTGGTCTGGTCCACCTCCTCAATGCAAAGGTAACTCCAGCCCATGGGTAAGTGGGAGGAACTCTCATGCAGGGATTGAGAATAACCTATCTTTCCATCCAGAGGCAGAACAAAAACATATGATTTATTTATTTTAAATAGTATATCCAAATGGCACCCAAAGCAAACAAAAGTACAAGGGGTATACAGAAACATTAATCTCCCCTATTTCTTTCTCCCAGTTACAAAACTCAGCCTCCATGAGGCAGGCCCTGCCCCCACTTTCTTGTATATCTCTGGAAATAGTCCATAGGCGGTACATTTTCTTGTGGCCTGGAGCAAAATTTTCATGGAAACTTGCTCTGGCATGAAGGTAGGCTCTCAGGGGCTGACTCCAAACACCAGGAAGTGAGCCTCATGCAGTGTAGGGCACCACCTGCCAATGCTGGAGCCTGTGGTGTGGATTCCCAGTTTGCAAACTGATGTGGGGGTGGGAGGCGTCAAGGTCAGGTCTGCTTTTTGCATGATACAGGTTTAGTGTACTTTGCCATCAACAACTCCAGGAATTTTTTTGTCACCATTGGTTCTTTTGCTCACAAGAGGACAATGGGCAAGAGAGAATATTTTATCCCCAGTGTTCTGTAGGGATCACATGGGAAGGATTGTTGCTTTGATGGCTGAGCCTGGGGTCATGTGCCTTTTTCATATCCTGTCATGTAATTTAAAGATGCTATGTCTTCAACAGTTTCTTAACTTCTCTCTATCTTATTTTTCCTTATTTAAATGGTAATAATAACAGTGCTCACTTTATAGCGAGGAGTTAGACTTCAATGAGATAATCACATAAAATGGTGAGCCCTGAAGAATAATATGAGCCAATGCTCAATTAACGTGGGAGCTAATTTTATTGCTCTCAAAGGGAAAAAAAAACACATAAGACAATGAGCAGCACCTACATGCAATTCATTTTAATAATCCTAGCCTGTGATCATGTCTTCTTTTCTTAGCTTTACAGATTGCTTAACTGTGCTTTCCTTGTAGCTGTATGTCCGACACCAGAGATAGAGCATGGGAATCTGCTTTTGGATAAGGACCAGTTTGTTGAAACTGAAACTGTCACTATCCAGTGTGACTCTGGCTATGCTATGGTTGGTTCCCAAAACATCACCTGCTTGGAGGACAGGACCTGGTCCCCAGAGGTGCCCAAGTGTGAGTGGGTAAGTGGCACAATTCAAGGAACTCCCTGTGCCTTCAATCCCTAAAAATGGTGCCTCTCCACAGCACTGTCGCAGCCAGCAGAGGCCAGATCTGACTGGCCCGGACTCATTCCTCAGTCATTCAAAAGGACACTCTTTTTTTCCCTTGGAACACACGTTAGGATGGCAGGTTTTCCTTCTTTCACTTGAGAACAGGGAACGCCGAGCCTTAAGGAGAGGGGGTCCTCAGAGACCTGGGAGCACTCCTACATTTCCTTTTCTAGACTGTATAACACACTGTGTTCCATGTCTGGTTGGGTAGCCGAAGTAGCTTCTGTCTCCACAGAGGCCTTCTGGCACGCTGTCTCAGGAAGATCTATATTCCTCTGGGGAAGACTACAGTGGGGCCCGGGGTCTCCTGGTTGTCCTGCTCTCCCATCAATGCTGGGGTGGTCTTGGACCTGACCTTCTGTGCTGCATTGTCAGGATCTCAGAGAAGCCTCCCAACCACTCACCACCTGTATCTCTTTTAGGTGTTCCCTGCAGGCTGTGAGCAAGTGATAGCAGCTAGAAAACTCATGCAGTGTCTCCCTAGCGTGGAGGATGTGAAGATGGCCCTGGAGCTGTATAAATTGTCTTTGGAAATTGAACGCCTGGAACAGCAGGAGGACAAGGCAAATAAATCCCTTCTGTAGTCACCACTCTGATTTTTCCCCGAAGGTGCCCTGCATCCTTCCATTCAGTATGGGTCACTTTAGTTTAGAACTCTGCCATTCTTTTGCATTGTAATGAATACCTAAAAAATGTTAATTTTTTTATTTTGCTAGTGCTCTGAGATTATAGAATTGTTGATAATCTTGTGGCTCACATTTTTGCTTTTTTGGACACAAATTGCACATTTTTCCATTAAAAATTTACTTATAGAGTACAATTTTGTCTTTGTGGTCATTGAAGCTCTGTGAAATGTGGTCCATATACAGACCCCAAAATGTATTTTCATGAAGTTACTACATTAATTGTATTGTATTGGTCTTGGTTGTGGACTTGGGTTGGCGTCAGTTATATTTTCCTGGATTACCTCACTCCATGTTCCCCATGTGCAAATCACCAGGTCCTCAGTATTTACATTAAATGTCAACATGCCCCAAAAGTCTTGTCCACTCTCTCCTATTGGCAGAGAGTTGCACCCTTTGTAAAGCCCCAAGTGCTTGCTCTCTGACTTGCTAAGGCTGCCTCTTGACTTGATCTTATATGAAGGGCATTTACATGTGTCTGACCCCTTCTTTCATCCTCAGAGATCAAACTCTGAAAGCTCGGTGAAGGTGAAGCCCACGTGACAGCTCCTGTGCATTCGCAAGTCCTCCACCTGATCTGGTTCTCATTTTCTTTAATAGACAAGTAAAAAGCCTTGAGCAACTATCCCACACACAGGGAGACACCCCATGCGAATCGCTTTTATATCTCGAGGTATTTCGGAGGCTCTACTCACTTCCACTCACCACTTCCTCCAACCTTGCATCCTCTGCAATGAGGTCCATATACAAACCCAACAATGTTTTTACATAAAGTTACTACTTTCACTGTATTGTATGGGTCCTGCATGTGGACTTGGGTTCTCACTCATATCTCAGCTCAACTGGCTTGTTTGTCTTTCCCTAGTACACAGTACCTTATGGTTAACATTGGCCTCTTTTGTGTAATTTTCCCAAACACACTCTGAAGAGGCAATGGCGTAGAGCAGGCTTTCAGTAAATTACAGATCTTATAGAGGGGCTTGGACTGTTAGGGAAACCCCCTTACTGGGAGGTATCTATCCTTGGTGTTGAATGCCATTTCCTGCTCCTGCTATGAGGAATTCCTTTTGCTTCATGTTTATTTTGAGTTTCATTGAGGCAAGAACATGTGGGTACCTATTTTCCCTGAGAAGTGGTCCCAGAAAGCTCGGCAAGTGGGTGGGGAGTAAGATGAAGAGGTGAGGGCAGTTTAAAGAGGGAGTATTGCTGAGGGGATTATTATTGCTGTTGCTGACAGGAGCTCAGTTATGCTGACTGCCCTCTGAATGTGTGTGGAACCCAACTATGATTTGTCCTCTAGAGAATGAAGACCAATGGTAATTAGCCAATAGGTCTTGCTCTCAGGACACCTGCCTCCACTGCAGACCAGCTAGGCATGCTCCTGGCCACGCTGACACTGGTGCCCAATGTCACCTAAGGGACTGTGTGAAGTAACCTCCAGGGTAGAGATATGGACAGACAAAGCAGACCCTGGGGTTGGAAGTGGTCCACAGTGTGCCAAAGTGAGAGGGCCCTAGTGATCTTGAAAGGAATTTGACAGTGTCTGCCACACACTTGGACATGCAGTGTAGGCTTTCCTGTCTGTGTACTTGCTTTTCTGTTCTGTCTGCCTTTGGTTTTTGAATTCATGTTCTCCTCTTTCTTCATGTATTTCCTCATAGAAAGTAAAATATTGAGTTCCTACATATTTGAAAGTGTTTTTATCCAAATACTTGATGGATAATTTGTTGAACTTTTTTGATTATATCCTGAGTTTGGCATTTAGTTTAGCCTCCCAGCTACCTGACACAAGCTTCCTTTAAATATTGACAAGGACGCCTTCTGGCTTTCACAATTGGATTTGAATTGTGATTGGTTGCCTTGATCTTTCATTTTTTCAGTTAAGGGGCACTGAGTCTGTATTAATGGTACCCAGTCACCCAGTTTCACAACCATCATTTACATTTCCACTGCCCCTCTCAAGTGTCCCAGGTATTGCACAAGCCAATGCACCACCTTCCATCTACATACCATGGCACTTACCAGGTGAAAATGTTCACAGCTGCAATGCTACAGCAAGCCAGCACTGTCAATATTCACCCATGACCAGTGATTGCCAGGTGGCTGGTGGGTGAACCAAGTCTAGAATCCCATTCTTAGAGTTTGCCTTTGAGGTCCACTTGTGGTACAAACTGTCTTCAGTCAGTTTCTACACAATGGATGTAGATGTATCTAAATTTTTGATAGTGTGCTCATCAGGAAACACACACACACACAAACACACACACACACACACACACACACACACACACACTCTCTCTCTCTCACACAGACACTAACTATCTAAGAGGTTTGAGGGCAGGTTACTTTTTCTATATTAACCAGTTTCCTCATTTATGCAATGAGGAAGTTAAAACCTGTGACCTAGGGCAGTGGTCAGCAAACTCATTACTCAACAGAGCCAAATATCAACAGTACAATGATTGAAATTTCTTTTGAGAGCCAAATTTTTTAAACTTAAACTATATAGGTAGGTATATTGTTATTAACTTAAGTAGCGTACTCCTAAGGCGTAGGAAGAGCCACACTCAAGGGGCCAAAGAGCCGCATGTGGCTCACAAGCCCCAGTTTGCCGACCAGGGTAGGGTTTTTGAAGATTAAGTATGATAATTTATATAAAGTTCTGGTACCCTACCTGCTGAAAGTTTAAAAGCAGGTTTCTGGTTAATCTTTTAAATCACTTCTCTTTATTGTGATTCCTCTTTCTAAAGGAAGTAGCCATTTGGTGGCTTTGTTTTCCTTGATCTCTAGGAAGTTGACATTTATTTGTGCTTTCCTCAGCATTCCAAAGAGTTTCACTCAGTTCTATTTGGTAATTCTTCTCATTTATTTTTGAGAGAGAAGCATTTTGGTTCCTATGGGTACATGGTAGTCATTCCACTTTAGCTGAGTAGTTAAGATCCCTTTAGGACGATTTCCAGAGCTTACTCTTTTGTTTGAGGCAACTATCTAAGCACAGATATCCACAGCGGGTGGGCAAGATATGGAATCCAGGTTGGTAGTCTCATCTGTCCCACTTAAGGAGACAAGTTAGGCAATAATCTGGATGAACAGTCAGGCAGTCTTCGATGGTTAAGAGACACTTAGTCTTGGGGTTACCAATTCACGAAGCAGAACAAATGCGTCTTCCATTCACGTGTCCCTTACTGCTCAGGGACAAAGCACTGGGCTTCCTCCGCATCCAGCATCATCCAGACAGTTGAAAAGGCACACTGAACCTTCCTTTCTCCTTAATTGATCACCTCCAGCATTTCCCTTTCAGTGCATGCTTCTCGGGTGCAGACACGGACTAGCATAGTTCCCACACTAGAACGGTTTCATAGAGTGAGTCATTTGGTGTTTTATGTATATCAGCAAACCCAGGAAGTAAAGAAGCTCCCATTGAAGTATTATAAGAAGAACTAGAGACCTGATGCACGAAATTTGTGTTTGGGTTGGGGGTGTCCCTCAGCCTAGCCTGTGCCCTCTCACAATCTAGGACACCTCACTCCTATCTGCCCACCTGCTTGCTCCTAACCACCTGCCTGTTCACTCCTTAGTCTACACGTGCTGGCTCCTTACCCATTGCCTCACAGCTCCTTATTGCTGCTGAGAGGTGGGAGAGGCTCCCGCCACCACTGCTGCACTCACCAGGCATGAGCCCAGCTTCTGACTGAGCAGTGCTCCCACTGTGGGATCGCACTGAACACCAGGGGGCAGCTCCTACATTGAGGGACTGCCCCCTGGTTGTCAGTGTGCCTCAGTGACCTTTGTTCTGGTCGCCCGGCTGTTCTGCCATAGCAGTTGCTGGATATATATATATTATTGTTTAGAATGGATTCTTGAGTATTTTTCCACAGACTCATATTAGACTCTTCTGTCTAGACCAGTGATGGCGAGCCTTTTGAGCTCGGTGTGTCAGCATTTTGAAAAACCCTAACTTAACTCTGGTGCCGTGTCACATATAGAAATTTTTTGTTATTTGCAACCATAGTAAAACAAAGACTTATATTTTTGATATTTATTTTAAATATTTAAATGCCTTTTAACAAAGAAAACTCAACCAAAAAAATGAGTTCGCGTGTCACCTCTGACACGCATGTCATAGGTTCGCCATTATTGGCCTAGACCATAGGCTAACTAGAAAGAAATTTAAATTTCTACATTAAAACTTTATTCTATGAGCAATTCAAACCCCAAATGGAAGAAACTAATTTGTTGGACAAGGACTGTTTCTCAGATAGTTTCCTTCTTTCATACTATGCCTTGCAATTCCTGGAGAGCCCACCCATACCCTGTGCATCAGGACCTGCAATCCCGGTGCCTATTGCCTTTGTTTACTCAGAGAGGAATCATATGTCCAGAAAGAAACTCATTACCGTTACCATCCCAACAGCGATGAAGTCTTGGGTTACAATAGTAAATATGTACAGAACCCCACCGGGCTCTTGCATCAAGCTCCACACTCTTCTTCCCAAAACTTTCCAGCTCACCCTGACAGAGCTGTGCTCAGCACCTGGTCTCCTAGTCACTCCCACTGCCCCTCCCCTTTAGTAACACAGGGCTGGGCCTTTGCCAAGGCCAAGTTCCTTAGTTTAGGCACCATTTTCACGGTTACTTACAGAACATTTCTTCATTTTGATTCGAGGTGTCTAAGAGAGCTGAGCCCAGTGTGGCCCCTCTGAGACTCTGCACCATGTCCCCCAAGTTGCAGAGCATTCTCCCAGCCCTGTACCTCCTGGGGGTCTTGACCCTACTGCTGTGCCCTTCAGGCCTGTGTGGTGAGTACAGTGGTTATTGGGGAAAGGAGGTAGTTTCTCTAAGATATAAAAAAATACCAAACAACAGTTCATCAAATGTAGTCAAGTGGTGGCAATTTATCAGCTTTTTGAAAGAGTAAGATGAACTACGTTATTAATAAAATGAAGAATTTTAAAATCTAAAAGAAATTCTTCTAGATAGAGGCTGTTATTATGTCTAGAATAATTGTGTTGATATGTAAAAATTCTCCTGAGGCTGCTTTAGCAAGGAATAATCTTTAATTTTCAAATCAATTTCCTACATTTCAGTGCTCCAAAATGTTTGCAATATATTTACCTTCTAACTAAGTTAATTATGCCATCTACAATCTTAGTTAGTGATTCATTGAGG
Organism: Myotis myotis; assembly: GCF_014108235.1. NCBI lineage: Eukaryota > Metazoa > Chordata > Mammalia > Chiroptera > Vespertilionidae > Myotis > Myotis myotis. Next base: position 10,206,973 of record NW_023416322.1, read on the forward strand.
GGAGGGAATTTCATCAGTAAAGAAAAAATATTGTCTGTTATCACAAATACTTAGTATTTCTAGAGTAAAATGTAGGGCACTTGGAGAACTATAAAAATTATATGAAGAAGAAATAAAAGAGTTTAAAAGAACTTAACCAGAACTGTTCCAAGATTTGTTGTGAAAATTAATTTGTTGTTATATTATCTCAATGGAAATGTCCTTTAAGCAAAATATTTTTCTCTTGTGCTAGAATTTTATTTTTTACTTGAGAGAATTCATCCTCATTATGAAGATATTTCTATGCATATTCCCTGAAAATGGCTATCATGGCATAAAAAAATGTAGGATTTGATATTGCTTTGAGGGAAAATTCTGAATCTAAAATAATAGTTGAATGTTCTCATGTGAGCCAGCAGCTTGATTTGAAAGTGGGGAAGCCATGCCTTCTCCATCACTGAGAGAGGTGGGGGGAAAGCATGGGTTTATTAAGGAAGAATTCTCCCTGGAAGGCGATTTTTCCCTCAAACACCTGAACATTACTGAGGAGTAGCACTACGATTAGGTTCTAGAAGAACATTCTGCCCAGGGGATGTTCAGAACTCCACGTTGTCTCTGAGTTCTCCTCCCTTAGAGCCTGAGGTAACAGAAGAAAACCTTATTAAGTTGGTCAACATCTTTCAATTATTTCTTCATGTGTCTGTTTCCCTGTCTCCTTTCCTCCTATTTCATGAAATCTTCCAGTATCTATGGCCTCAACCCTTTGAAATGGCATTTAATGTCTGTCAGCTTTGACCTGAAATCTCCCTTTCTGATTCTGCCTCCCCTTTTCTTTATAGTAACAACCTTCTGAGGCCAGAGACTTGGCTCATTGCCTCCGTATTGATCTGCCTCTGCTATCTTATCAGCTACTCGCTTCTACCCATCCTTCGTGTATCTCCACGTCATTCCTGGACATCTTTCCCTGATACGCCAGGCCTCAGTTCTGTCAACCTTTTCTTTTTTTTTTTTTTTTTAATATATTTTTTATTGATTAAGATATTACATATGTGGCCTTGTCCCCACGTTACCCTCTACACCCCCCCCCCCCCGCTCATGCCCTCTCCCCCCCGTTGTCCATGTCCATTGATTAGGCCTATATGCTTGCATATAAGTCCTTTGGTTGATCTTTCCCCCTTACCCCCACCCTCCCCTACCTTCCCTCCAAGTCCCGACAGTCCAATCAATGCCTCTCCGTCTCTGGACCAGTCCTTGTTCACCAGCTTATGTTGTTCATTATATTCCACAAATGAGTGAGATCCTGTGGTATTTATCCGCTCTCCAGTTCCATCCATGCTGTGGCAAATGGTTAGAGTTCCTTTTTCTTCTTCCTCTTCTTAAAGAATACCTTTCAGCATTTCATATAATGCTGGTTTGGTGGTGATGAACTCCTTTAGCTTTTTCTTATCCGTGAAGCTCTTTATCTGACCTTCTATTCTGAATGATAGCTTTGCTGGATAAAGTAATCTTGGTTGCAGGTTCTTGCTATTCATCACTTTGAATATTTCTTGCCACTCTCTTCTGGCCTGCATGGTTTCTGTTGAGAAATCAGCTGACAGTCGTATGGGTACTCCCTTGTAGGTAACTGACTGTCTTTCTCTTGCTGCTTTTAAGATTCTCTCTTTATCTTTTGCTCTTGGCATTTTAATTATGATGTGTCTTGGTGTGGTCCTCTTTGGATTCCTTTTGTTTGGGGTTCTCTGCGCTTCCTGGACTTGTAAGTCCATTTCTTTCACCAGGTAGGGGAAGTTTTCTGTCATTATTTCTTCAAAAAGGTTTTCAATATCTTGCCCTCTCTCTCCTTCTGGTACCCCTATAATTCTGATGTTGGTACGCTTGAAGTTGTCCCAGAGGTTCCTTACACTATCTTCATATTTTTGGAATCTCTTTTCTTTTTTCTTTTTCGGTTGGGTATTTTTTGTTTCTTTGTATTTCAAATCTTTGACTTGATTCTTGGGATCCTCTTGTCTGCTGCTGGATCTCTGTAAATTATTCTTTATTTCAGTCAGTGTATGCTTAATTTCTAGTTGGTCCTTTTTCATGTCCTCCATGGTCTCACTATACTTATTGAGGGATTCATTAAATTTATCGGCGGTTTCCATAAAATTCTTGAAAAACCTTATAAACGTGGCCTTGAACTCTATATCCAATCGTTTGCTTTCCTCCATTTCTGCCATTTGTGACCTGTTTCTTTGTCTCCGCATTTTGGCAGCTTCCCTGTGTTGATAGAGTGGCCCTGCGCGCCAGGTGTCCTGTAGGGCCCAGTAGCTCAGCCTCCCCAGTTACCTGGGGTGGACACTCTTGGTGCACTCTTGGTGCCTTGGTTGTTGTAGAATCACTGGGAGGAATTGACCTCCAGGCCAATTGGCTGTGAGAATCAGCTGTGTCTAAAGTGGGAGAACTTCTGTGCTGAAGACACCCTTCTGGGGCAAGACTTGCTTCAGTGGGGCTTTGGTGCTCACTGAGTCTGCTCCCTGAGTGTGTCCCTTATGGATCTGAGGAGTTGCAGTCTGGTACCCTCTGACCACTGGGTACAGTGGCTCCTGGATCTAAGGAGGTGCCAATTCAGCCTCTGCCTGAGGCCACACAGCAGGAGCCACGAAGAGGCTCAGCTGTGAAGCAATGCAAGCCACTGCGGGGCCTTGGGCCTTCTCTTGGAAGTTCCGGGTCTGCCTGGCTGGGCTGCAGTTAGGTACATTCACATGCAAAAGCCTCTGCCGCAGCCTGGGTGGGGCGGGGTCTCAGGGAATCAAAGGGTGGATCAGGGAGCTATGGCTGATTCTCCGCCCGGAGTCGAGGGTCTCAGTGACCCGCTAATTGCTGCAAGCACCTCTGAGGGAAAGCCGCCTTCAAGTTCGCCCGCTGCCGGACAGACCAGCTTCTCCCCGTATGAGACCTGGGTCCCCAGAGACTTCCCGGAACCGGAGTTCAGAGCAGTCAGGAGTTTGTGATTCAAAAAGACAGCCGCGTCCTCAGGTGCCACCCCCTTTCCTCGCGCGCGCGAGCCACCGTACCTCTGCACTTCACCTCCGCAGCGCCTCTGGCTCTCAGTGTGCTTTTCTTTCCTTCTAGTTGTGGAATTTACACTCAGCCAGCCTTCCTGTTGTTCTGGATGATGTTTGCTCAGTCCTTTGCGGTAATTTTCAATTGTTGTGGGAGGCGACAATTTCCCGGTGTTTACCTATGCCGCCATCTTAGTTTCTCCTGTCAACCTTTTCCAGTAGATCTCATTTGTTGTCCTACTCTCCTAGCATTTGTGTGACTGGTGTTGTAGTGTAAATATTTAAATGGCTATATCTTATTTAAGTATATTGCAAGTATGGCTCTTAATATTACCTGAAGAGCCTCGTACAGAACTCCATATATATGTTATTCATGAAAATTATGGGCTGTTTTTCTTATATCTCACCTAAGGATAAGACTTTATTGATTTGAGAGAGAGAAGAAGGGAGAGGAAGAGGGAAACATTGACCTGTTGCTTCCTGCATGCACCCTAACTAGGGATCACACTCACAATTTGGGTGTGTACCCTGATCAGGAATCAAACCTGTGACATTTTGGTGTCTCGGATGATGCTCCAACCCACTGAACCACACCAGCCGGGGCAAGAGCTATTTTTTATATTTCTCAGAAGGTAGATAATCTGAGGTTATATGGAAGCTGTTGATTTATACACAGTTGAATTAAACAGAATGTTATCACACAATTCTCATGACACCAACTGGGTGCCCTAAATTTTAATAAATTCATAACACTGTCTCCCTGGAGGAGTGTCAGATCCCACAGGTTAAGGGCTCACTCCCACAAGACTGGTCCCACCCCGATTCGATGCCAGTCATAAGTAGTAGAACTCCCGAGTATCCCCAACTTCTGTCCAAGTAGGCTACAAATCAGAGGTCCTTTGGACCTCCGCCTAGGGTTTGATTAATTTGTTGATGTTATATATTTTTAAAGTTATATATACAGTGAGTGTCCAGATTATTATGACCACCTGACATTTGTAGGCAAATTAGCTATAATTTCGTGCTGAAGTTGCTAAAGGGCCAGACCATTATAAATAGGGAAGCAGGTTGTTTACCACGACAGTAGAAGTGATTTTTTTCTGAAGATATGGGCAAACAATGCGATTTAACAGCCTTTGAACATAGGATATATATTATGATGAGTGGCCAGATTATTATGTCCACCCCATCAGTACTTCCTTGGGCCACCTTTTGCCTTCAATACTGCGGCGATTCTTCTTGGCATTGGCTCCACAAGATGTTGAAAGGTGATGCGAGGAATCTGACACCATGCCTGAGGAATAGCATGTCCAGTCCTGTGAGATTTGATGGTTGTGGAACCAGCTGCCTGATGGCTCTTTTAACTTCGTCCCACAAATGCTCAATTGGATTGAGATCTGGTGATTGTGGGGGCCACCTAAGCAAGGTAAAGTCTCCCTCATGTTCTTGAAACCACTCCTGCACATTATGAGCACCATGGCATGGTGCATTGCCTTGTTGGAAGAAGCCATCTCCATTGGAATACGCCATCAACATGATAGGATGAATTTGATCAGCAACGATACTTAGGTATGTTGCGCTATTCAGACGTTGCTCCACACGAACTAAAGGGCCCACATCATGCAAGCAAAACATGCCCCAAACCATAACACTGTCCCCACCAGCTTGAAAGATTGTACTCAGGCATGTACATGCTTTCATGCTGTTCCCACCAAACTCTTACTTTGCCTTCTGCATGATGCAACTGAAACGTGATTTATCAGACCACATGACTTTTTTCCAATGCTCGACTGTCCAATCCTTGTATTCCTGTGTGAATTGGAGGCATTTTATCTTGGTAACTGCAGACAGCAAAGGTGTTCAAAAAGGCCTTCGGCTTCCATATCCCCTAAGATGCAGTGAACGGCTAATTTGCCTACAAAGATCAGGTGGTCATAATAATCTGGCCACTGACATTCAAATATATCCCATGTTCAAAGGCTGTTAAATTGCATTGTTTACACATATCTTCAGAAAAAAAATCACTTCTACTATTGTGGTAAACCACCTGCTTCCCTATTTATAATGGTCTGGCCCCCTAGAAACTTCAACACGAAATTATAGCTAATTTGCCTACAAATGTCAGGTGGTCATAATAATCTGGCCACTCAGTGTATATATTTTTCTATTATCTCACATCATGGTAGCATCTTGTTGCACAAGTATACTTGTGTTCCTCAAGTTAAATTTATGATTATATTAATTCAACAGGATGACTGCTTTTGCCAGAAGAGACCAGCAAGGTCTTGGAGTTTGAAGAGCTCTCCCGGTTTTTATATGCCACATGTGGGTGTGGGACCAGCCCATTTCACATCTCTGCCCTTCCCACAGGACCCATGTGGCTTCCTCCTTAATTTCCTAGTTGTAGAACTTCCATTCAGCCACATTGTGGTTGTTTTGAATGATGCTTGTTCTGTTTAGTTGCAATTTTGATGTGGTTGTGAGGAGAGAGGCAAGTACTACGTTTTACTGATGCCACCATCTCAACTGGAAGCCAATATAAACTTTTGAGAACATTCTTCCTTCTGCGTTTTGGGAAGTATAAGTTATTAGAGAGCTTAATAATAATGTGTCCCCAGTGAAGCCGTAAGGAGATAAGTGTTACTTGTCATTCCTCTTGAATAATTTTGAAAATTTACATTTTCATCCAGGTTTAATCCAACACCTCATTTTGGAGGCCCCTCGTGCAATTATTAAATTGGAAGGAAGTGACTGGATTGAACTACTTTAGCAAATCAGGGACAGGGAGCGAGGACTCAAGGTGTCTGGGGGACCCTTGTCTGTTTCCTTAACCTCTCTTCTGAGGCAAACTCTTTTAAAGGTGGAAATGAGATTATTAGCCATAGGAGCCTCCTCACGGTGATTTTAATAACCTCACTTTTTATCAGCCTCACTTTTTATTTTTTAGAGGTTTGCTGTCCAGTACCACAGCTGAAGAATGGCAAAATTATTGAGCAGAGACAGCAGAGAAAAGGTTTGGCCAATAAGTGTCAATATTTCTATGGAGACTCCATTTCATATTCATGTGCTGGGAGACGTAACGCTGAAGCTTCATGCCGAGAAGATGGCACCTGGAGTCCTGAAACACCAACATGTGGAGAGAGTAAGAGTTTATGGAATTATATTATGTTAGAAGTTTCTTCATATCAAAGTATGTGCGATTATTAAAGGAAGGGTTCCAATTAGGTAAAAAGAATTTCTGTGCTCTGCATGATTCTTAGAATGCATACATTTGTGTAATAGCACTGTCTGCATTTCAAATTTCTCTTTTCTCCCCAATGGTTGCTCCCATTTTCTTGACCTTCCTGGTTTCTTTTCCTGATGTAGTGAAATTAGGCCACTTCTAATAGATCAGCTAGACTTCTAAACTATTGTGTTCTGTTTCTTGGTATTTATTCTCTTCTCTTTCAGTGTTTCTGGTCCATAGTACTTAACCTGCAGAACAAGACTCTAAATCTATTTGAATTTGCTTCCGTTCTTCTGCTGCCTCTAAGCCCTTCTTCAGCCTATCTCTTAGTGGGAAATGCCTACATCTCCCTCACCAAGAGCACTTAAATACTAAACACAATCCTTTTGTCTCCCACTGTTTTTCCATAACCCTTTTTGTTCATGATCAGGAATAATCACGGCTACCTGGATAGTGATTCTTTGCCTTTCCTTCTGAAAGAAGGAGCCCAAAGGAGCTTCAGAGTGACCAGGTATCAGTCACAGTTGAGAAATCAATGGGAATCTTATCTCCCTTAGTTGAAGTGTTTCCACTTTGCCTACCAGCGCTTTTCTATCTGCAGGTCACAGAGTTCAGGGATTAGCAGCCCATTTTCCCCAAAAGTTCACTTAGAGTGAATATAAATGGGGCCGCTCATGCTTCCAATCTCTTGGTGCCTAGGCTCATGGACTCTTTTTTTTATTGGGAACCCAATGCCATATAAAGTTGGATCTATGATTTAAAGTGAATACTGTGTTCGTAAAGCTACTGTAAGTAATATTGTAAAGCCCCATTATTGTAAAGTACTGTCTCTCACCTGCACTTCATCTAAGCCTTTAACAGATATGATAAAGGAGAGGAATGAACAGCCAGTTGAAGAAATACATGGGGCAAAGTCTGGGAGGGTCCCAAACATGGAGCTTCTGTGCCCATGGAGTTGTGGTTCTTCATCCTCCCGGTAGGTGGATGTGTTCACGCATCTGGAAGCTCTTTGAACTCCCTACTCTTGGAATTTTATGGAGGCTTCCTCATGTAGGCACCATCAAGTATTAATTCGGTTTCCAGGGTCTCTCTGGAAGAGGGGAAGATTCCAAACTTCTAATCATGGTTTTGTCCTTCTGGTGACTAGCACCTCCCAGGAGCTCACCCAGTGTCACCTCATTAGAATAAAAGATGCTTTTAGTGCTCTTATCAAAAAGGAAATTGCAGGGGTTCCAGGATCTTAGTCCCAGAAATTGAGGGGGATATATTCCTATTATCTTACATCATGCTAGCATCTTCTTGCTCATTCAATAGAATTAATATGATTCCACTGATATACTGGATTACTGTGATATTCTTTATATGTTCAGATGCGCATGTAACTTCAGGCTCTTATGAGAGGGGCAGGTGAGTTTTCATAGGACAAGGGTAAAATGGCAAATGTATGATCTTGACCCTTTCATGTGTGTGCACATTGTTTCTGATCTTCTTTTCTGAGAGGGTGGGAAAGAAGGCCTTTGCTAAAACAGTGGCCTCATTTCCCTGAAGACATATTAAAGCAAAGTTACTATATCTGGTACAGGGTCTGCAGTAGGGGCTACAATGTTGAGTGTTCAACAGTCTACTGTAATTGTCCAGAATTCTAATTTTTGTAGTAGACAGACTAGGGAAATAAATAGAGATATGATGAGAATGACCACTTCTACATCTTCAGTTCTTTAAGAGTGGCACTAAGTTCTTCCTTACTTTATTTTAAAGTAAATTTATAGAGTGATGGTAAATATGATATATATTTTAAATTGACGTTCCTTGCTCTAAGAGGGAGGGGTCTGGGGCAGATCAATAGTTTCTACTTCGCATTCTTGCATGTGATTGCTATTACCCCACTTGTCAATGACACAATATGGAGAATGGACCCACTAGGGTGCCATCATGATTCTTCATCATGAGGCTTACGGGAGGGCAGCACAGTTACTTGGGTTTGGCTAAGTGATCCCTTGGGCAGAGAAGATGGCAGGACAGGATAGAGAGTATAGAAAGTGCACAGATTCTGGGATGTGTTGTTGTTTATGTCCTATAAGCTCAAGCTCTCTCACTTTATGTCTTCCCAACAAGGTTGCTATTATCCTCCTGTCATTGACCATGGACGTCCTAAACTAACTACACACACATTCTCACCTAATGAGGCTAAATATGAATGTGACAAAGGATACATTCTGGTTGGAAATCGCATTCTCTACTGCAGTTCTTCACGCTGGTCTGGTCCGCCTCCTCAATGCAAAGGTAACTCTAGCCCACGGATAAGTGGGAGGAACTCTCATGCAGGGATTGAGAATAACCTATCTTTCCATCCAGAGGCAGAACAAAAACATATGATTTATTTATTTTAAATAGTATATCCAAATGGCACCCAAAGCAAACAAAAGTACA